>NC_073254.2:52044000-52661000 GCF_029289425.2 Pan paniscus | reverse complement strand
TCAGTCTCATTTCCTATAAGGACACCAATCCCATCACGGGGGTTCCACCTTCATGACCTCCGCTGAACCTGATCACTTCCCAAAGACCCCACTTCTAATCCCATTCCATTAGGGGTTAGGGCTTCCACAGAGGAATTTGGGAGGGACACAAGCATCAGTCCGTAACAGTGGCCTTCGTTTTAGTCAGAGCCAGAGAAACACTCTGTTTCCCTTTAGCTACTCAGTGTTTGTGAACGCAGAGACTTTGTGCTAGCTTCAAAAACTATCGATGGATTTGGTCTATGGCATGGAAAGGTCTGTCTGTGTGTGTACAATAAAGGGAAATCTGCGTGAACACACGCTTTGCCGAATGGCCCAGGTAGGCCTGTCTTCTGCAGGTGCTTCCCCATCAAGAGAGAGGCGGGCAGAGCAGGGACTGGTGGGGAAGCACAGCATGGAGGCTCCTATGGAAGAGCATTCAAGAGAAGATCTGGTGGCTGGGCAGTTTGGCAAAAGTTGGGAAGTGGCCTGGACAGTGTGTAAGTAGCAGCTAGCAGAGCAGCCGGCTGTTTAGAGAGACCTGAAGTCATTCTTGGGGGCAGGAGCTCAGTGGGTTGATAGCTCTGCAACAGGGACCATGGAAACTGCCCCGAACTCCAAACACCCCCGGCAGCTGCTGGAATAGGAGAAGGCGGACAGCAGGCAGTGCGTGGAAGCAGGCCCCCCAGGCTGGCCTGACTGAGCTAAGGCGGACTGGGATTTCTTGCCTGCTGTAGGTGTGTATCTGTCTTGCTCCAGTCGGCCAGGTCTTCCTGCATCCAAAGGCTCAGTCTCCATCTGCTGCATGCTAATTTTCCCCGCTTCCCTCCGATCTGTCCAGCTCTCAGGCGACAGCGGCCTCGGCAGTCTGAGAGTGTAGATTTCTTGATCACCTGCTCTGGCACGCTTCTGATTTCCTGCGGCATTCCATCCCTCTCCTCTGGGAAGTGTACGTCTGCTGCTGGCATCTGTCTCTCCTCTTCCTTTGTGAGCACCGCAGCAACGAATTCATTTAATTTTTTAGCTACGTTTACGACTTCTGTCAGTAAATTCCCCCAATGCTTACCTCTTAAAGACTCCACCACTTCCTTCTGTGACCCCTGTTCCTTGTGTACTCAGCATCATCCTTATCATTTATCTGAACTCCTCAGCGCACTCCACTTTCACTCCCCCTCAGTATGTGCTTCTGTGGTCCTCTGCTCCCTGCTCGCCTGGCTCTGGAAGCTCCCCTGTGCTCGGCCCGGTGCTCACGTGTGTCTTTTCTTTACCCTCAAACGCTTCCCCCAACTCCTTTGTCTTCCTCCCATGCTCAGCACTAGATGGCAGACAGATGTCGGTGTGTCTTTCAGCACATCCACCCTCCGCTTCCATTGTTTCCATGCATCTGATTGTCCCCACTGCCTGTGGCCAAGGAGGTCCTTCTTGACCATTTCCTCAGTCACTTTATGGTGGTCTCAGCTGCCAGCTTAGCAAGTTCATGGTCATTCCTGTGTGGTCGTTCACCTGCCTTCAATGCTAATCGACTCTGAGCCACTGGGGAGACAGACACTGCTCCTCTTCTAAGTTTCTCACGTCTAAAATAAACTGGACCTTGTCAACAACGTTACAAACATCGAGGGAGTCTTTAGTTTCAGCCCCCAAAACTGTGCTCAGAACCACACTGGTTCTTATGTGCGGGGTCTCCCAGAAACCCTTCCATTTCATATGTTATTAATTATCTGAGTAAATAACAAAGGCACATACCTACATCCTTAAATAAACCCAGCTGGGAGTAAATAAGATCAATTCTGTGCACCCATGAAAATCAGGCAGTGATGTTCAAGAAACAGAAGCTATGCCTGTTTCTTTTTATGGCTTTTATAAAAATGTGGGTTTGAAAGTTCTGGAGTGATTTTTTTCAGTACGCTGGGAGCTCAGGGGCCCACAAGCAGTCTTGAGAGTTAAAAAGGACTGTAGGAAAAGGAAATTCTCTGCAATGTATTCAGAAAGACAGGGTTTCTGCTCACAAGAACCTACATGAAAGCTTTTACCAAGTCAATAGCAGAAACTGAGGATGGTATTGACAGGCTTTAGGCAGCTCTCAGGTTCCATTTTACTTACTGAATTTATATAGTGAGGAGAGAGGCTGTGTCATATTCATCTTTGTATCCCTGGCACCTAGCGTGGTGCCTGGCATGTGTAAGCATAGAGGACCTGTTAACTGAATGAATGGGTGAGTGATCTCATCTGTACACCCATCTCTCCCTCTCCCAGTCAGTCAATCAAAGAAAGCAATAAAGGAAAAGATGTAGTAAACCAACTTTTCATTATCAAGAGGCCGTGGCTTTCCAATACAGAGTTTCTGTAGTCATATGGAGGATTTTCTTAAACCAGAAACATTTGTAAATGGAAAAGTATGTGCACCAGATATCTCAGCATCTCCTAGCTTAGGACCCTTATAATAATAATCATTATTATTAATTACAATAATAGTAGCTAGTATTTGCTGAGCGCTTACTGTGTGCCAGGTTATCTTCCAGCCCTTTATATTTATTACATGATTTAATCCTCATATATGAAGTAGGTTCCACTCTCACCCTCATTTTAAAGATGAGGAAACTCAATACTAAGTGTTGGCAAAATTGTGGAGCAGTGGGCAGTTCTCCTCCAGTGCTGTGGGCAGATGGACTAACCCTGTCACTCTGGAGAAGAGTTTGGTGTTTTGTCCTAAAGGAGCATATGCACACATTCACCCTATGGCTGAGCATTCACTTCCACTCCTATGTGTATTCTCCAACAAAGCTCTTGTACCAGTTTAGGAGGCAGGAGTGAGGATGCTGTCACCGCAGCCTTGTTCATCCTGTACCCAACGGGACACCATGAGCGTCCATCCACAGAGGATGGGTAAGCAAAGCACAGCATCTCATACAACGGGCTGCAGGGACTGTAGGTGGATGAACATAACAGCATGTTGAAGGACAGAAGCGAGACACCAAAGAATACGTATACTAGGATTACATTCATGGAAACTTCAAAAGCAGGCAAAGCTTTACTACAACATTCGTGCATACACAAGTGGTAAAACTGCTAAGAAAAAGAAAGCAAGGGGACAAATCTTATCTGAGCCAGAATTGGGGTTTCCTCAGTGAGGGGGAGGCACCACTGTTTCTTGTCCCACATGGTATTTCTATGGGAAAACTGTGCCTTATGGCATACAGTTTTGGCAGTAAAAAGTTTAGAGGCAACCGAGGCTGAGAGATGTTAACTAATTTGTACGAGATCACCCCAGTCTTGAGTGGCAGAATCAGAATGTGAATCCAGGCAGTCTGGCTGTAACATCGAGGCCACTGCGTCTCCCACAAAGGCATAATAGATGGCAATGTGCAAAATGAGCCCAGCTGCACCCTGGCCCAGAACTCTATGAGTCAGGCATTAATAAGCAGGTGGCTCTGAGCATGCTGTGTACACCAGTTTGTGCTAGATCTTGGGGAGAAACTGAGGCAGGACCCTTCCTTAAGGGGATGGCAGCTTCACCACCTGGTAGAAATGAATCCCCATTAAAAAGCCCCTTAACTCTGGGTGAGATTTCAAATGGCTGTACCTGATTGATGGTAGAGACATCAGTGAATGAAAACAGCAGCCACCCCTGAAGGAGGAGGGTGAGTCCTGATCTGTAAAACGGATCGAGTGATCCTGGCCCTTGCAGTTTGGGAGCCATGAATGAGTTTATGTCTTAGAGGACCTGGGAGGGTGGGAGGGTGCAGAGCACTCTGCAGGCTGGCCGCTCCTTATTCCAAGGAGAGTGATCAGCCCATAAGCGTGTCAGAGGAGCATCTGCATGGGCCGACAGCAGCAGGACAGAAAGTCTGCAAGTGGCTGCTTGAGCTGCCCTCCAGGACCACTCGGCTCAGGGCCTGGAGTGAGGCAGAATTTATTTACTGGCTTTGGTCAGACCAGTGAGTGGCTCTGGGCTCCCATGCCACCCTCGTTCCCATAGCAACATGTGGCTCTAATGGAAAAAAACAAAACAGGGAAACAGACTCTTAAAGAAAAAGTGAAACAAGTGCTCCTTCCTGGCATGGTGATAATTATTTCCGAGGTCCCCCTGCCCCAGGTCTGATTCCACTCTCTCTGGCCCCCTGAGCATTTCCCCGGCAGCATCCTCCAGAGGACCATCGTCTCAGCCCAGAAGCACCTCAAAGCAGTCACATGCTGGCCCCAGGGCCAGAACCCCCAGTGGGCGCTCTCTGTGCTCTGTGGCAGAGCACAGAGAGAGCAAATGGAGAGGCAGGCCTCTCCTTGCAAAAGCTCCTGGTCTGCAGAGAGCACCAGTTCCAGCCTTCAGACTCCACTTCTGTGTGGGAGAGAACCTGGCCCTCCAGGGGCTTCATGTCCCAGCAACTGGAAATGGATGCCCACAAAGAAAACCTGCTTGGGAATAGAAATAATGGAAACAAACTTAGGTTTCAGATGGCAGCACGGAGGCCCTGTATGGCGCATGCGAGGTACGGGGCCAGAGAGGAGGCAGTGCAGGGACAGCCGGGATAGTCAAGCCCAGCGGGCAGCCTGGTACCTGTGAATCTGCATTGTACCAGTTTAGGAGGCAACAGTGAGGATGCTGTCACCGCAGCCTTGTTCATCCTGAACCCAATGGGACACCACGAGCGTCCATCCACAGAGGATGGGTAAGCAAAGCACAGCATCTCATACAACGGGCTGCAGGGACTGTAGGTGGATGAATGTAACAGCGTGTTGAAGGACAGAAGCCAGACACCAAAGAATACGTGTACTAGGATTACATTCATGGAAACTTCAAAAGCAGGAGGTTCTGACTGGCTCCCCACCACACTGCAGTTCTTGAGAGCAGAGACTGTGTTGTAGCATCTTTGTGTCCTCAGCACCCAGCCCAGTGCCTGGCACACAGTAACCCCTCCATAAATCAGACCATGGGCCAGAGCGTTGGTGTGGGATTCCAAAGGGAATGAGCTCTCAGGAATCACTTGTGACAGCCTGAAGCCAGATGAAGGAATAACTGAAGATGGCATCAAGGCTGTGACTGCCATGCCCTTGGAGAATGGCAGAGCTCTGATGGTTATGAGAGAGTCTGGAAGCATTCGGTTGCACAAAAATATAGGCTGGGGGAGAGGCAGTGAAAGCTGAGCCATCCAAACAAAAACTTGGATTTAAGGATTATACCTGCAGATAAT
This sequence comes from Pan paniscus, assembly GCF_029289425.2. Classification (NCBI taxonomy): domain Eukaryota; kingdom Metazoa; phylum Chordata; class Mammalia; order Primates; family Hominidae; genus Pan; species Pan paniscus. Next base: position 52,655,796 of record NC_073254.2, on the reverse strand, counting down.
GATCAAAGCCAGGTGCCTCAGAAGAGCCAGGCTAAGAAGAAAGGGGTGCGGAGGCTCTAGAAGCTGGTTCCACGAACCAGCACTGGGCAGGCAGGGAGGCAGAGGATGCACTGAGGGGAGCGAGCAGTGAGTGGAAGGAAGGGAGGAGGGGGCCTCAGCACTGGTGCCAGCTTCCCCTCCAGCCAGCCGTGTGGCCCCAGTGTCATTTTACCTCCCTGCCTCTCAGTACACTTGCCTTTGAAATAAGGAGAGTGAACTAGATCTTAAAGCTTCCTTCCCAGTGAGACAGGAAAAAAGGCAGAAAAATATTTAGTTTGTTTCATAATTATAAAAGAAGACCTTTTAGGCCGGGCGCGGTGGCTCACGCCTGTAATCCCAGCACTTTGGGAGGCCGAGGCGGGCAGATCACGAGGTCAGATTGAGACCATCCTGGCTAACACGGTGAAACCCCATCTCTACTAAAAGAATTAAAAAATTAGCCAGGTGTGGTGGTGGGTGCCTGTAGTCCCAGCTACTCAGGAGGCTGAGGCAGGAGAATGGCATGAACCCGGGAGGCGGAGCTTGCAGTGAGCCGAGATCGTGCCACTGCACTCCAGCCTGGGCGACAGAGCAAGACTCTGTCTCAGAAAAAAAAAAAAGAAGACCTTTTGTGGGCTTCTTTATATTTAAATGTTTGTTATGAAAGATTTTATTGGAAAAAAAGAGGAAAAGCAGGACAACATTGAGCACATATGGTTGTTTCAGACACTGCACAATCCTTAGACCTGTCATATTGGAGCAACAATAATTCTCCATCCTCAACTGGCCTGGGAGAAAGTGACCCCAGACCTGGGCAGATGAGTACCCAGGAGCCTCCCAGCAGTGAGACGCATGGAGACAGCAGCTTGTGAGGGTCCCCTCAGATGTGTCCCATTGCTGTGCCAGCAGTGAGGGGTGATGCTGGAAGCCTCGACGCAGCTGGAGCCCTTTGAGACAGAAGGTACATGCGGAGCCTGGTCACACAAAGTGAAGAACCACCCAGGCAGCTGGAGACACATGGGCCAGCCCTGTGGGGAGAGCAGGACCATGGCCAGGCTCTCTTGGTGCCTGTCTGGTGTGGGAAGGTGGCCCTGGTGAGGCCACATCTATCAGGTGGGGAGATTCAGGCATCCCAGAAGCCTGCGAACAAGAACACTTCCCTTTTTTTGTTTCTTAGTTTTTCAAAAAAATAACTAAAAGATACCTCTACCACTCTATAGCCGAATCCATTAAGACAAGAAAGTAACTCTCTCCCTGGAACTCTGGAGTGTACACACATAAAAAACAGGGCAGGAATTCCAGGGCTGCCTGGGGTGATAGGGATTGGAAAGCCTCTTCTTCCAGAACCTTCCAAGCATCAGAGTTCCAATTATCTGTGGATATCCTGGCCTATGTGAATATGAGAAAATGATATTGTAAAGTTTTTTTAAAAGCTGTTGCCGTATATAAGCATTGTCACCCAGAAACTTACCTCCATACTTAGTGCAAAAATATTTGGGTATCCTATCACCCTAAGCAATACTGAAAATTTGTTGCTTGCAATTTGGAAATGTCTCCCTATGAAGTAATTCCTAGTTTTGTTTTTTGTTGTGTTTGTTTGTTTGTTTGTTTTTGAGACAGAGTCTCGCTCTGTCTCCCGGCTGGAGTGCAGTGGCGCGATCTTGGCTCACTGCAACTTCCGCCTCCCACGTTCAAGCAATTCTCCTGTCTTAGCCTCCCGAGCAGCTGGGATTACAGGCATCTGCCACCACACCTGGCTAATTTTTGTATTTTTAGTAGAGACAAGGTTTTGACATGTCGGCCGGGCTGGTCTCGAACTCTTGACCTCAAGTGATCCGCCTTTCTCAGCCTCCCAAAGTGCTGTGATTATAAGGTGTGAGCCACCATGCCCGGCCCCTAACTGAAAACAGTATGTTGGGCTGTTCAGATGCACATAAAAAACCAAGGTTTATCAAAAGGGATATTTTGTTGGAGGCACTCGTCTTCATTTTTAAAGAACAAGAACGAAACATCTCTGCAGTCTGTAGATGGACTGTTACCTTCTGCTCTGAGGCGAGCATAAGAGAGATGTTAATGGTGACCATCGTCAGGATCTGTTATGTCACTGAACGCTGGGTGGGTGTGTGATGCCACCACACCAGCCACTGTGAAAGGGAAATAGGGGATCTTTAGGGGAGTGTAAGTTAGAAGTCATGGCTTTGCATCTGACTTATGGACAGACATCAAGAGGTAGATATCTATTTTATAAAGATTTGTTAACTTGTATTTGTAAGTTGAAAACTTGGATCAGAAATCCTATTTGTATTGGTTGGCATGAAAGCAGTCTGTGGAAATTATTCAGGAGGAACCAGGAAAGCAAGGCAGAGTCATTGATCAACATTTATTAAATTTCCCCAATTTCTGCTGCAGTTCACAGTGGACTCTTAGGCCAACTTGGGAAAATTAGCAAAGGCTTCTGCTTTTAAAAACCTTGAAAATTTGTCAAGCAAATAGTGCTTAGGGAATCCCTCTAATGAGAAGCAGCAGCCACCAAGCAGCTGAGGAATTAGCCTGGTCACCAAGAAGGGGCTAGCACATTTGTGTACATCCTGTCCAGGGTTCACGGAGAAAAGAACACCCAGGCTATCTCCAGTATGTGGTGAATTATGGCTCCCAGAGAGGCAAGGCAAAGTGATCATAAACAGCAGCTACAGAAAAGGACACCCGATTGTGACTGAGGCTGTGTCGGATTCATACACACGACCACATTCCAAATTAGCCGGCTTCTCTCAGGGGAGAGATCCAGAGGCCATTGAAGACGGTTCAGCGAAGGCGCCCCTTTGTGAGCAGCGGCAATCAAACAGGCTAATGGGATACATGATTGCTGAAAAGGGGAAGGGAGACTGATGCGGCGGCCGGAGTAATGGTTTTGCATAAATGAGTAGTGCGGCTCTGCCCAGTGTGTCTCAGCCACTTTTGGTCACGTCCTTTCCAAGAGGTATTGCAGTCTTGGGAAAGTTTGGAGAAAAGAAATTGAATCACTTGAGCTTCTGAGCAAAGAGAGACTCAGGACTTGGCTGTTCCACCTAGAGGGAGGCCCAAAGGTGCCTGGTGGAAAGTGGGCTGAGGAGCTTGGGGTTACGGTGGGAAGGGGAGGGCCACATGCCCAGTATTTCCAGATTTCCCCCCTACCATGGCAGTGATGACTTCCTCCAAGCTGCCATCACCCTCCTCCAGCTCCTGTGTATAAAAAGCACTGCCGCCTCCCTTCCCTCACACTCCTCTCCAAGGGCCGGAGGCAGCTTCACGCTCAGCCCCAGCAGCGTGGCCACCAGTGAAGGTGCCAGTTTCCCCACGACAGGCTTGCTTTTCACTCCCGCTCCCAAGAACAGAATTGGGACCACCCACAGGCCCCCCCGAATGCCCATTTGCATTGCATGCAAATCTGAGGATTTCTGGGGTCCCAGGAGAAGTAACCCCAGCCTCGTACATGTTGATGGGCATCTGAGTGGTCCAGGAGCTAGCTGGGTATTGGCTTACACAGTTGCCACGTTTGGCTGAAGGCTGCTAGGCTTAAATCATCAACAGAGATGACTGAGGCAGGCACACTGCTCCACAGAGGGGTGACCAGAGTGAATTACAGACAGGCTGCCAGGAGTGAGGTGCCAAGGCCCAGATCTTTATGTGGAAATCTTCTCCTTGTTCCCTTTGCCTGGAAAGCAGCTCCCCTCCCTGCCTCCCAACCCCTCAAGGCCTCACCTGTGCACACCTTCCTCTCTGTAGCCTGCCCTGACCTCTCTTCCAGGCAAAATTAGTTTCTCACACACCTCTGATGTATGAAATATTACTGATCCCGTGCTGGTAGAATTGTTTGTGTGAGGCAGGTATGTTGATACAGTGGAAAGGTCCAGGCTTAAGGAAGGCACAGCCCTGAGGTTCATTCCCAGCCTGCTACTCGCCATTTGCGGAAGAGTGAACACAGGCCCCTGCACAGAGGTGCCTCTGCCCCCATCTGCCTGAGAGGTCCTGAGGGCAGGAGCCGCGCTGTGGGCGCACCTGCTGGAGTCTGCACTCAGTGAAATCATTGCAGGGAAAGGGTCTGTGAGAGTCCTTGGCATGAGTGCAGGTCTGAGCTGCTGTAACTGGAGCCCTGGGACCTGCTGCTGCCACCTTCTGTAGCACCACAGTATGCCCGCCCCCGTCCCTTCCAGGGAACCCTGACAGTCATTGTGGGCGCTTTCCTTTATCAGTCTCATCCAGTCTGTTACCAAATTCTGATCTTTCTTGATTTGAAAATGACTCCTGCCTATTGATTCCAAATTGCTAAATCAGGGGATTCCAAGGTTTAAAGGTTTGTTGTCATCTAGATTTTTAAAATACTTGTTATTTGAATTTGTCACCACAAATGTATATTCCTTTTTAAATAACTTTTTTAGTTTAAGAAATATTAGTTTTTAAAGAGTCTCGTAGGCTGGGCGTGGTAGCTCACGCCTGTAATCCCAGCTCTTTGGGAGGCCGAGGTGGGCGGATCATGAGGTCAAGAGATCGAGACCATCCGGGCCAACATGGTGAAACCCCATCTCTACTAAAAACACAAAAATTAGCTGGGTGTGGTGGCACGTGCCTGTAGTCTCAGCTACTTAGGAGGCTGAGGCAGGAGAATCGCTTGAACCTGGGAGGGGGAGGTTGCAGTGAGCTGAGATAGCCCCCCTGCACCCCAGCCTGGCGACAGAGCGAGACTCTGTCTCATAAATAAATAAATAAATAAATAGCCTCCTTTGTCCAAGAGTATCAGGATCCCTACCCAGCTTAAGGCCAGGCCCTCGCCCTGTCCCATTGGGTGTGGCCTCTGCCCCACCCCTCCCCCCCACACCCTGCTGCTCCCAGGCCCTCCTTGCTCTGTTGCCACCCTTTGGCTTGAGAACCTGTAGTTCTTCCTGTTTTCCTTCCACACCAAGTCCCCCACTCCTCCATCCTCTCTAGCTTGGCTGCCTCTTCCTTCCAGACTCACCTCAGATGTCTCCTCCCCCAGGAAGCCTTCCCTGACTGCCTGCCTGGCTGGGTCCCACTCCTCTATGCCCTGGGGCTCCTTCTCCCTGGCTTATGTGTCTGCTGGCCTCACTGGACCGTACACCCTCTGAGGGCAGCTGGGACCTCGCCCAGTCAGGCACGTAGGAGGTGCTTCATGCTTGTGGTACGTGTGTACCTCCTGACCCTGCTCACGTGTGCAGCGTCATCCTCTGGCCGTGTCTGCTGCATATGTGATGTTCATCCTGTCTCTGTTGGTGTGCAGAGGCTGTTCCCTCCCCACCTGTCACCTGTAGCTTGCCCACTCCCACCCATGGCAGGTTCTGTGTCTTCACCCGCCTATCCATTTGTAAAAACACTCTTTTCCACTTAGAATCTTCGCCACACAGTTTGTGATTTAATACAGTAACTAACTCCTGCCTGTGTATTGCCTTTGAATCTGGCAGCACCTGCGTGGTTTGGTGGAGATGCTCAGGGAGACTGCACTTCATTTAGTTGGGATTCTGGGGCCACAGACTGGGACGCAGCTCTGAGATGGCCCCAGTTCCTTGCAGAGCCACAGGGAGCTCAGTCAGGCAGTTACGGCCAGGGGCTTCCAGGGGCTTCCAGGGTCCCCTAACTTGATGGCAGGGCCTGCCGTGAGCTCTGTGGCATCAGGGAGAGAGATAGTTAGGAGTTCTTTAGGAGAAATATCCATAGGAAAACACAGAAGCAGTTGAGATTGGCTGTCAGTCTTGTTAGGTGTGTTGGGAGTAACAGCCATTTGCATTATTATCTGAAAACAAATTGGCTAATGGGCTAAACACAGTTGTGCCCTTAACACTGCCCAAGTTAGACAAGAGATAAATGCAGCTGGAAATGAGAAGAAACAATGAGAACCAGGGCACCGACAGGTCGGGTCGTGGAATGTCTATCACGTGCTCACCACAGACAGCATCTCTTCCCAGGCTCTTACCAGCGCAGTGCGGAGCAGAGACCCGCCCTGATCCCTCCTCCAGTGAGAGGCCGGCTGTGAAGCGCAAGCCGTAGCACCAGGCCACTCTGAGGTCTTTTTTAACTTTATCTCTCAATCCAGGGTTTTTATTGATTTGTTTATTCTTGTGCAAGAACCCGAGCAGGTAGAAGGACGACTAAGCCTTGGTCCCTGAGTCAGATTGGAGCTGACAGATCAGTAGAAGGAGGCAGGCAGCGGGGTGGGCCACGGAGCAGGGGGCACCCTGAAGGCTTGCGGGGCCGGTGGGGGAAGAGCTGGCCTGGAAATTAACAGGACTGTAGAGAACCTTGCAAGAGCAAAAGGAGAGAAAAACCATTCAATACCAGAGGAGCAAGCTTGAGGAAAGGTAATAAGGAGTAGGACAAACGTAAGTCAATTCCAGGATTAGTATCAGCCTGAGGCTCTGGGGAGCGGCCTCCGGAGATATTGACGGAGCAGGGAGAGCAGGGATTACACAAATAACCGATTAAAGAACATGGTGGGGCCGGATAAAGAGCTCCCGTGTCAGCAGGGGGAAGGAGCAGTAAAACGCAGCCTGTCCTGAAAAGTCCTGCGTGTGGGCGTGGGAACAGAATATGGCTCTGGGTCATACTGCAAAAGAGAAGGCGTATTTGCTGGGTTATGAGAAGCTTTAGTGGGCGGTGTGTTGAGGACCGGGACTGCACTCTCAAGGCGTGTCCTGGCCCCGCAGAGCCTGACCTCACCTATCCCTGGGTGTGGAAGGAGGAACACTCATAAGGCAAGTGACCGACGAGTGGCCGACATGCCCAGGGCGGTGTTGTTACTGAAGAGCTGCAAGAATGTGAAGCTAATGGAGGAGTGGATTAATGACTGTCACCTAGAGGATGATTCTCAGATTCCCCTGGCCTAGCCCAGGGCAGAGCTGATGGCCCAAATAGTGTTCAGATCTCCACATAAGGCCTTCCCCTAGGACCTAGCCCCTCCGGTTGTTGACTGGTAAGCCCTGCAGATGGACCCACAGAAGGAGATTTTATAAAAAAGGAAGGAAGGAAAGAAAGGAAAAGGAGGGACACATAGGCTAAGTGGGGACAGCTTCAGCCGTGAGGCAGTGAGGGGTCTGCAGGAGGCGAGGACCGCGCCTGAGCCCCTGCCCTGTAAGGAGAGAAATCAGCTCCCTCTAAGAGAAAATGGCAGCTCCCAAAACAGAGTGGACACACCAGGAAGACACGGTCTCAGTCGTCATATGAGAAAATGTGAAATTTAAAACAGTGGTCAATAAATGAATTGAAGTGGGAATATGGAAAAAACAGTGATGCAGGGAGGTAAGTGTGGAATTTATATTTTCAATATAATTCTGCAGTTGATACTACATTTGTCTCTGTGAACTTGATTCTACGGTAGAAGGGCGTGTGTATGTATGTGCACACATGCTCGTGCAGTGGCAACGACAGCCCCCACCCCGCCCTTCTCTCCTGCACCCCACAGCTCACACATGCATGTCAGGACCCCCTGAAGCACGTTGTCTACTCTCCAGGTCAGGGCCATGGCTTACCCTTGCTTGCGGGGCGCTGAGCTCGGTGCTGTGCCCTGTCTGCACAGTGCTGGCACAGTGTTGGCACAGAGTTCATGGTGCTTCCAGGCTGACCTGCTGTCAGGTATGCAAACTCTTCTTAGCTCCCAGAGGGTGACTGTCAGCCAGGTGGCTGGCTTCTACACATTGGGGGCGTTTGTTCCAGACTGGCTGGAGCCACATGAGGTTGAAGTCCACTCCCCAGCACAGCTGCTTAGCAGGGTCTGTGCTCAACCATTGCAGGGCCAGGAGAACTATGCATCAGGAACCAGCTCAGGACAGGACACCATGTCATTGCAGGGCACGCTCACACACATTCACATGCACTCAGACTGGGACCCTGCAGACACACCAATGAACCTCAAGTGCACAGCTTTGGGACGCGGGAGAAAACCAGAATACCCAGAGACAACCCACGCAGATGCCACACAGACGGTGGACGTTATCTGTGGACCTGCTTTCCACAACCTCACAGAATCGAACCACCACCACCACAGTCAACTCCTGTTGAGTTTTAACCCAACTGCCAAATACAAAAATTAATTAAAAAAGAAAAAAGAGCCCATTAGACAAAGGTTGGCAAAAACGGAGTAATCCAGTGTGAACATTTTATGGGAATCCGTGTCATGGTGTCTCTAACTTTTGGGCCACTGGCTCATTTCCTTTCATCTTGACTGATCAAAATGTGTTTACAGCATGCTAGTTGCCATCAGGTGTCTGCGCCGGGGCAGGCGTGCGCAGTGGGAAGGACCTCCTCTAACTCCCTCGTGGTGGCCCCCAAAGCTGGGCAGGGCAGTATCTCGACTTGCGGCAACTCCAGGGCCGCATGCTGACTCTTCACTCATGGGGTCTTTTCCTTTTCTCTCCCAGGTGTTCCACTGTGTCCACTTTGAGTGTCCAGAGCAGCAGAGCAGCCAGAAGGAGGAAAATAGTGAGGAATCGGGGACAGGGGACACCAGCCTGGCCGGTCAGCAGCTCGACTCCCATGCGCTGCGGGCGCCTAGTGGCAGCTCACTACCCTCCAGCCCAGGCTCCAACTCACGCTCCCCCAACCGGCAGCACCAATAAAGGAGGCAGCGGGCCTGGTGTGACTTGGTGGGCTCGGGCAGCGGCAGGAAACGGTCTCCTCCCTGAGCAGGGGTCTCTGTTGACTGCCCCCACCTCTGCCCCTTTCCAGGGAGGAGCCGACCTAGCTGCAAAAGCAGACACCGAACAGGTTTTCTCCCAAGGACAGAAAGGGGCTGCTTTGTTCTTCTCAATTTATCCAAATCAGGCTGGTCTCAAGGGGGAGAAAATGGGTCTTCAATCTTCATCAAGTCCACCATTAACACCCTACCTCTCTAATCTAGCCCAGGCGCAGGGAACAGGAGGAAGTCATAGACAGGCCTGTGTTGGAATACAAAAATGGCACGCAAACACTCAGGCGGAGGAGAAAGCCATCGGGCCTTTGCTACCTGGAGGCACCCTTTAGGAATGGGCCTCCATAGAGTGTTCATTCTGCTGGAATACATTGCCCTGGCAACTAAATGATTTTTTATTTGTTTTAGTTATTCTCCATTCAGTGAATCATAGGTGTTCCGGATCCATTTGAAATGCTCAAACAGCAAATCACTAGTTTTAATCCCTTTTGATGCTATAATTTTCCTTCCTTGGTTTTGAACGGTTCAGCTTGCGGGGACAGAGACCCATCATGCATGTCTCCTAAATGAGACACGGATGCAGCTCATCCTGGCACTTGGGCCACAGAGGAAGTGCCACAAATGCACACAAGCAAATCAACCTGTGGACACTGGAGTTAATAGTCACTCATGTGGCTGAGTTACTCACCTGTCATTCCTGACATGGATCCAGCCTTTAAGCTTGGGAGGCTGACAAGGAAATAGTTACTATGCCCGCTGCTAATTCACTGTTCCGAAGTCCTTGTAGATAAACATATACCGAGTTCTGGCGTGGCCAAACCTGCCGGGGACTGCCGTGGCTTAGCTGCCCCTCCAGTTGTGTTTATCGAAGCATTGGAGAGGCAGCCACCTGCCCATCAGCGTCGGGAACGCAGAACTGGGACTCCGTGCTTCCCCCACACCACAGTACTCAACTGGGGACTGAAAAATAGCAGTTCCAAGAAGCTTTTCTCCTAATCCTCATCAAAAGGACCTCATTTGACGATGGTGGCTTGATGTGGCTCCGTCTCCTACTTAGTGATTTCCATTCCAGTGCTGCCTGCCCTGGGTAACTGCGCACATCATTGCCTGCCCCTCTGCTATCCCCAGAGCTCCGGCCTCTGTCGCCATCAGCATCAGCCTGGGAGTCTCCCCAGGACGGCATGGCACGTGAGCAGCACTGCAGTCCTTGGGTCCTCAGCGCCAACCTGCAACCCTGATTAAAGGAGGGTGAGGGCATGGGAGTTTCCTTTCAGGTGTGTCAAAGACATATCAGCTGCGCTCTAGAAAGAGCCAACGGGTCAGCCGCTTCCTCCTAGTTTAACTTGATTTTGAGTGATTTGTCCATATGGAAATAGTAGGGTAGCATCAAACTGCGTGATTAAATTGGAAGACTGTCTTTCCGTGTGAACACAGGATGGCAGACATCAGAGGGCCACCGGGGCAGGGCGCACACGTTCCTGAGGAGAAGCCGGGGTCTGCAGCTCTCCATCCTCCCCGGTAGCTCCAGCTGCAGGGCTGAGCTGCTTCCTATCCCCTCAGCTCTGATCTCTGCCACTTCCCTGTTGTGTGGGAGAGTGGAACACCCCTGGGATGCCAGGCATTTCATAATGGGAGGAGGCTCCTGTAAGGAACGGTGGGCGCCCGCTCACAGTGGGGGGCCCTCCAGCATGGTTGCTGACTCTGTCAGCCCCCAGCCCCGGGTTGCCAATTAGCCAGAGAGCTCCTGCACACTCAGCACTTCCTTCCCCAGTGTGTTTTCCACCCAGATGGGGACAAAGGAGCCAGACAGTCATATCAAGGGCAGAGTTCAAACATTTTGAAATGAGCCATTCACGTGCTTCTTTTTAAACATGGGCATCGCCTGCCCAGAGGCCCTTGGCCTGAAGCAGCATGCTGCTGACCTTGGGAAGAGAGGGTGGGCTGGTGGGGGTGCTGGAGGAGCTGCCCGGCCCTGCATCTGCAACCCTCCAGTCCCCTGCCCACAGAGCATGCAGAGCCCTCCTGTGCTCCAGGAACGAGATAGCAGCTTGGCAGCTCGGCCTCGCATCTGAAAAGGAATACGCTGCAAAGCCTCGGCCCTAGACCCACATCTGCAGCTCCCTGGCCTGTGGCGGTTCTTTCCTTCGGGGCATGCCCTTCCAGATCTCTGTCCCTCCTGTCTTCCAGCACTTTAAAGATGCCCCTTATCATCAGATAAAGAGAAGTATGGGGAAGATGGGGTGGCACTAACAGTAGATGTCATTGGTGAGGACTGATGGCAAAGTCTCATTCCCTCACAGCCGCGCTGCCAGCTCGCCTCCCCTCGCTTTGCTGGGAGCCTGCCCTGGACTCCAGAAGGACACGGGTTCACCTCCTTTCCCAGGCTAGAGGGGTACTGCCCTTCCCTGAGGGGCCTTCTGACTGAGGCAGGAACTCTTTTCGTGTGTCCAGCTGGGCCTGGAGGCCAAGTCAAGGTGTGTCACACCACACACCAGGGCAAGGACCTCATCTCCAGGGAACAGGGACAAGTGAGTGGCTACCAGAAAGTCCCCGGGCAGCCTGGAGTTCCCCAGAGCCTGGCTGGTCCTACAGAGCACTTCTCCCCTGGGCCACCAGGACCAAAGCGACCTAAACACTTGAAGCTAAAAGCAAGTGCTGATGATGGGATGGGCTGGCACGTGGCTGGGAGGGCTCCTGGGCACCACAGAGCCCTAAGCCCAGCAGAGAGTGGAGGCTCAGTCCGCGGGGAGTGGGGGTTGTGAAGGAGACATGGCCAAGCCTCTGGTCGGGGAGATAAGCTCCCCCATGCCCAGGCCAGCCCCAGGGGCAACAAGCCAACATGAAGAGAGGTGGCAGGTGAGGCTGACAGGTGGGTGCCTGTGGCCTGGGCCCATGAGGGCAATGGTCCTCAGTAACCAACGGAAAGGACACAAGGGTGCTGTGGTCAACACCACCCAGGCAAAGAAATGGGAGGTGGCCAGCACCCCCACCCTTCACTTTTCATCATTATTATTATTATTATTATTATTTTTGGAGAGTAGAAAGGCAACTTCATTGGAGCTTTTGGGGAAAAAAGCCTTCAAAGTCACCTTCTGGCAGCTCTGGGGAGGGTCATTTGGGGTGGACTGAGAGTGTAGGGCAGGTAGGGTGTGTGCCGGGCAGCAGCTGTGTCCGTGCAGCCAGCACCCAGCAGGGCAGTCTCACAGGAGCCGTTGTGAGCACTTTGGACTTGAAGCAGCTATGAACCACCCCGCGCCCCCACCGTCTCTCCCTCACACACACACACAGACACCCGTTTTACCATTTTCTCAGTGCTTTTTCTGCTTTCATTCTTTTGATTTTAGTTAGAAGCACAAGCCATGATGGATGTGGGACTCTTCTCAATTGCTCTTTAAATTGTCACTTTTTAAATCCTATTAAATGAAGTGTCGATTCCTGACAAATACATTAAAAGTGTTTTATTCCTAGAAGAGTTGGGAAAAGAAATTATTTTCAGCAAGAGTAGGATGTTTGTTAAACTGATTCCTTGGCAAAAAAGAGAAAAAAAAGCTTTTGAATTGTGCAAAAAATTGCCCAGTATTATGCTGTCGCCCCAGTTGTCAAACTCCTGTGCAGATGGCTCCAGCCCAGTCAACTTCACCTTCTTTTTAATTTAGAAGATAACAAAATTGTAATCACTTATCCTTTCCAGAGCCAAGGGGGAAAAGGAAGGTATAATCTACAATAAAAAGCGAGCGTTCTGTGTACTGAGGCCACTTGGTGATAAAGAGATGGAGCGCTCCCCTCACAGACTTCAATTAAGAACCTCCCTTTGGACAGGGAAGAAAGGTGTCAAAGAGGAAAAGAAAATTAAATTTGCTTCCTTCCAGGAGTTTTTCCTCATTAGTGCTTGCTTGTCGGTGTTATTATTTTAATCTTACCTTCTATGTGGTGACCAGCTCCTCCGAGCGATGCCCAGGTCGGGCACGGCCCGGGCAGGGCAGGTCTGCAGCGATGCCGTGGCAGAGGTGGGCATACTCCATTTGTTTTGGCAGCTGCAGCCATTGATTCTGCATATTTTTCCTGATAACAGCCCCGGCAGGAGTTCAGTTAGGAATTTAAAGTGCAGTTCATGGTTCTGTGCCACCGTGGCTTTTATTATTATAATATTAAATTAGAAGTTGTCCTAGTGCCTGGTGTTTGCTCAGAGTTTCCAGAAGAGAGGGAAGGGAAAGGTTTAAATGGCATGCAGGACAACTGGAATGCCCCTATCATCTCTCTCGCTGACATGGATCCAGTCATACCTGGGGCTGGACGGGATTTGGAGGCCCTGGTCATTTGCAGAGTGAATGGTGAAGGGGGCGGAAAAGGTTTGCTTGGAGGAAAGACCGGTTGCAGAGGCGAGGCGGAGGGAGGAGGGGTGGAGGCAGCAGGTCTTTGTTTGTGGTAGGTCTCTGGCTTCCATCAGGGAGGAGGAAAGAGGCTGTGCCCTTCCTGGCTCTTGGCTGCACCACTGAGGACGCTCCGAGGGACAGCGTGCTCACCCATCCTTTGCACAGTGCTGGCCCCAAGCCCCACGGCCTTCCAGCTAGGACTTTCTGCTGGGCTCCTGCAGAGGCAGGGGACAGGTGCATGGAAGAGCCGCCCCACCCAACACACCATTGTTTGAAAATCACTGTTCTCTTTACTCACTTAAAAAAGTGTACAGGGAACACCTGTTCCTGGCATAACGCTCCAACCTCGCAGAAGGGGCCAGGTGCCCTTCATCTGGCTCTGGCTGCTTCCGACCTGGGCCCACGTCATCGTTCACGTCCTCTGTGACCACCACTGGTCACGGTGCTCCCTGGCCCAGCCTCCAACCCACCCAGCACCCTGGCATCTCCCAGGCCAGTCTGCTGCACCCAGCGAGCTTCCAGTCAGAAGCCAGGCTGAACGGCCCTCCTGCCCCATCGGCTTCATGTCTTCTTTTTTTTAAAGAACTGAAATAGTCCCCAAGAGGCCTCATGGCCTGAAGACTCACAATCATCCACCTGTAATTTATGATAAATGTCTGGGAGCATTTACCATTTGCGTCCGTGAGTATTTATAGCCCTGAATGGGCGGGGGGGAGGGGGGGGTGGAGGAGGCCCTGCAGCCAGGAGCTACACACCTGTCCCCACTAGTGTCCCCTGGTTGACAGAGCCCCCTCAGCCTCCCCAAGGCTGTCACTGCGGCTGTGACAGCTGAGGAGTGCCGCCTTTGAAAGCCAGTGGACAGTCGCTCCACTAGGGGGAGAGGCCCTGGCCCTGGCGCAGAGGAGGCGTTGCGAGGCGGGACGGGGGCTGGAGGGGCTGAGCAGCCTTCAGGGCAGGGACTGGGCCCTGGGTCACTGGAGACGTTGATATTAGTCCATCTGTCTGCTGCCAAATTGCTCCCCACCACATGAGCCCCAGGGGTTTATGTCCCAGGAAGGCGAGGGTGCCCATCTGAGCGGAATTGGGAGGGGATGGCACCAGCTCATCTCCCTCAGGGCCTTTGCCTCCTGGTGCTGCCCTGGTGGCTGCTCCTGCACCACAGCCCCTGATGGCTGCTGCTAGTCCTGAGTTGCTGGGTTTATCCCCAGCCCACACTTCCCACCTGGGCCTGAGGGTGCGGCCAGTGCCCTAGTCCTAGCCACTACAGGAGTCATTCTGAGACCTGCTGGAGGCCATGGGGTCTTCCCAGGCCCCTCAATCAGCTGCTTCCAGGGTCAGCAGGGCAGGGTGCTGCCAGTAAGGTCCTCAGGGAGCACAGCCCGGCCGCCCAGGCTGGGGGATACTGGGGCAGAGCTTCCAGGTCTGTGGGGCCTGATCTCTCCCCAAGGCTCTCCAGGCCTTGGTGCGCCCTCCACAGTGACCTTCAGAGAGGCTGCACCCCCTCAGAAGAACAGTTAGAAATCTCTCCATCACACGCTCCCTGGTCCTTATGTCCCTGAGGCCACCCTTCCCCACCCCCCAGTGCCTGGAGAAGCGAGAGACTAGCCAGGCAGCCTCTGGAGGGGCGCCAGGAGGCCAGGGGTCCTCAGGGCTAGGCCTGGAGCTCGGCCCAAGAGCTGCTTTTGCGAAGCCTGTCTTGAATCCGGATTCACCAGAGAACAAGAGCCTCCCAGCCTTTGGCGTTTCTGGGCCTGTAAAGATGTGTGTACCTCCCAGGCCACTCTGATGCAAGGGCAGGGACCATGCCAGGCCTTGGTTGGGAATGGCTCTGTGACTCCAGAAGCTCCGTCTAAAACTCCAAAGATGCCCAAAAGGCTGTGCTGCTATGTGGAATGTGTATTATTTGTGAGCACGATGCGGCTTCTTCCTCATTTTGCAGAGCAACCTAAGCGGGCAGATGTACAAACCGTGTGTTTGAAACCCCTGAGTCCATGTGTGTGAAAATGCAGGTTTTCTCTTAGAAATAAAGTGGTGACTTGTGCTGTATTCGAGTCGTCACTCTCTGCAGCAACTCCTCTCGATGCCCAGGGACAAGCAGGGGGCCCAGGCCAGGGTCAGCCCCTCTGCCCCAGTGCCCTCATATGGACACTGCCATCCGGCCCTCTCTGCAGGCCCAGGCACTCAGGGGTGTCCGCCCAGGCCCCTGCTCGCTTCCTCTGCCTCGTGGAGGGAGGCAGACAGCCCTGGAGCAAAGCAGGCACAGAGAGGCCGGCTTGCTCCAGGGCGGCGGCGTGGGCAGATCCAGCGGATCCGGGCCAGCACTGTCACCGGCTCTGAGGGCCTTCCCTCAGGGTGGAGGGGCTGTCCAGCTCCCTCCCACCTCCTGTGGCACTCTCTCCACCCCACCCCATGGCCTATTCGATGCCATTTTTGGGGGGTTAGGAAACACCACCTTGAACCCAGTCCCCTTCCCTTGTCATTTCTCCTCCTCTGAGCTTAGCCCCAGCTGCTTTCTTCCTCATGTCTTGCTTCTTCTACCTGACGAGCCCGTGAGTATTTGGTAGCAACTTCCCCCATTTATCTTGCTTCCCAGGGGAGACGCGGGGAAGGGAACCAGTGAGCCAGGAGGCGGCCCCTTGCAGGCGCTGCCGCTCTCCCTGGCCCCAATCTCGAGTCCTGGGTGTGTGAACTCAGTGTTGCAGGCCCTGCCGTCTGGGATCCAGTGCCCTCTCCTGTGACCCCACAACTGGGCCTGAGTCTCCAGCAACTCCGCTGGTGCATGTGGGGCCCGAGGCTCCATGCGCTGAACATGAGGGACCCCAGCCACCTGGAGCCTTGGCCTCCTCCTGAGCTGTTGTCACGTGGAAACCAGGCAGGGGTCTGCTCCTCTCAGTGGAATTTTTTCTTGGAACCTACACTAGGGACTCTCCATGTTTTTGGTTAACTTCCACCTGGTGGCTTTGGCCGAGCACTGGGGCTCCAAGTCAGGTGCTCCATTTCCAAACCATGCAGGCATCCTTTCGGGAGCACACCCACCTAGCTTCGATCTTCCAGAACTGACAACTTGTTGCCAATAATTGGCTGACGTGAGTATTGAACAAGACAAAACCCAATCCAGAGAGCACTGGGCTTTGTCCTGCCACCGCCCCGCCCAGGCCACTGTACCCCCCCACCACCCCCCCATGCCGCCTGCCTCCCAAGTGCTGGGCATGGAGCAGGGAGGCTGCCCCTCTTGCCCTCCCTCACCTTCCAGGGAGCAGACACCAGCGTCAGTGTGAATGTGGCCCAGCCCATGTGCAGAGGGAGAAGACGCCTGGCTGGGCGTGCATGTTGAAGTCCGTGGCCCAGAGAGGCTTCCAGAGAAGGTGACAGCTGAGTAAAGCCCTGAGGGGTGGGGAACAAGAGTCGTGGCCCTCTGGGGGAGACTTCCAGGAGGAGGGGGCCAGGGGAAGAAGGCTCGATGCCTCCTGGCTGGTGTGGCGGAGGAGGGGGAGGGGTGGCGGGCCGGTGTGAGGCGGTGAGGAGGCTTCATGGATCCTTATGGAAAATCGGGCTTTGTCTCTGAGGTGGGAGCCAGTGGAAAGTTCTGAGCACAGGAGGCCCTGGTCGGTTTCACACTGGGACAGGCTCACCAGGCCGCGGCCTGGAGAGTGCACTGCGGGCCGGTGGGGCTGGGAAGGATTGAGGATCCTTCCCAGGACTGAGGCGACAGTGGGGGGTGAGCAGGGGCGGTGGAGGGCTTTGCTGTGCACGGGGAGGTGGAGGCTCTGCTGTGTGGAGGGTTGGGAGGTGGAGGGCTCTGCTGTGCGGGTAGGCGGGGAGTTGGAGGGCTCTGCTGTGCGGGTAGGCGGGGAGGTGGAGGGCTCTGCTGTGCGGGTGGGGGGGAGGTGGAGGGCTCTGCTGTGCGGGTAGGGGGGGAGGTGGAGGGCTCTGCTGTGCGCAGTGGGGAGGTGGAGGGCTCTGCTATGCGGGGGCGGGAGAGGTGGAGGGCTCTGCTGTGCGGGTAGGCGGGGAGGTGGAGGGCTCTGCTGTGCGGGTGGGGGGGAGGTGGAGGGCTCTGCTGTGCGGGTAGGGGGGAGGTGGAGGGCTCTGCTGTGCGCAGTGGGGAGGTGGAGGGCTCTGCTATGCGGGGGCGGGAGAGGTGGAGGGCTCTGCTGTGCGGAGGGGGGAGGTGGAGGGCTCTGCTGTGCAGAGGTGGGAGGTGGAGGGCTCTGCTATGGGAGTGCGGGGGAGGTGGAGGGCTCTGCTGTGAGGGCGGCGGGGAGGTGGAGGGCTCTGCTGTGCCGGTGGTGGGGGAGGTGGAGGGCTCTGCTGTGAGGGCGGCAGGGAGGTGGAGGGCTCTGCTGTGCCGGTGGTGGGGGAGGTGGAGGGCTCTGCTGTGCGCAGCGGGGAGGTGGAGGGTTCTGCTGTACGTGGGGGAGGTGGAGGGCTCTGCTGTGCGTGGGGGAGGTGGAGGGCTCTGCTGTGCTTGGGGGAGGTGGAGGGTTCTGCTGTGCTGGGGGAGGTGGAGGGCTCTGCTGTGCGGGTGGGGGGAGGTGGAGGGCTCTGCTGTGCGGGTGGAGGGAGGTGGAGGGCTCTGCTGTGCGGGTGGGGGGAGGTGGAGGGCTCTGCTGTGCGGGTAGAGGGGGAGGTGGAGGGCTCTGCTGTGCGGAGGGGGGAGGTGGAGGGCTCTGCTATCCCGGGGGGCCCCCTCGCAGGATTGCTGCACGCACGGCCTGAGAGAAGAAGCAGAGGCAAGGCTGACCCCCAGATGGGATTGCTGTTTCCGGACTTGCAAGGCTGCGGAGGAGCCGCTTGGAGGTGGTCAGTTTTGGACATGCTGGGTTTACCAGAGAGAGAGGAGGTCAGGGAGCCAGACTTAGAAACCGCAAACACAAACCCCAACAAGTAAAGAAAATGACACAAATTAAAGTTCACACTAGTCTGTGATGGAAAAACAGCAACTTCCTCACATTATCCCAAGCCAGAGGATCATGCCTTGTCTTCAGACGTCAGCAGAGTAAAACCGTTTTAACACCAGGAGTGGGGCCGGGTGCGGTGGCTCAGGCCTGTAATCCCAGCACTTTGGGAGGCCGAGGCGGGCGGATCACGAAGTCAGGAGATCGAGACCATCCTGGCCAACATGGTGAAACCCCGTCTCTACTAAAATTACAAAAATTTAGCTGGGCGTGGTGGTGCGTGCCTGTAAATCCCAGCTACTAGGGAGGCTGAGGCAGGAAAATCCCTTGAACCAGGGAGTCGGAGGTTGCAGTGAGCCGAGAGCGCGCCACTGCACTCCCGCCTAGCGACAGAGTGAGACTCCGTCTCAAAACAAAACAAAACAAAAAACCAAAAACACTGGGAGTCCCAGTTTGTAGGAAATCATTAAGATTTTATTATTTGGGCTCCAGAACGAGTGAGGATGACCTGATAATTTTGGTTTGGCTCAGGTTGTAATGTGTTTCTGTTTTGCTCGATGACTACTAGAACAGTTCTCAAACTGTGTGGTGGGTAAGAATCACCTGGGAACTTGACCAAGTGACATGTCTACACCACCCGCCCCTACAGGCTCTGATTGGGGGGCTGCTGTGGACCCAGGGGTCGGCATTCTTAAGTGCTCTCCTTGGTTCTGATTCTGACAACCCACCCAGCGCTTCTGAGGACAGCTGGACTAGATGCGCAGTCAGCGGCGAGGACCCTGAGCCCGGGGACGGGTGAGGTCCCGGCTAGAGGGAGGGGTTGGGGTCACCGGCATCTCCGGTGTTTAGAACCAAGAGCCTAGAGGAGGGGACCAGGCAGAGGGGCTGGTCCCACGTTGAGCCCTGGGCAGCCAAGCAGCTAGAGCCTGCGGAGGCAAAAGCGGACAGTGAGGGAGGCTGAGGGCTCCGAGGCTGTCCCCACAGCTGGCAATGCAGCCCAAGGCAGGGCGGGCTCAAGCAAGAGGAGGCTGAGGGCCGGCCAGGCCCACGGGCAGCATCTGGCTCTGGTAGGTGCTCACGTAGTTTTTGGAGTTTGGGACAGTCCCTGAGGCTCATTATAAGCTCCTGTGTGGGGTCTGGGACCCCATTTTCCTTTTCTGATGGTCTTTCATTTTGGTAGGGACTGACGACAGACTCTAAAGACACCCTTTGCCCACCTCTAGAGTCTTAGCATTTCTTCCATTGACGGGATTTCCCACCAGCGCCCCGTAGCCACCCTGCGTATTCCATACCAGGATTCACTGGCCCAGGACGTGGAAGGACAGACTCTTCTGAAGTGGCTCCACATTTCATTGTCTCCTCACCTAGCTGAGACCTCAAAAATTCCAGAACATTCTACTTGTTTCACCTAGTTTAATTTTAAAGATCTTGGACTTTGAATTCCAGGTGGCAGACTGCCAGTTTGGAGGGCAAGTTGACAGTCTTGACTAAAATGGAATGTGTGCAAAAGGTAAGATAAGCACGTTACACCCCCTTCACCCCATCATAAGCAATGACCAAAAAGACCAATCATTTAAAAACAACAACAACAACAACAACAAAAACAAAACCAGAATGGAAAACAAGAAGGTGCCAGCAGCTCAGGAAATGGTGGAAGCCAAGAAACAGAGGATGACCCAAAGCCCCGGGCAGGCTGGACTGGACGAAATTTCCATGTTGAACCCAGTCCTCGGACCCACGAGCAATTCAGAGTGGCCGCGCCTCCACCAGGGCAGGCCCTATCTGCTCCAAGGCAAAGAACGCCATGGGGCTTCCTTCCTTCCCCGCACCTGCTCAGCAGCCTTGGTTTTCTCATCTGTCCAGTGGAGCTAACAGTAGCACCTTTTGGGACTGTGAGGGTTAAATGAGCCTGGGGCAGGGGTTGGGGGAGGTGGTGAGTGTGTGTGTGTGTGTGTGTGTGTGTGTGTGTAAGAGAGCGAGAGAGATGCCAGCCGTTGTGATGATGTTAACATTCTCTGGGTCTACACCAGTGGCCCTTTCTGCCTGCATTTTTATTACAACATAGTCCTAACACTGCATTTCACTGTCAGGCGCCTCCGTCTACTCCACTCCTGCGCATTCCTCCCGGCTGTGTCTCCTGTCTTTTTTGGGTCCCTTTTGGAAATGTGGGCTCCTCAGAGTATCTGGAGCCACCTTCCCCCCAACACCTCCACCTCTAGGGGCCTGGTCCTTTGGGAGTGGGCAGGGCCCTGGGGCACCCTGCTGGCCTCCAGAAGCTGTTGGGGAGATACGAGGGAAGTCTGAGGGGCAGCAGCGCTGGGTACAGGGCAACAGGCCCGAGCCGGGAGGCCCTTCCATGGGACCACAAGTGCCCACCCCGATTGACAACACTGCAGATGTGACCGAGGGCCAAGGGCACTGCTCAGATGCCCTGAAGTGGGCAGGGGCAGCTCAGGAGCCTGCAGGGGTTGAGGGGACAGAAACGCAAGAGGGAAGTGGCAGCCTGGCCACTCCTGACCACTGGGCCAGTGGGAGCGAGGCACAGACGTGGTAAGACATCTGCTGTATTTGTGCCATTCCCGGTGATGCCCTGACGACCACCTGTCACCACAGCCCTCTTGGGGCAGCAGATCACTAAGAGACAAGGATGCAAGAAGGTAGTGGCTGCTGCTCCTGGCAAACCCGAGCTTCCCCTCAGAGATGCTGGAGGCCAGAGGTGTGCCCCAGGGCCCTGCCTGGAGGGAGGTGTGCCCCAGGGCCCTGCTTGGAGGTGGAGGTGCCCAGGGGCCTATGAAAAGCACCTAGCACCCACGGAAGACAATGACATCATGTGGGGCCAAGTCCGATGTCCTCCATCACACACTATTGCCCAGCTTCCATGGGCCTTGCAAGTTTAAGGGGGAAAAAAATGGGAAGCCATTTCTGAGAAAATCCACCCAGGACTCGCTCCGTCTGCACACTGGGGCGCTCCAGTTGGAGAATGAGGGTGTCACAGGTTCCAGATTCAGGCTTTCGTGCCTTCGCGCGGCAGGGCAGCAGCAAGGCTGCATTAGGGTGGTGGCTTTGATCTGGCTGCACCCTGGAATTGCCTGCAGAGCTTTGTGAGGAACCACCCCTGACCGGCCACCCCAGAGACTGACTTGGTTTTGGTCTTGGGCGGATTCAGACACGGAAATCTTTAAAAACTCCGCGAGTGATTCTAAAGGCAGTCATGGCTGAGAGCCACCAGGCAAGGGTCTGAGATTGTGGAACCTTCCACATTCTCCAGCTAGGGAACGAGAGGCCGGGGCCCCGTTAGAGCTCTCCCAGCCTAGGAGAGGCTGATCTGGCCCAGAACCGCATCCTGACTCCAGGCCCGGGGCTCCCTCCCCTGCTGCCAGAGCTGACCAAGTGGAGGAGGAACCGCGGGGCCTGGAAGGGGCAGGTCTTCCTTTGAGGGCCTCATGGAAGGTGCCAGAACTCTCCCTCCTCCTGCCGTCCACTGCCCTACCCGCACTTCCTGCCTTGAGTCTACCAGGACTGCTGATGTCACACCCTTTGTCCCTGCTCATGACAGGCCCCCCAGGAGGGCCCTCTCCCCTATCTGGTCCCCACACAGCTCTCTAGTCCCATCCTCACCTGGCACAGCCACCTGGGAGGCCCAGCAACACCCTCTGGAACCTGGCTGACTGAGCCCACTCTCAACCCATGACTGCTGTGGGGCCGACAGCTCCCTGCAAGCCCTCTGACATCGCAGAACCATCCCTGCAGGACTTGGTGGCCTAAACGTTTATTTTGCTGGGGAACCTGTAGTTTGGCCAGGGCTTGGCAGGGACGGCTCCTATCTGCTCCGCTTGGCACCACCAGGTCAGCCCAAAGGTTGGGGTGGGCCATCTGGAGCCTTGCTCACTGGCCATGGGTGCTGCTGGTGCACAGCTGGGCACCTGGGCACCACTGTCTCCGTCTGGTCTTGCCACATGGTCTCTTCAGCATGGAGGCTTCAAAGGAGCAATATTTTTTTTCTTTAATTGAGGTGAAATTCACAGAACGTAAAATTCACCATTTAAAATGAACAATTCGGTGGCATTCGGCACATCATGGTGTTGTGCAACCACCACTTCCCAGAAGGGATCCCCACACCCATTGGGCAGTTGCTCTTATCCTCTCCTCCCCCAGCTCCTGGTGCCAGCCCACCTGCTGTCTGTCTCTGCCGCGCTCCCCACCCTGCTGTTGCATGTACACGGAACCACACGTTCACCTTCGTGGCTGGCTCCTTTCACTTTGCAGAATGTTTCCGAGGTTCACCCGGGCTGCCGCTCGGGTCAGCACTTTCCTTCGTTTATGGCTGAACTGCGGGGCTGCATCAGGCTTTGTGTATCCTTCGGCCCCCTGACGGACACTTGGGTTGTTTCTACTTTGGGTTGTCATGAACAGGGCTGCCTGGAACATGGGAGGACTTGTGTGAGTCCCAGCTTTCAGCTCTCTCGAGTGTATGCCTAGCAGTGGCATTGCTGGGTCACGTGGTAATTCCTTTTGGAGTTTTTGACAAGCCAGCAGAGGGTCTACCACAGCGGCCGTGCCGTTTCACATTCCCGCCAGCGACACGCAAGCGTTCCAGCCTCTCCACATCCTCGCTGGCACTTTCCACTCTTCGATTATCGCCAACCTTCTGATGTGAATAGCCAGACTTCTTGCGCGTCAGCCCGTGTTAAGGCTCATGTCGCCTGAGAGCGCCAGATGGGTCTTCTCACGCGACTTTCAGATGTGGCCTCATGGACGGGAAGGTCACCTCCACCACACACGCTCCTGCCCGTGTCCAAGGGGAGAGGCTCCGCTTTTCCACGGGAGGAGCGCCAGAATTGAGGGAAAGAACATGTTTAACAATCACGACATCTCCACAACATTTCTCATTCGCTCTCTGACCAGTGCCACTCAACGTGTCATCTCGTCACAAGACAAGGAGCTTATACCAGAAGAGACATCAGCATGCTGCCCCTTCGTCAGGACAGTCTTGTCAGCTGACCCAACTGCGCTGCCTCTCAGGGTCCTGGGACACAGCGAAAGACCCCAGGTACTCTGAGCCTCCCCCAGGTTAGGCAGGGCCGGAAGTTTATACAGTTTGGGAGCCCCCCTTTAAGAAAAAGAGTAAAAATTCTGACTCCCAAATTAGGTACAACATGGGAAAAGAATTCACAACAAATTACACGTTTTAAAGTCGACAAACACCCAGATGTCTGCAGTTCACCCTCACTGGTGGTGACACACCTGTCACATTTTGTTCCTACATTGCTTGGCTGTGTCCTCTTTCATCACCCTTTCCCATGATAATGATCTTGTAATATCATGTAGGAATAGAAAGATTCCTCAATCTTTCCTTGAGCATGGTCGATCTCTGTTTTGAATTATTGATACTTTAGAAAAGTTTCTGTCATCTTCACAACTCTTATTGGCATAGTCATGTAAATTTTTAGAACTGTCGTCAAATGTGGGGCAACTGTTACCAAGTTTCTTTCATATCTGAGCTGTAAGATTCTAGAACACCCCCAGCATTCCTAAACTCATCTTTAATGCTCTGACAGGAGTGTGGTGCGCTTCTGATTGTGCGGCACTGTCGAGCGTGTTCCTGACAAGAGCGAATGTCTGTATCGAGCAGGTATTGATGAGAATCAAGTCTTCCTGGTTTATATTCACACACCTGCTGGTGGGAAGAATTTTCCACAGACTTCCGGCTCCACATATATCAAGCCTCATCTCTTCTCCACAACCGGTACTCCCTGTTCCAGGTCCCGTAGGACACGTTCCTATCACAGTACAACCGTGGCCTTGCTCCTTCTGGTTACGACACCAGGTGTCAGGCAGTGGACAAGAAGCATGTTCTTGAAGCCAGCCCTACCCCAGGATGACTGGCAATGACCTACTAAATGCAGAAGTGACTGTGAACGCACAAATATATCCCACTAACCTCAAACGAATCGTGTCCCTAACTCTGCTTACCCTTAGCCAGAACCCAAAAGTACCATGTGGCCTCAACATCACCCAACAGAAGAGGAAGTGTGAAGGAAGGGAAGTTAGAATGGAAGGAGGGAATGGTTTTAACCAACTGCAGTTAAAGTATCTCACTTTTGCAAATTTTATAAAATCTTGGGAACATGCAAACACATTGCCGAGGCCCAATCACGAGTGAGGGGCCTCAAGCTAAGGCTTTGTCTCCCGGTAAATCCATGCCAGTGCCCCACCAAACTGTTGCTACCCCCTCACCCAACCTCACTCACTCCTCACAACCCTGTTCCATATGTCCGTGAGAACACAGAGCAGAAGGATACCACCCCTGCTTGCCTGCCCTGTGCCCACACCTGCCACCCTGCGCCCACATCTGCCACCCTGCGCTCTACACCCCATCATGGGCATCGATCCCAAATTTCTCCCTCGCTACGGGATCATTCCAACAGCATAAAAACATGCAGCAACTTCTCCTTATTCAAAAATAAACTCCCTCGCCCCCACATCCACTCTCCTGCCCATTTGCTTCCATTGTAGCAAAACTGCTTGAAGAAGAGGTCCAGCTGGGCAACCTTTCCAGTCTCCCTCCCCAGGAATTGGTCCCCAGCGCCGGGACGGTTGGTGCCTGGGCAGCAGCTCACAGAAGTGGCCACTCCCTGCTCCTCGAAATGCTCCTTTCCCCGCCTGGCTTCTGGGACTCCCGTCTTTCTGTCTCTTCCTGCTTTGCTGGCAGCTCCTTCTAGGTCTCCTCTGCAGGTTCCTCCGTCTCTCTGGATGGCATCCCCAGGCACAGCCTCCATCCGTCTCTTCTACATTTACACTCCCTTCTTTGGTGTCCTTGGCCCAGCTTGTGGCTTTAAATACTAGCTCTATGCAGGTGACTCGAAACTGTGTATCTCATTTGTACACCGACATCCACAGCAGCCTCATTCACAGTAACTACAACATGGAAGCAACCCCAGTGCCCACTGACAAAGGGGTGGGCAAGCACGTGTGTTTCATCATACGGTGCAGTAGCATCCACCTTAAGAAGGACACAGACATATCTACCACGTGGATGAGCCCGGAGGACATCGTGCTGGGTGAAATCGGCCAGACACAAACAGACGAGTACTGTATGATTCCACTTCCAGTTCTGGAGATGGACGGTGGCGATGGTTGCACCACATTATGAATAGATTGAATAATACTAAACTGTACACTTAAAGATGGTTCAGACAGGAAACTGCGTGTTCTGCATATTTTACTACCATAAAAATTATTGGGGAAAAATGCCCATCTCCAGCCAGGACCTCTCCACTGAGCCCTGGAACTGTGTATCCGGGCACCACCTCCCCAACCCCCCAGGACCTCTCCACTGAGCCCTGGAACTGTGTATCCAGGCACCACCTCCCCAACCCCCCAGCCCCGCCACACACACACACACACACACACACACACACACACACACACACACACACACACATTCTAGCTGGGTGTCTTGTCTACACCTCAGCCATCTGCTCTCATCCCACCCCCTTCACGCTCCTGCCTGTCGTTCATTAACGGCATCTCTATCTTTCCAGCGGCTCACACTCCAAACTAGAAATTGTCTATAGTTCCTCTCTTCTCTCACCCACACCCAGCCTATCGGCGACTCCTGCTATCTCCATCCTCAAAAATCAGTCCAGGATCTTGCTCTTCTCACCACCTCCCTGCCACCTTGGAGCACTGAGCCTTCCTGCTGGCCTCCCGGACCAGCCAGCCGGTCCTCTGGTCTGTGTCCTCCCTCACTCCCTGCAGGCTGTTCCTCGCACAGTGGCAGCCTGACCGAACCCCCAAGCGGCAGGCAGGGCCCTCCATGCCCATCGCAGACAAAGACCCTCAGACCCTATGCTTCTCCCCCTGCTCCCTTCCCCCTGCGTATCGTGTATGCCTGTCACCCCTCTAATATTCTTTGCACTGCCCTTATTTTGTTCCCTATAGCTGTAGTTTGGGTCACCATCATATCCCCAGTGTCTGGGATGCTGCCTGGCATATAGCAGGTGTTGAATGAAGGTCACCCTAGCCAGGGCTGTGGGCTGGAAGATGCCCCTAATGGGGCTCCCACGGTGCAGACCCAGAGCTTTACCTCTGGGGTCTATGTCTTGGTCCCCACCCCCACCCCGAACTTGGGCACCTTGTCATACACAGCAGATCCCTCTCCTCCTAGTCTGGGACTCCCTCCTCTTCAGCTCCTCCTGGTGTTTGGTGGGTGTGAGCCTGAGGACTCCAGAGACACTCCAGCTCCCTGTCAGCAAGTTCTCCCATCGAACCCTGTGATGTGTGCCCCAGGCCCCTTCAACTGCACTCCTCACTGCTAGGATTGATAGAGCTGCCTGGAAGAGGTGGCCAGGAGGGGAGCCTGAGGTGTGGGGTCCTTCCAGGTCGAAAACTCAAAAGGCCTTTTATTAGGTCCCGGGTCTGGGGTGCTCTCATCTGCCAACAATTCAATCACCTAACCCTGTGGGACGCTCCAGAGGGTGTGCAGCGGGAGGGCCAGGCCTGGGCCCAGCACGCACTCGGTGTTGCCATCTTCCTGCTCCAGGCACTTTTCCCATCCCAGGCTCTCCAGTGACGGGCAGGAAACACCCTTCTGTGTTTCTGTGTGAATTTGGGCACAGCATTTAAGCCAAAGGAAAGGTGACATTCCATCTGTCTGCCCAGCCAAACATCTGGGTTGCTGGATGGCATACCACAGAAGCCCGGAGATAGGAACTTCCAGGCTGACCTGAAGGGAGTGAATTTGACTACTCTAGGTACCTCCAAGTGGAATCACACAGGATCAAGGGAGAGTTTTTCAGGTGTTTGGCGCACAGTAGGTGCTCAATGAACCAGGGCAACTTTTCCCAAGGTGTGCTGATTAAGAAAAGTTTTTTTGGTAACAAATAAGCTTGGTGTTGCCACAGGCACCTTTCCCAGGGTTTTTAAATTAAAAAAAAAAAAAACATATATATGTTTAGATATGGGCTCTCAGGCTGTTGCCCATGCTGGAGTGCAGTGGTGCAATCCTAGCTCACTGCAGCCTCCAACTCTGGGCTCAAGCGATCCTCCCACCTCCACCTCCCGAGTAGCTGGGACTATCAGGCGTGTACCACCACCCGCTCCCCGCAGCAATTAAAATTTTTTTTTTTTGCATCACATGCCACATGCAGGGTTTGAAAAGAAAAAAAAAATTTTTTTCGTAGAGATGAGGTCTCACCATGTTGCCTGGTCTCGAACTCCTGGACTCAAGGGATCTTCCCACCTTGGCCTCCCAAAGTGCTGGCATTATAAGCTCAAGCCACCGCCCTCAGCCTTCAGGGTTTTTAAACATGTGCTGTGTTGTGATGTGCCAGCTGCCTGCATCTTCCAAAGCAGCTCTGATCAAAACCAACACTCTATGTTGCATCTCAGAGACCTGAACTCCCTGAAACCCACTTTCAGAGAACAGTAAGGCAGGTTTCTGAGGACTTGGCCCCTCAGTTCCCAGGAAGGGCTTCCATCATTCCCTTATTAAAGCATTTCAATTTTTCAATCAATGTTACACGTTTAACTGTAGTCGTAAATATAAGGCCTACTGCATTCCTATCTCCTACCCCAAAGAAAACCAATTTTAACTTCTAAGCTTTTTCCTCCTCTTTTACCTCCATATTTCTAAATAACATACTACTCTCAAGTTTTCAGCTTTGGACATCCTTTGTTGATTTCCTGCTAAGAACAAGAACTTGGCTCTCTTATCCTCTGCCACCAATACACAGGCACATTCTTTCCCTCTCCCAGTCTCCTACTGAGATCCAGCATATATTTTTACCAGAGCAATATTCACTAGTATTTGTGTTTACATTATTTGTACGTAAATATTATTCACAGCTGAGTCACACAGGGTCTGTAGCTCCTCTTCCTGTGTATTTCTGCTTAGGCATTAATACACTGTTATTACTTGCTTAATTGTCTGTTATCTATCTCTGATTCTTAGACCTTCTCCAAGCCCTCTGACAGGACCCAGTGCTGACAAGATATGGGGCCACCTCGCAGGCCTCGAGCTGTGTGCTGAGTTCCCCCAGAGCCCGCCCCAGGTCCCAAGTCTCCATGTCTTTCTCCGATCACTCCTCCTTCACTGCAGCCTTCCCCCATGTAGTTGCGAGAATGGCTGCTGAGGAAATCAGTTTTTGAGACTCCTGCAGACTTCTCTTGGGTATCTGTGTTACTGTTGTGCCCATCTGGGGCCCTCTCTCTTGGAGACCCCCTTCTTGGGGCTAGAGGGGCTGCTCACAGCTCCCTGAATGTGCTGCTGATGGCTCCCTTGAAGACCACGGCCCACTCCCACCCATGGTTTCCTGTTTCTCACGCCACCCAGCAGGAAGGTTTCTGCTTGTCTTCCCACCATCCCCTCTTCTTGCTGTGGACTGTTGTTGGCATAAAAGCCTCTGTGAAGCAATCAGGAAGGAGCTGACGCAGACCCAGTTCCTGTGGACCAGTGGGCAGAGCACAGCCCACTGCTCCCTGCAGGCCCGCCTCACACCCAGGCCACCAAGGCCCTCTCTTGCCCTTTGCCCCCGTGCTTGTTCATCGCCACTGGGCCTCTGATTTCCTCTGAGGATTTTCATCACGCTCATGACAACTATGCGGTCAATATCTCTGTCCTAAAAGAAGTGGGGACAGGTCCCACTCCTGTGCCTCGCCCCTGCCCTGCCAAATGTTTTTTGAACATTTAAAAATGTAGTTAAGTTCATCCTATACACCAAAGAGTGCCACAGCGCACACCTCCTCCAAGCCAGCCTTTGGGAGCCTTTGTCATCCATCCTGGAGGCCCTTCCTAGGGTGGGGTTCGGGTCTAGGGCATGCTGCCTTCCCTCAGGACCCAGCACCCACCCCACCCACGCCTGGGGCCCTCAGGGCTGGGGCTCGTTTTCTGATCCCCCCCAGCGTGTAACCTCCTGGCTGCTGGCACAGGCTTGGCCCTGCAGACCCACCTTTACCCCAAGGCCAGTCCCGCAGCTTCCCAGGGCAGAGGCTCCCAACAGAAAGCAAGGAAGCGGCTGTTTAGCCTGGACACTAACTGGACGAGTGCCTCCAAGTACTGCAGACGGTCTCTGCACACAGGCCCCCATCTCTTTCCAGCCCTGGCCAGGGAGATGGGTCAGTTTTCCCAGCAACCCAGGGGGCACTTAGGAGAAGGGGTGAAACAAGAAAACCAAACTTTCATACGATTGGTTTAATTTTTTTTTTCAGCAGGAGAAAAAAGAATAAAGTTACAAGATTCTTTTAATATTTTCACAATGTTAAAACTAAAACTGAGCTCTAGGCTATGTGTGTAAGTAAATCTAGAACACAAAAGGGTTAAATAAGATTTTCTCTTTTAAAGATACAAGAATTTAAGCTTTCCTTACATTTAACAAACTTCACAGAACAGATACTGCAGGGGAACAAGCCCCACCCCCCACCCCCACCCCCAGCTCTAAGTCAGGAAGCGAACATGGGCTTCGCTCCCCCAGGCCAGCTCCCCTGGGCTCCTTCCCATGGCTGCCTCCACGCAGCAGGCAGAGGAGGGGGCGGGGGGGGGGGCCTGGGGAGGGCCGGGAAGGGCTCGCACAGCCTCTTCGGGACCAGAGCTTGGCGGAGGCCTATGGGGGGCTGCCTCACTGAGGATGGCCCGTATGGTGGCCAAGGGCTGTGGCTTGACAGCAGTGGTAAACGCTGGGCAGACCTGGCCCCTCTGCCCTGGGTTGCCCTAGAGCAAGACACCGGTCTGGGTCCTGAAGCAAGAATTAAGGCTGGGGATTTTGCAGCGGGTTCCACTCTGGTGGGTGGAGGGTGGGAAGAGCATGACTTCCTATTTCAGTACGTCGGATCAAAAAACATTTGCAGTTGCAGGTGTTCAGCTGTTAATTTGCAGACAGAGTTGAACCATTTGTTGTTTTATAAAAAGGAAAGTTGCTGGGTTAAACTATTCCAGTAGCCTATGTGTGGGCAGATCCACGCTGCCTCCGCAGGGGCCTCCTGCCCTCACCCACCTGGATCTGATGCGGCACTAGGACCACTGGGACTGCTCACCCTGCCTGGGCTTTCAAGGGAATCCTGATCCTGTCCACCCAGCCCCAGCCCCACCTGACTGCTAGTGATTTCCTAACATGGGGCAACCAGGCCCACCCCCACCCTTCCCCACCTGGCGTGCACAGTTGCAGCTGCTGAAATCCTCTGTGAACATGAGGGAGCACAGGTGGAGAAATGTACCCTCAGGCCCTCACCTACCAGAGCAAATATCACTCTCGGAGCTGGGCCACAGCCACAAACCGCTGTTCTGGACAGATCCAAACCCACTGTCCCTGGGACGTATGCTGCCTTCCCTTACTAAACTTGCTATATGGTAGATGTGGACTGGGTGTCCTTGGACTATGGGGCTGCATAGAAACGAGAATGGAGGCCACGACATCATCCTCTTGGCCCCTGGAGGCACGGGCGGCTCCAGCTGGAAGGGGCAGAGCCCGTGGGCGGCAGCTTCCCCAGCTGCTGCTCCCAGCACTTCTACTGATTCTTGTTGGCTATGAAATGTCTTTTTAAAAAACTCCCAATATAGAAATCTGGCTGCAGAGGCCAGTGTGCAGACCCAGCCACCGCGCTGTGCTGCCATTCGCCACATCTGGTCCGTGCCAGATCCCTGCACTGGCGAATGGCAGACCAGAGCCGGCGGAGGCGGGGCACTCTGGCTGCTTCTCGTGACCTTGGATCCTGTGTAGAAAAGGCGGGTCTCGTTCGTGGACTAGTCTTGAGTGGAGCTAATTTTCAAAGTGAGGTTACTGTTTCTCTTCTTGTGTGATGAGTTTTTTCATAGCAAGTCAGGTAAAAAAATTTCCGTAAGAATCTGTCCCCCACCCCCCATTTCCAGCTCTGTGGGAGAGTGAGGCCACCACCCAGCCCAGCCACGTGGCCAATCTCAGCAGCCTCCCGTGGCCAAGGCACACGTGGCCATCAGGTATCCTGGCTACTGGGACTAAGGATAAGTGAAGAGGTGAAAGGCCGATCATTAAACAGAGTTTCTGGCAAAGCCATGTGCGTCGTGGGAACTTTAACACCAGCTTCTACTCCTCTATTAACTCAGAGTCTCCGTCTGGAACACTTTCCACTTAAGGCTTTTTATAAGTTTGACTCCAGCAGTGACAGGTATGTGTTGTTTTAAATCCACTAGCCATGCTCAAAAAAAAAATATTCTTCATGTTTTAATTTTATACAATGGCTAGCAGGCACCTTAGTAACCAGCCAGAAATCAATTTCAACCACCATCAACCCCTAAACTACAGTACCAGGATGGCTGGCTAAAGAAAGGAAACGGACTGGCTGCAGTCTGACGCGTGCCCAGTACAAGGTGTCTGGCTGACTTTGTCCTAAATAAGGCTAACATTAGTGAACTAAGAACAGCGTCATGTGGTGGCCATGCCTGGCCTTCAGGAGCACCCCTCCCCGATGCGCTGGCAGGAGCGCCCCACTTTCCGGTCCAGCTTCACCATTTTCATGATGGCTTCCTCCCGGCCACGGCCCATGTGGTCGAATGTGCAGTCGTGCTGCTCGGGGAGGCGATGTAACATACAGAACACATAACCTGCAGCAGCGGGAGAAGCAGAGGAAAGAGTGTGTTAGGGTGGCCTCCAAGTGCGCAGAGCCTCACAATTGCCTTTGTCCAGAGGATGGAGGGGCATCCCAGTGAGTGGACAACAGTCACTGCAGGGATTCCTGATGCAGCAGAGAGCTCACTCCAACACCTGCACCCTGGAGCAAGAGGGTCAGCACTTCGCATTCCACAGCTGCTCAAGCCTGTCCCTGCCTGGACCCTTGAAGGGTAGAACCCTAAGTTGATGGCTGTGAGACACAGCCCTGTCCTTGCAAATGAGTGGGCTCTGCGCTCCTCTCCAGCACCATGCAGGCGGAAGAGCACAGGCTGTCAGCTCAGCTCTCTGCTTGGCTCGGGCAAACTGTGATTTCCACCACAGGATGCCCACCATTTCTAGGAGGCAGGAGAAATGATTATGTCTTAAATGACATTCCACCTCCTGTACAGCCGGGGCTTGAGAGGATGGTGGGAGTGATCAAACCACAACCCAAAAATGAGTGGGAGCTCTCAAAAAAGTGGATTATTTCTAGTGCTAGAAAAAGTATTAGATAGAAACAGAGGAGACAGCAATGCTGGGCTCCAATCGCCATCTCCAAGGAACCTGACACTTCTAACTGCACTGGGTAGGTGAGAGAGGTTGAGATGCCCACACTCGGGCCCCCAGCTGTCCTTCACTCCACTGGGTAGGTGAGAGAGGTTGAGATGCCCACACTCGGACCCCCAGCTGTCCTTCACTCCACTGGGTAGGTGAGAGAGGTTGAGATGCCCACACTCGGACCCCCAGCTGTCCTTCACTCCACTGGGTAGGTGAGAGAGGTTGAGATGCCCACACTCAGGCCTCCAGCTGTCTTTCCCTCCCAGAAGCGCAGGATGCTGCAAGGCTCTTTTTGAAGCAGAGAAATCCAAGGGAGACACTGGTCTGGCAAATAAGAGAAAAAGACCAGTGATGAAAGATCAAGAGGCCTATTGAGCAGGGAGCCGGTACAGGTAAAGTCACTCTGGGTCAGGAACAAGGAGGGGAGGGCTGCAGGGAGCCAGGAGCCAGGCTCAGAGAACTCAGGGCGCAGCTGCACCGGGGGTGTCTCCCATTCCCTCCAGCTTCCCAGGCAATCTCTAGAGCGGCCGATACGCATGTGGAGCACAGACGTCTGAGGTCCCCAGAGTCTGCTGGCCGCCTCT
Organism: Pan paniscus; assembly: GCF_029289425.2. NCBI lineage: Eukaryota > Metazoa > Chordata > Mammalia > Primates > Hominidae > Pan > Pan paniscus. Next base: position 52,623,072 of record NC_073254.2, on the reverse strand, counting down.
TTCAAAACGCTGGGGAGAACAAGATCAGGGCTAGGAAGACACCTGCCAGTGCTGGCTGGCTCCTCACCACCTTCTCATCCCATCAGCATTATCTCACCACACCTCCAGGCCCCGTGGGCCTGGATCAGGTCCACAGGAGCAAGCTTCCAGGTAAATCTAGATCCATTCCTAAACCTGTTCTCCCTGTCTGGAGCAGGCATCCCACAGCAGCCTGCCCAAGCAAACACTCTCCTTACTTGTTTTCCAACCAACAGCATCTCTTTTCAGACTTCTTTCTTTTAAGCCCTCATCCAGGCCATAAAGAACAGGCAGCCGCCCCTTGCAAACTGACTCATCCCTCCTCACATCCTCAACTTCTTTTCAGAGATGTAGAGGCTGTGCTTTTAGAAGAACAGCAAGAGCCCAAGCAAGGACGAAGTGGCCACAGGATGAACAGTTTCAACAGCCTTAAGATTTAAGGTTAAGATTCAATAGCCTTAACTTCTAAGATTAACTTCACCTATATTCCTCAGCCTGAGGGAAGAGTGTGTGATGTACTCAATGGCTGGGCACTAACCAGTCTCAAGGATGTAGCTGGCACTCACACCCTACTAGGAAGTCTTGAGCCCAGGCTGTGTGCAAGGGACATGTACACAGCCTAGGGGGCTGGAGTGACCCAGCTGAGCTTGGGCCATCCATTGTGTGAGGAAACATTATTAACTGCTTCCCAGGGAGAGCAGGGCATTATGTTTGACTCTAAATTGGGATTGGGTTTAAGGAAAAGAACAGAGATGCAATTTCTGTCTCCCGAGAAGCCGAGCTCCCACTTGGTCCAAAAGCAAAGTTAAGATTAATGAGCTCATGTGTTACATTTACTGATAAGTTCATTACTCGAAGATATTGGATACCAGTTGTCTTTCTCCTAAAGGATTTTGCAGCAGAGGCATGGATGGCCTCAATATGCATCCTCCATCTAACAAGTAAATTCATCTTTTTGTAGCAAAGCCTACCTGGTGAGGGAGAACCTGCTGCCAGTCAGGGCTTAGGGTAGGGGCACCAGCAGGATGGCATCAGGATGTGTCTATAGACATTTTTGTCACCAAGTCCTGACATATTTCTGTACTTTCAGCATCTATAATAAGGGGTGGGTGGACCCCTGCTGCCCCTTCCCTTTCTTCAAGATATTGGGATGATTCAGAAGGTCCCAAGGGCTCTCCTCTCTTTCTGATGAATGGTGCTGGCTGAATAAAAGCAGCAGGAAATGGATTACTGCTGGAATTAACTTGGCTCCTGGCTCAGCTTAACACCTCATTAGTCAAAGATGGACTGGGGTGGAAGGGAAATGCTACATCTGGCCCCCCTTCTCCATGTTTGCTTAGCTTGCCTTCCGCCAGCTAGTGAGCAGCCAGCTTGGTGGATGTGAGAGCCCCAGGACTCTGGAAAAAGGAACAGGGAGTGGCACCCACAGTAGCTACCCTGATATTCCCTCTACCGCCCAAGGAGTAGCTACCTGATACTCCCTCTACCCTCTATCACAGTAGCTACCCTGACATTCCCTCTACCAGCCCAAAACACCTTATTTCTCTGCCCAGGTTCTGTGTACCTGTTAGACACATCTTGACACTTGGCTTAGATTTTTTTTTTTTTTTGAGACAGGGTCTTGCTCTGTCACCAGGCTGGAGCGCTGTGGTGCGATCCTAGCTCACTGCAGCCTCAACCTTCTGGGCTCAAGAGGTCTTCCTGCTTCAGCCTCCCCAGTAGCGCAACTACAAGCACACATCACCACACCTAGCTGTTTTTTTATACTTTATTTTTGTAGAGACAAGGTCTCACTATGTTGCCCCAGGCTGGTCTCACACTCCTGGCTTCAAGCATTCCTCCCGCCTCGACCTTTCCAAGTGCTGGATTGCTGGGATTAGAAGGCACCCTCTAATCCCAGCACTTTGAGAGGCCAAGGCAGGAGGAATGCTTTCAAAAATCCACGCCCAGCCAGCTTGCATTTTTGAAAGGTAAAAACTATTAAACAGCAGATAGATTTTGGGAGCAGCGCTGGTAGCAATGAGAATATATGGCACTGTAATTCACTGGAGAAAACTTTGGGGGAAACTCTGGAGGGCTAACTTCCCAAGTAGCTGCACTGAGGTTATTAGATGGCATCAATTCTTTCTCCTGTCAGGATCATTCACTAAGAGGAAGTTATGTCTGGAACTTGTCCCAAATGCTGAGCAGATATTATCTACTGACAGCAGCCAATGGTGAAATGCATTTTGGTGTCAGAAGGGGGTTGTCCTGGATACAGGGCATGGCGGGTAGAGGTGCATGGGAATGACTGGTGGATGGGATGAATCTTTATCCTCTTTTCTTGGTACTCACAGATCTGTTTCCAGAAACCACTACAAGTGTCATGAACCTTGGGTCGCTCTCTGATTGAATTCTGGGATCCAAGCTGGGTAAGGAGAGAGATGAGTCCAGGCTGCTACAGAAGATTATTTTCCATAATTTCAATGATGAGCAGTTTTAAAACACAGAGGATTTATAGTCATGTTAGCTAGGCCAGCCTTAACACTTCCTCTACCTCATTTCTTAGAAACCAACAAGGGCCTTTCCAGAGAGGGCCAAGGACGGTGGCATCCAGAAGGGATGAACACACTGAGGACACAGAACTGACCTGCTGAACTACGACAGCAGCTCTGGTATTATTACCCAGGGTAGCATGTAATTCTTTTTTCCCCAGATTTTAAAAAGTTATATATTAAAATCAAATTCAAATAAAGCCATATATTCACAGCTGGCTGATCTTTGACAAAGCCAATGAGAACTTACACTGGGAAGAGGAAATCCTCTTCAATAAATGGTGCTCAGAGAATTGGCCTGCTACATGCAGAAGAGTGAGACTGGACCCCTATCTTTCACCACACACAAAAATCAACTCAAAATGGACTCAAGACTTCAACTCAAGACCTGAAACTGTAAGAATACTACAAGAAAACCTAGGGAAAACTCTTATGGACATTGATCTAGGCAAAGAATTTATGACTAAGACCTCAAAAGCACAGGCAACAAAAACAAAAATAGACAAATGAGACTTAACTAAATTAAAAGCTTCTGCACAGCAAAGGAAATAATCAAACAGGTAAAGAGAAAACCTGCCAAATGGGAAAAAATATCTGCAAGTCAACTCATCTGACAGGGGACTATATCCAGAGTACATAAGGTACTTAACAGGAAAAAAAAAATCCTATTAAAAACTGGCAAAGGACATGAATAGACAATTATCAAAAGAAGATGTACAGTCAATAGGTGTATAAAAAATACTCAACATCATTAATCATCAGAGAAATACAAATCAAAACCACAATGAGATATCTTACCCCAGTCAGTATGGCTATTGTTAAAAAGACAAAAAAATAACAGATCCTGGGGAGGATGCAGAGAAAAGGACTCCCACTGTTGGTGGGAATGTCAACTAGGAAAGCCACTATAGAAACCGCTATGGAAATTTCTCAAAAAACTAAGTATTATCATTTGATCCAGCAATCCCACCACAGGGTATCTACCCAAAGGAAAAAAAGTCAATATATCAAAGGGATGCCTGCATTCGCATGTTTATTGTGGCACTATTCACAAAAGCAAAGATATGAAATCAACCTCAGTGTCCATCAAGGGATGAATGGATAAATAAAATGTAGTATATATACACAAAGGAATACTCTTCAGTCAAAAAGAATGAAATCATGTCAGTTGCAGCAACATGGATGGAGCTGGAGGTCATTATCTTAAGTGAAATACACCAGGCACACAAAGGCAAATATCCCATGTTCTCACTTATATTCAGGAGCTAAATAATTTAAACACATGGAGGTAGAGAGTGAAAAGAGAGAGACTGAGAGGGTGAATGTGGAGAGGGAGGAGGATGAGGAGAAGTGGATTAAAGGGTATAAACACATAGTAAGCTAGAAGGAATAAATTCAATGTTAGATAGTGGAGTAGGATGACTATACTTAGCAAAAATGTACTGCACTCGGGTGACAGACACCCTAACCCTGACCTGATCACATGCATTATATACATGTAACAGAATTTCTCATGTACCCCATACATTTGTACAAATAAAAAAAATCAAATTCACTGACTCATTCACATACATACATTCCCATATCTACACTTTCCTTATGGCCCTATCGTTCAGCAGCATGTAATTTTAAAAACATTTCAACAGATTTTTGCTTACTACAGCTATATATCATTTGGTGCTTTGAAGGGATAAAGGAGGATAAGGGATAGGGGAATATGGTTAAAAGGATGCTCACCCCCCAAAAAGAGAGAGGAAGAGTCATGGCAAAGTGGCTGAAGATGTAATCTGCCTGCTAAATGTGGTTTAACCTTAGCCCTTTCCCCTGCCAAGTCACATGACTGGCTACCCTGCTCCTTAGAGCGCAAGATTACTGGATTTTCATGAAATACTGGTCCAGGAGGAAGCTGCAGAGCTTCCTTAAGGATGCCTGAGTTGCGTTCAGTAAATCTGTACAAAATGCTGAAGAACTTGTGTGGGCGTCCCTTTGCTTGCTGGCACTGAAGAGCAATTTAGGATGAGCCCTCGATTTCAAAGGGAGGGAAAAACAGCAGCTCTGCAGGCACTGTGCTCCATGACTCCACTTTCCATGGCCCTCTGGACTGAGGCCTCTCTCTGCCTGCTACCATCCTGGTTTCTGACAGGCTGCCCTGGGCATGGGAAGAGAGAGAGCAGGACTAGTGAGGAGGCCCAACCACAGCAGGTAGTACCAGTCACCCCCTGTGATCTGGGGGGAAGGTTTCCCCAGGGTCTCCACCAGCTACACCCTCCATCTGAGAAGATCTCCTTCAAGTGAGCAGACAGCATCGCGAGGGGGCACATGGAACAGGAATGGAAGAAGAGGATGCCTGTCCAGACAGCCACAGTGGCTGAACCACCGAAGGCTGTCATCCCAGGGCCCCGCCCAAGCCTGTGGCTTGGCACAGTGATGGGGGTAGAGCAATCACTTCCCTGACTGTCGCTACCAAAGACACAAGATTATGGCAAAAGGCAAAAACACAATTCAAGACCTATCTAAAACTCTGTTCCGAAAGAATCCCATGTGAATGAGAAAAGCAGGAGGCAGTTTTCAGCTCACTCACCCGGAATAGAGAGGCGGGGGGTAGGGGCACTTCTCTCGGGAGGACAGGTATTTCAATGGAAGCCACTCATAAATATTAAACCAGAACATCTGGACTCAGCCCTCCTGATGCAGAAATGGGGCCTATGGCCCTAATGACCCATGTGCCACATAAACCTGAAGATGCCCAATACCTACAGGGCCTTAGAAACACATTCCCGGCAGAAAACTGAACTGAGGAGGAGCATTTTTCCAAGACCCATAAAGATCTGACGTGCAGATCTCTAAAATTACTCATTTGGCGGGAACCAAACTTCTAACATGACCCTATAGCTTTTAAAGCTAACATCTGAAATGGATACAATTCATTCAGATGCTCTCATCCACAGCCACAGCTTACCTCTGTCTACACAGGGAGGAGGAGTGGATGTTTTGAGACTAAACCTACATGACTGAGAACAATCTGCACAAATGCCATAATTAGGCAAAGGTGCCACAACATCTAACACCTTGTTCTAAGTGCTGTGAAAATTGTAACAACATCTCACTCACTTATATACAAAAATCAACATCAATCACTGCCCAAAAGGAACACTCCAAGGTGTAACTCAACCTAGAAGGTCGGGCTGGGTGTGTGTTCTGTGTTCTTTACCTCTCGACAATGCTGGCAGGCTAGGCACAGAGGGCAGCTGAACCAAGTCAAGTAGCGTCCGCTGGTTCCCTTCCCCCAGTGGCCACAGGGAATGGCTACTGTAAGGGGTCTGGAGAGGTGGGTGGAGCAGGAGCTGGAGGGCAGAGGGAAGGAGCCCACCTTACATCCTGCCTGAGGTGAGGCCTCCACCCTTGGCTGAGGCCCTTGGACCCTACAGGCCAGCATTTCCCTCCAATCCCTAAGAATTGGGCAGGTGTTGAACTGCCCTTTTACACAGAATTTCCTGAGGGAGACAAAGAAGGTGATGCTGAAAGTCACAAAAGTTGAGCCCCTGACATTTTGATTCAATCGGTGCCAGATAGAAATGTTAAATATTGGCTTTATCTTGAAGTAAAAAGAATTATTTCAAGTTGGCAAAACTGGACAGCTCTGGATACTTTTGGACTATAATAAATTAAACATTTGCTTTCTTGCAGATCCCTCACTTGGAAGCTCCCTCAAGTGGCTGTTTTATTAAAGCCACAGCCCAGGGAGGGCTGCAGCTCCAGCTGCTCAGGTGTTTTTACCTCATTTGCAAATGTTTTACACTTCTTGCTCATTTAAATTTTAAATTGTCAAAAGTTGAAGGAGGACCTAAAAATACTGATGAGCCTTGGGGATGTGGTACTGTAACACGCTCTGCCTCTGCTGGTGTGCAGCCCGAGGTGGCAGCACGCTGCTGTCTGCGCAGAGGCACCTGCTCACCACCCCCTAGCCTGTGCTGGGTGCAGCACAGCGATGAGGCCCAGGCAGGTAGATCTGGTTCTTTGGTAAATCAGAGACTATTCCTGTGGATGCACATGAGCTCCAGCAGACAGAAGCTATCCAAGTCCTCCCAAAGCATCCTGAGTTGACCCTCCAAATCTCAACTCATTAATCTCAAGTGGTACATCAACTCATGAACCACTTGGCATCTAAAGTGTCTATTTCAAAAATAAATGACAAATATCCCCGACCCATCTTCCTTAAATGATCAAGCAACCTTATTAAAAAAAAAAATATATATATATATCACATTTTTCTAGCAAGGTAATAATTGTTTAAAGCTTAGGACAGCTCACTGACCTCATAGCTCATATGTAAGTACACGTTGGGAACAGCAGGTGGTTACAAGGAAGCTTGTTGTAAAGCATTAGCCATTTATACTCCCACGAGCAGCAATCCCTGGATTATACCACATCCGGTGACCCAATGCCCAAGGCAGAATTTGTAGCACAGAAATGTATTATATTAAAGGATCTAAATGCATTTTATTTCATCAGGCCAGGGTACAGGCAAAGCAGCTGCAGGTGTTTTGGGAATGGAAGGCATCTGCTTTGCATTCTCCTCCATCCCTGGCTTTGCATGGTAGGGGGAAAATCATTAGACTCCAATAAACAGAACTGGATCCCAGCTTGCTGAGTTGGCTGACATAGTGCTCTGCTGGGCTGAGAAGAGAACCACTGGATGGACAGAAGTCAGCTGCCCAGGGTGCTGGAACCAAAGCCACAGTGAATCAACAAGCTGGGCATCAGTCTGTCTGCTTTTCAAAGAGAAGGAAAACTTGCAATTTAGAAAAGCCCACGCTCTTCCTCAACAATTTCATAAGAAACACTAAATCATATCGAGACAGCTTTAAAACAGAAGCAATCATCTGCTTTCCCCCAAATAAATTAAAATATCAGTTACATGCCAGCTAAATGTTAGAACCAAAAGCAGTATGATAGAGGCAAAGATACAAAAGCCTTGTGCAAAGAACTCATAAGGCAGCTGTGTGCAGTCAGCGGTGATCGAGAGCCCTCCCTTGGCATGTGCCGTCACATCGCTCTCAGAGAGCCGTCAGCAGTGCAGGCAAGAAAACTGTGCCACAGTCCAGCTTAACGAAGCACCCCATGCAGTTTGTACACACGCCATTTTAAAAGTATAAAAAAATTCACCACTGTTGATGTCCTTTATTATTGTTTCTCCAGACAGCCCCATTCTTGCAAAAGCTCTAATTACCTCTTTCCTCTCCTCTGTGGAGAATGTCGGCTTCGTCCCAGTAATGTCTCCTTCTATCACCCAGCTCAAGCAGCCCTCACTTTACCTGACAGCCAGAGAACAAACCTTCCATCGCTTACTCTTTTGCCTCCATATAGGAAAACCTATTTTTGCAACCCAGCGGGTAGGGTAAGGTTAGGAGGCCCACACCATGAAAGATATTGTGACTTATGAGAACTCTCCTCCAAGCAAGCCCTTCAATGCCCAGCCCACAAGGAGACGGGGGCTGGCTGCAGGCTCATATGCTAGGCTGTTTTATCTGGAGATGAACATATATTTAAAAACTAAGAGAAAATGGCTCAAGGCAGTTTTTGCCACAAGAATAATGAAATGACTTGCTCTTTCAAACATCATTTCATTTCAGTAGCTGAAAGCAGATAGCATTAACCACTTGGTACCTGGGGCAGTCTTTAGGGTCCAAAAACCCCTAAGGAGGCACCTGCACTGCTGGCGGGCCCCTCCACCTCCTCCAGCCTCTACACGGCTCTCAGGGGAAGAGTGCTGTGCTGGTAAGAAACTTCTGTTTTGGGAACGACCTTATCCTCCTTTCAGTAGGCTCCTGATTTGTTTGGCTTTCTCTTTCAGCATTTCCCAATCCTTTATAAGATTATCTTCTCAAACAGAGCAGTCTCCTACAAAACCCGCTCCAAAGTTAAAGTAGAGATGACAAAAGGGGCTGCACGCATTCCATCCAGGAGCTGCTGAGGACACAGCCTGGGCCCATGGGGGTAACTCAGTTGCCAGGCTCCTGACACATGGCTCACCAGGGAGCTGTGGCCTGTTTAGCCTCCCTGAAGGCACCTTTGCAGGCAAGAGTCAGTTCATCCAAGTCACAGAATGTCCGAGTGGCAATGTGGTCAGGGGGCATCAGACTATAAATGCCACACATCTCTCTCCAGAGAAACACCTGGAAAAGAAAGGAACATTTTCCCCATCTTTCCCAACTGACCTTTCAATCAACACACTGGGATCACAGGGAGTAAGAAGATGAGAAACTGGGGTGGGGAGAGACCTGTAACTTAGTTTCAACCCTGCTTCCACAGCAAGTCCCTTAACAGCTGAACTACACATTCTCTTTCAGGATAATACAGCATGGAGTGTGCGCTTTAGACCCAAGTACTGAATTCAGGTTCCTGCTGCCCTGTTTTGACAGTTATGTGGCTCAGGCCATTTAACCTTGAAGAACCTCCGCTGTGTCTGCTCTAAGATGGGGCTGTTACGGGCATAAATGAAAACCGTGCCTGTGAAGCACCCGGCATGTGCTCAAGGAAGGCTGGTTGGTCCTGGGATGATTCTTCAGGGTGGGGTCATCCCTTTTGCCATTTTGCCCTACATGGTGCAGCTGACGTGCTTGGCATTATGACTCTGACCCCCTTCCCCCATCATGTCTGTTCCTTCCTCCTCCATTCACACAACATTTTTTCTGCCCCACTTGCTTTTACCTCCCCATCTAGATTCTGGTTCCATTCTCCTTTGAGAAGTCACTGCCGACAAAAGAGAACGAATGTGGAAATCTTCCTCTGAACATATGATGTACAAGTTTCCTCTCTCCCCCTCCACAAGCCTGTCTTTACAGACTATAAATGCATGCTAAGTGACAAGCTCAGTAAAAATTTCTGAAGATACGCAAATTTCAGAGAAATCTGAATTAAATATACAAAGACTATACAGTGCAGCCTGGAAAGTACTCAGTGGTTAGGGACACCATGAAAGGGACACGGAAACTTTCCAAGGACATCAGAGAGGAGCTCCTCTACAGGTACAGCTGAGTATTCTGCAAGCCTCTGTCACAAACAGAGGCAGAGCATGTGTTGCCAAGTTTGGTCACGTACTGATTGTTTGTTGAAAAGCCTCATGTCTATTTCCCCAAGACTGTCAGGCTGGGCGCTGTAGTGAAAGGAAGAGCAGGAGAAAGGAATGGGCTGTAGACATTCTGCAAACAATCTATGTTTTCACCCAAACTGTGCCAGCATCACATGCACTTGTTTTATGTGCTTGTTTTAAGAATGAAGTTTCTCTAAGGGCTTCTTGTTTTCACCACGATAACTCAAAAAGGTCATTCCGAGGAGCTTAAAAGTACAAGCATGCTTTTGCCTCGTTTCCACAAAATCTGAACTGCAAGGTCAGAAGTCCCACAATGTCTGCTGTCCACTGTTATAAGACTGTGTGGTGGGGGTGGGGGCAGGCAGAGAAGCTGGCTTCTTGATTCTCCATGTTTAAAGTTAGTTTATTTAAAAACACCTGCCTTGAAGGGGAAGAGGCTTATTCAGTATAGAAAAATATTTTCTGCAGACATGAGTTCAAATCTGAAGTCAGACTACACACTATAGTGAAAGCCCTACTGAATGGATAGCCCACTAAAGGACTCTACAAATCTCCTGTGTGGAAGGTATTAATAACCACATAGCCCAGTTCCATTTCACTTGGGGGTGTAGGAGAGGGGGCTCAGATATGACGACTTCACCTAATGGTTACAATTTGGGTATAAAAAACACCCGATTAACAGCTGGGCATGGTGGCTCATGTCTGTAAGCCCAGCATTTTGTGGGGCTGAGGCAGGAGGATCACTTGCAACCAGGAGGTCAAGGCTGCAGTGAGCCATTATCGAGCCACTGCACTCTAGCCTGGGCAAAAGACCAAGACCCTGTCTCAAAACAAAACAAAACACCCTATGAATGGAGCCTGAAAATCACTAAATCTAATGACCCTTTTCAATTATCACTTAGAACCTCTAGAAAGCTGACTACTCCTGTGGGCTCTGTGACATCTGCTTACCTTGTTTTCCTTCTCTTTCTCTGATAGCTCTTCATCTGCTATCCTTGAAATATTAGCATTATTCAGTGCTGGACCTTCTTTTTGTCTTAATCCTACACTCTTCACACTCTTCTTCAAGGTTAAAATTCTAACTATGTATGCTAACAATTCTGAAATTTATCTCTCTGCCCCAGACCTCTCTTTGGAGCTCCATATCTGTGTATTCAATTATCTACTTGGCATCTCAGGTATTTCAGACTTGAGATGTCTAACATAGGACACTTGCTACTTCCTCACAAATCTGCTTCTTCTTCAATGTCTCCCATTCTAAGAGAATAGGGCCACCATGCAGCCAGTGGCTCATGACACAAACCTGGAGTCATCACTGATACCTTACTTACTCTTCACATTCAATTACCTAGTCTTGTGGATACGATTTCCAAAAATCAAATCCATTCACTTCTTGCCATCTCTACTGCCACCACCTAGTCAAAGCCGCCAGAATCTTTTTTTCCAGGGCTACTGCAATAGCCTCCTTTAGGTGGTCGCCCCATATCAAATCCACCTTCCTCAGAGCAGCCAGCGTCATAAGCCACCACCTAGTCAAAGAGACCAGTAACTTTTTTCCAAGGCTACTGCAACAGCTTCCTTTAGGTGGTCGCCCCACATCAAAGCCACCTTCCTCAGGGCAGCCAACATGATGAGATGATGAGATCCAGCCCTGTCTGTGATTACCGTGCTCCACTGATTACAATAAAAATTTCCCCACTGAAGCACGATCTCAACCCTGGCTGCCGCTTCCCCTTGTGCCATTTACTCCCTTGCATTCTATGTCCCAGACACACTGACTTCCAAAGGAAATTCTTGCTTACTCAGGCCTTAGCTTCAATGACTTCCTCAGGAAGATCTTCCTGGACCCTCAGACTAGGTTAGGGCCCAGTTGGATGCTTTCAAGGCATCTTGAACTTTTCCTTCAATCACTAGTCACAATTTTAATTCAGCATCATTTGTGGAATTTGTTCATTTAATTTGTCTCCTTGGCTAGATTTCATAAAATCAAGCACCATGCTTCTGTAATTTATCACATATCCTCTATCCCTAAAATACTGCTTGGTTCACTCAAAATATTTTGGTCAGGTAAATGAATGATAGGTTAGGTATAGAAAGACTGTGTTCTCTGAACCCTAGGGAGCAAGCAAAGGCCAATCAGGTATTCAAGGGGCGAAATCCAATATCCTCACCTCAACCTCTACAGCATTTGTCCACTTTTCTGTTTCTTAAAATACTTTTATTTTTCATTTTCTGTGATGTCACACTCCTTTCTTCCCACCTGACCGACTGCTGCTCCTTGGAATCCTTCATGGTTTCTCCTCTAAAATCACCCAGCATCACGTCCTCCTGCATTTTCTCCTTTAGGTAATTTCATCCAGATCCAAATAGGGTATCCATGCTGATGCCTCTTGAACTTATATTTCCATCTATGAATTCCCCTCAAATCCAAATCCCGATATCCAATGGCCTACCTGACAAACACGTCTGACTAGAATAATGCTAGGAATCTCAACTGTACCATGTTTGAAACAACTCTTCATCTTCTTGACCTCTGTTAGTTTATCTCATCTTCTCTGCCTCAGTGTGAGTGGCAATATATCCACCCAGCTGCTGTTCAAGTCAAACTGTGGGCTCAATTCTTGATTCCTCTCTTTTCCTTACTCCTCACACTGACTTTATTAGAGGTCTAGTTAGATCTAAATGATGTCCTGAATCGGCTCTGCACCTCTTCTCATGCAAACGTCCTGTGGCAGGAATAAGCTCGGCATACTGATGGAAGAGAAAGGCAGCCAGCAGGGCTGGAATGCGGTGAGGCCGATGGCTCCACCAGGCTGCTAGAGCTCAGGCGTGTTGCCTGCTTCTGCCTTTGCTGCCCTCCAAGCCGTCCCCCTCCCAGCAGTTGGAGGGAACTTCTGGATTTAAAAAAAAAAAATTGACCTGAGATGTACTTGTTTTGTATTTGTTTATTCTTACTTTGCCTATTTAAAGATAATACATGAATATAATAAAAATTCAAATTGTATAAAATGATATTTAGCAGAAAGTCTCCCATCTCATTCTGCTACCCTCTCCAGAAGCCCAGCAACCACCACCACTGTCTATTTTTATGTATTCTTGAGAGTCCATGCATCTGTGCATACACAAGCATGTGTTTCTCTCCCAGAGAAATATATTTTTCTTTTTTTTTTCTTTCTTTAATAGAGACAAGGTCTCACTATGTTGCCCAGGTTGGTCTCCAACTCCTGAGCTCAACTGATACTCCCACCTCCGTGTCCCCAGTGCTAAGATTACAGCTGTGAGTTACCGTGCCTGGCTCTCCAGGGGAATATTTTTAAAATTTAAGTCAGATCACTCCTTTGCTTAAAACCATTCAATGCCTTCTCACTATGTTTACAATAATCAGATTCTTTGCAAAGACATGCAAGCCCCCAACTGATCCCTGCTGCGTCTCCACTCTCCTCCCGCAACGCACTGTGCTCTGGCCGGGCTGGCCAGCTTTCTCTTCCTCAGATACACCAAGTTTGTTCCTCCCTCCAGGGCCTTTGTTCTGTCTAGGGCACTGCTCTCCCAACTCTCTGAATGGCTGGCTCTCCCAGCTTTTATGTTCAGCTCAGCTTTCATGTCCTCCCAGGTGCTGGCCTCCCCCTTCCCTATTTGCAGCTCCCCCTTTCCCTTATCACACTGTCGTTTTATTACATCATATCTCCTGCTCCCATCAGAAATTACCTTGTTTATCTGTTCCCTTGCTTACTGCATCTCTCCCCTAAAGAATAAAAGCACCAAGAGGTCAGGGACTTTTGTCAGTTTTACTCCTTGCTCTTCCTCTACAACTCAATAAAGATGAACAGAATGAATAAATAAATAGAGTCAGCATTTGACTCATTAAAAATAGAAAAATATTACTTCTAGCAACAAGATAGAAAAATAGAAAAATATTTCTAGCAATATTTAATGCTAGTAACTGTGCCCCTCCCCCTCACAGGAGAACACCATCACCACACAGTTCATCCAGTTACCTGGGTGAACACAAGTGCACTGGGCACAACTGAAAAACTACTGCTGTCTGGCTTGTGGTGTATCCTGTTTTTTGCAGTAGCATGTTTACTTTCCTAACAGTGCCTTTCTATTGCCGTTATTCATAGGAGCCTACACTTGCTGAGCTCACTCTTAGAGGTAACCCAGAAGTGTCTAAGATAGCACTGGATACTCTCCTGGAACTGAAGCTTTGCTGTTGCTCATAATTACAAACAAGCGGAGTACAGACAACACAGAATTGAATGTAACCACACAATTCCCACTGACATCCATTTCCTATTCCACCCTGGTATTTTGGTCAGTTACTCCAGATTCCATGGAAAATTAATCCTGGATTTGAGGGAAGAGCAATTTAATTGATGCAAGAGTATTAACATAAACCTAGCCCTTTAGTTTGTAAATCTGGAACCCCCACTTCCTGGGTGAATCTAGAACATATGGTGCAGAGCTCAGGGAAACAAATGTCATCCTGCGCATTCATCACAAGGATGCACAAACTACACGGTGCGCTGACTCACAGCTGCCATGGTCCAAGAAAGAACAGCACTGGGTGTGTGGAGAACAGTGGCCTGCTGTGCACAGCATGTGTCCTTATGACCCTTACAGTCCTCAAGGCACAGACAGGTGGCTGCCAGCCTGTCTCCTGGACCCACAGGACCCATCTTCACCTGTGGTAGCCACTGCCTGCCACCTCCCACCCTGTGGCCTAGAGCAAAAGCAAGTATTTAATACTAACAAAGAAATCTAGTATCGGCATGGAACACACTCATCCCTAGCTCCCTTGCCGTCCCAAAGTACTTTTCTGGAGGAGCCATCAGAGTAAATGAAGCAGGCCTGCCTTGGATCATGCAAAGATCTGTCTTCTATGGAAGACAGCAGTCAGGCAGTACTCCCCACGGGCCAGAGTCATCTGTCTTCCGGTCACCCACCCAGGCACTGTACATTTTAGCATGTGCACCAGTTGGTGTGGCCTGTGATCATGAACAAGGAAGTATCCAAAGCTTCATGGGACATTCCCTGTAATCTTCCTTGGACTGTGTCACAGGCACTGTACTGGGGTATAGCAATACACTAGACAGTACAGGTGGCTCTGCCTCTCATTTCCACAGGCAACAACAGAGAAAGGGAACATCCTTCATATCTCAGGAGGAAATAAGCAGTGGCATCCTCAGGCACTGGCAGCTGTGTCCAAACACCTCTCTCAGGTCAATGCCAGTGGACTTCCCACACCCACCATCACACCTCCATTTTTGCCCCGCCTCCATTTCCAGACATTTCTAGTCCTTCTCTACTGTGTCTCTTTTCTCTCCAACACATGGATTTCTTTTTACTTGTGACCATTTTTGTTTCTCAAAAAAGGAAAAGGAAAAGGAAATCCACAGCTATGACTGCCTTAATACCTGCTCCACAGAGAAGGGAGCCTTCTGGACTGCAGGCTCAAGGGCAGGCCAAACTTGGTGATGCTAGTAAGTGTCCACACCAAGCAGCTCTTATGTGTGTACCTCTCATCTGTCTACACAGCTCACCGGAAACGTGTTTTTTTTGTTTTTTGTTTTTGTTTTTTTAATTGAGATGGAGTCTTGCTCTGTTGCCCAGGCTGGAATGCAGTGGCGCGATCTCGGCTCACTGCAACCTCCAACTCCCAGATTCCAGCGATTCTCCTGCCTCAGCCTCCTGAGTAGCTGGGATTACAGGCGCACGCCACCACACCTGGCTAATTTTTGTATTTTTAGTAGAGACAGGGTTTCACCATATTGGTCAGGCTTGTCTCGAACTCCTGACCTCAGGTGATCCACCCGCCTTGGCCTCCCAAAGTGCTGGGATTACAGGCGTGAGCCACCACGCCCGGCCTCACGTGTTCATTTCTTAACTGAGCTCTGTCTAACCCTGAATTATGGATGGGGATGCCTGCACAAAACACGGAGATGTAGAAAGGTGAGAAATTTCTTAGAGAAGCCAGTTAATCCAATTATTTTAGGCACTTCTCCAATGAACTATAGGGCTAACACATCCACCTTTTTCAGTTTTTTTGCCTCTGAACTTTGCTGTAGTATTTCATGGTCAGTCTCAACTATCCAGATCTGAAGTGTGCTAGCCCCTTTTCCCAATAGTTAAGAGTGTCACCTCTCAGCGCTTATTCCCAACTTATCCAGGGCTTGTTCCTTTTGAGTCTCTGGGAATGTATCACCTGTCACGCCCCTCATGAGTCCTGTCCCAGTAACCTTAGCTCGCTAAGCAACATGACTTCGAGAGACTGAACAGTTCTAGTGCCCCCTGACATCAGGCACTAGGTGAAAGCCAACAACCCATGAAAGCTCCATTCACAGGGATCTGGTTATTGGCAGATATACTGACCTCTAAGGCAGTCTTCTCCATGTCTGCCTTCCAAAAGATGGCAATGCTCTCCAAATGCAAATTCTCTTTTTGTAACACTGACTACAGTATCCACCAACATTAGAGTTTATGCTGGCACAGAATCTTATTCAGGCTCGTGGCTGGCAACAAGACAGCAAAACGTGAAGTGGTGAGGCTTTTCTTAGTCTGCGTCTCCAGGCCCCAGCAGCTGAGGAGTAAGGGCTGTCATGTGGTCTTATCAGGACTTTGGTCTGCTTAGGTAAAAAGCACTTTCCAGAAGCAGAAACAAACTTCATTGATATTGATCTTCTCAGAGTAAAGGTGCTATAGAAATCTCATCTAATAAATAAAGGATTCAGGCTCCAGTGTTAGGCTGTCAGTCCAGCAAGGGAAAGAAGCTATCAAGCTCAAGGAGTCAAAAGTATTTATTGGTCACCTGTGCACTGTTTACAGAGCTCTATTCTAGGGGCTGAGTGGAGGAGAAGGGAAAAAAAGAAGTCACTAGTTCCTGCCTTTTAAGATAGCTGGAGACACATGCAGAGAAAAATAGCTGAAGGTCACAAAGAGCAAAGCAAGAAATCAACTGCAAATAAAATCAATATAATTCACCGATGTGTAATAAATCGGGAGCACCAAGGGGAAGTCAACTGCAATAAGGGATCTTGGAGGAGGTAACTTTTCAAGGAATATGAGGATATGAATTAGCACTCAGGAGAACGGAATGTGCATGTCAACAGAATTAAATGCCACTGTGTCTCATATTACCCAGGTACAGCGGGAGACCAAAAGGTGACCATGCTGTGAACCCGGTTTTCCAGAAGCATCTTATCTAGATGTGGCATTCGGGACACAACAAAACACAGTGCACTGGATGACTCATTACCCCATCTTAAGTGGTTCTCACAGTCAGGTACATACATTTTTACCATTCAATAAAAAGCATCTCTGAAACGGGGAAGTGGTTAAGGAATGGACTAAATTCTGTATGGTTGAAAATATGGACAGTTACTGCTGTAGTCCTCTCCTCACTGTTTTGGAGACCCCATGGGCCAGCTTGGGGATATGAAAAAGTGGTGGGGTTCTGGGAGCTCAACAGACCTGGGCTCAAATCCCAGGTGCTACCTTCATATTTCTAAGCTTCAAAGTTTCAGTTTCAACTGTGTAAAAAAGGAGGTACCATTTGTCCAATGATGCTCTTTTTTTTTTTTTTTTTTTTTTTTGAGACAGAGTCTTGCTCTGTCACCCAGGCTGGAGTGCAGTGGCGTGATCTCGGCTCACTGCAAGCTCTGCCTCCCGGGTTCACGCCATTCTTTTGCCTCAGCCTCCCGAGTAGCTGGGACTACAGGCGCCCGCCACCACGCCCGGCTAATTTTTTTGTATTTTTAGTAGAGACAGGGTTTCACCATGTTAGCCAGGACGGTCTTGATCTCTTGACCTCATGATCCGCCCGCCTCGTCCTCCCAAAGTGCTGGGATTACAAGCGTGAGCCACCGCGCCCAGCCTTGTCCAACAATGCTCTTAAGAGTCAAATGATATAACTCAAGTACAGGTACCCAGGATATACTAGCTGTTCAATAAAGCTATTCCTCTTTTTCCTTCACCCAGATGATCACAACTGCAAGACGCAGGGATCTCACAGTGTATTCAAGTGTCTATTAATGTGTCACCGCATGCCAGGCACTGCAGTAAGAGCCGAGAACTGCAGAAGAATATCGTTAAGTGCTCATGGTCTGGAGAAAGGACAGACATGTAAACAGACAATTTCAATATGCTCTGAGACATATATCATAAACAGAGGCCAACCATGGACTCCACAGAAGAGAAGACTGTTGAGCTGTCTCAGGGGGAGATCACCAGATGAAGGGTTTTGCTAAAAAAGACACCAGGTTTTGTGAGGGCCTCAGCTGAGAAAAACTGTGGAGACAAACACTGAGTCCAGTCCTGTTTCTGACCCTGTCCTTCATGCTCCAATATCAGTTCTGTGGTCTCTGAGAATGAATTTGTTACTGCGGGAGCTGGGCTGCTGGAAAGCTTACATCGCAGTGCTCAAATCTGTGAACAGGCTTGAAGAAGAGGATTTGTGACAGATTGCTCCGGAGGGCAGAGTGAGGGGGAATGAGTATGTGTTCTAGAGGGAGGCCAGTTTAAGCTGGGTAGAGGAAGCACCTAGTCAATCTAAGTTGCCCAGCAACAGGAGATGCCATACATCCTCCATGCAGGAGATGCCACACTCCCTCCATGCAGATGTACACAGTGGGACTACCTGCCAGGAAACTGCTGATGGGGTTTATGCAGCGTCAGTTTAGGGGTCTGGACTGGCACCAGATGGATGGCTTCTAAGATACCTTAATTACTTGGATTATATGTCAAGGAATCGCAAGTTTGTTAGGCAGGAATCAGAGACTAGTGCGGTTACACACAGTAGGTCTGTGACCTCCGAAGAACCCATGTATTTTGTTTTCTATGAGACAGGGTCTCACTCTGTTACCCTGGCTGGAGTGCAGGGACATGATCACAGCTCAATGCAGCCTCAAATTCCTAGGCTCAAGCAATTCCTCTCCCTCAGCCTCTGAGTAGTTAGGACTATGGCATATGCCACCACACTAGGCTTATTTTATTTTTTTGTAGAGACGGGTTTTTGCTACATTGTCCAGGCTGGTCTTGAACTCCTGGCTTCAAGCGATCCTCCCACCTTGGCTCTCAAAGTGTTGGGATTACAGGTGTGAGCCACCGCACCCAGCCCACAGAACCCATCTTATTCATGTCCAAGTACTAATACAAACACAGGTTTTATTTGTGCAAGTACACCCTTCCCCAAAGTTGAGTTATTTAATTAAACTCATAAGCATACCAAATAATTTTAATTCAAGCAAGCAAGGACACTACCCTATCTGACAGCATATATGTCTAGTCTGAATTATTTTCTTCCTCTACCAATAAAAATTGGTGGGGGGAAAACACTCTATCTGGATCTTTTTCGTTTAGCCAAATACTCCACTGGGAAATCCTGAGGCTGCACATGTACCCTGGACCTCAAGAATTTACATGGCTACTGGCCCAGAAATATTCCCACTCAGCTGTGGTTGGGCCTGCTTTCAAACACTGTTCCAAAAGGGCTTTCCCCTAATCATAAGCAGCAGGCTCATGAGGACACCACATGTCTTGGACTTTCAATTTTTTCTTGTACATTACTAGTCACCACTGACTGGGCAGCCACTACAGGCCACATACTCTAACAGGGGCTGTGGGAAGTTACAGAGCATCATGTACTCCTGCCTGCTGAGATTTTTTGAGTCTGGCAAGGAAGGGGACAACCGTGGGAGGAAGGTATGTGTTACACACCCAAAAGGTATAAATCTCTAAGTGAGAGAGAATGGAAGTGACTGGAACCAATATGAAACCTCATTGATGTGGGTACTACTCATTTGCAATTTCCAGTAATTCTCTTTGTTTCTAAATTATCTTGGTGTTTCCTATGAACAAATGAGTCTATAAAATGTACAGGCAGTATGGTCTAACTTGGGGGTACATTAAAATTACTTAAAGAACTGCATTTTTACCTTCTAAAGAAGGACTCTAAAGCGCTGGGCTGAGGCCCACACTTCTTAGAAGTACTCCTTAAGAGGGGAATCACAAACCCAGAAGAAGAAAAGAACCAATATCAGAGTAAAACTAAATGAAACAAAAAAAATCACAAAAGATAAATGAAACAAAAAGCTGTTTTTTTTTGAAAAGATAAATAAAATTCATAGGCCATTAACAAGATTAACTAAGAAGAGAGAAAATCCAAATAAGCTAAATAAGAAATGAAACGGGAGAGATTACAACTGACAACACAGAAATACAGAGGATCAATCAAGGCTACTATGAACACCATTATGCACATAAACTAGAAAAACCTAGACGAGATGGATAAATTCCTGGAAAGATACAACCCTCCTAGCTTACATCAGGAAGAATTAGATACCCTGAACAGACCAATAACAAGCAGTAAGACTGAAATGCTAATTAAAAATATATCAACAAAAAAAGTCCAAGACCAGACGGATTCACAGCAGAATTCTACCAGACATTCAAAGAAGAGTTGGTATTAATCCTATTGACACTATTCCACAAGATAAAGAGGAAACCCTCCCCAAATCATTCTATGAAGCCAGTATCACCCTAATACCAAAACCAGGAAAGAACATAACCAAAAAAGAAAACTACAGACCAATATCCCTGATGAACATAGATGCTAAAATCCTTAACAAAATACTAGCTAACCAAATCCAACAACATATCAAAAAGATAATCCACCATGATCAAATGGGTTTCATACCAAGGATGCAGGGATGATTTAACATACTCAAGTCAATAAATGGGATATACCACACAAACATAATTGAAAACAAAAATCACATGATCGTCTCAGTAGATGCAGAAAAAGCATTCAACAAAATCCAGCATCACTTTATGATTAAAACTCTTACCAAAATCAGCATACAAGGAATATACCTCAATATAATAAAAGCCATCTATGACAAGCCCGCAGCCAACAAAATACTGAATGGGGAAAAGTTGAAAGCATTCCCTCTGAGAACTGGAACTAGACAAGGATGCCCACTGTCACCACTCCTCTTCAACATAGTACTGGCAGTCCTAGCCAGAGCAATCAGACAAGAGAAAGAAATAAAGGGCATCCAAATCATTAAGGAGGAAGTCAAACTCACTGTTTGCTGATGGATGATATGATCGTTCACCTAGAAAACTCTAAAGACTCCTCTAGAAAGCTCTTAGAACTGATTAAATAAATCGGCAAGTTTCTGGATACAAAATTAATGTACACAAATCAGTAGCTCTCAAATAAAGAACTCAACCCCTTTTACAATAGGTGCAAAAACAAAACAAACAAAAAAAAACCATCAAAATGAAAACTTAGGAATATACCTAACCAAGGAGATGAAAGACCTCTACAAGGAAAACTACAAACATTGCGGAAAGAAATCATAGACAACATAAACAAATGGAAACACATCCCATGCTCATGGATAGGTAGAATCAATATTGTGAAAATGACCATACTGCCAAAAGCAATCTACAAATTCAGTGCAATTCTCATCAAAGTACCACCAACATTCTTCACAGAACTAGAAAAAACAATCCTAAAATTCACATGGAAAAAAAAAAAAGCCCGCATATCCAAAGCAAGTCTAAATAAAAAGAACAAATCTGGAGGCATCACATTATCTGACTTCAAACTAAACTATAAGGCCGTAGTCACCAAAACGGCATAGTAATGGCATAACAAAAGGCACACAGACCAATGGAAAACAACAGAGAACCTACAAATAAACCCGAATACTTAAGAGTCAACTGACCTCTGACAAAACAAAAACATAAAGTGGTGAAAGGACACCCTTTTCAACAAACGGTGCTAGGATAATTGGCTAGCCACATGTAGGAGAATGAAACTGGATCCCCATCTCTCACCTTATACAAAAATCAACTCAAGATGGGTTAAAGACTTAAATCTAAGACCTAAAACTAAAAATTCTAAAAGATAACACTGGAAAAACCCTTCTAGACATTGGCTTAGGCAAGGATTTCATGACCAATAACCGAAAAGCAAATGCAATAAAAACAAAAATAAACTGCTGGGACTTAATTAAACTAAAGAGCTTTTGCACAGCAAAAGGAACAGTCACCATAGTAAACAGACAACCCACAGAGTGGGAGAAAATCTTTATAATCTATACATCTGACAAAGGACTAATATCCAGAATCTACAATGAACTCAAACAAATCAACAAGAAAAAAATCCCATCAAAAAGTGGGCTAAGAACATGAATAGAAAATTCTCAAAAGAAGATATACAAATGGCAAACAAACATATGAAAAAATGCTCAACATCATTAATGATTAGGGAAGGGCAAATCAAAACCACAATGCAATACTACCTTACTCCTGCAAGAATGATCATAATCAAAAAATCAAAACATAATAGATGTTGCTGTGCATGCAGTAAACAGGGAACACTTTTACACTGCTGGTGGTACAACTACTATGGAAAACAGTGTGGAGGTTCCTTAAAAAACTAAAAGTAAAACTACCATTGATCCGGCAATCCCACTACTGGGTATCTACCCAGAGGAAAAGAAGTCACTATACAAAAAAGATACTTGCACATGGATGTTTATAGTAGCATAATTTGCAATTGCAAAAACGTAGAACCAACCCAAATGCCCATCAATCAATGAGTGCATAAAGAAACTGTGGTGTGTATATATACATATATACATGATGGAATAATACTCAGCCATAAAAGGAATGAATTAATGGCATTTGCAGCAACCTGGATGACACTGGAGACTATTATTCTAAGTGAAGTAACTCAGGAATGGAAAACCAAACATTGTATGTTCTCACTCCTAAGAGGGAGCTAAGCTATGAGGATGCAAAGGGATAGGAATGACACAATGCCTTTGGAGACTCAAGGGGAAAGGGTGGGAAGGGGGTGAGGGATAAAACACTACAAATAAGATGCAGTGTATACTTCTTGGGTGATGGGTGCACCAGAATCTCACAAATTACCACTAAAGAATTTACTCATGTAAACAAACAACATCTGTTCCCCAATAGCCTATGGAAATAAAAATTTTAAAAGAGGGGAATCACAGGAAGAATCTATTAGGGTGACTAAGAGTACCTAGTAGCAGGTATTTGCATACAATGTGCTTAACATAAATTAGTTTTAACTACACATTAAAGGCTTTGGAAAGGACATATCTTTGGTAAAACTTTGTGAGTAATTTATTATTAATCTGAAAGAAAACATTTTTAAAAATCCGATTATTTTGACTAAATACTAACTACTATGTGTGTGCGTGTGTTTGCCATAACTGGCCTTATTTGGTGGTTCTGCTGCAAAGGCTCCACACAGGGTCCCAAGTCCTGGGCAAGGTTTTAGAGGCTGAACTAACAAGAAGTTAAGAGAGTCTGGTGAATTTGGAAGAAAGACCAAGATATGTGGGTACTTCAGAAGAGATAGTCTGGGTTCAATAGAGACTACAGGGCAGGAAGAAGTGACAGGGAGGTACAGTGAGTGTGGCTGAAACCTAAGCTGAAGGAAGGGAGGAGCAGGCACTGCCATGAGGGGTCCCTGGGCAGAAACTCTTCATCAGGCCTTGAAGTTTAGTTCAGGGGCTACATAGAATACCACTATTTAGCACACAGGTGTGATCTGAGGTGAGGGACCACCTTTTCGATCTTGGTTTTCTCATTTATTTAAAAAAAAAAAGAGATGAGACTAAATGATTACTAAGGCTCCTTCTAATTCTGGTGGTACGTGATTCTATTATCTACACACAAATTTTCATGCCTTTAATTCAAACAAAGCATTTCTAAACATCTCTCACTGTGGCTTGCTTTCATCACCTCAAGTGAGTATAGTCCAGGACAGCTATCTGGGTGTCTCTTATGATACTGGTTTAAAAATAAGAGGGCTAAGCTCAGGTTGCAGGCTTTCACCACTCTAGCTAGACACACGCATGACATATGACTATCAACACAGGGAATATGCTTCATCTGCAAACAGAAATGAGTCTATGGGATGGCAAAACTCTTTAGAACACAGCTTTGTTGACCAATTACAGGCTACGTGGTAGCCTACCATGGGTTAAATAATCATCTGTTTTTGGTGAACATATTTGAACATTTCCCATGTTTTCCTAGAATGTATTAATCAACTACAACCTGTGGGGGGCAGCTATGAAAAATCTATAGCTGAATCATACTTAGTGATGAAATGCAATGTTTTCTACCTAAGATCAAGGAAAAGGCAAGGATGACTCTGCTTCTATTCAACATTATGCTGGAGGTGCAATAAGGCAAGAAAAAGAAATAAAAGGCATATAGATTGGAAAGGAGTAAAACTGTATTTGCAGATGACATGATCATGGATGTAGAAAATCCTAAGGAATCGAGAGCTAACAAGTTAAATTTAGCAAGGCTGCAGTATTTAAAAAGTGATATAAAATGATATATTTCTAAGTGGTAGCAAAAAAAACAATCTAAAAATAAAACTTTTAAATTCCACTCACAGTATCATCACAAACTAAAATATTTAGGAATAAATTTAACAAGCTATGCATTGAAAATATAAAATGTGGCTGAGAAACACCTAAATAGAGAGACATATCATATTGATGAGTTACAATATTAAGATGGCAATTTTGTGAATCTTTTTGTAAACATGGTTAAAATTTTAAAGTGTGAACAGACTCTTCATAAAAGAAGATATATGAGTGACCAAAGAACATATAAAAAATATGTTCAACATCATTGGTCATTAGGGAAATACAAATTAATATACCATAATGAGATACTACTACACAGCCACTAGAATACCTAAAGTTAAAAAGACTGACAATATTAAATGTTGGCGAGAACAGGAAGAAACTGGAACCCTAATGCATTGCTAATGGGAATATAAAATGATATAAGCTTGGAAAAGATCTTGGAAGTTTTTTACAATGTTAAGGACACACTTAACCATTTAACCTGGCAACTCCATGCCTATGTATATACCCAAGAGAAATTAAAACACATGTCCACACAAGACTTCTGCATAAATGCAGCTCTATTCATAATGGCCCCAAACTGGCAATAACCCAAGTGTATGTTGACTGGCAAATGGATAAACACATGTGGTATATCCATACAATGAAATAATACTCAGCATTAAAGAGGAATGAACTACTGATATATAGTATGGATGAATTTCAAAAACAACATACTATGTAGGTATGAATCCACTGATATTAAAATTGTAGAAAAGGTGAAACTATAGCAACAGAAAGCAGACTTTAAAGTGGTTGGCTGGGGCTAGGGTGGGAGAGAATATGGATCGACTGAAAAGGGGCATGAGGGAACTTTTTGGGATGATGGAAGTATTGTACAACTGAATTTGGTGATGGCTGTACAACTTACACAAATCTACTAAAACTCATTCAACTTCTGAATAAAGATTTTAAAAAGAAATAAATAATGTAATAAGAACTAAAAAATCAAGGTCTGAAACAAGATTAAAGAAATAAAAAAGTAATAAAACTCATTCAACCATAAAATGGGCAAATTTTATGGTACGTAAATTATTTCTCAAAAAGCTGTTTTAAAAACTTTACTAAACAAAGAATTAACTAAAACTATTTACTACTGGAACTAAAATAAAAGACACTAATAATTCACTTCCTTTTATAATAATTTTTCTCCCCATAAAAAAAGGTATTCTAAGCAGGATAACCTATCCAAATACCTTTTGGTAACACTATTATTGTGCTGTTACTGCCACTAATATTAGACTATAGAAGTAGCTGCAAGTATGCTAAAAAGATGGAAATTTATCTCATGCCATGGGATAAGGGTCTTCTGCCATACCTGTCAGTATGGGATGGGTGGGGATGTGACACAGGCTGCAGCGGATGTGCCCTGCACATTCGGTCTTGTAAGAAGAGCTCAGTCTTTGATGCTCCTTTGCTTAGGGAGAGGGAGCTCTTCATGTTTCTGACATCTCTCTACAGCCCTGTCAAAGAACATAGGGTAGGCTGGGTCTCTGGGACAGTCCTGCACTAATGGGCTAAATACATGGAGTTCGTGTTCAGTAAAAGGTTTCATTTGTTTTGCTCTAACATCTCAAGTTGCAATTTACAGAGGAGCAGCAGAGGGACTCATCTATCTGGTTTTAGACTGGAACACTTACACATCAAAGATTAAATGGGGAATACAGATAGCATACTTATGTTTAGGTAAAAAGTACAGTGAGAGTGAAGGGAGGAGTATAGCAAAGGAAGAAAATTTTCTCAGAATTTGCCTCAAGATTTCTAGTTACCCTTAGCTCTCACATATATAATAACTCCCATCAAAAGGTTGTGGAACTTTTTTTCCTTTTGGGGGGATGGATGGGACACCTTCTTCTCTTGAGTCACAGGTAACATACATCCCAATTGTTGCTGTCTTAGGAGTACTGGAGAAGCTTTAGTCTTTCATCACCCAGACTCAGCATATAAACAGGAGTTCCTAAAGGCCAGGGTCTTTTGCTTAACCATGCTCTTGAGAGGTGACAGCATGCTGGCAGCCCTCGCAGCCCTCGCTCACTCTTGGCGCCTCCTCGGCCTCAGCGTCCGCTCTGGCCATGCTCAGGGAGCCCTTCAGCCCGCCACTGCGCTGTGGGGGCCCCTCTCTGGGCTGGTTGAGGCCAGAGCCAGCTCCCTCAGCTTGCAGGGAGGTGTGGAGGGAAAGGCGCGGGCGGGAACCTGGGCTGCGCGCGGCGCTTGTGGGCCAGCTAGAGTTCCAGATGGGCATGGGCTTGGCGGGCCCCACACTCGGAGCGGCCCGGGGCAGTGAGGGGCTTAGCACCCAGGCCAGTAGCTGCAGAGGGTGCACCAGATCCCCCAGCAGTGCGGCCCACCGGCACTGCGCTCGATTTCTCACCGGGCTTTAGCTGCCTCCCGGCAGGGCAGGGCTCGGGACCTGCAGCCCGCCATGCCTGAGCCTCCCTGCCTGGCCCCCCGCCGTGGGCTCCTGCGCAGCCCTGAGCCTCCCCTAGGAGCGCCGCCACCTGCTCCATGGTGCCCGGTCCCATCGACTGCCCAAGGGCTGAGGATTGTGGGCGCACGGCGCGGGACTGGCAGGCAGCTCCACCTGCGGCTCCAATGCGGTATCCACTGGGTGAAGCCAGCTGGGCTCCTGAGTCTAGTGGGGACTTGGAGAACCTTTATGTCTAGCTAAGGGATTGCAAATACACCAGTCAGCACTCTGTGTCTAGTTCAAGGTTTGTAAATACACCAATCAGCACTCTGTATCTAGCTAATCTAGTGGGGATGTGGAGAGCTTTTGTGTCTAGCTCAGGGATTGTAAACGCACCAATCAGCAGCCTGTCAAAACAATTGGCGCTCTGTAAAATGGACCCAGCAGCAGGATGTGGGTGGGGGCCAGATAAGAGAATAAAAGCAGGCTGCCCGTGTCAGTAGTGGCAACCTACTCGCGTCCCCTTCCACACTGTGGAAGCTTTGTTCTTTCGCTCTTTGCAATAAATCTTGCTGCTGCTCACTCTTTGGGTCTGCACTGCCTTTATAACCTGTAACACTCACCGCGAAGGTCTGCAGCTTCACTCCTGAAGCCAGCGAGACCAAGAACCCACCAAAAGGAAGAAACTCCGAACATCAGAAGGAACAAACTCCGGACACATCACCTTTAAGAACCGTAACACTCACCGCAAGGGTCCGCAGCTTCATTCTTGAAGTCAGTGAGACCAAGAACCCACCAATTCCGGACACATTTTGGTGACCCAGATGGATACACTCTCTCCCTATAACTCATGGTAGAGCATGGACTCTCCACACAATGGCAATAATGATAACATTTCACCAGTCAAATCAGTTTTGGTCATAATAAAAGATCTCAGGTGTTTCTCTGCATAACAGGGTTTTCTGGTGGATCTAGGCTAGAACACTGTGAACAGAATAAGGCTTTTTATAAGAACATACTGCCTCACTTTCCTTTAGAGACATAAGACAGAATGCCAAATGTTCCTGACAGGTTTACACTTGAATAAGAATTAAAATTAAGGCACAGACACGTGGGCTGATTTCTGATGCTGGTGAAATGGATCAGCCTGGTAATGCATGTCCCCAACATGTGTCCTAATCACTGCAGCTCCTTGCCCCACTCTAGACCTTACGGATATCACTGTTTGTTCATTGTGTAGCCCCCTGCAATGGCAGCAACAGTTGTGACACATGCATATTCCTTTTGACTCAATCAGTTCACATTCTCTCTAGATCATTCCCTTGAAAAGATTCAACAACCTCCATGGCTTTCCAACATGTTTCATGTTTCTAAAAGTCAGATTAGATCATGTTGACTGTATTCAAAACTATTGATGGCTTCTCACTATAAACGAACATCCAAACTCCTCAGCCTGGAATCTGGAATCCTTTTCCTCCCTTTCTAACAGTCTGTCCTCATTTGACTCCAAGACTTCATCCAGCTGAACAGAGTTCATCTCCTAAATACCAGCTTTGCCCAAGCATCCCCTCATTTCCCATATCTGAGTCCCAATCTTCCTTTAAAGCCCCAATTGTAAAAGCCTGTCCAGAATCTTGAGTTGCAATTAATCTCTCCCTCTCCATATCACTATAACATAGGCTTATACCTTATACTTATACCTTGATAAATGCTTATGGTAGGCTGTTCCAGTTATTTTATGTATGTCTGCCTTCCTCTTGGGCCCAGCAAATACCTACTTGAGTGCACATTAAAATCACTTTGGGGATCCTTGGAGAAGTGGCTGATTCCAGGACTGGGGAAATTTAGGGACACATGCTGTTACGCCAAAGAATAAGGGAATGCTCCCAAATCCTCCCCCCACCACTGAAGAAAGATGGGAAGTATGCCACAAGAGCACAGGAGCCAGCAGAAAATAACTTCCACTGGCTAAATCCAGGACAATTTGAGCACCAAAATAATTAAGTTCAGTCGGTTGTCCATATCCATGGGTTCCGCACTCAACGACCACAGATAAAAAATGTAGTTAGGCCTATGATGGTTGTGTCTGCACTGACACAGGTTTTTTCTTTTTGTCATTATTCCCTAAACAACACAGCATGTAACAATTTACATAGCATTTACATTGTATTAGGTATTCTAGGTAATCTAGAGATGACAAAGTATATGAGAGGATGTACGTAGGTTATGTGCAATGCTACACCATTTTATATCAGGGACTTAGGCATCCTTGAATTTGGTATCCATGGGAGGCTCTGGAGCCGATTCCCCGCAGATACCAGGGGACAACTGTACCATAACAAATCATAAACCATTAAAAAAGATAAGAGCCCATGAGTCCATGCCAGTAACAGATAAATAAATGGGGGAGAGGAGGTGGCTTCACTTATAGAAGAATGCTGAGTGCCAAATAGTAAATGCTGAGGGAGTGCTAGAGTTAGTAAATCATCATTTTGCAACCCTCCTAGCAGAGACTGGCTTAGGCAAGAATCATCAATGGATGATGAATCTAGGGAAAATTTTTCACGAGGAGCAGAGCATTTACTTGGTCTTAAAGTGTTTTCCCACAGATTGGTTTATAGGTGCAAGGGGAAAAATAGTAACTACATAGTGGAGAAACCAGGGAATGCCCTGACTAGGTGGGTATATCAAAATTAACATCAACAATGAGGGCTGATGGACATCTGTGCCTCCCATAAAACCCTGAGAAGGATGCGTGATTATTTATGTAGTAGTCTGGGTGAGAATTCGTAGCCTGAATCTAATTATGAAGAAATATCAGAATAAGGAGTGTTCTATTAAAACCCCAAATAAAGAGTGTTCTACTAAAAAATAGGTGAGGGGAGGGATAGAGGGTTGTATTCTTTAAAAACGTCAATATCATAAAAAAACAGAAAGGCTGTGAAAACATTCCATGGGAACTTGTTCTACCAAATCAGAACCTCTGGGTGTGGGTCCCAACAATCTGTTTTTAACATGCCCTCCAGGTAAATTGTGATGCTCCCTCAAGTTTTGGTTCTTGTTTTTTGTTGTTTGTTTTTTAGTTTTTAAGAGACATGGTCTTTCTCTGTTGCCCATGCTGCAATGCAGTGGTGTGACCAAGACTCACTGCAGCCTCGAACTCCTGGGCTGAAAGCCATCCTCCCACCTTGGCCTCCCAAGTAGCTGGGACCACAGGGTTGCACCATCTTGCCTGGCAATAATTTTTCATAGAGACAGGGTCTTACTATGTTGCCTATCTCTACAAAAAATAGAGACAGGCAACAAGCTGGTTTTGAACTCCTGGCCTCAAGGGATTCCCCCACCTTGGCCTCCTAAAGTGTTGGGATTACAGGCATGAGCCACCACACCAGGCCCCTACTCAAGCTTGAAACCACAGATTTAGACTGTAAGCTCTTAGATTCTGTATTTCTAGCTCCTATATTCCCCACAAAACCTAAGAAAATGCTTTCTGCATATTCAGATTTCAGTAAATGCTTGATGAATTTGGTTTGACAGTGAATGATAAGGCAGCAATGACCACTGAGGCACTTGGAGATGATCAACTACTCCAGAGGCCCCAGCTAACACATCACTTCAGGTTTCTAAAGTGAAGAGAAAACTTATTTTGAAAACAATAAAGGATGTCAGATTACTCAGGAGGTTAATAAAAGCACTACTGTTCCCAAAGGGAGCATATCCACTTAAGTTTGTTAATGCACCATCAATTGAAAATATGTTAAAACTTACACTCTTCAACTGGTATTTAAAAATTAGTTCTGCAGTTCTAGCAAGCGTTGCACAGTGATTAAGAAGCCAAGAAGGCCGGGCGTGGTGGATCATGCCTGTAATCCTAACACTTTGGGAGGCCGAGGCAGGTGGACTGCCTGAGCTCAGGAGTTCAAGACCAGCCTGGGCAACATGATGAATCTCTGTCTGTACTAAAATACAAAAAATTAGCCAGGCGTGGAGGTGTGCACCTGTAGTCCCAGCTACTAGGGAGGCTGAGGCAGGAGAATTGCTTGAACCTGGGAGGCAGAGGTTGCAGTGAGCTGAGATCGTGCCACTGCACTCCAGCCTGGGCGACTCCGTCTCCACAAAAAAAAAAAAGGAAGCCAAGCTACGTGTATCAATCAAGATCTGCTCAGAGAAGACGGCATTCTTGTGGCTGTGACGTGGCCCAGATTTGATGAAGATGGCCAGATTGCAGAAGAACATCCTCTAGGTGTCAATGCAGGAGACAAGACTCCTGCAATGACAATGACCTGATCAATTTGCCTACTGAGTAGAAAATGAAACAAATAGATCCATTTTCAGGCAACTGTTTTCTATCTTGAGAAGTTAAACTATTGAAGATGCTCTAAGATGCAGGATATAATCCCAGCCTCGCAACCACATGCCTTTTCTAATTGGCACCCTGAAAGATTTCACAGGAAAAGGGTGTTACTTTGGTATTGTTGATTTAAAGGTTATCTAGTCACAGGGAGGCAGAGGAGAATTCCTCTTCAAAATTCCTCCTTATTGAAAGCCCATGAAGTGTCTTGGCAATTAACAATTCCTATCACCTCTAGCTGTTCCCTATGTAAGAAGGCTCAGAACTCGCCTTACAAATTGCTCTTTTGAAGATCAAAGGGAAGCTGAATGTGTCTGTGTGTGCTCTCGATGAGACTGTAATTTAATGGAATTTTTAGAGAAGGCCTCACTGGCAGTGTTTGGATGACAGCCCTGGGGCGGAGGATTCAGGGGAGCTTGGCCATTCTTCCCTTTGGAGCGTCTTCCCTGCCTTTAATTGGCACCTCATTAGAAATTAATGAAAATGACATCCTCTGTTCTTCCTGCTCTAGGCATCGAATGCTACAAAAAGGCCCATCACAATTCATAACACATTCAATTTATATAGCAATGGCTCTTAAGCATTATTTATGAGATGTGAATTTCTTGTCAGCAGTTAATAACCTGTACAGAATGGAAGGCAAATGGAAGAAAAGATTGCGAATATATATTTAAAAAAAGATTTTCTGCAGGGAAGAAGTGTTCTGTTTGAGCTCAAACTACCTTCCTGAGTCTTCACTTTCAGTAGTAAATTACTGTGTTATCCCCCCTCTAAAACCTTTCAGGGCAGTTAAACATCTCTCCAACATCCATGCATCCTCAAGGAAATAACAGTACAACTCACCCTTTCCTAGAGAGATCCAAGCAGGCAGGAGGAACACAAGAGCTCTTTGTCAAAAACAGTCCCAGACTTTTTTATGGCATGTTCTCATTGTTGCCCTTCATCTTTTGAAGGGTGACAGTTGACTCAGTCATTTTTCTGGGCACATAAGTATAACGCTCTCAGTGGGTCAAACTGAATGCCCAGCTGACTCTAGGAAAGTTACATCCTGTTGAGACTGCAGAAAGCTCAGGGCTTTCTTCTCCAACAGAAAAAGTCAAATCTCCCTAAAAGCAGACTTTCGGAATTGGGCACAAGCCAAGAGACTACATGTTAGAACATTTAAAAAGGATGCATACTGAAGCAAACCCAATATGCATTTAGCAATCCAGCCTCCTGCCCACAAAGGTTAAGAGCATGGCAGAGTAATCTATATTTACCAGAGATTAGACAAGTTGGCTTTACTTGAGTGAATGTGAAGTCATCTAACATGTATTACTGTTTTTTTTTTTCTTTTTTTTCAGGTGGATGCTAAGACCTTAGGAAATTAGGTAGTTTGCGTCAAAGCTGAAGGGTAAACTGAGAGACCTGGTTACATCTTTAGATCTCAGTGCTAAATTGTGAAATCTCCTGTTTGCCTGACAAGAAGAAGAAGCATTAGCCACTGCCGGGGACAAGACAGCATACTTGATAGACCAATTGCTTGATCCGCTATGGCAAATCCTGTGTAATACCCAGGATTCAGTTACTTTCAAGGAAGAAACAAGAACAGAAGGTTCAGGAAAGTCCCACAATTCTAACTGAGGAACAACCAAAAGCCTACGTTACAAAAGCAACAGCTAAAATGACCAGGTAGGCTCACAACACTGGTAACAGACTGAACTGCTCAAATTCCCTGAGAGTTCACATGAAGACCAAAGCAAGAATCTGCAGATCACAAAAGATGAGACAGCCTCTTCAGAGTGGAGCGAAGCTGGTTAGCCAGCAGAGCCCAGAGTTTCCTCAGCCATCCACAGTGTCCCTGCCCTACATCACCAAGAATTTAAAATTGCCTGGCAGGGTTGATCGAAATAGCCTAAGAATAAGGTTTTGAACTTACCTGGGCCATACTGCGTGCATGAACACACGGACATCTGAAAACTGCTGTCAGCCTCTATTCCCACCACCTATCCTAACCCTCTTTACGGTTTCCCAAAAATGCTTAGCACTATAACCAAAATGCCCTAAAAACCTTATCTGGTAACATTTAGACTCCCCATGCTGGTTCCGGTTTCTGCAGTTGAATATGCACTTCTAATCTCGTGGAGTACCACATACACCAGAATGTGTAACAAACAGGTATCTGGTCAAAACAGGAATAGGAGTTCCAATGTAGTTTCTATGAAAAGCTAATAACCTCTCTCTTCCTTCCCATTTCCAATAGTGCAGATAATTGAGGAACCGTAGCAGCAAAGGCTGCCGCTTCAGAAGATAGTAAACTTCCAGTGACCATTACTTTATAACTGCTGAGTGAACTATTTAGTCCTGACTGTCAGCAATAGTACTTGTAGGATATCTTCGGCTGTCCCAGAAGTGAAAGGGGGCTTCTAAAGCTGACTTCTCAGAAAGAAAGAAATAGGAATCTCAGAGGCTACAGACAGGTCTCAAAGTCAGCCTGATGACAGCTGAACTGGTCCTCAAACAATTTTATAATATTAGGTTTTAAAACCAGGAAATAAAAACAAGTACAGGAAACTGTAAATCAGCCTAAAATAATGCTGCTACACAATTTCGTTCCTATGTGTCATGATACATGTGGTCAAGAAGAGAGAAAGGGTTGACTTAAGTTTCATTCCACTGTGGGTAGGCATCCCTGTGCAGCAATTCTAAAAGGTATTACACTACAGAATACAGAAGGAAAGGTGACTGTAAAGCTATTTCAGACTGGGTATATGGTGGCTCATGCCTGTAATCCCAGCACTTTGTGAGGCAGAGGCAGGAGGATGGATTCAGCCCAGAAAAAAAAAAAAAAAAAAAGGCTATTTCAAGGTATTAACTGACTAGATGAACTAAGGTTCAAAGGAAATTTTCTAATCAAAGCTTAATTTAACAGGGATATGGAGAAAAAAAACTTCCAAAAATCTTCCATTTATCATAAATAGTAAGAAGCTCATTCAAAATTAACTTAATATCTGAATTTTATGGTACATACTCCAGAATTTTGCTTGTTTGGTAAACTTCTGAAGTCGTGAGAAGAAACCAGAGTAGTAAGTGGTGGGGGGAAGTTGAAAGCACTAAGCAGTGAGATGTAGCTCTAAGGAGATATGCATTAAGAACAGGGGGATGTTTTTGTCTTTTTTGCATGTGTGAGAATAAAGGGTGTTTAGAGGCAAACATACTATGCTCCTGATTTCTCAAGCCCCAAACCTATATCGCACGCACTACTGTAGCAAACTTACAGTACTCAGAAGAAGAATGAAAGACTTCAGCCACTTAAATTTCCAAAGCTGGGCCAAGGTGTTAAGGATATAGTCTCCATCACACCACTGGGGGAGATGCTTACCGCAGCGACACGATCCCAATTCCTGCTGCACCAGCTCCAGTTTGGTTTGGCACTGGAAGCACCGACGTCGACTCTTCTGTTTAGATCGACTGGTTTCCTCGGACCGTTCCGTATTCTCAAGTAGTCGTGGCCGTTTTACTGGTGAAGCCTCATTCTCAGACTGTGAATCTGACCAAAACAACATATTTGGGGATCAGGATTAGTGCCTGGCCTGGCAAGCACAGTTGATTAATGTATTTCCAGGCATTCTCCTGACCAGGCTACTGCCCTTGTCCAGGAATCAGACAGGTGAGAGCCAGTTCTGACTTGCTTGGTTTATACTGCACAAACTATGACAAACGTGTACCTTTAGTGCTGACTTCTAACAAGCTAGGCCTGAGCTGGAGAGGAGGGTGTGGGTGGCTCAACAAAAACCAGTTCTATGTTGTTGTTTTTAAAAAGAGCTGAGATTCTATGAGGAGACCATTCCAGCTAGAAATGGGGTCCTGTCTTCGTATTCCCTTGCTGGGACCTAGATGCTTACTGCCTGTATTGGTTAGATATCTTTTCTTGGGCATTTGCTTGTCCTCAAGTAGACCGTAATTCTTTAGAGATGGGACTGTGTCTAACGTATCTCTGTATCACTATGCTTTCACAATTCCATTCCCAAAGCCAGCGTTTGATGAGTGATCTGTAATCTTTTATAGTAAAATTACTCACGTTTCTGCTCTTAAAGACACAAAAGTCAGGTTCTAATACTGACAATTAGTTCAATTTGATTCAGAATGAAGGGGTACCTCTGCTGGTGCACATGCAAGCTGCCCTATGAACTCCACCATGGGGTGGTGCAGCAGCAGCAGCACCAGGCACCCCACCTTGAGGTGGAGCCAAAATGGCAGGTGGAGGGGGGTGTACTCTGTGAAAACTGTGTCTTGCACAACTTCAAAAAAGTAATTAAGATGCAACAAAGCTCTTATCACAGACAAGGCTGTAAACGACTCTTGCCTTCAATAAACTGGGCAGCTCTTTGGGGCTCTGTATTCCTGAAACAGCTGCTTGCATACCCATGATGTACCTCTTACCAAGTTCCAAATTGTTTGTGCTAAATTACTTCCAGAAGGGAGTCTCCTAAACAGTCTTCCTCAAAATAATCCAGATGCCACACCTCTTACCCCTCTGTCACCCCCACCTTGGTCTAAGCCATTACCAACTCATCAAGCCTACTACAAGAGCCTCTTCACTGGTCTCTCTGCTCATCCCCTTGTCTCTACAGTCTATTCTCCACATAGCAGACAAGTGACTCTGTTAAAAATCAAGTTAGAATCATGTTACTTCCCTGCTCAAAACCCTCTAATAGCTCCCCTTGTCAGAGTGAAAGTCCAGATACTTAGACTCTCAAATACCCTGCATGACTTGCCCCACGCTCAGCTCCTGCTGCTTTCCTTCCTTTGCTTATCTACACTAGCCTCCTTATTGTCTCCTACCTGTGGTACTTTGTACCTTCTATTCCCTCTGTCTGAAACACTCTTCACCCAGATCTACATGGGATCTTATCTCTTTTATCACCCAGGCCCCTGATGGTGATGATGGTAGTTTGCTCACAGTCCCCCAGCCCTGCTGCACTGTACTGGCATATGGAGGCCCTGCATCATTCCCTTTTATATCTTTGCTCCAACGTCACATTTTCTTTTAAATTTTATTTTGCAAAGTCACATTTTCATTGAAGGCTTCTTCCCTGATCATCACTTCAAGATCACTGAATCCCTATTCTTAGCACTTCCCCTCGTCTGTTTCCCTTTTATTCCTCCACAGCACTTATCTTTAACATTATGCCCTAAAAGAAAGCAAACTCCAAGAGGGCAGGAAATTTCACCTGCTTTGTTCACTGATGTTCCCTCCATGCCTATGGCTCAATAAATATTTCTTGAATGAATGAATTTGTCTCCTAGGCAGTCCTAATGTTCTACTTAAAGTGGCTCTAGTGAGAAGCCAGAGCCTATAGGATGTATTTTAGTGAAGGCTGTCTGTATGCCCTTTCCTAGCCTCCCTGTGTGTGAGGAAGATGCTGCACTTCACCCAAGATTGTCCAGTGGACCCCGATGGTGATGCTGGTAGTTCGCTCATAGTCCCCCAGCCCTGATGTGCTGTACTGGCATATGGAGGCCCTGCACCATTCTTAGCAACTACAGACTTCATTTTTCATCTCATTTAATTCTTCCAGTCCTACATGACATTTTGCCCCAATACAAACCAACTAAATAAGGACTCTGATGAAAACAATTGAAGGCAAGTTCAGCCTATTTCCCAGCTCTGCTGAGCAAAGCTGTCCAGGCCCAGTCAGTGTGGTGAGTAAGGTGGCTACAGATAGGGCAGGCGCTCTCCCTTCTTCTACAAGAGCAACAAGCAACAATTTAAATATAAATCATTACAAAGCAGTCAGCTGAAAGAAATTCACCTTGTATGAGCCACACTGCTCTCTGCAGGCAGGGTCCTTTTACACAAACCAGCAATGGCTCTATTTGTATCAATAACCCTATTTAGAATTTTTTTTTTGTAACAAGAAAATTCTAGAGTAAAAACTGTAACAAAAAATTTTTTTCTGAGACAAAGTCCTAAATTCAAAGCATCCTTATAGGAAATTACTCCCACTGGGAGGCAGGTGTCAGCACAAGATGGGGAGGCAGCTGAGGCCTTTTCATTATTACTATGATTAAAATCTGGAGGGCCTTGGCACAATGCCAGCACACCTCTAATCTAACACAGAACTGCTCAGACCCTGAGCCCCTTTCTTTCACACCTCTGTGTCTGAAAATGCAGAGTTCACATTTAGAGCTCTTTCTACATGAATCTATCCCAAACTGTCAAACATGCTGTCCATCTGCAAAGCACCCATTTCTAAAACAAACCTTTCCTGCAAGGAGAAGACAATTTAATTTCACTGTGTCAATGAAGCCGGGAGAAAAAATAAAGACAAAAAGAATTTCAGTGTGGCAATATTATCCATAAGGTAACTATGTCCAAATAAGTAAGGGAGTTAGATATGTGAAGAAAAATTTTTTAAATGTATGAGTCCTATGGCTGAGAAATAGAATTCATATTTACATAATCACAATCATTAGTCATCACCAAACAACCCACTTTGATGGGACCCCCCAACCCCTGCCCTGCAAAGTTAGGAGGCCTGTGCAGTCTTGACCTCTTTTTCTCTTAATTCCCCATCTTATCTGACCAATGGGCATTCAATAGCAACACTAAGGAATGTCTACATGATCCCATGCTGAGATTTTCCTTGATCTATTCCACATTAATATAAAGACCACTGAGTTATTTGTTCTGGTAGGCAGTAGGCATGGAATATTCTGGAACAATGAATCCTAAAGGAGGTTTCTGATGCTGCCACGGCTTCTGGTATGATATACTGATCATCCTAAAAGAACACCATTAAGCCCTACTCGGTCCTCTGACAATCAATGTCCCAGCATCCGTACAAGTCTATGACCAAAGGCATCCATGTACAGAAAGTCTGGGCCCCAGGAAGCAATGCTAGATGATTCTAAAGCAAGGCAGAAGAAATGTCTAACAGAATGTGTTATGTTTTAGAATCAAAGAACTATTCCAGATAGCAAGAGATCCACACCTTTGAAGCTCTGGAATATGCCCACTTACCCTTCCCTAGATGAAGATCTGTTAGATGCTCTCTAATGCTCCCTGCCACCAAGAGCGAGGGTAAATAAGCTTCCAAAACTGCTCACTATCCTCCACAAGCTACTGCCCAAGAAGGTGACTGTGTATGTGTAATTTCTTCGAGAAGCAAACCATTCTCCGGCATTTTCTCACAAGTCAACTTAGTGTTTTAATGAGAAGCTAATGAAATAAATAGTAATCTATAGAATCATCCTCACTTGCATAAGAAATTTACATTTCCTCTGCTAATTAGTTAATGAAACCTTTGTGCCACAGGGCGAGTTGCTTAAATAAGAGAAACAGATGTCCAGGGCAGGGGTTCTAACGACATGATAATGAATTAAATAATTCAACTATTCATTTGTAAGTTTTATGTCAATTAGAAAAAGACTACCAGGAAAAAAAAAATCCAAACATGGTTGACATTAAAGCAACCATCTACTACCCATATTTGAATAAATTAACCTGTAATGATTTACTTTTACTCACAAATATCATTCCCTGTTACCGTGAAGCATTGCCAATTTCCTGAAAACACCTAACAGTCTACTTGCATACTCTGAACTTGGGCAGTAACAGTTAAATGTGGAGAGAGAGGTGACAAGAAATAACTCTTACATGCAGCTTTAACTGTCAGAAGCAGCGAGTCCTTGCAAGGAGCATGCTCATTAGTAGCAGGAGGAACTCCCGTGCCAAGCTGGAAACCATTCCCACCCCAGGAGTTAACAGTGACTTCTAATTAAGGTCCTTCATAAAGGGCCAACAAAGCAGATTCTTTTTTTCCAGTATGCTTTTACTTGAGAACATAATCTAGTGTAGTAGATATACCCACACAGAGCTGCCGCTCCCCCATTCCAGGTTCACAATTCTTGGTACTCACCAGACTCCTGCTTTCTCTGCCAATGTTTAATAGAATGAGAAAGATATCACATCAGATCTAGTCAAAGGAAAGTCTGATCAAGAATCATAATGTGATTAAATAAGGAAGGAAAATCTTAAGAAGAAGGATTTTGCCTATTTAGCTTTCTTGGTTTGAAAGTAACTGCTGCTTAATTTTCGACAGAGAGACAAGTACTGCACAGTCCGTCTCTCGGTATCCAAGGGAGATTGGTTCCAGGACCCCCCAAGGATACCAAATTCCATAGATGCTCAAGTCCCTTATATAAAATGGCAAAGTATTTGCATATAAGCTACATACATCCTCCCGTATACAGCTGACCCTTGAACAACATGGGGTTTGGGGTGCTGACCCCTGTTACAGCTGAAAATTTTCATATAACTTCTGACTCCCTCAAAATTTAGCTAGTAATAGCCTCCTGCTGACCAGAAGTCTCACTGATAACACACAGACAATTAACACATATTTTGCATGTTTTATGTATTACATACTGTATTTTTACAATAAAGTAAGCTACAGGAAAAAAAAATTAAGAAAACCATATGGAAGAGAAAACACAATTTCTCTTCCTTAAGTGAAAGTGGATCATCAAAGTCTTCATCGTTGTTGTCTTCACGCTGACTAGCTGAGGAGGAGACGAAGGAGGAGTGGGGGGCTGGTCTTGCAGTTTCTGGGATGGCAGAGGCAGAAGGAAATCTGTGCATAGTGGACCTGCACAGTTGAAACCCATGTTGTTCAAGCATCAACTGTACTTTAATCTTCTCTAGATTACTTATAATCCCTAATACAATATAAACACTATGTAAATAGTTGTTATACTGTATTATTTAGGGAATAATGACAAAAAAACTACATGTTCAGTACGACACAATCATCCATTTTTTCCCAAATATTTTCAGTCTATGGTTGGTTGAATCCACAGATGTGGAACCCATGGATATGGTGGGCTGGTTGTACAGTAATTTTAAAGACATGGAATCTTCTGAAGAGAGGAATTCTTCTAATTGTACTTTCCTAGCCAATCTCAGAAAGTAGTGTTAAGACTTTCAATTTAAGAACACAGTTTAACTGGAAAGCTTAACTGGAGACAACAAACAGAGCTACTTCTTTTAAAATTCTGTTTTGTCTCTGGCAGAAATTCACATTTGTTCCTTACTGTCATTCTTGTCTTTATTACTCATGTTCCCGCCTGAAAATTTCCAAATAAATTGTGTCATGCCTGTCAAAGCTGAATCTCAATCTCTTTTAATCTCCTGTCACCCTGCAGCTGGCAGCCTGCACACACCCCGTGCACTAACCATGGCTGTGGCTTCCTGACATCTCAGGCAGACAGGCTTTTAGGCCTCTGTACAAGCCAACACTCACAATACAGAATAGGAGAGTGGGAGAAGCAATGTGGCAACAAAGAGAAGAAAGCCTTCTGCTATTCCCTTCACCCACACTGTCCCTTACTTCTACGAAAGATGAATCTGTTTAATCTCAGGCTCTATGACAGCTTTTGAGATAATCAGTTTTTTTAGAACCTATCAGTCTCTTGACAGATTGACATTTATGATCCCAACAGCCTGTGCAAACATCAGTAAGAGCAATAATTAACGAACCCTCACACATCACTGCTGTTTCTCCTTCGACCATTTAAAAGGAGCTTTTAGCTGGTAAAACCTTTGTCCACGAAAAATACCACACTCTCACTGGAAAAACTGATAAAAGAGGCTTGAAAAAAACCTGCTTTACAGGTACTTTCTGTGTTTCTCCTCATGCTTTGCTTTCGGGGTATATGCTGGGATTAGATTCATCTTCTCCTGACATTTTACTCTGTGTGCCATGAAAGACTTTAAGAGAGAAAACACCTTGCTACCCATTAAAAAAAAATTCCCACCTCATTTGACTGAAATTTTCCCTTCCTTTCTTAATGTTCCCAATGACCCTAAAATAATTTTGGAGTAACACATCTGTTGAAAAGCCATTGTGTGGACAGAGAACAAGGTTCAAGAGGCTGATTATTAAAATTTTGTGGAGAATGCCATCATCTTCATTTGATATGGAGACGAATCTAGCTTGAAATACTCCTAGGATGCCATGTCCTAGATCATAAACATTTAAAAAGTCAGTTGTTCACAAACTGCCAGGCAGTATAATTCCTAAGCATTAGTCTCCCTCTCCTCCTGGGAACACAAGATTGGGAAATCTGGAATGGCTGATCAGGAAGGCTGACCATCTTGGGAGTGCACCTGAGCTTTGAGGTCTTTGTCCTTAGTATGCTCAAAAAACATATGGCATCAGAAATCTTCTTGGGGCCAACTCCTAATCATCTACCAATCAGATTTTGGTCCTCCGGATAGCAACGCAGAAGCTGCTTCTGTGGAGACATTTTTGACTAGAAGACAGTTTAAAGAGCCGCAGAACACACAGAAGTCAGGAGTCATAATAAAATTATCATATGCCCTTCAGGAGATGAGTACCCAAAACCCCAAAGGTATGTTTTAAAGACTGAGATTAGGTTTTTCACTTCCTCACAGCCCATCTTCCCTTCCCATTTCTGGTGCACAGGAACTTGGAAGCTGATTTTGGCGGTACACCATGATACCAGAAACAAGTGACTATGAATTCATCAAAAGATCAATCAGGAGAAGCTAATGGGCCATGGGGGAACAGTTCTCCATCAAATAGAACAATCTTAAATGAAAGTCATGGCAGGCTGGGCGCAGTGACTCACGCCTGTAATCCCAGCACTTTGGGAGGCTGAGGCGGGCAGATCACGAAGTCAAGGGATTGAGACCATCCTGGCCAACCAACATGGTGAAACCCTGTCTCTACTAAAAATACAAAAACCAGCTGGTAGTGGCGCACACCTGTAGTTCTGGCTACTCAGGAGGTTGAGGCAAGAGAATCGCTTGAACGCAGGAGGTGGAGGTTGCAGTGAGCCAAGATCGCGCCATTGCACTCCAGCCTCGGCGACAGAGCAAGACTCTGTCTCAAGAAAAAAAAAAAAAAAAAAAAAGTCATGGCAGCAAGTCCAACAGTTTTAGAGGGCAAGGTTTTCCCTCTAACTCTTCTTTCTAATCTGTATGCCTTCCATTTTTTTTTTGCTTGCCTGTGCTGGCTAGTCCTTCTGGTATGATGCTGAATACGAGTGTTGAGAGAGGACACCCTTGGTTTGTTGCCAGCCATAGGAAAAATGCATTTAGTCTTTACCCAACTTTTTATTTTAAAAATTTCAATAAATTTAAAAATTTCAAACATATAGAAAAGTTTAATGAATACACTAAGCGCCTGTGTACACTCCATTCAGATTCAACAATTAATGTTTTATCACATTCCTTTAACTCGACTATAATGGTTAATACTAAGTATCAACTTGATTGGACTAAGGGATGCCTAGATGGCTGATAAAGTATTGTTTCTGCATGTGTCTGGGTGTGTCTGCCAGAGGAAACTGACGTTTAAGTTGGTGGAATGGGAGAGGAAGATCCACCCTCAATGTGGGTAGGCACCATCCAATCAGATGCCAGGATGGCCAGAACACAGCAGGAGGAAGAAGGTGGGATAAGTCTGTTTGCTGGTCTTCTGGTCCACTTTCTTCTTTCTGTGCCAGATGCTTGCTTCTGCTCCTCCTGCCCTTGGACATCAGACTCCAGATTCTTCGGCCTTTAGACTCTGGAGGTGCACCAGTGGCTTCCCAGGGACTCGAGCTCGGCTGCAGGCTAAAGGGTGTACTGTCAGCTTCCTTTGTTTGGGGACTTTTGGACTTGGACTGAGCCACTATTGGCTTCTCTATTCCCCAGCTTATTCCCCAAGGCTTATCATGGAACTTCGCCTTGGAATCATGTGAGCCAATTCTCCCTAATAAACTCCTTTTTATAAATATATATATCCTATTGGTTCTGTCCCTCTGAAGAATCCTAATACACTCGCCCCTCCATATTTATACTTTTTTTCTCCCAGAACCATCTGAAAATAAGCTACATACATCAAAATACTTCATCCTGGAATACATAGATATCTAATAATAAGGGCATTTCCTTACATGACCAAAATATCATACCTAAGAATATTAAGAATGCCCCAATGTCACACAATATTTAATATTCAGTCTATAGTGAAATTACCCTCATTGTTCTTAAAGGCATGTCCAATCAAGTTTCATGTGTTACATTTGGCTCTTATGTCTAAATCTCTTTTAATTTAGAACAGTATGTCCCTCAAACTATTTGTTCATTCATTCAAATAACGTGAGCTTTTTTTTTCTTAACAGTCCTTCTTAATTTTCCTGTGGAATGTACCACCACCTGGATTTATTCTTTCCTTCATCAATCAATCAAGCAATCAATGGTATCCTGTAACTTTTAAGGAGGTGGTTATTTATTCATTCAGGCTAGAGTGCAGTGGCACAATCATGGCTCACTGCAGCCTTGGGCTCAAGTGATCTTCCTGCCTCAGCCTCTCGAGTAGCTGGGACTACAGGTGTGAGCTACCACGCCTGGCTAATTTTTTGTATTTTTAGTAGAGACAGAGTTTTGCCATGTTGCCCAGGCTGGTCTCAAACTCCTGGCCTGAGGTAATCCGCCCACCTCGGCCTCCCCAAGTGCTGGGATTACAGGTGTGAGCCACTGTGCCTGGCAGGAAGGGAATATTTAATTGTATACTTTCTCTGTTACACATTCAGAACCAGAAATGTAAAACTTCCAGCAGGCACCTGACAAGCCCACACGGCATGGCTGGAGGACTGGCACAAGTAAAGAAGGTGAAGGGAAGCTACTGTGTAATCAACCCAGTTTCTACTGCACCTTGCAGTGGGGGAGAAGAATGCTGTTCCTTTAGGTGCCTCCACTTCACCTCTTCCACATACTGGACATCAGAATATGGCTCATGTGTGTCTTGGCAAGGAGGAGATGCTTACACAAACATTAAGAGATAAGCTTGCTACTAGTGCTTTCAATCATGATTTGTTTTAGTCTGATGGCATTCTCTGTGACTGAAATTGAACCCAGCAGGCCACACAAGTCATTCTTCCAATTATCTCCTTTCCAATGGTCTCCTTGTCTTTTTCTGATTGCCCTTTACCTCCTGACTGACACCACACTGCTGTTAGTAGTTGCTGTAAGACATCTCTTCATAGCTGCATTACTCAATTCTCTAAAATTCTTATTTTAAACCTAAGGAAAAAATTCACCAGACTAAAAAACATAAAGAAAAGCCCAGGAATGTTCATTTGTAAAAATAACCACAATTTCATTTAGTGCAATAATAATCCCAGTTTATTTGATCTGTTTAATTTATATAGGCTTCTCGATTAATGTCTACTCTGTCCAGGGCCATGACAACAGTCAATATCTCATTATTTCATAAGTGCCTACTGTGCAATAGACATTGGGCTTTGAAGTAACAAATCAAAACTAAGTACAGTAGTGAGCTGTCCCCTCAAGGTGGCCCCAATCCAGAAGGAAAGATATACACATACACACACACACACACACACACACACACACACACACACACACACAAACAACTAGCGCCATACTTAGTGGTATGAGGGGAGTGTTATGAACACACAAAGTAAAAGTGATAAACTCTGGGGGATGGGGTGCTTAAGAAGTAGATGAGAGAAAAGTCAGACAAGGTATCTCCTGGATTTAATTACTATATTTCCAGGCATGTAGACAGATGATTTTTAGCTCATACCTGTCATCCCCACATTCTTTTCTCATAGGCCTGCCGTTAAGAATGTCATTTGTAGGCCGGGAGTGGTGGCTCACACCTGTAATCCCAGCACTTTGGGAAGCCAAGGTGGGCAGATCACCTGAGATTGGGAGTTTGAGACCAGCCTGGCCAACATGGAGACCCTATCTCTACCAAAAATACAAAGTTAACTGGGCGTGGTGGTGCATGCCTAT
This sequence comes from Pan paniscus, assembly GCF_029289425.2. NCBI lineage: Eukaryota > Metazoa > Chordata > Mammalia > Primates > Hominidae > Pan > Pan paniscus. The sequence goes on along the minus strand of NC_073254.2, from coordinate 52,578,382 downwards.
AATCCCAGCTACCTGGGAGGCTGAGGCAGGAGAATCGCTTGAACCTGGGAGGTGGAAGTTGCAGTGAGCCTGAGATTGCACCATTGCACTCCAGACTGGGCAGTGAGAGCAAAATTCTGTCTCCAAAAAAAAAAAAAAAAAAAAAAAAGAATGTCATTTGTATGTAAGTTGCTACTCATCTACCTTCTTCTCTTTACCAAAAACCATCCACTAAATAGAACATTTCACAGTCTGGGAAGCAAAGGCCCTTGGAGAACACCAGTTTGATGAGTTTTCAGGGAAATGAAGCTGTTGTCTGTCTTCTCCCTCCATCTGAACCCACGGGGCTCAATTTTTTTCTTGGGGGCCCATGAACATCTCACTAAAATGTCAATGGTCAGCTCAGTTTTCCTTCTGTGGTATTTATTTGCCTTATTTACCTAATGTTGGTCTGTCTGTTCAGATATACACATGGCTTTCACTGCCAATTTTTCTCTATTAGGAATGTTCCGAGCCCATTTTCTTTTTATTATTAAATGTTTTATTTTGAGGTAACTGTAGGTTCCCATGTAGTTACAAGAAATAATACAGAGAAATCCCATGCCCCCTTCATCCAGTTTTCCCCAAGGGTAACATCTCACAGAACTCTAGTACAACATCACAACCAAGATACTGATATGGATACCATCAAGACATACAACATTCCCATCGCCACAAGGATTCTTCTTATTGCCCTTTTATACCCATGTCCACTTCCCTCCCTGTTCCCCACGGATCCCTGGCAACCTCGGAAAAACTAATTTCTTCTTCATTTCCAGAATTTTGTCATTTCAAGAATGTCACATATGTGAACATATACATGGAACCATACAGTGTGTACACAACCCATGTGTCCAAACTTATTTAAAAAAAAATTTTTTAATAGACTGGGTCTTGCTCTGTTACCCGAGCTGGAGTGCAGTGGCATGATCACAGGTCACGGCAGCCTCAAACTCCTGGGCTCAAGCGATCCTCCCCTCAGCTTCTGGAGTAGCTGGGATTACAGGCATGACCCACCATGCCTGGACTTGTACAAGCCTATTTTTAAGGCCACTTATCATGGAAGGTGGATATGACAAAAGAGATTCCTTGAAGTTAAGCTTCCTAATAACTGCAATAATGAACACTAACACAAAGCACATATTCTTTATCAGCACTAAATGCTCTTACATATATTAACTCATTTTGGTGTTACAACAAGGCTATGAGGTAGCTACTACCTGCATTTCACAGATGAGGAAACTGAGGCATTGGTTAAGTGAACTGCCCACAGTCACACAACTAATAAGTGAAGAGTAGCCTGGCCTAGAGTCCTTGCTCTTAACTACTATATATCCTGTCTCCAACAGTTGCTACACTTAAAGATGCTACTTCTGCTTTCCCATAAGAGTACCTTATTACGAAGACAAGTTTCTGCTACTTTCTGCGTATACAAAGACCCAGCTGTCTCTGGGATGAGGGCAGGGGACAGATCCTGGGGCAAATATAGGAATGAAAACAAGCTCCTCTATTTCATAAAATTATCTTGTCCAAATATGATTATTAATTTATCTAGGATGTATCTCTGCTGAATAATTCTACTTGTTCTCTGCTCTTAGAATATGATTTATAAGACTTCTCACATGATTTTCTTTCCACTCCTGCTAACTCTCTGGATTTCTGTGGACTGTAGTCATACAGTACTTAATTTATTCATTATCTTCTTTTCTGATGTACAACATCATTCCACCAGTCATATCTTAGGCTTAATCTTGGATTTAGATACTTGCATGTTATTTTTAAAGACTTCATCCACAAAAGTTTCTTTACTGATTACTTGTAGGATACAAAAAAAACTTCTCCCCATTAGCACAAGAAAACCTAGGTATTTTCATTTGAAATTTTATTGCTTTGAATTATCAGATAAGGCAAAACATGTCTTCTCAGCTTTATATGGGTCTCACAGGCAGAAGTCAAAGCTTCCTCTTCTCAACCACCCCGAGAGTGTCCTACAGCTCATACGTGAGGTCTCTTTACCAAAAAGGCACAGATGAGGATGGGTTCATTGAAAAACTGCAGCCACCATCCCTGTTTGTTAAGTGCCATTTCCACTGCACTAATTACTGAAAGGGCATTGCCAGGAGCTAAATTCCTCAAAGAGGTGTCTGGTCAGTGGAACCTGTCAGGCTAGCAATACAGCAGTCATCCTTTGTGGCTGATACTTAGCCTAGCACCATTTCCTTGTTTTAGCTTCTCCATATCAGCAAGACCTCTCCTGCCTGCCCAACTATATTACTTTTTTCTCATAAATTTTTCAGTTCTCATTGTAAATGACAAATGAACCTCAACAGATAACCTTTCCTTTTTATAACATGCTTGGGCATTTTGGAGTTCAACAACATTACAATGCATTGAACTAAGGTAAGACAAAACAGACAGAAAAGCAAAACTGAAAAACCTAACAGAAAAATCTACTTCTCAAAGTCCACACGCCCAAGTCCCCTAATTTTAATCTGTTCCTTGGCCCCAAGTCAGTCTATGACCATAAGAATTCAAAGATTTGTACAGTGTTTGTACAGTGTTAAGACTAGATAGAACTTCAGTTCTACTATCTTTTGCAGTATTTATCAGAAGAGCAAAATCAGCCAAGATTTTTCATCTGCCAAAAGAGAGAAACTTGAGAAGTCCGTGAAGTGTGTATGTATGTATGTGTGTGTGTATATATATGTGTGTATATATATACACGTGTATATATATGTGTGTATATATATACACGTGTATATATGTGTATATGTGTGTGTATATATATACGTGTATATATGTGTGTGTATATATATACACGTGTATATATGTGTGTGTATATATACGTGTGTTATATATATGTGTGTATATATATTGTGTATATATATATTGTGTATATATATATATACACACACACACACACCCAGATTTATTTTCATATACAGTTAAGTCCTCAATGTTGCTGACAGGCTCTTAGAAACTGTGACTTTAAGGAAAACAACATATAACAAAGCCAACTTTTTTTCTCATAACGTCATAACCAAATGATGTTATCTGAGGACCTGTTGTCGTTCCCCTTAAAGTCGCAGTTTGAAAGAATCAATCAACAACATTAAGTGAGGACTTACTGTAACTGTGTTTAAGATGGGCAATGTTGTTTTCATTGTCTTAGAACATTCATTTAGAAGTTAAACTTCCAAGCCAGGCGCGGTGGCTCACACTTATAATCCCAGCACTTTGGGAAGCCGCAGCAGGTGGATCACCTGAGGTCAGGAGTTCAAGACCAGCCTGGCCAACATGGTGAAACCCCATCTCTACTAAAAATACAAAAATTAGTTGGACATGGTGGCACGCGCCTGTAGTCCCAGCTACTCCAGAGGCTGAGGCAGGAGAATTGCTTGAACCCAGGAGGCGGAGGTTGCAGTGAGCTGAGATCGCGCCACTGCATTCCAGCCTGGGGGACAGAGCAAGACTCTGCCTCAAAAAAACAAACAAAAAAGTTAAACTTTCTAGAAATACAGAATAAGTCTCCTGCCTACTCTGTAGTTACGTGAAGCCTAGAGGCATTTAAATTCGGCCTTATAAAATTATACAACTTTTGGGCAGCTGGATAGTACCTGCAACTGTGGGCACTTCCTCCTACTGTTGACTTATATTTGGACAGGTCTGGAGGGAAGAGACAGGCCAGAAGTCTTCGAATAATGGTGTACCCCAACACCTTGGTCTCTAAGTATAGATGACTTGCCCAGGGGTTAACCTAATCTGGCCCTGGGTCCTTTGCCAAAAAGACTGAAAATAGATTTCCTTTATGGAGAAACACTGAGTGTAGGGGTGAGGTGGGGAAATGGGTAAAGATGAATGAGACACTAATTCAAGTAAATTTTCTGAATTTTTATCAAAAACACACATACAGACAAAAAGTCAGATATTCCCATGTAAATTATCCCACCCCTATGAAGCCTAAGTACCCTACTCGTGAGTGTTTCTCATCTTCCAAATGTTTTGCCTGTCTGACTTATAATGCAAGCTTTCAGGGTGGGGGCAGAATCAGCTATGTTCAGTACTCTACTGGTACTCAATAAGATGAAGATGAAGAAGAAGAAGATGAAGGAGGAGGAGGAGAAAGAGAAGAAAGAGGAGGAAGAAGAGGAGGAGGAAGAAGAAAGAAGAAAGGAGGAAGATGATTTCTGTAACAGGACAAGTTGCTAATGATGGTAATCTAGCAGTGAGAGACTGTCAGCCTGTGGGATATGCTCCAGGTTTAATGTAAGGGGGAAATGTTTGAACGTTTATATTTTGCTGTTTAAAAAAATCAGCTTGAATGCATAACTGAGTAGATGCTAAAATTAAATAGCTGATTTGTTTTTAAACTATTTTTGTTTCCAGTTTAGCATCAGCTTAATTCAGTTCCTCTCCCTACCTATCATTTAGTTTCTTCCACCCAAAATTTAGTCTTTTTTTTTTTTTTTTTGAGAGGGAGTCTCGCTCTGTTGCCAGGCTGGAGTACAGTGGCACGATCTCCGCTCACCGCAACCTCCACCTCCCAGGTTCAAACAATTTTCCTGCCTCAGCCTCCCAAGTGGCTGGGATTACAGGTGCCCACCACCATGCCCGGGTAATTTTTGTATTTTTAGTAGAGATGGGGTTTCACCATGTTGGCCAGGCTGGTCTTGAACTCCTGACCTCAAGTGATCTGCCCGCCTCGAACTTTAGTCTTTTGACTCACTGCTCCCAAGACAAATCCTTAAGCTTATAAATAAATAACTTCTGCACCTCATGTGATGTGATGCTAAATGAACCAAAAGTTAGATTTCTTCTGGTATATTATAACACAGAGTGCCCAGAGAAAGCCTTACACCTTTTCTTCTCCCTGAATGAGTATATTAGGTGTTCCTTATACAGGGTTGTGTCAGTGTTAATGTAGGCACTACTAAGTGTGTACAACGTTTAAGAGAGCTAAAGAAAGCTGCTTTAAGAAAATGGTTTATATATAAAAAAAGAGAACTCCATTTGCAAAATGAGCTGCTGAAAAATCAGAAGCAAGGAATTCTGCATAAAATCATTATTATGAAAATTGTCTTTAGTATGTATTTGAAACATGAGAGGAGCAACTATCTAACATTGTAACCTCAATTCAACCATCTTCACTAAAAGATTTATCAAGATGTCCACATTGTGATCCACCATACTAAAACTCAACTATATGTTATATCAGTGTTAAGTTTGCAATTTTGACAATTGTACTGTAGCTGTGTAAAATAATTCCGATTTTAAGAATTACACACTGAAGTTTTGGTATAAAAGGGTGTCATGTCTGCGATTTACTCAAATGGTCAGGGATATGGATATAATACACATGCATACATGTATACAGACAGACACAAAGAGGGCGAGAGATAAGGCCAATGTGATAAAATGTTAACATTAGGAAAAGCTGGGTAGGGGGGTACCTAAGAATTTTAGGAAATATTCTTATAACTTCTGAAGTCTGAAATTATGTTAAAAAAAGAAAAATCCATAACTATATTCCAGAGCAGCTATCCTTAGAGATAAGTGGCTGGAGTGCCTACTGAATTCTTTCTCAGAAATGCTGACACTGCTTAGGTCTGATGGGAAAGTACATGACAACATGTTTGTAGCTGGTAATCAACAGTAGGGTCAGAACTCATGCTTCTCTGGGTTTGCAGTGAAGTCAAAACTTACCTGTAGGTACACTTCAGTGATTACTCACAGACTTTCACTTGTCATCTCTTGGTCCTTACTTCCTCCAACACCAATAAGAACCTATTTTTCATTGCATTAATTACTGCAATGGCTATTCTAGGAAGGATGATGACCAAGACCTTAAGATATGATTTTAATCTTCTAGAAATAGGTTTATCAGCTGGGCGTGGTGGCTCACGCCTGTAATCCCAAAACTTTGGGAGGTCGAGGCGGGCGGATCACGAGGTCAAGAGATCGAGACCATCCTGGCCAACATGGTGAAACTCCATCTCTACTAAAAATACAGAAACGAGCTTGGTGTGGTGGTGTGTGCTTGTAGTCCCAGCTACTTGGGAGGCTGAGGCAGAAGCATCACTTGAACCTGGGAGGCGGAGGTTGCAGTGAGCCGAGGTCATGCCACTACACTCCAGCCTGGCGACTGGCGACAGAGTGAGACTCCGTCTTAAAAAAAAAAAGAAAAAAAGAAATAGGTTTATCAACAGGATGCCAAGGAAAAAGTGGAGTTGAATCTTGTCAGTTACAGGAACTATCAGTTAATGCCAAGCTGGAAAACAAATTCTGCTACAGCTAACACCTCTCATTCAAAATGGTACTACATGAGTTCTCTCCCTGCATACAGCTTTCTTTTAAAAGCCATCTGCATATTTGGACATATAATTCAAGCTGTAATGTAATAACACTATCTTTGAAGAGAGTTGTTTGACTTCCTCTAGAAAAAAAGCAGCAGCACCCAGTACATTTTTCAAGTAAATACATATATACCTTGGGACCCATATTCAAGGTAAAAATTTTAAAGATTGTCTGCTATAGTCTTTTTCTTTACCCCTTGCTAAAGTAACAGAAAAATTAACACAATCTGAGTTAAATGCCCTATTTTCTTGCTTATATATGTATACATTTTTAGTAAGTTTTGAAAGGGTGGATGGGTGTGGGAAATGCATAGCATGTAACTAATTCCCCTGTCCTATTGAGCTAATGGAGGTGTAGTTTATTTAAAATTCTGAGTTGTGGTTCTGCTATTTGGGAATGGTTTTCTGAAACTCTGTGGGTGGATACTGGTAATGAAACAGAGAATTCAGAATGACAGGGTGCATAAGGCCAAATAAGCTTTTATGGCAGAGTATGTGTATGCACTAGAAATAATTATACATATATAGTGGGAGGCTGGTTAACTGAACCCACAGAGGCACTTGGCTGTTCAGATAACTAATGACAATATTAAGTCCCCCATGACAAAAATGCCTTCAAGGTTAAACTGCCTGATTTTTAATCATAAACCAGTGAATTTATTGGCTAAAGTATCTTCTCATGTTGTTGGTTTGGATGCAACAGCCAGTCTTTCTTACCCAGATTTTAATCGCAAGAAACTATTAACCCTCTGTGGCCCCTAAATTGTGATGTGCCCTAGAAAGAAGAGTTCTCAGTTGTTAGTATAAAAGCTTAGAGACCTCAGGAAATAGGAATATTTATGTTTCTAAAAGGCAAGCTTGTGAAATCTCTGTTAAGAATTACTTTCCACCAATACATACGGAAATATTTAACTTCCAAGGCCTAGACCAGGAGTTTAAAACTAGCCTGAGCAACCCCATCTCTACCAAAACCAAAACCAAAACAAAAAACAAAAAAACAAAAAACAAAAACCACATATATATATGTATTGAAGACAAAGTTTCCAAGAACCAATTAACAATGTTAAGTGAGGACTTACTTTAACTGTGTTTAAGATGGGCCGGGCTCGGTGGCTCATGCCTGTAATCCTAGCACTTTGGGAGGCCAAGGCAGGCGGATCACGATGTCAGGAGATCGAGACCATCCTGGCTAACACAGTGAAACCCCTGTCTCTACTAAAAATAAAAAAAATTAGCCAGGCATTGTGGCACACACCTGTAATCCCAGCTACTTGGGAGGCTGAGGCAGGAGAATCACCTGAACCTGGGAGGCAGAGGTTGCAGTGAGCCAAGATCGTGCCACTGCACTCCAGCCTGGGCAACAGAGCAAGACTCTGTCTCAAAAAAAAAAAAAGATGGGCAATACTGTTTTCATTTTCTTACAACATTCATTTAGAAGTTAAACTTCTGGCCAGGCACTGTGGCTCATGCCTGTAATCCCACAACTTTGGGAGGCCAAGGCTGGTGGATCACCTGAGGTCAGGAGTTGGAGACCAGCCTGGCCAACATGGTGAAAAAACCCTGTCTCTACTAAAAATACAAAAATTAGCCGGGCATGGTGGCACGCACCTGTAGTTCCAGCTACTCCAGAGGCTGAGGCAGAAGAATTGCTTGAACCCAAGAGGCGGGGATTGCAGTGAGACAACTACACGCTTGTAGTCCTAAGCTACTCGGGAGGCTGAGGTGGGAGAATCACTCAAGCCCAAGAGGTCAAAGTTATAGTGAGCTGTGATGGTACTGCTGTATCCAGCCTGGGCAACAGAGCGAGACCCTATCTCAAAAAGCGGGGTGGGGCCAGGCTAGAAAAAAGCAATACAACAAAAAAGGAAGTCTGATTTTCCCAATTATAATTCTCAATTTTCTTAAGAAAGGACAAAGGGGCTTTCTGAGCTTCCTGTCATTCACAGCGCTCACCTGTTCAAACAAGGGCTGCTATGGCTCTCCCTCCTTCCCTATCTCCACTGACTTCTACTTCCTTTCCATGTCTGCATTCTCCAATCTGACTGGCCTCAGGTGCTTATTATCAGCTTCTGATTCCATCTCTAAGTTCTTTCTCACTTTCCTCTACACTCCCTCAAGTTTCTCTTCAGTCTCATTTCATTCAAGATTGTCAGGTACCATCTGTCTACATCTCTATTATCTACTGAGCATTTACTAGGCATCATGCTAGGTGAGGTGCTTTAGATAAATTATCTCACTTCCTTCATAATAACTTTATGGCAGCCAGCCCACGTTTACCTGGCAAAAATCTAGACAGCTCTTCTTCAAAGCAACTGAATGATCTGTCTAGGCAAAGCTGTTTCTATGGTCCCTTATAGTCGAATTCTCCTCCTGAATTTGAAAGCCTAACAGCAGGTTCTCAACCTCCTCACCACTAATTCTGCCAGTTAATACCTATACTCACTGCTTCCCACACACAGCCCCCAGTAAAAATTCTCACATAACAAAGAGATGTAGTAGAAAACAGTCCTAGGCTGGGTGCGGTGGCTCACACCTGTAATTCTAGCACTTCGGGAGGCAGAGGTAGGAGGATCACTTGAGAGCAAAAGTTCAAGACCAACCTGGACAACAAGCGAGACTCCGTCTCTTAAAAAAAAAAAAAAAAAGAAAAGAAAAATTAACCGGGTGTGCTGGTGCAGGACTGTGGTTCCAGCTACTCAGGAGGCTGAGGTAGGAGGATCGTTTGAGCCCAGGAGGTCAAGGCTGCAGTGAGCGGTGATCACGCCACTGCACTCCAGACTAGGTGAATGGAGTGAGATTCTCAAAAACCAAAACAGTCCTATCTTCCCCACTCATCCACAGCCTCTTTCTTAAAAGTCAACAGAAAACCAAGCTTTGCCAGGTAAATGAGGAGAATTAGAGCATGAAGAAGACCAAGATAAACAGAAAACCCGGTCTCAAGGTAATCACTGGTAATTCAGAAAACAGAAGAGCACAATGACAAATCTAACCGCTAATGAATATGCTTAGAAGACATTACCATGAAATTATTATATACATAAATAAGGAAAGAACATTACGAAAAAAATCTTCAGAGAACAAAAGTGAGCTCAAAGTATGATTGTTGAAATAAAAGGGTCAGAAGACAAAGTCAACAGAATCATCCAGAAAACAGGAAATGAAGACTCTGAGAAAAGAATTAGAGAAAGATTATCAAAATAGCACTTCCAACATCTAAATTATAAGCATCCCAGAAAAACAAAACAAAACAAAAAAACCCCCAGAAAGTTGATAGGGGAAAATAAAAGAGTTCCAGCGCTGAAGAAGGGCATCAGTCTTCAGATCTAAGGGACCTAGCAAGTATTCGCATCTTGAATGGAAAAAAGGGATGCCTAATACACACTTCACTACAAATTTTAGAACACTAAGCTTATAAAAACACAACCCTGGCTGGGCACAGTGGCTCACGCCTGTAATCCCAGCACTTTGGGAGGCTGAGGCGGGTGGATCACAAGGTCAGGAGTTTGAGATCAGCCTGGCCAATATGGTGAAACCCCGCCTCTACTAAAAATACAAAAGTTAGCCCGATGTGGTGGCAGGTGCCTGTAATCCCAGCTACTTGGGAGGCTCAGGCAGGAGAATCGCTTAAACCCGAGAGGCGGAGGTTGCAGTGAGCCAAGATCACACCACTGCACTCCAGCCTGAGTGACAGAGCAAGACTCTGTCTCGGGGGGTTGGGGGAGACAACAACAACAAAACCCTAATGAGTTCTAAAAGTGAAAAAAATCCAGGTATATTACTCATAAAAATGATAATCAGTGGCATCTGACTTCTTAGTAGTAACATGGAATACTAGAAGACAAGAATGCAATTACTTTTTTTTTTTGAAACAGCATCTCAGCTCTGTTGCCCAGGCTGGAGTGCAGTGGTGTAATCATGGCTCGCTGTAGCCACGACCTCCTGGGCTCAGGTGATCCTCATACTTCAGTTTCCCAAGTAGCTGGGACCACAGGTGCGCACCACTATGCCTGGCTAATTTTCTGTATTGATTGTAGACACAAAGCCTCACCATGTTGCCCAGGCTGGTCTCCAACTCCTGGGCTCAAGCAATCCACCCACCTCCACCTCCCAAAGTGCTGGAATTACAGGTATGAGCCACCGTGTCTGGCTGAAGCAATGACTTTCATCCGAGAATTGTTACTCAAATTTTCCAACATAATGGAAGCAGAAAAAAATTTTCAGATATGCAGGAACTCTAACACTGCTTCTTTTAGGCACTAACTTGGGGGTGTATTTGGAAAAATGAGAGAATAAAAGCTTGAGCAGTGAAAGGAAATTCTAGGATGTCACCGCGGGCTTACAGAATCTAGTTCAGATTGGAGAGGAAAGATGGATAGGCGCTAGGAAAAAGGTTTCAGGTGAAAGGTGTAAATACAGAGTTAGGAAGTAAGTGGTGACGTAAAACCAAATACTGTAGAAAAAAAAGAAAGGCAATTATAAATGCCAGGGGTGGGGGGACCTGTATTAAAAAGCTGTAATGCAAATATAAGGCAAACTAAGATGTGGCATGATTTTTGAGCAACTGATGGAATATAATAAAGGATCAATTTGGCTTTGCTGTAGGAACATTCTTTTTCCATGGCTCAGAGATTCTTATGCAATGGCTCACAGATTCTAGCCCTGAAAAGTAAATGAAAGCTTGCTTTCTAAATAGTTCACCATTAACTGTTTTCATTAGACCCATAGAAAAAGAAATATATTCTTAGCATGTATCACGTTGGTGGCCTGACAGGGAACGTTTACAGAGTCATAATAATGTAAATGTCATATATTGGGCTTTCAATTTTTTAGGAACAACCTATGAACATACATGGAGGATTTGCTTCTGGTTACAGCCTGACTGTAAATACAGGTTGAGTATCCCTAATCCCCAAATCTGAAATCCAAAATGCTACAAAATTTTGAGCTCTGGAACATGGTGCTCAAAGGAAATGCTCATTGGAGTATTTCAGATTTGGGATTCTCAGATTTGGGATGATCAACCAGTAAGTATAATGCAAATATTAAAAAATCTGAAACCTGAAACGCTTCTGGACCCCAGCAGTTTGGATAAAGGGATACTCAACCTGTATTAACTAACAACCATGACATATAAAAATTACAAGTGTAGCCGACCAAAGATATGATGAATAAGTATTTCCAATCAGATGTATTAATATCCTCATTAAGAGATGATGCTGAAAGTTGATGGATCAGGAAAGAATGAAAATCAACAATAAAATAGCAAACACTGGGATGAGGAATAGTATAAGCTAAATCTTCCTATTTCATGCCAGTTGACATCTCAAAAAGGAGGACTTTAAGCATTATTTTCCTCTCATAATTACAAGGTAACCTACAGAACAAAGGTACTAAAACTGTCAAGAGAGAAACACTGGTCAGCTTTGTGGAGTAGGATCATATCCAAGTTATTACTTTCTTTTCTAAGCTATTCTGTGATATGGTGTGCTACCACATGTTACTTTTATAAAAATGAAATCTTATTAAAAAACAAAGAGAGCACCACTTGTTCTCCTTTGCTTTTTTTTTTCTTCTGGATTAAATGCAGTACCCATGGAAAGTGTTACTTTGGCCCACTATAAACTTAAACTACTTCATGACAGCTTGAATTAGCTACTACTTGTAGATGCTATCTTCCCTCCTCAGTCCACAATAGTTCCTTCCTTATACCCTCAGCTCTCTGCTGCTACTTACAACTTATGGTATTATTTTTTCCTTTATTCAGAACACGGCGACCACCTTTTCTAGGAGAAACTCCCTAGTTCATCTTGTCTCAGCTAACTATCTACTCATTTACTGAGAAAATCTCTGACTGTATGTCCTTCCTTACACTCTTAGAAATAACCCTTCTGGGTTTCTGCCTCTGCTGAGTCTTGCTTGTATGCCTCTTCCATTTCTCCTCTAATCTTTTCTATTTCTCTTCCTGGATCCCTTTTCTTTGTATTTTAGTAGGGGCAAAATAGTTCACTATTTTAACCACCTCCACACCAAAAAATGCCTGACCCTGTCTCTCCCTCCAACCACCACTATTTGCTAGTTTTTAATGGTTCAATTAACTCCATAATGAATGATTTCTGTCTGCTGCCTTTATTTCCTTGTTATCAAGGCCCGCTTTAATGATTTCAGGCTTTCGTTTCCCACACATTACACAAACTTCGTTCAGGTTTTCCAGTGATCTTCTGCTAGCCATGGCCATAGCTTTCCTTAGTCCTCACATTTCCTGATCCCTCTTCTCATGCATCTTTCATGATCCTGTGGGAAGCTTTCTCCTTTCTTTAGCTTCCTTAACTCACTGGCTCCTCTTTCTCTTTCCTGCCCTGAAACACAGTCCTTACCCCCCATTCTTCTACTTTATTCATTTGCACAGTTTTAATCATTGTTTCTAAATTAGCAATTTCTAAAACAGGCTCATATTTATAATTTTCTATAGGACTATAATAATTTAAGTTTAACTCATCAGAAACTGAAAATAGTTTCAATCAAGTTTTCTTCCTACTCCTTCCCTGTCAGTTACATCTTTCTTCCCTCAGTTCTCCAGATTTATACTTTGCAGTCTTTCTTCAGCCAACTCTAATCAGCCATCAAATCCTGTCAATTACTCTTTTCAAACATATCTTAATCAGATTTATCTCTCTTTCTCTATTCCACTGGCCACTACCCACAGAACATTCCTGAATAAATAAGTAGGAACTGGTTTTTTTTGGCAAGTCAAGTATTACTTTATATGCAAAAGGAAAAACCTATTTACATTAACCCAATGGCAAGGCATTTTATAGACTGAAGGATCCTCCTATAACATTAATTCTTAGTTTATGTAGCTTATACTACTGGGATTATCATGTATTAGGCTTCTTCAAAACTGAGATACACCTAGGCACACCTTAAGGCATCAGAGAAAAACTACAATATCTCTAACAGTAGGAAGTCTCCTGATAGGTTAGTTTTGAGGGTACTACACATAAAGATGTGTATTTACTTAAAGGCACAAATGACAAATACATGAAGTACCAGAAACCGGATCAAACCGGAAAGCCCTTTCCAAAAAGTATTCTTCTGTGGCTCCGTTACAGATTTCTCCTATCTCAAAGGTCTCATTACTGTGATTTAGTGAAGTTGAGCACTCGAAGTTGAACAGAGCTGTATCTCAGTTTTTCCAAGTACTAGGTGCTCATGTGCTACTCAAAAGCATTGCCAAGTCACATTTGAAGTTTTCCATTCACTGGAAAACACAGTCCTTCCTACTCCTAGACTTTCCCTCCACATTCTAGTATCCCTTGATCATTCCCCATGACTCTAAAGTGAATTCTAAGCATTTCACGAGGAAGATAATTCTTGAAAAGAAAAATACAACATTAGTACTATATTTGCTCCTAATAATTGGCATAATCTATCTTCCTGTTCTTCACTTTTTGAAATAAACATAAGTTACATCTCTTGCTCGCAAAAGCTGGAATTAGTTGTACTTGTTTCTGTACTTATTCTCTCTATGGTGTAAGCTCCCAGGGGCAAGATACACATTTATCACTTCTTTTGCATGTTCCTACAGAATCTACTACAGGACTCTGTCACAGCAGTCTTTTAGTAAAGTGCTGGACTGGCTGCCTAACCACAGTGTCTCAGCTGGTCCTATAATCCACATAAGCAACTCCTTCTGAGGGTGTGATCTGTAACTATGATGGCAGACTATACAATAAGATTACAACTTTAATCAGCCATGATTATGAAATATTTCTGAAGATCCTTCTCGAGGGGGGTGCCTTGGAAGCAGACACAGGTATGAGGAATAAATGCCAGCCCACCTGCTGGCGGGAGAGGCAATGGGACCATCTCTTCAGACAGATGAGCAAGCAGGAAAACAGAGAATACAACTTGTCTTGGAAGCTAGCAGCAAGATGAGGCAGTAAAACCCATCAGCATACATCATCCTATCATTGCCCAGTGTCATCCCCAGCCTCTATTAGCCCTCGCTGCATCAGCGCAAGTCCCAGACACTTTATCCTGTTTATAATTGCTGATGAGCAGTAATAAGGCCTCCATGCCTCAGCTCCGTCCGTTCCACTTCGGCACCCACCTATTAGGTAATAACTTTTATTTACAGCCTTGCTTGATGCGCTGTTCTATTAGTAGAGCCAGGAACTGAGTGGGGCAAAAAAAAAAAAAAAAAGGCTCCTTAATGGGCAGTATCATTGCAAGGCTCAGACGATTTATAATGCTGCTTTGTGGCTGTTCTATCCCACTCCTTCTGGTAAGACTGCTTTGGGAAGGCTGCGTTTCTAACATGCTGCCTTCTAACAGGCACACACATGCTATGGAGCAGCACCTGAAAGGCACTCCCCAGACCTATACACCCCCACCAAAAAAAAAAAAAAAAAAATCCTCAAGTTTCAAAGGAGGAGAGGGGAATTAAATTCCCGATATGCTTTTTAAATAGTATTGGCTCAGGCATTTTGCCCCAGTGGAGCAACAGAACAGCTAATTAATGAAAGTTCAGGGCTCTTTCTCCTTGGTAAGAATGCAACCTATGATAAAATAAATGACTATTTAAAAAAAAAAAACCAGCTGTAACTGCATTTGTGGACTGATGCAAACTGACTTTGTGCAAAGCATGTGAATCACGAAAAGCTCAACAGCAAAGCCTGGACTTCTTACACACACACATCTCCAAAAGAGCAACAAGCCACATGACGCTTCCCTTTCCTTTTTATACTAGAGTGCATTTTTATTTTTCAAGTGCAAAAATTCCTCTTGACGAGACTGCATCCCGGCTTGATGTTCCACTTATTCACTTATGTTCAGCCTTTTCTCAGAAGAGGAGCCCCTGCTTCTCCTGAGTAAAGCCCAAACGAGGCCTTGGATACAAGTTTTTGACTTTAAGTATAGCAAACTGACACATTATGCATTGTGCTGTAACACAAACATAGGTGGCAATGGGACCTAACTCTCATTTAGGGCTCCAATTACAAAACAGTTAATTTTCCCTCATCTTATCTGAAATCTATACATTGTGTGAGGTGCCTTTAAACCCACCTATTATTTACATATTGAGTATCAAATCATCTAATTATTAGTATATTTTACCTCACTCCTTCATTCTGTTCTTCAACATAGACAATAGAAGCAGACTGATTAAAGTTCTTCCAGGGAAACAAAAAACCCAAGGGAAAGCAATTAGTAGATTATTTCCCTTTCCCAGCCATCCACTGAATGGCCAAAACCCACACACTGTCAGCAAACAGCCACTATGACATGCCATGATAAACTTTGGTGAGAACTGCTTTCTGTGGCAAAACATGGTCAGATGGCACCTTTTTGATTACAGAAATTTTTGCAATCTTGCCAAATATTTGATATTCCTTTTGTCCCCTGCCCCAGGAATCAAATGAACTCCTTCAGGACCCAAGATGATGAGTGCATAAGGTAAAACATTTATTTAAATACTTTTTCCTTGCCATGACAGATTTACTGTTTTGATCTTTCTTCAATGGTTACATTAAACGCTAATAAAAAATGAAAGGTTTATATCTTCCCTAATATTCTCCTGATGGGAACTTGCATATTACATAAGTAGGTCAAATTTCTAATTTTCTGCCTCAAATGCTGATACTGCAGACCTGAGGGAAGAGCTATACCTGAAGGACCAACAAGAAAGATTTGAAAAGTGAATTATACAGTTGAACTCACACCCGAAGCTACCTCCCTTTAAAATGCCACAGAGCACACCTGTAATCCCAGCACTTTGGGAGGCCAAGGTGGGCAGATTACTTGAGGTCAGGAGTTTGAGACCAGCTCGGCCAACATGGTGAAACCCCATCACTACCAAAAATACAAAATTAGCCAGGTGTGGTGGCACGCACCTGTAGTCCCAGCTACTCAGGAGGCTGAGGCAGGAGAACTGCTTGAACCCGGGAGATGGAGATTGCAGTGAGCTGAGATCGCACCATTGCACTCCAGCCTGGGTGACAGACCGAGACTCCCTCTCAAAAACAAAAACAAAACTTCACAGAGCAGAGGAAGATGTGAAGTCCTCCTTGGAAGAGCCAACTATAGTGTGTAATATTGAACAATACAGTTCATAGCCACTGACACAACTCTCTAGGATTAAATGTACTGGCTGAAATGTTTCCATGAATATTGACTCTACCAGGAGACAGAACACACAAGTGTAGGTATTACCAAGATTTACGGGGCCACTTCTGATTTAATACCAACACCTTTAGCTTCTGAATCAATTCTAAAAATCTCATATAAACTTTTCGGTAACCTAACAACAAGGAAACATTTCCCTTTAACTGGCTTCCAAACACTGATGTGAAAGTGTTCAGCACATCAATCTTCTCTTAACTTCCAGATGAAGGGGGTTTTCTTCTCGTCTTTGCAAGAAGAAACAATATCATAAGCAGGCTGTACAAAAGAAGTGAGTCAAGGCTGGGTGTGGTGGCTCATGCCTGTCATCCCAGCACTTTGGGAGGCCGAGGCAGGTGGTTCACTTGAGGTCAGGAGTTCAAGACCAGCCTGGCCAACATGGTGAAACCCTGTCTCTACTAAAAATACAAAAATTAGCCGGGTGTGGTGGCAGGTGCCTGTAATCCCAGCTACTTGGAGGGTGGCGGTGAGGCAGGAGAATAACTTGAACCCGGGAGACAGAGGTTGCAGTGTGCCAAGATCGCACCACTGTACCACTGTACTCCAGCCTGGGTGACAAAGCAAGATTCTATCTCAAAAAAAAAAGAAGTGAGTCAAGAAAAGGGAAAAACTGTTCTCTTTTTTGGGGGAAAAAAGAGAACAATGAACAATACAAAGCTATTCTAGTTCATGTCACTGTTTGTCACACTGAAAGGAAAACAGGTGACCGAAAATAGGGAGGGAGGGAGAGAGGGATATAAAGTAAAATTGAATTAACATGCTTCTTATAGGGTAGAAAGATGACATTTTCTGGAAAAACTGCCTTGATATTTAATGGGACAGTTCTTAGTCTCATCTGCTTTAATCTCAGACACTTCTACAGCTCCCTTATGGCCTCACAAATAGTTATTTTATTTGCTGCTCTACTAATTATAATCACATTTTAAACATACACACAGCATGTTTTAACCATTCTTTTTCAAGTCTATCAGAGAGAATATTATCTACTCAACATATGTGCTGGAAGAAGAGTAAAAGTGAATATAGATAGAGCGGAGCAAAAGTCTGTTGACAATACTGTCAAGTCCGCAAACTTGCCTATGAATTCTTTCTTATTTTAATTTCAGAAATAAAAGGACTATAAAATGAAAAGGTGTATCCATCCCCTCAAGCATTTACGCTTTGAGTTACAAGCAATACAATTACACTCTTTAAGTAAGTTATTGTTGACTATAGTCACACTGTTGTGCTATCACATAGTGAATCTTATTCATTCTATTTTTTTGGTACCCATCAACCATCCCCGCCTCTTTCCCCAACCCTTCAGTACCCTTCCCAGCCTCTGGTAACCAACCTTCTACTTTTTATGTCCATGAGTTCAACGGCTTTGATTTTTAGATCCCACAAATAAGAGAGAAAGTACAACGTTTGTCTTTCTGTGCCTGGCTTATTTCAATTAACATAATGACCTCCAGTTCCATCCATGTTGTTGCAAATGATGGAACAGATAAAAAAAAGAATGACTGGATCTCATTCTTTCTTATGGTTGAATAATACTCCATTGTGTATAAGTACCACATTTTCTTTATCCATTCATCCGTTGGTAGATACTTAGGTTGCTTCCAATGAATATTGTTTCCATGAATATTGACTCTACCAGGAGATAAAACACATAAGTGCAGGTATTACTAAGATTTATGGGGCCACTTCTGATTTAATACCAACACTCTTTAGCTTCTGAATCAATTTTTAAAATATCATATAAACTTCCAGTAACCTAACAGCAAGGAAACATTTCATGCTGGAAACATTCTTAGCTATTGTGAATAGTGCTGCAATATATATGGGAGTGCAGATACCACTTCAATATACTTATTTCCTTATTTTGGCTATGTACCCAGCAGTGGAATGGCTGGATCATATGGGAGCCCAATTATTTGAGAAACCTCCAAACTGTTCTCCATAGTGGTTGTAATAATTTACATTCCCACCAACAGTGTACAAGGAATTCCTTTTCTCCACATCCTTGTCAATACTTGTTATTGCCTGTCTTCTGAATATAAGCCAGTTTAATTGGGGTGAGATGACATCTCATTGTAGTTTTGATTTGTAGTTCTCTGACGATCAATGATGTTGAGCAACTTTTTATATGTCTGTTTGCCATTCATAGGTCTTCTTTTGAGAAATGTCTATTCAAATCTTCTGTCTGTTTTTTTGATCGATTATTAGATTTTGTCCTATTTAGTTGTTGGAGCTCCTTAAATATTCTGGTTATTAATCCCTTGTCAGATGAGTAGTTTGCAAATATTTTCTCCCATTCTCTGGGTTGTCTCTTCACTTTGTTAGCTGTATTCTTTGCTGTGCAGAAGCTGTTTAACCTGATGTGATCGCATTTGTCCATTTTAGCTTTGGTTGCCTGTGCTTGTGGGGTATGCTCAAGAAATTTTTGCCCAGACCAATGTCCTGGATATTTCTCCCAATCTTTTCTTGTAGTAGTTTCATAGTTTGAGGTTTCAGATTTAAGTCTTTAATCCACTTTGATTTTATTTTTGTATGTGGAGAGAGACAGGGGTCTAGTTTCATACTTCTGCACATGAGTATCCAGTTTTCCCAGCACCATTTATTGGAGATATTTTCTTTTCTCTAGTATATGTTCTTGGCACCTTTGTCAAAAATGAGTTCACTGTAGGTGTGTGGATTTGTTTCTGGGTTCTCTATTCCATTCCATTGGTCTACGTATCTTTTTATGCCAGTTTGAGGGTGTTCTGGTTAGTATAGCTCTGTAGTATAAATTGAAGTCTCATAATGTGATTCCTCCAGTTTTGTTCTTTTTGCTTACGATAGCTTTGTCTATTCTGGGTCTTTTGTTGTTCCATATAAATTTTAGGATTTTTTTCTATTTCTCTGAAGAATGTCACTGGTATTTTGATAGGGATTGCATTGAATCTGTGCCCACTTTAAACATAAAAATATACTGTCATGAAGATAGCCAGCTAAATATCCAAATACCTTCCAAATAAAATTATCTAAAGGAGATGACTGTAACTCCGGTTACAGTATTTTATTAGCTGAAGGTATAACTTGACAGTTAGAAAATATGAGGGACAAAAGGGAATCTTCTTGTAGTTTGTTGCCAAGGAAAGTGATCTCTTTCCTTCACAAAATACTTGTTCTTGGCAGGAATGTTGTGAGAATTAACAAGGGAACATGTGGAAAACATTCTGAGCTCTGAAGAAATGTAAACTCTGTCTAGTAATCTGAAGGTATGATGTGCTTTAACTCACATATTCTAACCAAAAGCAACCTAGGACTTGGCAGTACTTTTCAACTCTTCATTGACTGTGGAGATCCTAGAACTCTACAAAGATGGTAGGGGTGGGGTGGAGTGGGAACGACCACACACCCTTCATCTATCTAATTTCTCTCTGTTTAAATACCAAAATGATCATCGTGTTGCTTTTTTATTTTTTTTTTAATCTAAAGATTACAATGAGTTTAACTGTTAATAATTCTGTCTGGCTAAAAGCCATCATATAAAGAAAAGTCTTTCCCATCTATCTCACAAAGACAAACTGATCTTTCATTTGCTACTACAGCTACTTTTTGCAATCTGCTTCGTAGACTCACAGTGATCACAAAACAATTTCTTAAAAAAGAGCTGCCTCTCTCATTTTGATAGTTGTAGACCAACCACTCTACACTGCTGCCCACCTCTAAAATATGACAATACCCTTCACCTGATGAAAACAGTAATTGCTTGAAATGCAAATGGTGACTGATTAATCAATCACTGAGGTCTTCACTTACTAAACCACATAATAATGGGTCTAATGCTAATCCTTAGAGCTAATTTTCAAAGTACTAAGAAGAAAATGATCTGTTTACTGAAGAAGTCATTAACCTTTTTAAACTGCATAGTCCTATCTAACTGGCCATGTACCTTTAATATGTATATATTTGTGTGTGTATTTGCTGTTTATAAACTGCATGTATGGGCTGAGCACGGTTGCTCATGCCTGTAATCCTAGCACTGTGGGAGGTCAAGGCGAGAGGACTGCCTGAGCTCAAGAGTTTGAGACCAGTCTGGGCAACATAATAAGACCTTGTCTTTATTAAAAAATAAAAATAAATAAATAAATAAAAGTATATGTATGAACACACACACATATAATAAAGTGAATTTGCAAAATATAAATTAAGGCTGAGATAAAGAGCTTTTGCTATTTTCTCCACACACCTCAGACAGTACATTGTGTGCCCTTTGTCAGAGACGGCTGACTTAAAGAACCACCTTAGTCTAATCTCAGTATCCTTGTTCTAACACACATCATTATTAAGCTCAAGGCTGCTTTAGGTCCAACCTTGTATGGATAGATTGGATGGGAGGAGGTAGGTAAGATCTCACTTAAGGTCTCACTCTATGTCTCCTAAGAAATGACACCACTGTAAAGTAATTATTTACTGACCATCTATGCCTGAAGGCCCATGTGGTTTCTGTCTGGGAGACTACCTCACAGTAGAAGCACTGTACAGCACATGTCATAGATGTGAATCCTAACTTGAAGAACCTAGACATAAAGGCTACAAGGAACATTCCAGCAAAATAACAATAACAATTGGTAGTTCAGAAGAAAAATGATTGAAATCCCCACCATGGGCAACCTGCTGACTGCAGGACACAGAGAAAGATGGAGACAAAGACAGTCAACCTGTGGTTCTCAAAATAAATCATTTAAATTTACCTCTCAAAATCAGGAAGCTCTGTCCTTTAGAGTCAGGGCCAATATTTAAGGCTGAGGCAGTCTGGCTAGCCTAAGAGGGCACAGAACAGTCTTCTTGAAAAGAAGTACAGCTGGCTTAACTTGATGACCTTTAATGTCCATTGCTGAGAAATCTCAATTTTCCTTCAGGCTTTTTAGGAGATGACCTGGACATTGCATTAATTTCCTTCCAAGCAAGAAATTCTCCATCTCTTTCTAGTTAAGAGGTAGGTATTCACCTAAACGAAGGCCTACAAAGGTATGACTGAGAGCTCAATGCCTGTCATTTCACTAACGGAGATCTAAAAATATTACCACCTTCAACTGCCACTATAATACTGACATGTAACAAAGAACGTGATCAATATAAAATCAGTTAATAAAACTGAGTACAGCAAAGAATGCCAGTGCTTCTACTTTACTCTTCTTTCTGCCTAAAATACTCATTGATGTACTTATCAACACCATCTAATGGGTGCTCACTGTAAAGATATAATCCTCATTAAGATGATGGAAACTACCAGTAATTGAAGGTCTACTAGGTGAGCATATTATTTTTTTCTTATACCAAACCTGAGAGATTTATCATCCCATTTTACAGATGAAGAACAAAATTTTGAGATGTTAGCTTATTTACTTAAAATCACAACTGGTAAGTGGCTAAACTTAGATCTGAAACCAGATGTGATTTTAGAACTCACATTTTCAAACTACTTTAGTGTATGCTATATTTCCAAATATATGTTTCATTTTTTCCATATTTCATTCAACAGTCTGCTTTTCCACAGTCTGGTTAGGAGAAGAAACAATTACAATAAAATGTGAAAAGCAGTAGCATGATATAGGGGAAAACAGCACAGGCTTTAGTGTCTTAAAGATCCGTGTCCAAGTCTTGGCTCCATCACTTACTAGCAATATTATCTCAGAAAATATACTTAAGTTTATGAGTGCCTACATTTTTTCATCTGTAAAAGAGGAAAAATAATAACTATCTTGCAGAACTGTTCTGAAAATTACATTACCATGTATATAAAATATACAAAATAATACCTGGCAATGTAGTAAGCATAAAATAAATATCATTATTAGTTTTAGATACACAAAATAGTATAGGATCAGAGAGGAGGAAACAGATCTACCTAGAAGATGGACACAAGTAAGTGATATTCACCAGAGTTTCCTGCTTGTTTCAGCATCTGAGTACATGAGTCTCCTTCCCAAACCTCTCAGGATGACCCAGTGTGTTCAAGGTTCAACTCCTTGACTGCTACCTGAACATAGTGGTAGTGCTTAACAGTAAAGCCTTCTCTGAGGGCCAAGATTGGAAGGAAAAACAAAAGACTAAAGTACTGTGCATTTGAAGTGCTGGACCTCAAATCAAAGGACACTGAATGTTTTCAAGCTTCTGGCTGGAGTGGGCAGGTAGTTGGCTCTCTGACTTCCCGCTGGCTAAAATCAGGATGGTCTATCTCACTTCAGGCACAGCTCTTTTCTACCTCAGTAAAAAAAAGAAATCTACTCTACCTAGTGGAGCTTGGGAACTGGGCACAAGAGGGATAAGAAAATGCCAAGACTATCTCACACCCCCTACCCTACCTCAAAGCTGGTCATTTGGAAGAGAAGAGTACAACTGAGTTCCTTAGAATTCAGTGCCTGGATGTTACTTTGAAACTGTGCAAACATGGGCCTGACTGAGGCCTAGCATCAAATTATGAGCATTTAAAGGAGCTGAGGTTGCAGTGTTAAGTTTGTACATGGAAACAGTTTGTGCTACTTCTGCTGGGGAGTTACAAGGATTTTTTAAGTTATGAAAAATACTCTGTGACCTTTAGAAAAACAATATAATTATTTTGACTCTTCCAAATATAATCCTTGAGATATTTTAAATAGCAGACAGCATTATTAGAAAAGGCAAATATCGCTTAAAATAAATTAAGCTACAGGCGAAGGCAACAATGGGCATTCTGACTGCTCTTTAGAGAGCCACAAGATTCATGACTTCATATTTAATAAAAATGTCACAGATGCACAAAGATGTTTTTGGGATTCTATGCATCTAGAAGAGAAATTTCAGTATATCCACGGCTTTAAATCGAATGACAGAAAATAATTATCCAAAAATACTAGGATACTACAATAGTCAATTTAAAACACTGATTTTCTACATTAAAACTATTAAAATTTCAATCTTGGCCCTCAGATTAGTTACATGCTACAAACTGGGCAATGATCTGCATTTCTGTTGTGTCTTAATAACGTTCTTCAGATATTAGAAATTATGTATATTTTGATGTCCACCTTCTTGGATCTAGCTGCATTTACTCAGTCAATCTGACTCCCCAAAAACATCATTCTGACCTCTGCTGACACTCCGCCGTGAATACTAAGCACATATCACCTCACAACTGATGGAAGAAATCAGAGTACCCTGAGAAGCACACCAAGTTAGAACCAGTTGCTAACTTCTGTGAAGAATTCAAATAAGGATGAATTCACATAAGAATGACATACATACCTGTACCACAGGATCTTTTTGTTGGTGTGATTAATGAGACATGAGCTGTGTCTGTGCATGGCCCACCTAGAAACAGAAAGGCAGGTGCATCAGTCAGGACACATCCTTTACATGCCCATATAGTTGCTTTTCTGAGTAAAGAGAAACTTTAAAAAGGAAAAGATCAACCTGAAAATATAACGAGGAGAAGTAGTAGGAAAGACGGTGGTGGTGGTGGTGGTGGGTTAATTCTAAGGACCTAATTTTAGTTCAGCAATTTAGTCTACAGAGATGCATAGTCTTTCTACATTCTAACATGCTTTTCATAAAAAAAAAAAAAAACAGCCGAGTCTCACATAATGTTAACAAGTTAAAGAATAAAAATTTAATTAGAATTCAGATCTGGGTGAGAGGAAATTACCCACAAGTTTGGGGAGATGCAATCTTCCACAGAACGATGAGCAAGAGTACTCTCTCTTAGGTTGGTTTCTCAGCAGTCACTCTACCTTGGAATTTACTGAAAAACTAGCCTTACATAATAAGGGGAGGGGGCCTTAAGAAACAATAAACTGCTTGTCAGAAGAAATAAGAATCATTCTCATATATAAAGAAAGCATTGCTGACCAAGGAAGAATATCTAGTTTCATTATAAGAAATATGATATCGAGAGGCCCTTTATGGAATCTTGGTGGGCCCAGAGATCTGATGCATAAGCATAATTCAAGAGTATGCAAGAGATATAGTTGTTGGGTGAGTGAAGGCTTGAAAATCAATAATTTCATTCTGCAAAATCAAGACCTTCAACACATTCTGAGGTTGATATTGATACATACCCCAACACTCCCCAATGACATGCCCTGGGATAGGCAGTGGTGATCATAAAGGAATAGGACACATAGGCAAAATGTTACACATTTATTTTAAAAAGGGTCCCCAGGTGACTGTGACTAGCAGAAGTAAAAGATGGTTACTTGGCAGAGTTGTGTATCTCCTACAACAATAATTCATATCATTTAAGTTACTCACTGAAAAGGAGGGAAAGATGAAAGAGCTCTGAGACCTGTTCCTAGAGTGTATAGTGCCGAGATTCATGGGTTTAAGGACTTGGAGAGCCCACCTAAGGAGCTCCCTCTTAGCTTACTCTTTACTATAACAAGGCCATAACAGCAACAACCCTTAGTGAGTGTAAGAAGACACAGATGGGAAATTTTAAAAGAGGAAAAAACCAAGTAAGTGCACTGTTGACTTCAAAGAACACTTAGCAAATACCTACTATGTGTCACCACACAGTCATGGAGATCATAATCTTTCTTTAAAAAAAAAAAAAAGAAGAAACTTCTGTACATAAATACAGAACAATACATGACAGCAATAAATAGCTAGATAGAAAGTGGCCGAGTGCCAAAGAACATGAAACAGGTAATAAAGGCTATATGTAATGAGGAAGGAGAACATTCATCATTGGCTTGTATTACTTGGAAATGCAAGAATTTGAAAATGAGGCAAGAATAAATTGCAGTTTTGAAAGGCAGACCAGAGAGCAGAGTAATTTCAACTGAACATTTTTCTACAAATGCCACATTCACCAGAGAAAGTGTAATGGACTAAAATTCCAGAGGTTCAAATGGTAAACTGCGACATGAAAACAGGGAACAAGAAGAGACAATGAGAAACATGCAAAGCTAACACAGCCTCAACATCCTCAAAAACCCTCCTGGACTGGCTTCTATAGCTCCATAAAATGCTGTAACTTCTGCTTCCATGTGAGGGTTCTTTGTTTTTGTTAACTGAAGCCTTCTTATTTCTGGAAAAGTATAGGCTTTTTAGAAGACTGAGTTAAAGTCTGACAACTACTCCCTACTTGCTGAGTAATCTTGCATAAGTGATCCTCGGTTTCTTTAACAAAACAAACAAAAAAATGGAAATAGTAAAACTGCCAATAAGCGACTTTTGATGAATCATCTGTACAGAAAGATGTCATAAACCATAAAACTTTATATTACGTATTATCACTTTCTCTTCCACTTGATTTTATGTTCCCAAGGATCAAGAATCACACTGTTATCTACTGTTGGGTCATTGCTACATAGACAGTGAATGCTTAATAACGTTCATTAAGTGACTACTGCGAACTATTTAATCAGAAGAGTAACAGATTATATATTTTAATATATATATATATTTTATACTTTAAGTTCTGGGATACATGTGCAGAATGTGCAGGTTTGTTACATAGGTATACACGTGCCACGGTGGTTTGCTGCACCCATCAACCTGTCATCTACATTAGGTATTTCTCCTAATGCTATCCCTCCCCTAGACCCCCACCCTCCAACAGGCTCTGGTGTGTGATGTTCCCCTCTCTGTGTCCATGTGTTTTCATTGTTCAACTCCCATTTATGAGTGAGAACATGTGGTGTTTTTTTTTTTTTTTTTGGAGGAACTTTTAAAATTAGGGTGTAACATTTGAGAGAATGCAATATTAGAATGATGTGTATAGAACTTAAATGTACATCCTGAGGGATTTTAACACATACACACTATGTAACGACCATAGATTAAAATATGAGAACATTCCCAACACCCAGAAAGTCCTGGGGATCATTTTTTAAAATACAAGTTCCCAAGCCCTGACCCTGGAAATTTTGATGTAAGAGATTGGGGTGGACATAGGAGGAAGTTAGTGTACTTTTATAAACCAGCTGAGCACAATGTAAATATTAACAGTCCAGTCATTTCTAATTTCTGATTACCCCTAACTCGGTATCTGGTCAAGATCACTAAGTTCCCATAACACCATGAGCTGCACAGTGCACAAGGGTAACAGCTTAACTAACAAAATGCTTTTTTTAAAGCACATAAAATAATTCATCCAGTAGAATTATATAAGAAAGGAGAAACTGTCAAATCAAAATCCCTAAAGAAATCTGGCTGAGACTCATGAATTAACACCCATATTTACAAATGTTCTAGAGGATTATCAAATAAGAGAATCTTTACCTTGTCTTTAGGTTGAGAGTTTATTCTTTTAAAAATTTCTAGTGAATACATTTCTGTAGGTTTCTGCAAATAAACTTTAAGGCTTCCTAGCATATCTCAACATGCATCATCATGAAGGTGTTCTCCAGAGAGCTTGTTAAACTAACAACCTAATCCAATGTATTCACTATATTACAGTAAAGTACAAATGGAACCATAGTTGAGCCAAGACAAATTGACAGCAAGAGTAACTGGCAGTAATAATATATCCCAGCTTTGATAATTGGGCAATGTTATAAACAGAGAGCTTAGAGTTAAATTTGGTCTGGCAAACTACAACCTATGAAACACTTTAAAACCCAGAACAGGAACATATCAGCACCACACATATATTCTACACTAATTGCGCTGTCATCCACACAATTACAGGTAGTTCCAAATCAACTCTGTTAAAATCAATGCAGGAAATTAAGGGCCACTCACAGAAAATGTTTTCAGGTTTCTGTCCACAACAACAACAAAATATATAACATGGGTAACATTTGGTTACAGCAAACAAAATAGTTTTGAGAGTTGACATTAAGGGTCAAAGTTCCTTTCTGGACTTTCTAATGCCTGAGAGTGTGGCTGGCATAAGTCCCCATGACTCACTGTAAACTTGGCTCCCATTTTTCACCTTTCTTCTTCTTCCCAAACAACAGGGTAGACAGAGGTAGTAACTAAAGAAAAAGGTGAGAAAGCCTCTTCATGATTGTGGGTTCTATAGATAAATGTAGTATGTATGTGTGTGTGTTGACCGGGACTGAGGTTGGGACAATAGATGTATTTCTAAGCACAGAACAATTAAAACCATTATCTTCTAGCCTGTATCAGTGGCAACTGAGTTTGGGTTTATTAATGTCTAAAAAAATTACAAAGTTCCTTGCTTAATACGACAGGTTCTTGGGATTCTGAGCCAGATGATATCAAGATTAACCAACCTGAAATAACTTTTAGCCAATCATCATAAATGCTTTTTGCTTTCTTTTGCTAAAGCAAATTAACTGAATTTTTTCAAGTTTCTTCATTATCCGGAGATATTTATTAACAGACTAACATTTTGCATTTGATATTACATTCAGAGAACTTTTTCCTTAAAAAACGTCAAGTTTCAACAATTTAAAGTTTGGAGTTTGCATGTGAATAAAGCCTCTGGTAACTGGTTTGTGACTAGAGAAGAGTGAATATTCTACCTTTTCTTCTAGGGATGTTTCTATTCTTGTATTAAAGATGTCATACATAATGCAGCACTATGGATCACATTTGCAATTCCACATAAAAGCCATGAAACTATATTC
The DNA here is from genome assembly GCF_029289425.2 of Pan paniscus. Classification (NCBI taxonomy): domain Eukaryota; kingdom Metazoa; phylum Chordata; class Mammalia; order Primates; family Hominidae; genus Pan; species Pan paniscus. Next base: position 52,550,280 of record NC_073254.2, on the reverse strand, counting down.
TTCAGCTGTATTCCCAACAAGTAGAAATTGTTACAGCATTTGCAATATGGTGGTAGATTTTCCCGGGGAAGGAGTACTGACTGCAGCCCTATAAAGTTGAAGACATGGGTCAAATCTGCATACTCACTTCACTGTAACCTGCAAAAACAGAACTAAATAAAGATACCCCATTAACTATCAACACACACATTTCAAAGTGAAGCACCAGAATTCTTATATTTTTCCAGTCTCCTATAGAGTTACTGAGCATGTCAAAAAACCCAGGGCTACCTACTCATGTAGTGGTCAATCCCATCGGCTAGTTGAAGACTACAACTCAAGGAGGAAGTCAAGAACAGTGGTTTGGAGGATAGCTGCATTTAGCCTTTCACGCACTCAAAATCCAAATACAAATGAGTAAATACAAATACCATTTCTTCTTAATCTTGAAATAGAGATCAACAATCTACTCTGAAAAGTTTTGTTAAAATAGCTGTGATGACTGGTTATTTTTGGCTTCTGGTTCCACTAGCCCTGACTTGCTGCAGTTAATCATGTGCTAAAAACCTTCAACACAAATAATAGCACATCAATTAGAAAAAAATAGACTACCACGGAATTGGTCAGCTAAACATTGCCAGAAGCACAATAATCAAATATTCTACTATCAGTCCTTTCATAGTAACTGTAAAACATTAATACGCAAAAATAGCCATTCCTTTTGTAGATCTGTAACACTTCAATTTTCTTACTTAATTAACTTGACATTTACATAAAAGTATCTAATTATTTTATCAACTAAAGGCACTGTAGGCTAATTAAAAATGCATCATCCGTTTTTAACCAGCTTGTCAATTCCACTCTATCATAATCTGTACATTGTTTACCTTTGCAGCATCTCACTTTTCCAGGCTCACAGTTCTAAAGGTAATTGTGGACAACAAATTAAAGGGCTACAATTCTCTCCCTTCTGTAGAGATTCAGAATATCTTTTTTTTTTTTTCCTCCTAAGCCTCCCTGGGCAGAGAGAGATTCAGGATATCTTATCAAGAATTTCTTGATGAGGCTTCCTCTTAAAAAAAAAAAGGACAAAATAAACCTCAAAAAATCTATGCAATGGAGATAGTGAAACAAACTGCACTGTTTCCTGATGTGTCCATGTTGAGAATGTAAAATTATCTTCAAAAAATTCAAACAATCTACATTTCTTGAGCAGTTAAATATTCCTTCTTTTACCTTCAATATACAAATGGAGATTTAAAATAGCAAAGAATTGACAGTATTTAATGTGTATCAGGTACACAGTAGAATGCACAAGAAAAGTAATCTCTTCAGAAAAGAAAACCCTAATCTCCAACCTCACCCTAAACCTGGAATTCATGAATTGTTTTAATCAGAAAGGACACAACTAGGCTGTCTATATAATTGAGTTTGAAAAGCCCTATCAATTAAAAACAAGGATACATATAGTGAGTTGGAATCTAAGTTTACAGAAATTCTTCAACACACAGATAATAGCCCTCTTATTTCTCCAAATGAAACTTCCAAATTAAACCATTTACAAAACTTTTTAAGGAATCTAAGTGTTAATCTCCCAGAGTTAGAAGTTCTAATCCTAACTCAGTACATGATCTTTCACACTATTTAAATCTAAATTAGTAATTTACGAGAAGGGAATTTTCAAAGTGGGTCAAAAGTTGCAATTGGTAGCTTATCTATTTTGCTAATAAGGGTGTCTTTCTCAACAAAATCGTATTACCACTCCACCTTAACTCCCCTAAACAATTACAGGCATACCTCAGAGATATTATGGGTTTGGTTCCAGACCACCGTAATAAAGCAAATATGGCAATAAAGTTCGAGTTGCACAAATTTTTTGGCTTCTCAATGAATATAAAAGTTATATTTATACTATGTTGTAGAGTCTATTAAGTGTGCAACAGCATGATGTCCAAGAAACAATGTACATACCTTAATTTTATAAAACTTTATTTCTAAAAAAAATGCTAATGATCATCTGAGTCTTCAGTGATTCATACTCTTCTTGCTAGTGAAGGATCTTACTTCAATGTTGATGGCTGCTAACTGATCAGGGGGTGGTAGCTGCTGAAAAATGGGGTAGGTGCAGCAATTTCTTAAAAAAAGAAAACGAGGCTGGGCGCGGTGGCTCACATCTGTAATCCCAGCACTTTGCGAGGCTGAGGGAGGCGGATCACAAGGTCAAGAGATTGAGACCATCCTGGCTAACACGGTGAAACCCAATCTCTACTAAAAATACAAAAAAATTAGTTGGGTGTGGTGGCGGGCGCCTGTAGTCTCAGCTAGTCGGGAGGCTGAGGCAGGAGAATGGCGTGAACCCGGGAGGTGGAGGTTGTAGTGAGCAGAGATTGCGCCACTGCACTCCAGGCTGGGCGACAGAGCGAGGCTCTGTCTCAAACAAACAAACAAAAAAACCCAACTCTGCCAGATCAACTGACTCTTCCTTTCACAAAAGATTTCTCTGTAGTAATGCTGTTTGACAGCATTTTACCCACAGGACTTCTTTAAAATTGGAGTCAATCCTCTCAAACTCTGCTACTGTTTTATCAACTAAGTTTATGTAATATTCTAGATTTTTTGTTGCCATTTCAATAATGTTCACAGTATCTTCACCAGGAGTAGATTCCATCTCAAGAAACCACTTTCCTTTGCTCAATCATATGAAGCAGCTCCTCATCCATTAAAGTTTTATAATGAGATTGCAATTCAGTCACCTCATCAGGCTCCACTTCTAATTCTACTCCTCTTGTGATTTCCACCACATCTGCAATTATTTCCCCTGCCCAAGTCTTGAACCCCTCAAAATCATCCATGAGGGTTAGAATCAACTTCTTCCAAACCTCTGTTAATGTTGATATTTTGACTTTCTCCCATGAATCACAGATGGTCTTAATGGCATCTAGAATGGTGAGTCCTTTCTAGATGATCTTCCATTTACTTTGGCCGATCCATGAGAGGAATCAGTATCTATGGCAGCTATAGCCTTGTAAAATGTAGTTCTTAAATAATTATGACTTAAAACTCAAAATGACTCCTTAATCCATGGACTACAGAATCAATGCTGTGTTACCAGGCATGGAAACATAAATTTCCTTGTACCTCTCCATCAGAGCTCTTGGGTGACAAGGTGTATTGTCAATGAACAATAATATTTTGAAAGGAATCTTTTTCTCAGCAGTAGGTCTATACAGTAGGCTTAAAATATTCAGTGAATGATGCTATAAACAGATGTGCAGTCATCCAGGCTTTGTTGTTCCATTTACAGAACACAGGCAGAGCGGATGTAGCAGAATTCTTAAGTGCCCTAGGATTTTCAGAAGGGTAAATAAGCACTGGCTTCCACTTAAAGTCACCAGCTACATTAGCCCCTAACAAGAGGGTCATACTGTCCTTTGAAGCCAGGGACTGACTTTTCCTCCTGTAAGTCCTGGATGGCATCTTCTTCCAATAGAAGGTTATTTTGGCTATTTTGAAAATCTGCTGTTTAGTGTAGTCACTTTCATCAGCGATCTCAGCTAGGTATTTTTGTTAACTTGCTACAGCTTCTACATCAGCAACTGCTGCTTCACCTTGCACTTTTATGGAGATGGCTTCCTTTCTTAGCCTCATGAACCAACCTCTGCTAACTCCAAGCTTTTCTTCTGTAACTTCTTTACTAGCATGGTAGTCCTCATGCTAGTATTTTCTGTCTTGAGAACTTTTAAAGCTTAAAAATTACTAAGGACACTAAGAAACTTTTTTTATGTATCTTACATCATTGATATTTATCCCATATGAAATTATAACTTGACAAAAATGTTTTCATTTAAAATTAAAATAATTAGACGTCAACATAAAAACTTACTCTTTTATGAAAAATAACTGCAACTTAAAAAATAATGAGAGTGGCCTGGCTTAAAGGAAGCTACTTGGATTTTCATGTCTATATCTGTATTTAATCTATTTATATGAATATGAAGAAAGCGCACTATTACATAAATATGTAGTTGGAAAAGGAAAGATCTCATGGATGCCCTAAGAGGGACTTGGGGACTTCTATGGATCTTTGGACCACATTTGAGAACCACTGGTATAGAACCAGTGAACCTAAAGGTTAATATAAGATCCAATTTCCCCATACTCCTTACGTGCCAACTGACTTATTTCTAGTCTTGCAGAAACCAACTGATGTACTAAGTGTAAATAACAGTAAAAGGGTTTCCCAGTCTCAACAAAATGTGAATATTTAAGTAAATAAAGGTAAGGGATAGTGGAATAAGCTAGTCAAAATTTCATACCAAGACATTCCATTTCTGCTACGTATGTAAGAAGAGTAAAAACATGTTTCATGGAACTCTCAAAGGATTCTGGGTAAGCAGTTAAATATGTTCAATTTTAGTTTTTCAGATGTAATCTCTCACCTAGAATCCTATACCTTTCCATATGTTAAGATGCTGACAAACGCTTACCACTGATACTTCAAAATGTGATAAAGTCCAACAGCGATTAACAGTGACATTCTAAGACATCATCACCCTCTTGGGGATAAAAATAGAATAATCCCCATTTTGTTAGAGGTCGAAATATCACCTGGCTAATAAAATCAGTACTAATTTTAGACACTGTTTTGTTTTTCTCTTGTGACAAAGCATATTTAATACGAATACAAAATTAGGGGCTGTCACCTCTCCAATTTAGGCTTCACTTTTGACTATTTACAGGCTTAACTAAGGCTCAACTCCGATTTCTAGATTTGCATCATTTGCATTTTACCATCAACACAAGCATGATTCTCATAACATTAATGGAGACACCACTCAGTACTGGAAGAGCTTTTTTTTTTTTTTCAAACATAGTTCAGCTAGCAAGACTATTCTCATAAATCTCAGCCTGCAGCAGCTACTGAAAAAAGGTTGCAACACTTTCCTTAGAAAGGGAAATGACTGGTGCATGTTCTTCCTAAGAGGCTTCAGGACTAATGAAAAAAAGACATCTATTCAGGCCACAGGTACTGTTGCGTGGACTTGTAAAAACAACTTGGAACACCGGTGCCCTTCTCTTCTGCCTCTTTGCTGAAACTTTCCCATAGCTAGCTGTACCACAGCTGGAATATGATGAGTGACACTAAACGGAAATTACCTTAGTCCAACTGTCTTGCTTTACAGACAGAAGTGAACACTGTCAGGTCTTAATAATAGGATCTCTCTTTGCAACTAATAGTTGAAAATGTCACAATTTTAATTGTGTAGTGAAGGGATTATACTGATATTTCAGAATTTTAAAAATTCCTCACTAAGGTGACATCTTATTGTTTTTATTAAATCTAAAGAATCATCTTTTTGATGGATCAAAAAGTGAGATGGTTTATAAAGTAACAGAGGCCATGAATACAAAATGTACAGTTACATAGTCATTTTTTGGCATTGGCAGCTCTGAATTTTCAGAAAGAAGTTCACAAGCACAATTAAAATATATTTATGTAAGCTTAAAATGGCTGCTTCAACACATTCACATAAATGCCATTATGTTTTTTTTTCAGCCAAACATTTTTGTCATAAATAAAGCTTAGATTTAATTTAAAATCAGCACAGTGTCACATATTACTTGTACCTACACAAAATAAAAATATGACGAGTGCAAGAGCTAAAGCTGTGTGAAGTGTGGTTGTTTACATGACCTTTACTTTCACAGAGAAGGACAGAGCATTTAATTTAATACGAACATTTAAAGAAATCCATATTGGGGGCAGCGGGGACAGTGATGATGTTGCTTGAAAATCTAGTTTGAATATCAGTAACTGTATAATCTCACAAGTGACTGAGGTAATCTTTTGGGAAACTAACCTTTCAGATCTGCAGACTTCTTAAGGGACTTTTGAAAATGAGTATTAAAAGCTTGCTAGTATTCTCTCTTGCAAGTGGGAATCTTCAAGAGGGAAATTTAGGTGATAAATACCAACGAGCAAAAATGGTTATTTTACAACAGGCAAGTGCCTATTTGTACAGAAGACAGAGACAGAGACAGAGAGAGAGAGAGAGAGAGAGAGAGAAACAGAAAATGACTCTCATTATTCCAAAACTCTGAGATGAATTGTTACCACCACAAAGCATCCAAATTTTCAAAATCTGGTAGGGACATTGCTTTTTTTTGAGTTGCTTTGTCTTGGGGTTACTGTATGGTACAGAAAATTATTTTAAAAAAATTAAGTAGCTATTCAAAAATCAGGTACAGGCAATGAGAAGTCCCTTCTTTAATGTATCAAAACACATAAAGTAGGTTTCTAAAAGTAAGAAAAATTAAAAACAAAACTTTTCCTAAATATTTAAATCACTAACCATTTATTGAGTACTATGCCAGCAGTGTGCTAGGTGTTCTGGGACAGAGCAAAGTAGCATAAAATAAAGCCTCTGCTAATTTGGTGCTTAGTCTCTAAACTTGTGCAGAGATGACATTCTCTTGCCAAGAACAGAGAAGAAGGTTTGAATAAATAAAGACAAACTATATTCCTTTATGAGAAGACCCAAAAGTTTATTAAAATGTCAATTATTCTGAAAAAAAAATCTATATATTCAATATAATCCAAATCAGAAGCTACTGATACATACTATAAAGGTATATTCCAGTTTCAGAAATATACAGGTTGACCAATAAAACAAAATAAAGAGCCTAGGAACAGATCTATGTTTATGTAATAGTATTAGCATTTTAAACTAGGACTATTCAATGAATGGTTTTTGCATAACTGGTTATCCACTTGGGAAAAAAAAATAAAGGTAAATCTCTATGCCTTAAATACAAAATAAATTCCAGATGGGCTCAAGAGCTAACGATAGAAAAAGATAAACCATGAAAGTATTAAATGTATATAGAAAAATATTTTTATAACTCTACGATTCAGACAGCCTTCTAAGAAAGACAGAAAACTGGAAGACAAAAGACCAACAGACTTAAAGTTTAAAAAATTCTAATGAATACAAGGCACTCAAATGAAAATTAAAAGCCAAGTAACATACCAAAAGAAACTGGCAATATATGTAACAAATACTTATCTAGAATTCTTTTTTTACATATATGTAACAAATACTTATCCAGAATTTGTTACATATATATATATAAAAGAATTCCTACAAATCAGTAAGAAAAAAATAGCTAATAAAAAATAAATAAGCAAAGAACAACACTGATAGGCAAATCACTGGAGACTTATAAATTGCTAATAAACATATAAAACAATGCTGAATCTCACTATCAGGAGATGTCTGGAAAACACAAGTTAAAATGAGCTATTCTTTTGCCCAACTTATTAAAAAAAAAGAAAAAGAAACAAAGAAAAAACCCACCTAATATTGGTAATGCTGTGGTAAACAATCACTCTCAAACATCATTCTTAGGAATATAAAGTCATACAGTCATTTTGGAAGGTAATATTGCCATGCAAATCAAAACTTTAAATATACATATTCTCTGATTTGTTAGTTCCTCTTCTATGTATTTATCATGGAAAAATAACATATGCACCATTAGCCACATACAAAAATGTTTACTTGACATGGCTCATAATAGTGAAATATTAAAAACAACCTCCAGAGAAGAGAGTAGAGAAAAGGATAGTAAGGGCAATACAGAATATTATGCAGGAGTAAGGCAGATCTCCATGTGTAGACTTGGAAAGAGCTCTAAAATATATTAAGTTAAAAAGCAAGTTATAAAACAATATATACAGTATGCTGTCATTTATATAAAAATAAAATCTTTTTTTTTTTAGACTAAGTTTCATTCTTGTTGCCCAGGCTAGAGTGATCTTGGCTCACTGCAACCTTCGCCTCCCGGGTTCAAGCGATTCTCCTGCCTCAGCCTCCCGAGTAGCTGGAATTACAGGGGCCTGACACCATGCCAGGCTAATTTTTGTATTTTTAGTAGAGGTGGGGGTTTCACCATGTCGACCAGGTTAGTCTTGAACTCCTGACCTGGTGATCTGCCCACCTCAGCCTCCCAAAGTGCTGGGATTACAGGCGCAAGCCACGGCACCCAGCCAAGATAATATCTTGTATGTAAACATGTACACAGCTGCATAGAAAAAATACAACCCATAATGAATAAACAGCGGTTATTTCTGTAAAAAGTAGGAATTGGGTGGTGGTGATTGATGATGGTGACGTTAGAATATTTTCATGTTCTATTCTATCTAAACCTGTGTCTTTGTAATTCAAAAATTGAGAATGTAGTCATGTTTTACTTGCATACTTAAAAATAGGATTAAAAGTTTTGAAAAAGAAAAGCAAGCCAGAAAATGAATAACTTAAAAATCATGGTTTTGCTTTAATTTGGTTCTTATTTTGACTACAAATGGAAGGTCAGATGATACTACCAGTACTTAAACAAGTTCCTATCCAACTGACATTATGGAACAGAAAGAATTTCTATAAGAAAACACTGCTGAACTGCTCAACTCCTGTATTTTGACAGAGATTAACTTAATGATCTCACACATTGATTTTTGATAAATTATGGCTCTTCACTTCAATATAGCATATAACTGTACATTATTACACTGTACTGCAAAGTATCAATCTTTTCAGAACACAGCCCTAATAAAAGCAGCATGCTTTGCAGAACCAGCTTTGGGATGAATAAATAAATGCACTGGGGAAAAAAACACCGTTAAATTAAAATCAAAAGAGACATTTAAAGTTTGGGCATTCTTCATTATGGGAAAGAATCTTCCACTTTGAGACTATTATATATCAGAAAAACTCCATCTGTTGTATAATTATCTCTGATAAACGGCCTGATGCTTTGAGCTTCATTAGAGAAAAGCAAAGAGAAAGACACACACACAGAGAACTGTAAATAAATCTCCCCACCATATTTCACTTAAAACCAGCCCAGCAGGAAGTCATAAAATATTTTTTAATAGGCAATATTTTCTAAATGCTTTACTAGAAGAAACCAGCCTGTTTTGCCCAATATCTGGCCTCCTGAAGTAGGCATAGTCTGAAAAAGGGAACACTGGTTTCATTTAGAGATTATTAGAAATTTAATTGGTAAAAACAAACAAATCAGAAGTTTAGCCGCTTGGTGGCAGTGATACTAAATTTCCAGGGAACAGATTAAGGCTTGTTAGACAGAAATGAAGATATGTAGCCAATGATGCCCAATGGATGTTCAAAGACCCGGGGCAGTCTAGCAAGGACATCTGTTAAAAGGCACTACCATTTTTTAAATATCCCTGAGGGAGCTACGATATCACCAGAAACCAGTTTCCAAGGAAACAATGGAAATCTGTGTTCAACCAAATTAATTTAACCAGAGGTGGAGTACGTTCTCAAATTTCTATTTTGGGAATCAGTGTCATATTAAAGGAAAATCCAGTCAGCACCTGGAAATGAAGCTTTAGTCATTAAAAATCCTCACTAACATGCCAGTTAATATGGTTCTCACTTTTTCTGTATATTTTATTTTACTACAACAAAAGTATGTCTTGGGTGGATGCAGTAGACAAGAGCAGGAAAAAAAACCAGAGTCCCGTATTATAGATGCAAAAGGCCCAGAGTTCAGTTGTGGCCCTCTCTTGGGACTTAAGGAGGGTCACTATCTAAACCTCCCTTTTTCATCTATAGAATAGGAAGGAGAATATTTGCCCTATGCTGCACACTGTCAAGATGATTCTAGGAACATGTGTATCAAAGAACTCTGTAAAACAGGGGTTTGCAAACTTTTTCTGTAATAGGCCATTGGGTCTCCACAGCAACTACCCAACTCTGCTATTGTAGCACAGAAGCAGCCACAGACAATACAGTAACAAATGAGTGGGGCTGTGTTCCAATCAAACTTTACTTATAAACACTGAATTTGGAATTTCATGTATTTCCCACATTTCACAAAATATTATTTATTTGATTTTTTTCAGTTGTTTAAAAGAATAAAAATCATTCTTAGCTTGTGGGCAGCATAAAAACAGGTGATAGGCTGGATTTGGCCTGTAGGCTATAGCTTGTCAACCCCTGTTGTAAACTATAGCTTTATGTAAGAGCTGGTTGCTGTTTAATTCTTAGTATGTACCTCCACAGAGCTTAGAAGACTGTTTTGTATGAGATAGGTACTCTCTAACTGCTAGTTTAGAATATCAGACTATTTGAAAACAAGTCCATTTCTTGCCATTAATCCTCCCTAGCAGCAGGTATCAGTTCTCTTCCTCTCCTGCCTAGAAAGAGACAGACCAGCCATGACCCCCCAAACACCTCCATTTCCATTCAATATGCTAGTGGGACTGGGAAGAAAAATCCAAAAACTCAGGTAGACATGCACATCATGTTACCAAACAGGTCATAAATAGGGATGCTCAGGCCTTTAAAAGCATAACAACAGAAAAGCTGACTTGTATAAAGAGCTAAGAGGGCATTTCCTCATCTTGTGAGCAATCATCTGCCTGTACTTGAGAACAACAAAACAACTGATTCCAGCGTTCTAACTACAACCTGGCATTATCCTTTCTCTCTGCAAAAGTTGGGTCAAAAAACATAACTACAAATCACACTTTATCTCCCTTAGAAAAAATCTAAAAACTGGGAGAACAGTAAATACGCAGTAGCAAAAGCAGAAAGAAATGTTTTATTCTTTTTAAGAGTTTGTCCAACACATCTTCCACTGTATAGCCTAATTTGCATGCAATGTCCTTTAGATCGTAAATCATGATAGAGAATGGCAGCTATGGTGTGGTGGCAGAGACCCAGGCCCTTGGAGCCAGAGTGCTCTGTGATCTTGGGCAAGATAATCATCCTGTGCCTCCATCTTCACACCTGTGAAATGGATAAAATAGAAGTACCTGCCTTACAGGGTAATTATGAAGATGAAGTAAGTTAATACAGTTGATCCTTGAACAAGAGCAGTTTGAACTGTGTGGGTCCACTTAGATGCACATTTTTTTTCAACCAAATACAGATGGAAAATAAGTATTGCCCACATATATGGAGGGCCAACTTTTCACTAAGTGGGTTCCACAGGGCTGACTGTGAGACTTGAGTATGCGCCGAATCCCCTGTGTATAATGAGGGATGATTGTGCATATAAGGTACTTGGAACAGTGCCTGGTACTTAGCAAGGATACTTGTTGTGAGCCGTTACCATTACTATCGCATTTAAATGCTGTAACAAGTCCTTTAGTCACTATTTGAATTTTGTTTACATATTTTTGGAAAAGGCTTCCGACGGCTAAGCTCCATGGACTCTTCTGCAGACACACACAGTTTGGGACAGGGAGACATATGTTTATGTTCAGATACAGAAATATCACTTAGAGCTTTTAGATACCTGCTTCATTTACCTGCAGGGAAGCATATTAAGAAATTCTTTTGGGTAAAAATTAGTCCTGTTTCTAAGTTTTACATACTTTTGTCAATAGTTATTGCTCTATCTGCAGTCTTTTCAAAAGAAAATGTACCCAGACTCTCACCACTTTCTGTTGATATGTTCATAGTTCAAGTTCATGTTGATAGTAAGAAGGTGAAAGTAGATTTAAGCAACATCTGTTTTCTTGTATATTAGGAAAAAAAATAATAAAACCTTCCACAAGCCCCAAACAAAATGTAGCACTTCTAGCTCTATGCAATAACAATGGATCCATAACTACTAAATAGTTTACAAATTTCACGGTACTTGGATTTGGCATCCCAAATTCATTTTCCAACAACTGCTACATCTTACTTCTCCACATCTCTTCAGGCGAAGCTAAGAAGGAACCCACAGATGAAATTCTGGTCCCTTGAGGATACTAAAATATCAACATAGGCAATCTCCTGCTGCCTCTTCCGCCGTCCTTTGTCACCTTGGTAGATCACAGCTTAAAAAATTTGCAAGATGTAGATGGATCAGGCTGTCTAGTGTCTCACTTGGGTCTTCACTGCTACTAGGCAATCACTTTATCTCCCATTGATTTTTAAAGCATCCACCCTGACAGCTCTTAACAAACTCAAGGTACTTTTCTTACCCCATATTCTCAACCCTCAAATCTGGCACACATCTTCCTCACTCTAGCACAGCTGCTTTCAACCTAGGTGAGGGAGCAAAGCTGACCTGAAAAAGCTTTGCAAATGACATGACTGTTAACCACTACTAGCTACTTCCCCCCTTCCACCCCAAAATTCTTATGCACCTGTTTGGGAGAACAAGCCAGACTCCCAGGGAGAGACATATGTAGTCAAAAAGGTGACCTCCTTATTTATAAAGACCTAATCTTACTCATTTCTATACTCAGCACTTAACTTAGTGTCTAACATACAGCAGACACTCAGCAAAGACTGCTAAATTAATATACAAACCACTGAAACAGTTTATTAAATAGTTTATTTAGGTAATCCCTCTTATGATCACCAAATCCAAGTGCCTCTTTGTCAGTTTACAGCCTCGGTAGCATTTTCATAATATTGTGACAATATCTTATAGTGACTGAAAGCACAGGCTCTAGATCCAAATTCATGTGTTAAGAGCATGGGCTTCACTGCCTTGCAATAGCTCTATAACTTAGGGCAGAAAGTTAATGAACCTCTCTAAGTTTTAATGTCCTCATCTGTAAAAACACGTATAATAAAAGCACCTACCCTAATAGGCTATATTGAAAATTAAATGTTACCGCATCTAAAGAACTTTGAAGAATGTCTAGAATATAGCAAATGTTTCATAAATGTGAGCTAACATTATTATTATCTAAACTGAAATTTGTTCTTTGGCTTTTGTGACCTTGCCCACTATCATTCTCCTCCTGACTTCTTCAGTTGCCTCCTCTATCCTTTTTGCTCCTTAAGTGCAGAAGTTTCACTCACAGGTTTATCCTCACTGCTTTTCTTTTCTTTCTTTCTTTTTTTTTTTTTTTTTTGTGAGACAGAGTCCCACTCTGTCGCCAGGCTGGAGTGCAGTGGAGTGATCTCGGCTCACTGCAACCTCACCTCCCGGGTTCAAGCGATTCCCCTGCCTCAGCCTCCCGAGTAGCTGGGACTACAGGTGCGCACTACCATGCTCGGCTAATTTTTGTATTTTTGTAGAGACGGGGTTTCACCAGGTTGGCCAGGATGGTCTTGATCTCTTCACCTTGTGATCTGCTCGCATCGGCCTCCCAAAATGCTGGGATTACAGGCATGAGCCATGTGCCCAGCCCTCCCTGCTTTTCTTTGCTCTCACCCTTGGCAACCTCACTTAACACCTATGGCTTAAACTATCATCTCCATGTGGATGAAGCCAATCTTGACTTCACTCCTCTGAGCTCCAACTCAACCTGCCCAGTTGCACACAATACAAACTTAAGTCATCACCATATCTCCAACTGGCAAATCTCATTTCCCTAGATCTGTAGAAACTTGAGGAATTAGGAAAGAGATTAGCTTCAGAGAGTATAAGTCTAAGAGAAACATACAATGGTTCAAAGCAATGATGTCACCAAGAAGAGAGAGAAAGGAAATGAAGCTAGTACAACTAGACATCTTTAATCAGGCTGAAGGTATTCATATTTAAAAAAAAAAAAAAAAAAAAAAGCCCATAGCAGCCTACAGTGGCCTAAACTGGCAAGTAACTCTTGGTTATGATGTCGATTTCCACATATCTTAATGACAGGGAGAGAAAGCATTCTTCTTGCCCACACAAATATTATTCTCTATGACAGTTGTATTTCACATTGTGAATTAACTGATTAAAAGTATGAACTCTGAAGCCAAATGCCTAAATTTGAATCCTGGTTCTGGTATCTACTCGTTTGTGACCACAGGCAAATTACTTAATCTTTTTGTGTCTAATTCCTCATCTATGGAATGAGTATAATGACACTATCTACCTCATTGGGTTATCACGAAAAACAATGAGAAAATATGCATGTAGAATAATGTCTCATATATAAAGTGCTCAATAAATGGTAGCTACTGTTATCTCAGCCTCACATGCATTTTGGTGGCTTGAATTGATTTGTGGTGGCCCGATCCTGGTATGCACGAATCCAATCCAGTTTCCATCAGATGAGATCCTGACCAACTTTTTCCTTAGACCAGGAGTTCTTAACCCAAGGGCCATAATAAGCTGTAGAGAAATTTTATGCAAAATTGGGTATAAATGGATGGTGCATATTTTTCTAGGACAAGAGGCCACAGCTGTCATCAACTCCTCAGTAAGTACATGATCTTGAAAAGATTTTTTAAAACAAAACAAAATCTACTGCCTTAGCATGACCACTACCATTTTCACCATTTTTTTCCTCCTCTTATATGATTTCTACACCTTGGCCTCTATTCAATAAGTTATAATATTAAAAAAATTCTTTCTTTGCAATGTTATTCCTGTTTAATCCTTTCCATTTTCAATACAACCAAGGCTACTTCTCCAAAGAACTGTAATAATATCACCTCCTCTGCTCAAAAACATGGCTACTGTCTCAAGTCCAAATAGCTTAGCTGGACATTTAGCTTCTATGTCTTGGCCACAACTTACCCTTCCAGCCTTGTCTTTCATTCTCTTCCACAAATGGCCCTAAGACAGTCATTTGCCATTGACAAACTCCATGCAGCTTTCCTTCCACAGCTCATTCTACTCTGTCTAGTATGTCTCTTCACCACCTTCTATCCATCTTTATCACCACTTCCTCAGTAGGTCAATGCCCTTCAACAGTTGCTGTCTTTAATACATAAGGACCAACATGGGTGTATGCAAACATGTATCAGGGTTTGTCAAGCTCATCATTACTGGTATCGTGAGCTGAATGATTTTTTGTTGCAGAGGACTGTCCTATGTGATGCAGGACATTTAGCAGCATTCCTGGTCTCCAGACATTATCAAATGTTCTGGGGCTGTGGGGTGGGAGATCACTCTTGGTTGATAACCACTGATAAACTACAACAAATATATGTAATTTCCCCTTCAAATTCTTTGAGGACAAAGACTATGACCTTGCTTATTTTATATTCTCGATATTACCAAATATAGCAGTTTATGACAGATTTAGATAAATATTTGTTTTCTGCTAACCTTTCCAAAGTTAGTATACAGAACACAGAACATTCTAACCTACTGTGTTTCTAGATATTCATGAAACTTGAAATACTAAATTTCAACTTAGCTTTCAAAGAAAAAAAAAGGCCAGGTCTCACAAGGCTGCAGTGTAATGGTAAGACCACAGTCCACTGTAACCCTGAACTCCTGGGCTCAAGAGATCCTCCTGCCTCAGCTTCCCAAGTAGCTGGGACCATAAACACACACCACCACACCTGGCTAATTTTTTTTTTTTTTTTTGGTAGAGACAAGAGTCTCACCATGTTGTCTAGGCTGGTCTCAAATTCCTGGCCTCAAGCAATCCTCCTGGCTTGGCCAAGTAGAGCTTTTAAAAGGCAAAAACTACTATGTCATAATATCCCTATAATTTTCAACAAATACTATCAACTATATTTGTGCCCTAAAAGAGATGTATATCTCACGTACCGCCAGGGATGGGGGATGGAGGGAAAGAGATGTATATTATGACATTATAAAAATTAAGCAGACAATGGGCTGGGCATGGTGGCTCATGCCTGTAATCCCAGTACTTTGGGAGACCAAGGTGGTTAGATCATTTGAGGTCAGGAGTTCGAGACCAGCTTGGCCAACATGGTGAGATCCTGTTTCTACTAATTAGCCAGGCATGGTGGCAGGCACCTGTAATGCCAGCTACTCAGGAGGCTGAGGCAGGAGACTCACTTGAACCCAGGAGGTAGAGGTTGCAGTCAGCTGAGATGGTACAACCGCACTCCAGCCTGGGCAACAGAGTGAGTATCTAAAAAAAAAAAAAGAAATTAAGTAGACAGTGAACTTCTAACCTACATAATAGCATTCCAACACTGAAGACTTACAGAAGAGTAATACCATCTCCTCCTTCCTTTAAACATCCTATGTTCTATGAAGTATAGTGTTATCTCAGTTAAATGCTTAGAAACAGTCAAGGCCCAGTTAGTGACAGAGGTAAACCTTCAATCTAAGGCTCCTAAATTAGGGTTTTAGGGTTAGAATCCCTTACTGGTCCCTTGCTGCATATTAGAAATCCTCTGCGGAGTTAAAAATAACAGATCCCTGGGCCTCCTTCCAGATCAATTAAATGAGAATGAGGGAATGGTGCTAAAGATTAAAATTGTTTTAAAAACCCCCAGTGGATTCTAATGTGCAGACATAGGGGAGAGCCACTGCTCTCTAGACTGGTTCAAACTTCATGTACTTTGACGGTATAAAAGGCTATTTCTTCAGGAATGGCTGAAACTTATTCTCTAACTTGCTGAGCTTGGGCCTTGTATGTGGACACTTATCTTGAATTAAAAGAAGTGCTGTTTTTTCTGGGGTCAGGCATTACCAAGATGCTCGTCTAAAGTTCTTAAGCTGCTCTCTCTACCACCCCTCAGAAG
The DNA here is from genome assembly GCF_029289425.2 of Pan paniscus. Taxonomy (NCBI): domain Eukaryota; kingdom Metazoa; phylum Chordata; class Mammalia; order Primates; family Hominidae; genus Pan; species Pan paniscus. Next base: position 52,533,883 of record NC_073254.2, on the reverse strand, counting down.
CCAGACACTTACACTCCTCTTTACTCGGTGAAGTTACATTCAGTTCTGTCGGAAGCGGCTGCTGGCTGGGACTAAGAGTTGGCGTGGTTATCGAGGTATTGTTGTTGTCACTGGTGGTCTCTTCGGAAAACAAATCTGATTGGCTGTTACTTGTACTTGGAGCGGAATCATCGTCTGGCTGTTTCTTTTGAAAATCTGAAGAAAAATAGAAAACGAGCTTAATTAAGGAGTTCACAGTCTCTGAGGATTAGAAAACAATGGAAGTTGGTACAAAAATTAAATGCAACAACAGCAATAATAAAGACTGATCTGGGTGACTAAAAAACCATGGGAGTAAAACACTGGTCAAAAACGTTTAAGATTAGTGGAAGGTACTAGAGTTAAAAGTTTTCCAAGGTCCCTTATTATTCAGAAGAATGCAAACATGCTGATTTTAACATTCTGTGCAAAGCCAAAGACTCATGTTAAAAATTTAAGGGTAATCAGAAGGAAAAAGGGAATAAAGAACAGTTTTTCAAACTTTTCAGAAGGAAAGGTCATAAGGAAAAAGGCAGCAGAGAAAACAGCAGAGTAAACAGAAAACACATAATAAGATGGTAGAAATAAGTACAAATATGTCAGTAATGGTAATAAATGTAAACAGACTGAACTTATCAGCTAAAAGACAGAATATTTGGACTAAATGAAGTCCAGTTGTATTCAATTTACAAGGGACATACTAAAAACATAAATATGAGAGGATGAACAAAATGTTAAAGTATAGTTAATCCTTGAACATCATGGGTTTGAACCGTGTGGGTCCACTTGTATGTGGATTTTTTTCAACCAAATGCAGATCAAAAATACAATATTCACGGGATGCAAAAATCATATATGGAAAGCCTACTTTCCATATACGATGGTTCTGCAGTGCAGACTGATGAACCTGAGTATGCACAGATTTTGGTATATGCAGGGGAGTCCTGTAGCCAATCTCCCAAGTATAACACAATCGTATATAAAAAAAAATGTACCTGGCAAATAAATATAAATGAACAGGCAGGGCACAGTAGCTCACGCCTATAATCTTAGCATTTTTGAAAACTGAGGCGGGAGGACTGCTTGAGGCCTGAAGTTTGAGACGAACATGGGCAACACAGCAAGACCTCATCTCTAAAAGTTTTAAAAAATGAGCTGAGGGTGGTGGTGCACACTTGTAGTCTCAGCTACTTGGGAGTATCTCTTGAGTCCAGGAGTAAGAAAGAAAGAGGGGGAAAGGGAAGGGGAAAGGGCAGGGCAAGGGGAAGGGAGGACAGGACAGGACAGGACAGGAATAGAGAAAGGAGAGAGAGGAGAAAAGGGAGGGGAGGGGGAGAGGAGAAGAGGAAAAAAAAGAACCAAGAAAGGAAAAGGAAAGAAAAAGAAAAACGGGAGAGGAGAGGAGGGGATGAACAGAAAGCTACTATGGCTAGAGTACTGTCAGAATATGTAGACTTTAAGTCAAAAGTATTATTAGAGGTGAAGAGGATCATTATAAAATAGTAAAAGAGGCTTCTCCAAAGCCACAAAATACTGTCGTCCCTTAGTATACACGGGGGACTGGTTTCAGAACTCCCGCATATACTCAGGTTCCACAGTCAGCCCTACTGAACCAGCGTATATTAAATACTGGTCCTCCATATACACAGGTTTAGCATCCCGTATTTTCAATCTGGGTTTGGTTGAAAAGCTTCATATAAGCAGGGATACAAAGTTCAAACTCGTGTTGTTCAAGGGCCAACTGTACTTAAAGCAAAAATGGTTATATTGATGAGAAACTGACAAATTTCCTACAGGGGACGATTTTAATGTAACGCTCACACAAAATAATTAATAAGCATACAAAGACCAAGTATCCAACAATTAGAGAATGAATTATTTTCTTTTTTTCTTGAGACAGAGTCTCACTCTGTTGGCCAGGCTGAAGTGCAGTGGCATGATCTCGGCTCACTGCAACCTCCGTCTCCCAGGCTCAAGCAATTCTCCTGCCTCAGCCCCCGAGTAGCTGGGATTACAGACATGTACCACTACACCCAGCTAATTTTTGTATTTTTGTAGAGACAGAGTTTCATCATGTTGGCCAGGCTGGTCTCCAACTTCTGGCCTCAGGTGATCTGCCCGCCTCAGTCTCCCAAAGTGCTGGGATTACAGGTGTGAGCCACAGCGCCTGTGGCCTTAAACCTTTTCAAAGCCCCCGAATATTAGCATAATTCAGAATAGCAGTTAAATCTCAGATTGAGGGAGGGTGGTATGATGGTGAGAGGCACACAAAAATATCCAAAGACAGGTAATGTCCATTAACAGAAAATTCATCTTAAAATGCTCTACAGTGATTAAATGAATAAGGCTACAAGTATAATAGAAAAATCTCAAAAAGAATGTTGAGAGAGAAAAGCAAGTGAGCTACAGAAAGATATGCACGGTATAATAATACTTATATAAAAATTTAAAATATGTTAAGAATACCGCATATTGTTTATGGATACATGAATGATAATAATTACAAGATAAAAACATTCAAGGAAATAATATACCAGATTTGGGATAGTGATTATCTCTTTGAGGCCAAGGGATAAGGAGAAAAACGGGTCTTCTATCTTGTTCTGTAATTTTTTATTTCTTAAGCTGTTGGTAGGTATCTGAGTGTGATTATTGTCTTTATTCTCTATATATTTTAAAAATCTAATGCTACTCTATCAAGTACAGATTATAGTTTATTATATCAATTCAGAGAAGTACAAGATTCTTACAACTTGACATAGCATTCGAACCAGAGGGAAGTGTTGCTATCATACTCTATAACTTCATCAGAATCATTACCTTTTGACATATTCTCAGCGTAAGAATAGCTAGCATTTATAATGCGTTTATTATGTGCCAGGCACTGAACTAAATGTTTTATGTGTATAACGTATTTATGTTAATCATCAGGAAAACCCTAACAAGGAAGGTATAAATAACATCATTTTAATGATAAAGAAATTGAGGTTCAGAAAGTTTAGGTAATTTTTTCTAAGTTAACAGCTAATAAGTAGCAAGGACAGGTCCATTTGACAACAAAGCCCATGGTCTTCAATCACAACCACAGGATGTGGCACTGTGATCACCAAGATGGCCCAAGAAAGAGACCTCCACGTCAAGCCCCCAGCCATTTCCAGCACCACTAGTGAGTGCAATGAATGTAGCCAGTTAGTAACTGCTAAGGTGATCAGTGCTCTAAAGCCCCCACTGCTTCTTTTCTGTGTATTTATTTCTCCTAGCCACTTTCTTGTTCTTCCATGTTTTGACATTTAAAAATGGCTTATTATCTCAGTGTTATTTGTATAGCACCTTCAAGAAACAGGTACTATATCAATGGAATAAAAATACTGCAATAATGATACTTCTTTTTTATGTCATGTAATCTCATTAGCTCTCCTATGTCAATAATCATTGTGTCCCTCCCATAACCATCTGTCTACCATTTAATTGGAAATGTTATATGATCCTGAAAGAACTGAAACTGAGTCATCACTGTACCATCTAGCATAATCCCCAATGCTTGGAGACAGATGCACACACAGAAACTTACTCACTCAGGCACAATAAGCCTTTGAAGGTGAAGGATGTTGGTATCTAAAGACAATTATGAATACCAGGTCCCACCCACACACTCTCCAGCCCATGCTTGCCATGCTACTTTGATGCTCAGGTACTTTCAAGTTCTCTTTTGTGAATTGGCAGTTCAAAAACTTCAGGTTTTCTTTTAGGAATCAGCAGTTGACACAGTGTACCTTCTTTTAACCCATACTTCTTCTATGCCTTTTCTACACCTGCACAGGGTGATGGTGTCATAACATCATTAGGCTAACATACAAACCCAACTGGCTGCTCACAAAGACAGGAGTAGAAGCTCTACATATTCTCTATTTGAATCTGAAAAAGAATCCAGGAATCACAGAATGTTACAACCAGTGATGGCTTTAAAAATTCAGCTCAATCCTCTCATTTTACAGATAGAGAATGCAAGAGCTGAGAAAATTACTACAACTCACCAGAAACTGAGTTAGAATTTTCTAACTTCCATGCCAAAGTCTGTGCAATACAAAGAGCTTTAGAGTGACGACCTGGATTCAAATCCTGACCTGGCTATTTACTGGGCATATAGATAAAAGCAAATTGTTTAATCTTTTGAGGCCTTCTGTAAAACAAAGGGAGGTGGTTATTTATACCTCTCAGGAAAATGTGGATTAAATAAGATAATGTACATGAAGAACCTAGCACATGAGTACTTAACAAATGACAGAATTAAAAAGAAAAGTTATTTTCCTAACTTAAAGAAAGGGGCACTAAGTAAGAGTTATCTCTTCATTTTGGCCCTGATATTTGCATCACAGTTCTTATTCTCTTAGGCCTTTCTTTCTGAACCATCCAGCATCCAACTTCTGATTACTCCCAAAAAGAAAGAAACTCTCAGAAGTCTACTCTGAAAATGAAGGGGAACAGATTTATATTACATGTAAAGAAGTAAACAACAAAATATGAGGCACAGAGCCTGCCTCCCATCATTCTACACTGGAGAGCAGTGCAGATGAAAGGTCCAGAAACAGCCACTGCATCTGATTCAGACACAGTGAAGGTCTGTTCCCTTGATATATTTTATAATTCTCATATAAATGAGAAAACTAGAAGTCTCCAAGCTTACCCACCTCTCTAAATGAGAAAAAAACTTAGGAATAACTAATTTTATAAGTTAGTTAATGGTATATCCAAAGGTCTTAAACTTGTCCTTGAATAAAGTTGTCAGCCTGAGAGAGGTTTATGTGAATAAAGCTTTTCCAAAGCAAACTGTTACTTGTAAAAACTGAGTTTAAAAACGTTTGCACTTTAATGGGAATACTGTTAAGAGTGAACAGAAGCCCAAATCTTGGCAACTTACCTTATTATCATCTAAGGGGAAAAATAATTTCTCAACAAAGATATGCTTGAAACCTTTAGTACCCAGAAATGGAATGTCTCCAGAAGATAAAGTGACCTAATGGTGCTAGCAAAGTGAAGTCCCAGGACTGGCTACCCACATACTCACTGGCATAGTTTTCTCCACTGTTTTCAGAATGATTTTTCACACGTCAATCTTCTTACTACAAAATGCACTTAAAATACTGGGAGCACTGTGAAAGCACTTTGTCCTGTCCTGCTTCACAAGCCCATTAACCTGGGCAGTCTCTCTAGAACTACACCCTATCTAGCCACTATGCAATACTCCCTTTGATATGCACATGCCCCATTGTTTATCTTTCAGATGTACAATGCCGATTTGGCAAGATGCTTAGACCCCCAATCCCACTTCTAGATTATTACAATAATACGTCTTTCAGAATGATTTCTTCAAAATATTTAGAAAGAATTTCGGTAATTTTGCTAAACTTTTTCTCTCATTGAAAACAAATTAATTCTTTTTAACCCTGTTCCATAACCTATTTTTTTCCTCTTAGCAAGGTATCATGACTGTTTCTTCTTTGTCAAATATAAATGGGTGATCACTAATGAGTACGTGGTCTCATTCATTTATAGATACATGAACTAAACCAATCCACTAGTGTTACATGTTTTCATTTACCAACTTTTCACTATTATAAACAAGATTTCATTGAGCTTCCTTAAGTTATATCATAGAAGTATATCAACTGGTAAGAGAGGACGTACATTTTTACAGCATTTGGTACGTATTATCAAATTCTCTTGGCACAGCACTCTGTGATTTCCCATAGCACAAGACTTACTATGGTATATAAGAATCATCCGTTCACTTGTCAGTCTCCTACATTATTCAGGATCCAGGACAAAAAATGGTTCTCAATAAACATTAACTGGATAAATAAGTGGCCAATGCTTTCCTGCAGAAAGTCCATCACTGGATTACATTTAAAAGTATTTATCAATTGTTATTTTAAACCTTTCATAAACTGTTTTGTGTGTCTTTAAGGGTACTCTTAGCATCATGTGGGTCAGCATTTCTAAAAGATAAAGTGCTTAATACCTGTGAATTTCTAATTTCATAATCAGTAAGTAGAGATGAGAAATTCAACTGCACTTGTTCCAACTTACTCATTAGGACTACTTGGGCTCACTAATAAGGCTTGTATCTTTATTGTAGACACTAAAGTTGGGTATATAGGAAACTAAATTCGAAGTAGAAGAGGAACTAAGAATTAAGTGCCTCCTATGAGTCAAGCACTCTGCCAGGGGCTTTGCATTCATTTTCTCATTTAGCCCTCAAAATAAACTGGGCAAACCTGCTCCCTCCTTAACAAATGCTAGAGCTAGGGTTTGAGATTCAGCTTTATTTGACTCTTAATGTTTGTGCTCTTCCCACTACAGGATGCACCACTGAAGCAACCACTTCCCAGCTTCCCAAAATGTTAACAGCTCACAGCCTGCACAGGGTACACTGCTGGTTCCCACATTTCCATTCTCAGTCTCCAAACCCCATCTGACTATAAATCACAGATTACAAATCCATGCACCCACCAGAAGCTTTAATTTGGTATTTCACACCATAAAATACTTCATGTTTCAAGTAGTCAAATTTTAAAAAATGGAAAAGGTTGCCAGGGGTTTTTGTTTCTCAATCCACTTAAAAATAAAAATTCATTTCCCATATCTCAAGAGTTTGGTTCATACAAGGCACTGTATAAAGGTCTCCTTTAACAGAACAGGGTTCTGCTCACCATCCCCTCTCCACCCAATTTATGTCCATAATAGGCTACAGCTTCCGTTCATAGAAACATTTCTAGTTTTCTAAAGCTGCATTGTTCCCCACCCCCATCTCAACCGCAAAACTTAAATATCTTATTTTAAAAAGCTACAAAGCCATTAGTAGCCAGCCAATTCATAAACCAGACTTCTAGCCTTCTGATTAAAATCTTAATAAAATTCTGGTAGTTGGATGTTAATCTGGGTTAACAGCCTCAGCAAGAATAAACTGTTTAAACAGGAGTTAGCAAGAACCAATGCACTTATGGACTTGGTTACTATGAAAACCTTATCACCTTATGCATATGTTGTAGCTTATGTGGACTTGTGAGCTATTGAATGTGGCTAAGTTTACTTAGGTGTCCTTTCATGAATATTATCTTCTAGCTTCTTTAAAAAGCAAAAGCAAAACACCTTTACCCTATCAGATTCTCACCCAACCTCTCATGGCGATTCCTTCTCTTTAAAAATCAGACTATCTTCTTTTTTAAAAAAAATTATTTTTATTATTTTTTTCTCTTTCAAAAATTATTTTTATTAATTTAAAAAAATCAGACTCTCTTCACTGATTTCAGAATAGACAGACTGAACAACACTGCACGGTTTTTGTGTGCTTCCTTGTTTTTTTTTTTTTTAATTTGAGACAGGGTCTCGCTCTGTCACCCAGGCTGGAGTGCAGTGGCACACACATGGCTCACTGCAGCCTCGACTTCCTGGGCCCAAGTGATGCTCCCACCTCAGCCTCCTGAGTAGCTGGGACTATAGGTGCACACCACCACACCGAGCTACCTTAAATTTTTTTTTTTTTTTTTTTTTGATAGAGATGGAGTCTCACTATGTTGCCCAAGCTGGTCTCAAACTCCTGGGCTCAAGAGATCCTCCCACCTTGGTATCTCAAAGTGCCAGGATTACAGGTGTAAGCCACCATGCTCGGCCTATGTCCTTTCAAATAAGTTTCAAATAAGTTAAAAATATATACATACAATATACACACACACACCTCTACATGTATATATCCTAATGATGATAAACGACTCCTATCCTATGTTCCCTATTTATGTCCATGAATCTGCAATTTGAGTAATACCTCAAAAAAAAAAAACCAGACCTTGTCTTCTGCCCTTCCTCCCATCTCATCAGATGATATCAACATTCACCTAGAGAATAGTCAGAAGCCAGGAATTATCTTGAACTTCACATTCTCCCTTCTTAATTTTGTATCCCCCAAATTACCATTCTAGTCATTTACAACTCCTAAATATCTCTTGAATCCATCTATTTCTCCATTACCACTGTAGTCTAAGCCATCATCATCTATAAGATTCCTTTGATAGCATCTTTTTTATTTTGAGACAGAGTCTCACTCTGCCATCCAGGCTGGAGTGTAGTGGTGCAATCTCGGCTCACTGCAACCTTGGCATCCTGAGTTCAAGCCTCTTCGGTTCAAGCGATTCTCATGCCTCAGCCTCCCGAGTAGCTGCAACTACCAGTGTGCAACACCACGTGTGGCTAATTTTTGTATTTTTAGTAGAGACAGGGTTTCACCATGATGGCCAAGCTGGTCTCGAACTTCCAGCCTCAAGCAATCTACCTGCCTTGGCTTTCCAAAGTGCTGGGATTACAGGAATGAGACACCATGCCCAGACTCGATAACATCTTAATTGAAATCTTTGTGTCCTCTCTCGGCTCAGTCTGATCTACTCTCCACAAAGCAACCACAATGATTGCAAAAAAAAAAAAAAAATGTAAGAAAACAAATTCTGATAACATCACCTCCCTGCCTAAACCCTTCAATGGTCTCTCATTGCCTTCACAACCAGATCCAGAATCCTAACCATGGCTTAGAACTTAGAACCGGCTACTAGCTATTTCTTCAGCCACATTTGATGCCACTGCTCCTCCTCTCCCTCTCCTTGCTTTAGCCATTCTCCAGTGCTCTTGGTTTTTCAGACACTCCATGCTCTTTCTCAACATGAAGTGCTATTTTTTTTTCTTTTTTTTTTTTTTTCGAAATGGAGTCTTGCGCTGTCGCCCAGGCTAGAGTGCAGTGGCACGATCTTGGCTTACTGCAACCTCCGCCTCCCGGGTTCAAGCAATTCTCCTGCTTTAGCCACCCAAGTAGCTGGGATTGCAGGCGTGCACCACCACACCTGACTAAGTTTTGTGTTTTTAGTAGAGACAAGGTTTCACTATGTTGGCCAGGCTCGAACTCCTGATCTCAAATGATCTCCCTGCCTCAGCCTCGTGCCTGTAATCACTCTGGGATTACAGGCGTGAGCCACCACGCCCGGCCGTCAACATGGAGTGCTTTAATAATGACACGTGGAAGATTTTTTTATCCTCATATTCACCTTGGTAAATCCTACTCATATTTGAACTCTTAATATAAGCACTACTTCCTAAGGGAAGTCCTTAAGATTACCCATAGAAGGTATTTTATTAAATATTTGTTGGATAAATGAATGTCTTATTCACAGTGTGCCTCAGCCCCTAGCAAAATGCCTGCCACATAATACATAATATAAATTTGCTGAATTTAGCGTATTGGATACTGATGAACACACAAAGTTGAAAAATATTAATTCTCTTACAGACAATTTAAAATGGATTTTAAATTGCTACAAAATGTATTTATAGGAAGCAAGAGTGCTCCTACCTACAGGAGAAATATTAAGCACCCTGTCAATAAGTAGATGTTTGGATTTCATAAATTATCCCCACACATATAAAAATTTCTTCCTTATTATTCATCATGGATAACTGGTCCTAACAGGACTTACAAGGTCTCTCAAGTCACTTCCTGCTTGCTTAGATTTAAATCACAAAGCTTAAGATTTTTACGTGAGGCAAATACAGGTAACATTAGATTGGCTCCCAAAAGCATATCCTGAAATGTGTCTTGCAAAAACAGGCAACAAGAGAATATATGAAGCTGGCAAAGCTTACTCTTTTCAGCAATTAAACTTACTTTATAATCTAGTTTATCACTGAAATTATACATTCTCTAGATTCTTCACACCTATAGAGCCAACTACTCAGAGGTGTGAACTAGCAAAAAAAATTATTTGGAGTAAGGCTTGTTTCCTATACAGCATTTATTGTGCAGACTATACAGTTTTCCCTGTAACAGTGTTTCATATTCAATATTCATTTACAGGGCATAAATTAACTGTTAACATTACAGCAAATATCTAACAATCCATTAGTACTACAATAACATGTACATTTACCTCATTTCAGTCTAACCACAAAATATGTCAATTTTTTGAAAACACAGGGAGGTTTTCTGAATATTGTGGCATTAATCTAGTTCTAACAAAATATGCACTTTATGCTGTGTGCGCATATATACATACAGTTCAGCCATCAAAATTACAGATAGGGTTTGGCATATTGTGGAAAAACTGGGTAAAGCTGACAAAATAAAATAGGCAAGTTGGAGCCTAAAAACAAAACAAAAAACTTCTCTTTGTTTACAGTTGATCCTTGGTATAATCTAAAGACTTCCCCTCAAGCCATTAGTCCTTAGTGTCATTCATGAATTACTCCAATGGCACAGAAGTGGCATGAACGTAACTGCTGGAGAGGCTGGAGGCTGCAATATTTTACCCCAGACCTAAGGCTTTAAATGTCTCATAAAGACTTCAATGACAACAGAATAGAAAAGTAGAAAAGTATTTGGGAATAAATTAGCAAAAACAGCAGGTTAGCACCCCCCTTTTTAGATCACTGATTATTTCTATAATTGTATCCACAGTCCTAATGCTATTAGCCTTTCATTTTACCATGCAGATGTGACAGGAGAAAAGACAAAAAAAATAATTCCCACTGCACCTCTCTTTTGAGGGAGAGGATGGTGGTGGGACTGGGAAAAGCGTAGGTGGTGGGACTGGGTAGAGCGGTGGTGGGACTGCTCTTGCCCACCTATGTATGCTCTTACAATCTGGTCCTATTCGTTCTTGCTTCCCTCTATTCACAAAGGCAGCTCCTGACTTAAGGGGCTATTCCTACCCCTAAATACTCCCTCAATACTCCCTGAGTATTTCTACTCAGTTCTCAGCCTCATCATCTCCTACCAGGGTCACACACCACCAATCTTCAGGTCTCCTTCATTTAAGCTCTGCTACTAAGCTGACCACTGCATCTATTTCAGTAAATTCAACTTAGAGTGGTGATATTAACTTTTGAGACACATTTTCCCTTAAGATAAAACTTGTAAATGTTCAGCTTAAATTCAAGAAATACAATACGTTATATTTTAAGAATGTCAGCTGGGCACAGTGGTGCACGCCTATAGTCCCAGGGTATTAGTCCGTTCTCATGCTGCTATGAAGAAATACCCAAGACTGGGTAACTTATAAAGAAAAGAGGTTTAATTGACTCACAGTTTCACATGGATGGGAAGGCCTCAGGAAACTTAGAATCATGGCAGAAGGGGAAGCAAACATGTCCTTCTACACAAGGTGGCAGGAGAGAAGTGCCAAGCAAACAGGGAAAAGTTCCTTATAAAACCATCAGATCTCATGGGAACTCACTCACTTTCACGAGAACGGCATGGGGGTAACCGCCCCCATGATACAATTACCTCCCACCAGCATGATGTGGGGATTATGGGAACTACAATTCAAGATGAGATTTGGGTGGGGACACAGCCAAACCATATCACTTGGCTACTAGAAAGGCTGAGGTAGGAGGATTGCTTGAGCCCAGGAGTTCCAGGCCAGCCTAGGTAACATCTCAAAACTCCATCTCTAGAAGGGGAAAAAGAAGCAAAGAATGAACTGCCTTCTTGGCCAGGCACGGTGACTCACGCTTGTAATCCCAGCACTTTGGAAGGCCGAGGTGGGTGGATCAACTGAGGTCAGGAGTTTAAGACCAGCCTGGCCAACACGGTGAAACCCTATCTCTACTAAAAATACAAAAATCAGCCAGGCGTGGTGGCGTGCACCTGTGATCCCAGCTACTCAGGAGGCTGACGCATGATAATTGCTTGAACCTGGGATGCAGAAGTTGCAGAAAGCCAAGATTGCACCACTGTGCTACAGTCTGGGAGACAGAGAGAGACTCTGTCTCCCAAAAAAAAACAAAAAAACAAAAAAACAAAAAAAAAAATTAATTGCCTACTCAAAAGTGGTGAATGAAGACGGGGTGGGTGTGAGGGGGAGGGGGAGGGGGTGGGGGAGCGAGGAGAGTCAATCTCTTTCCCAAAGAGTAAAGGACCAAGTAGTGCTTCAAACTTCTAAGATATATTTTTTTGAAGGATGAAATGATGGGCTTACTAACACTTTCTTCTTACATCTATTAAAGCATATCAGGGGGATGTTCAGAGAAGATGACAATGATCTTCCCAAGATTAGGGCTAACTGACTAATTTTTATCCAGTGAATCCAAGGTATCAGAATACATGATGTTTATATAATTCACAATTCCTAAAAGGTATCTATCTCCATATAAAGGCTATCAACTACTGATACAAAAGCTTTCTCCACTAGTGAGAAAAGCTCATGCACAACTAACCTACATATCCTCTGTCCCAGTAGGGTGTGTGTAACCAGACTGCCTGAGTTCAAATCCTGGCTCTATTTCTTAATTGCTGTGTAACCTTGGGCAAGTTACTTAACTTCTCTTGCTCTAGTTTTCTCCCTACAAATGAGAATAATAATACTATCTACCTAATAAAGTTATTTTGCAGATCACATAATACATGTGGAAGTCTTAGAACGGTGCCTGACATATAGTAAATCTTGAATTAACTATGATTGCTATTCCTCTTCCGACTTCTTAAAAAGTTGCTAGCTTGAGACTAATGCAATGAAAATAATTTCTCTGGTATGAATTATAGTGAAGTCTTTGGCTTCATTAACAATGTACACTAACAAGCCAATCCTGGGGATACAAATACGAAAGTTTTCAGGGACCAGGTGGGTATCATGAATGTGTGAAGTTAGGTGGCCTAACACAACAGGGAGTGCTAGTCATTGTGGCTAACTGGCAAGTGTAAGTCTCACCTAAAGGCATGTGATTTCAAATGTAAAAAAAATAAAAACCTCCAAATACAAGATGTCTGTGCCTTGAAAGCCAAAAATGTAAGACCCTTGATTTAAACAGAGACAAATGCACTTATTATATAAAAGTTTTGAAAACTGCATTATTGATTCTGCATATCAGTAAAGAAATGATTGATCAGATGTTGTGAAATAAACGCAAGGAACAAACAGGAAAGTTTAGAGGTATAATACACAAAGAATCAGACAGACCTGTTTGAATCCTGCCTAAGCTACTTAGAAACTGCATGACCATAAGAAAGTTACTTACTTTTATTTCAGTTTCCTCAACTGCAAAAACATTAAAACCTGTGTAGGATTGTTGTGAGGATGGCAGATAATGCTGCTGCCCCTCATAAAACAGGCATTGAATTTTTTTTTTTTTTTTTTTTGAGATGGAGTCTCACTCTGTCACCCAGGCTGGAGTGCAGTGGCGCGATCTTGGCTCACTGCAAGCCCCACCTCCTGGGTTCACGCCATTCTCCTGCCTCAGCCTCCCGAGTAGCTCGGACTATAGGTGCCTGCCACCACACCCGGCTAATTTTTTTGTATTTTTAGTAGAGACGGGGTTTCACCATGTTAGCCAGGATGGTCTCGATCTCCTGACCTCGTGATCTGCCCGGCTCGGCCTCCCAAAGTGCTGGGATTACAGATGTGAGCCACTGCGCCCGGCCTGAATATATTTTTTAATGACCAATAAAAAAATGTTGGGGCCGGGCATGCTGGCTCATGCCTGTAATCCTAGCACTTTGAGGGGCGGAGGTGGGCAGATAGCTTGAGCTCAGGAGTTCAAGACCATCCTGGACATGGCGAAACCCTGTATCTACATAAAATACAAAAATTGGCCAGGCATAATGGTGCGCGCCTGTAGTCCCAGCTACTCAGGAGGCTGAGGTAGGAGGATCACCTGAGCCCAGGGAGGGCTGCAGTGAGCCATGACTGTACCACTGCACTCCAGCCTGGACAACAGAGTGAGACCCTGTCGCAAAAATAAATAAATAAACACACACAAAAAGTAAAAAAAAAAAAAAAAAAAAAAACAAAAACCTAGGTCTGGAACAGATCTTAACCTACGGTTCTTAATATCAGTCTGCTTAGGCTAATTTACCTGCAAAAACGAATGACCCTATAATCTACAGGCTTTATAACAATGGTTTATTTGTTTTGATCACATTATAGGTCTACTGAGGGTAGACAGCAGCTCTGCTCCATGTATCTTCATTCCAGGAACCCAGAATGAAGGAGTGGCCCTTAATGGAACACTGCTGGTATCACTGCAAAGGGAAAAGAGAAATGGAACCACCTAACAGCTCTTAAAGTTTCTGGTCATAAAAGCCAAATAAATTTTTCATTAACATTTTATTGGGTAAAAGAAGTCACGTAGCTGAGCCTGATGATCAGGACAGGGAAGTATGAGCCTCACACTGGGAGGGGCACCAAATATGTGGGGACAATAATCGGGGATTCATAATGTGTGTGCACAGAAAACTTTTGCATGTAATTTTGAGTAATCTTATTAAACTATATGCAATATTGTATATGCATATAAGCACATTTTCCCTCTCAGATAAAGGAATAAAGATACTATATTCTGCAAAGCATCACAGATCACAGACCAAAAGGGCCAAAGAAAAAGTCAGATTGGGTTTGAAAGAAGTAATATTTCTTTCTTTTTTTTTTTTTTTTTTTTGAGACAGAGTCTCCCTCTGTTGCCCAGGCTGGAGTGCAGTGGCGTGATCTTGGCTCACTGCAACCTCCGCCGCCTGTGTTCAAGTGATTCTCCTGCCTCAGCCTCCTGAGTAGCTGGGATTACAAGTGTGCACCACCACTCAGCTAATTTTCATATTTTTAGTAGAAACGGGGTTTCACCATGTTGGCCAGGCTGGTCTTGAACTCCTGACCTCAAGTGATCCGCATACCTCCCAAAATGCTGGGATTACAGGGGTGAACCACCGCACCTGGCCAGAAGTCGTATTTCAAACATATAGCCATTACTAATTATAATACTAGATCAGTACACTTTAGCTCTAACTCTGATTTTCCCAGCTGCTGATTACTAGACAATGTGGGCTGGGGATATCAACTGAACTTTCTACCAGGCTGTACTAAATTCTGTAATACCGTTAATAAAAATCTGAGTGTATGAATGCCATAAAACCATATTAAGCAGATACTGGCTTACTGAAAATAAAGTTTTGTCTGAAACAACTGTATTTCCAAGCAACTATAATCCTTGTTCTTTATAAAATATCAGATAATCTAACCCTGACTCAAAATTTTGTGTTTTAAATTAATAGGACCACGATATGTTGGTTTTATCTTTTACTGATTACGAGTCAGGCTCATTCCTGATTCTCAAATGGACACCGGTTACTAAGTCAATGTATTAAATTTTTTTATTTATAGCTCCCTATCAAACAGAGAAAACAAAGTATTACAAAGCCCTTCTTAGGAATGAACTGCCTCATACCTAGTTAATCCAATCTGGTTTGTCTAAATTTCACTTAAGACAAGTGAAATTGGGTATAACTAACACATTTTAAAAATATTTTTCATTTGGGAATATGCTTTTTACTTCACTTGCAAGCATGGGTAATTATGTCTTGAATGGAACAGCGGAAGAGGCAGAAGTTATCCATTCTGAAATTATCTTTCAAATATTTAATAGCATGTGATATAGGCAAATTCGTTCAGATAGCACTAAACAAATTAAACGATCAAGTTCTATGTAGACAACAACTCCCATTATCTCTTACTCTTATTCCATGCAGCTCAATAGGAAGTCTTATAGATCAAAAATCCTTTATAATTTTTTTTCTCATTTAGGCAATTTATTAGGCTTAGATCTTGCATTAGTCTGAGAGATGGTGCTTACCATTAATTCTGACAAATGGGCAAAAGGAAAATGAGATATAGTTCAGTCATCATCACCGGTACTTACTTTTCAAATATAACGCCCTTGGCTTCTATAATGAGGGATGGTATAAGAAAAAGCCATGTAAAAAACACTTTTTGAAGAGCTGTTACTGAGAACACTGTTTGCTACTCTTCTCGCTAACCACTTTAGAGTTCACAACGCAATGATCTTTGAACTGCTTACACAGTATTTCCATTTTTGCTTTGATCCCTAGGAAGCTCAGATTTCAATCTGCACTGTCTTTAATGATTATATAGATGTTTATATATGGATTTCTGTGTTCAAATTCCTCATCTTGGTCTTACTACTCAATCTGTATTTTCCCTTTGTCCTGATATCATCATTTAAAAAGAAAACTATTGTAATCTATATATGATATTTTTTACTAAACTACTCTTATTAGAAAGAGGTAGTGTTAAATAAAATACCATAATCTTATTTTATGTGGGAGATTTCATAAACATTTGAGATAATATATATTTATATCTGTATCAATATTTAAGTGAAGACTACTGATTAAAAGGAAGAAAAATTGCTAGAAAAAATGTATATCAAATTAGGAACAAAATTTTACATGAACTGCATTAGAATTCCTATATAAGGAACTATGATTAGATTCTTATTTCATTTTATCTTTCAAGGCAAAGAATGCATGCATAAGAAATATCAACTAATGTATTAGAATTTCAACATAGGAATGGCCGGGCACAGTGGCTCAAGTCTGCAATCCCACCACTTTGGAAGGCCGAGCTGGGTGGATCACTTGAGGTCAGGAGTTTGAGACCAGCCTGGCAAATATGGCAAAACCTCCATCTCTACTAAAAATACAAAAATTAGCCGGGCATAGTGGCATGCACCTGTAATCCCAGGTACTTGGGAGGCTGAAGCAGGAGGACTGCTTAAACCCAGGAGGCGGAGGTTGCAGTGAGCCAAGATCCCGCCACTAACACTCCAGTCTGGGCGACAGAGTGAGATTCCATCTCAATAAATAAATAAATAAATAAATAAATAAATAAATAAATAAATAAATAAAAGAATTTCCACATGGGGAGATGACAGCTATAACTAAACAGGTTTTAAGGTAAGACATGCCAGGTCTAAGTAACAGATCTAAAAACAGGAGGAGCTGAAAAACCACAGACAAAAATCAACAGAAGACGCTTTGGAGGCTAGCTACAATATTACAAAAGCAGTACAATTTCCTTAACACTTTATACTTCAATTGTCTCAGCAGAAATCATACAAATCTAAAAAGACTGGCTCAAAAAAGAAACAGTAATTACTTTTGCATCTTCGCAAAAATATCTTCCGCACAAACAGCCCCAAAACTCCCATTTCATGAAAGTGATTTACCATTTCGCTTAGCTCTGTATGTGAAAAACACTGTAGTGCAAACTCAAGGGAAAAAACTAGCATGTCAAGAAAGGCTGCAGCACATTCCCAATTTCTCTTTTAATACTGTTTATCAATTTGATAGTTAGATTCCATTCATCTTTTTTCCTAGAAAGAAAAACTAAAACTAAGAGCGACAAGGAAAATTACCATCTCTGCAGCAAAGGTCTTGCTGAGACATTAAAGATGCCTAGTCAAGAGTGAACTGTGGCTCTAGCACTCAGGCGCTCAAGTTCTTCTGCAAGATGGCCAAACGACCAATTTCATTCATTTCAGACAAACTAAAAACGTTACCCTGCCAATCTAAAAAAAAAAGTAAGAGTGTTAACTAGACTTACTTTCAACCAAATTAAAATCCAGCAATATGTTTTTTAAATTAAATAAATCTTCTCCATTAACTAGTCATGGCCAGAAATAAATGCACCAAAGACAGCAATTAGTGTACTGCTATGGGTGTAAGGAAAAGTGTGAAAAGGGTCAGTTTAAAGGAGAAAACAAAAACACCAAAATTAGCTTATACTAGTAGTGACTGTATTCAGAAGAACAGATTAAAGACTTTGGAATGCTTTTTTATTGGATTAGTTTTTGTTGAGATGGCCACAATTACGTATACAAGAGAAGCTGTTATTTTTGACTGTTGGCCCTGACAGACCTTGTCCCAGAATTTTTTTTATTGTGTCATTTAAAAATAGTTTCACAGAATATACTCATGTAATTCTGTAGATGAAGGGCTTTTAGAAATAATCTACTTGGGCTAGGCGTAGGGGCTCACACCTGTAATTCCAGCACTTTGGGAGGTCAAGGTGGGAGGATTACCTGAGGCCAGGAGTTTGAGACCAGCCTGAGCAACAGTGAGACTTCGTCTCTAAATAAATAAATAAATAAATAAATAAATAAATAAATAAGCAAGCGAGCAAGCAAGCAAGCTGGGTGTGGTGACATGAGCCTGCACCTTTAGTCTTAGCTACTCAGGAGACTGAGGCAGGAGGAGTCCTTGGACCCTGGAGATCAAGGCAGTGGTGACCCAAGATCATGCCACTACACTCCATCTAGGTGACAGAGCAAGACCATGTTGAAAGGGGAAGAGTGGGAGAGGGAAAGGAAGAGAGGGAGGTGAAGGGGAAGAGGGGAAGGGGGAAGAGGGGAAGGAGGAAGAGGGGAGAAAAGGGGAGAGGGGAGAAAAGGAGAGAGGGAGGGAGGAAGGGAGGAAGAAAAGAAAAAGAAAAGCTAAAAGAAAAAGGGGGAGGGGAGAGAAGAGACGGGGAGGGGATAGGAGAGAAGGGGAGAGAAGAGAAAGGGAGGAGAGGGAAGGGGAGCAGAGGAGAGGGGGAGGAGAGGAGGGGGGAGGAGAGAGGAGAGGCAAAAATCTACTACGATTTCTTTTTTTTTTTAACCTAAAATCAAGGTCAATGGTATTAGCAACATTTTAAATAAACAGAATAGAGGGCTGGGCATGGTGGCTCACAGGGTGGCAGTAGAAAGGGAAAAGGGAGATACGGAGGGAGGAAGAAGGAAAAAACAAGACAAGACAAGACGAGACGAGAGAAACAACAGAAAAGGAAATATCAGCATGCACTACACACAGTAAGGTTAAACTGTCTCTTATAAAACTTCTGACTTTGTAATATATATTTATTATGCACACTTATGTGTATATTAGATCACAATAAAAAATATATTTCTTAATGTAGGCTGTAGTCAAAAAGATTATAATACCAATGATCTAATACATTATTTTTTTATCCGAGCAAAGTGAGGTACAGAAGGGAAGATATCAACCTGTCCTGGGCATCCTTGGCAGGAGCTCAAGTGAGAAACATACAGAAATGTCTGATTTGAAAAGGGAAACGTCTCCCACCATGAATGCTAATCTATGACTTTCTCAAGTAGGTTTTTATTACTTAATATAAATGATCTATTTTGTTAACCATCTGTTCTTGAAAATACACCCTATAAATCTAGTTCAACCATTCAGATAGTTGTGAACTATTAGTCCTGAATGGCACTGAAAAGATACTCTTCTTTTTCTTACCTTCCTTTCTTGCGTATGTTTCTTGTGAGAGCCAATAATGACAAAATTTCCTTTAAAAGAGAGGTCTTAAAAAGCAGCTCGACCAGGTGCAGTGGTCCAAGTTTGCGATCCCAGCACTTTGGGAGGCTGAGGCAGGTGGATCACTTGAGCTCAGGAGTTCAAGACCAGCCTGGCCAACATGGCAAAACCCCATCTCTACTAAAAATACAAAGATTAGCTAGGCATGGTGGTGGGTGCCTATAATCCCAGCTACTCAAGAGGCTGAAGCAGGAGAATTGCTTGAACCCAGGAGTTGGAGTTGCAGTGAGCCAAGATGGCGCCACTGCACTCCAGCCTGAGTGACAAGAGCGAAACTCCATCTCAAAAAAAAAAAAAAAAAAAGCAAGCTCAAGAAGGAGTTATATGTGACATGCATACTTTTATTTTCCTCCTCAAAATGGCCAAAAGTGTGATTTACTTAGTCCATGCATTGTTTTAAATGTATAACCTTTTTAATGCAGCAAATTCTATTTTAAGAAAATCATTTTAAGGAAAACAAAACAAGTACAAAAGATATATATTAGGCCAGGCAGTGGCTCACACCTGTAATCCTAGCACTTTGGGAGGCTGAGGTCAGGTCACCTGCAGCCAGGAGTTCAAGACCAGCCTGGTCAACAAGGTGAAACCCTGTCTCTCCCCCTCCCCCCCAAAAAAAAGCCGTGTGTGGTGTGCACACTTATAGTCCCAGCTACTTGGGAGGCTGAGGCACAAGAATCACTTCAACCTGGGAGGCAGAGGCTGCGGTGAGGCGAGACTGTGTCACTGTATCCCAGCCTGGATGACAGTGGCCCAGAGCGAGACTCTGTCTCATAAAAAAAAAGGAGGAGGAGGAGAAGGAGGAGGAGGTGGAGGAGGAGGAGGAGGAGGAGGAGGAGGAGGTGGAGGAGGAGGAGGAGGAGGAGGAGGAGGAGGAGGAGGAGGAGGAGGAGGAGGAGGAGGAGAAGAAGAAGAAGAAGAAGAAGAAGAAGAAGAAGAAGAAGAAGAAGAAGAAAAAGTAGATAAAAAAACAGTGGTGACATCACAAAACAGAAATCAGTTTGAAGGGATGCCCAGGAGCCAAATCTGGGACAATCTGAGCATCAATAATAGTAATAACAATAGAAATTAGTAATGGATAGCTTACTAAATAAAATAGAAATCCATGGGTTTATAATGATATAATTTAAGAATGAGGGAGAAGAAAAAGCTCTTACAGTGGAAAGCAAACTAATAAACACAGAAGAAATTATGCAGTTAACAAAAGTCATCAATAGATGCTAAAAAAAACTAGTAAGTGAAATTTCCATGAATAAAAGGACATTTATATAGTCTCAAAGTATCTTCCACAATTTCTTACTAATTAGTAACGGAATGCAGGAATTTTATAGTGGAGAGACATGAGGACACTACCTTAATCACATGCTTCCTGATACTATGCACTACAGACACACATTACTTTTGTGATATTGCTCCCTAAAATGCGTAATTTCAATCTAATCATGAGGAAACATCAAACACAAACTGAGGGACATTCTACAAAATAACTGGCCCGTACCCCTTACTAATATC
This sequence comes from Pan paniscus, assembly GCF_029289425.2. NCBI lineage: Eukaryota > Metazoa > Chordata > Mammalia > Primates > Hominidae > Pan > Pan paniscus. The sequence goes on along the minus strand of NC_073254.2, from coordinate 52,513,158 downwards.
AAAGGTCAAGAAAAACAAAAACAGGCTAAGGGACTGTCACACACTAAAGGTGACTAAGGAGACATAACTAAATGCCAGAAATGAATTAGACCTTGATGGCAGGGGGAGGGGCACAGGCGGCAGCAGGGAATAGTTATCTTTAAAAAGGATATTACTGAGACAAGTGATGAAATTTGAATATAGACTGTGGATCAGATAACAGAAGTGTATCAATATTAGATTTCCTAATTTTGATAATTGTACTGTGGTTAAATTAAGAGAATGTCCTTGTTCTTAGTATACATGAAAATATTCAAGGATTAAAAGGCTTGATGTCTTCAACTTATGCTCAAATGGTTCAGAAAAATATGCACGTGGGTGTGTGTACATACAAACATACATACAGAATAAAATAAATGGGGCAAAACATAAACAACTCCTGAATCTGTATAAAGGACATACTGGAGATCTTGTATTAGTTTTTGCTGCTTTTCTGTATGTTTGAAAGTGTATCAAAATTAAAAGATTTATGTTTTTAAATGCTGTACTTCACATCAAAACTAAAGTTTTAAAAAGATATGTACATGGAAGCAACTGAAGTGTCCACTGACAGATGAATGTATAAACAAAATGTAGTATATACATACAACAGGATGTTGTGCAGTCTTAAAAAACAAGGAAATTCTGTCCAATGCTACAATATGAATGAACTTTAAGAATATTAAGCGAAATAAGCCTGTCACAGAAAGACAAATACTGAGCTGTATAGTTAAGCATTGTTAAGATAGTACTTTTATGTTAAGTGAAATTTACCACAATTTAAAAGTTTGAAAAATATATAATGAATTTTAAAAAATTTTAAAAGATGTGTATGCAAGAATGGTCACTACAACCTTTTCCGTAAGTGTTAACAACCAGAAGGTCCTTTAAGAGCTGAGGCAGGTATCTACATACAGACAACGAAAAAAAGTAGAAAATGCAGGGTTATAAAGTACTATGCTTTATATACTGACTGTACAAAAATAAAATTTTTCAGTGTTTTTTTTCTAGTTTTTAATCCATTTCTCTCCCCAATGTCTCAAGAGATGCATAAGTTTAAGAGTAATAATATTCAGGTGGGAGAATGAGGAAGAATAATATTGTTTTCTAAACAATAGTCGGCTTTCTTTCACAGTAAGCATGTATTTTCAAAAATAATAAAAACAAAGCACAGAAAACATGCCTAATAACCACTTGGTCCACCATTTAGAATTCATTTTAATATTAGTCATATTTGCATTATGCATATGAATGCATATAAAAATTTTTAAGTATTATTAATAAAGCTACGGTTCTCCTCCCTAGTGCTTTTCTGCTCTGTAAACACAACCAATATCATGACTTTGGAATGTCTCCTTGTAGACCACATACTTATACTTTTCCATGCACTACAGAGTACTGATTTTTAAAATTTACATAAATGGTACTGTACTGCATGTCTTACACTATAACTAGCTTTTCCTCAATTCTAGTTTTTATGTATATCCATGCTGACACATATGCATCTAATTTATGCATTTTATCTTCTGACTACTACTCTACCTTATGAATACATTATACTCCTCTTGTGTCTCCTTCTGAGGCAAATCCTTGGGAAAATTATAAATCCTTTACAACCCAGAACACAAATGTGTATAGAAAAGGTTAAAGAGGAAGAAAGTGGCCAATTAGGTCATTCTATGACCTTAGGTATGTTTTAAAGCTGGCTATGAACAATTTTAATCTTCAAGTTGCTAAAAATCATTGATGTGAGACAAAACACTGAGATTCTATACACCCTCAGATCATCTCATTCTTTCCAAATAATACTTACGGTCCTGTAAGATTGTCCTTTAGTAAGGAAGCAGATTTTAAGAGGAATAAGACATACCTTGTAGAAATAAGACCCAATACCTTTTAAAATTTTATTAACAAAACACAAAGAAATACAGAGAAGAGATAACTGGCGAACTCCTTTAGGCCAAGGTTTCTCAAACTTGAGAAATTTTGGAACACTAACAGTATAGTATGGTGATTCCAGATTGAGAAATGTGATCTAGGTTTATTTCCAACCTATCTGATACTTAAAACCAAACCTGTTTACTTCAACCTCCGTAGTTTTACTTCTCAAAAGCAAAACAGCCAGATCCCAGTTAGCTTGAGCTTCAAATGAATCAGGTTTCAGGATGGGATCCAACAGCTTCTGAGAGATAGTGCTGCCCCAAGCAGCTTATATGATATAGATTCAGCTCCTTTTTGGTATGCCTTGCTTTCAAAGATCTTTGCATCTAAAATGACATGTAAACATCTGAAGACTAAAGTTATTTGGTAAAGACAAATGACTATGAAAGTCTACTGACCATGAAAAGGTAGAGGTGACAATTCTGAATCTTCCATCTCATGCCAGAAACTTTTTATTCTCTCTCTTAAAAAAAAATAAAATAAAGCACCAAAGGGGGGGAAACGACTTTCATTCTCCTATATGAATGTCTTTAGAGACCCTGCCTCAGAATATCCTCCTGGGGGCCTAAGGTGAACCCTGCCATTTAAAAATATCTCATTTTATAAACAATTTATCTTGTACAGTATTTCCAAACCCAATTAAAATGGTACATTTGTTTCAGTTTTAGTTGCTAAGATTCATTTAAGGCTCACATATTTTTAAATATCTGTATGAAATAAAAGGTCAGAATCCTTTTCATAAAGAGCTAATTGACCACCATGCTAAGCAGAATCTCCTTTTTAATTGCAATCAAAAGGCTGCACTGCATCCATCATCTCTGCCTTTACCACAGAGGAGGAAGCAAAATGTATCGTCAACATGCTAGAGGGTAACAAAGCTCTCTAACAGAGCTACTTCTACTTTTAGGGTATTCAATATCTCAATGGCTAAGAGAAGGACAGGAGAAGATGTGAAAGACTAGAGGCCTCGGGCCAGCTGATTAATCCTTGAAGACTGACTTGCTGGGCTGCAGAGCAGCCCTGGAGGCCCTACACGCAGACTGCCATGAAGGAGCTGAGTGTGGCTCCTTAATGCTTTTACCCTTCAATCTCTCTGTTCTTTGGCTAATTAGCTCACGTTCTTCTTCCACATAACCCCCTCATATATAATACATACCAAGATCATGTGAAGGAAAAGTCACTCACTGCAAGAAAGGATTAAAAATGTGCAGCATGGAAAATTAATCTTTGATTCATACAACTTTGCAGTAAACATTCAGGAATATGATGGGATTGTTATCAGTTATTTCTACTTGGTGAACAGGCATCCACTTGGCTGGTCTCCAGAACAGCGCATAACCTACACGCCCGCCCTTCATTAGAATGACAAAGGTGAGCCTTTTTAAAGGGCCCAAGAAGTCTTCAGCCCAATCAAGGAGTTAGTCGTGGATGTGCACCCTTTGTGTGGCCCCATCCCAATGGAAGTGCTGCTTGTGTCTCCTACTCTGGGCATGAATAAGTTGTTTGCTTTATCTACATTAAAGCATGTATACCTTTTACCTGTTAGCTGATGCTTTTCAATCAATTAAATGCTTTTCAGTCACCCAAGTTCACACTCAATCCGAGTCATGGAAAAATTTTTATCAAGAAGTTACATACGCATCTACCTCTGAAATGGTGACGGATTGGTGATTATAATGCTTGTTAAATTAGCAGTCATACTTCTCTTAAAACCAGAACTCTGACATGAATTTACAACTCAACTACCCTTTCCAGAAATTCTATTCTACTGAACTGCTGATTGCTAGCTTGTATCAGACATCAGGGAGACAATAAGAAGGCTACACCACGAATTGGTGGTCACTCAAATAACACTAAAAATATTTCCCACTGATGGCCTGTTATGTTATGTTGTGTGTGCTTACCCATTCATTATACCTTACAAACCTTTAAGAGGTTCTAAGGTAGACATGGCCAAGGGATATCTATTCTCTATTCACTAAAAGATTGAGTAGCTCAAAGAATGTGTTGAGTTGGCAGGATATATGACTAGAGTTTAGATCCTATTTAGAACATTTTTCAAACTCTGAAGCAACTTGGTGTGTTACATAAAATAAGCAGAACTAAATGAAAAAGTACTGATATACAAGATAAACTCTGATTTTACAGTTTCTGAATATCTCTTCAGGTGGTTTACCTTTTAAAATATGTATTTAAGACTGGCTATGGTGGCTCATGCCTGTAATACCAACATTTTGGGAGGCCAAGGCAGGAGGATTGCTTCAGACCAGGGGTTTGAGACCAGCCTGGAAAACATAGTTAAGACCCTGTTTCTGTTAAAATTTTTGAAGAAAAAGATTTTTAATAAAAAATATATACTCATATATTTAGTATTTACATGTTAAAAACATGCTTGTCAAGTTAGTTTCTTAAGTCTCTATTTCTATGTGTATTATTTGTATAATCTCTTTATTGATAATCCCTACTTGATGAGTCTGTAATCATACCTCTTTTATATTTACGTATAATTACATTAATTTTGAAATGTATTTATAATTCGAAGTCTTGGTCTAAATCCAACATCTGGGCCCCCTCAAAGGCAATTTCTGTTTTCTGTTTTTATCCCCAGTAGATGGTCACACTTTCTAGTTTTTCTGCATGAATTTCTGTTGAAAACTGGACATTTTAGATAATACAACCAAGTCTGGTTATGTACCCTCTATCCTCCTCTCCTATCCTATCCCTGTTCTGGCGTTGCTTGTTGTTTGTTTAGTGGCTTGGCTGGAATAATTCTGTGAAGCCTATTTACCCTGCAGTATGCAGCTTCTGATGTCCCTGCTCAGATTTTTTTCCTTGTTTTTATCTTTCAGCCTGGCTTCTTAGGGGTCACCCCTGGGTTCACATAAACTTCTTACTGGTCAAAGGTAGTGCTTAAGCTTCCTTAGCCAGTTAGATTTTCACCCTTTACTAATGAAAATATGTGGCGCTTGGAAACTGCTATCACATTTCAGGGAATATATTATTCTGTCTTGTCTTTAGCCAGGGAGAATAGACTCAAGAGTCTGGGAGAGAGGGGACCCTGAATTCTTGGCTGCACTCTCCTGGAGGAGACTTTCCATAACATGGAGCTGGGAGAGGTAATGGATGGAAGCTGGTTGTGGCTCAAATGCCACAACGTCTCCAGTTCTTACTGAGATTTAGTAGACTTTATTGAAAGTATTTCTCCATTTGCTGTATGCCCTTAGGACAATTTCCAGAGACTTTAAATGTTTTGCTTTAAATAATTTTAACTAAATGGCCTTTTCACCTAGAAGGTCAACCAAGCTCCACACACCAGCATTCTAGAAATTCCCACCCTAAACAATTTCTAGAAAATTAAAACATGGATATGAGATAGAATCTGCACCTTTCCTAGATTAGTAGTGTTTGCTGAGTTCTTGAATGACTCAATACTGCTTACAAAACAGTTCATATTACAGAAAAAGAAAAGGCAGGAATTTGTATTAAGTACAATAAGAGAATTACATTAATGAGGATCTCCCATATGCTAATTAAGCAACCTAAGTTTACTATTTCGTCAGTGTCTAAATATAAACAATATTGATAACTCAGAACATGGGTACCTAAGAAAACAAATCACCCTCTCTCCCTTTTTGAGGATTATTTTTAAGACTTTCAAAGCTAAAATACACAATTATTATATATGTATTATCTTGGTTGCTTAGAAACCGTGAGACATGTCCTGAATAAGCAAAATTAGAGCAGCATAAGGAGGGAACCCTTTGTTAAAAAGAAGTTTAGAGAAAAATGCCTTGGCTATGATTATATATTTTGAAAATGAGACTGCAAAGTAAAGAAACATAATAGAAGAGTCGGGATGTCACATGTGAAGATATTTTCTTAAGCAAAATACTTTTAAGTATTTCTTACTGCTCTTGAGTTACACAGTTCAGCTATAGTTCACCAAGGAAAAAGAACTTTAATGCATGTATAAAACTTCCATAATCCCATGCATCAAAGAAGCCACCAAGAAAGAAAAGCAGGCCTATATTTATGAACCCCGAAAGCTCAACAGGAAATCAACTTTACACTAGGCCCAGGAAGTGTAAAAACTTAAATTTCCAGTAAACTGTGACTATTTAACAGCACAAATTAGATGCAAGACAACCATCAACAATCCTATACATGTAATAGGAACCTTCTTATGTGCTGCTACTTCCATACTTAGAAAAAATAAAAATAAAAATAAAACCCTTTTTGGGAAGTGGTATGAGAACAATTGTATTTATCAAATTAAAAGTCAAATTTGAAGTATTAACCAAAAAGGCCTATGGTAAAATAAATACCATTCAATGAACAAGCTACAATTCCTGCTGAGGACTCAACTTAATTCCTCTTTTGTCTAGATCAACTTTTTAAAATGCCTAGAAGTCCCTATTTGGGGAGAAGATCCATTATCAGCTTTTGACAAAGAATCTTTTTTTCTTCCCCTTTTTAAAATATTAATTTTGAAGCCACACTGGAAAAAATGATCTTGTTTATTTTTAGTTACATTGGTCAAGAATCTTTCAAAAGATACTGCATATTTTTCAAGACAAGCCAGCAAACACATGATGTGCTCCCTCTGCTGGCTTTGCAGTAGTTCTTTCTTAGATGCTCCTTATATCTTGAATTGGAAATGCAAAACTTTTTTCCTAATAAAATAACTATCAAAGGGTGATACATCCCAGTATAATATATCAGGCGGCTTTTCAGTAAAGCAGGTTTAGCAACAGTCTATTAGGCCAACCCCAATGGACTTTATCCTTTCTTATTCTGCATTATTTTCTTGCATTTTAACATCTCCATTTCTTGCATGGGTTGGAGTAGAGGTGGAGAAGGTAAAAGCTTCACACAAAGAGAAAAGGAAGAGACTAGTTTGCTCCACTAAATAAACACTGTAGATGCAATCTGGCACATTTAAGTTCACACAAAAGATGAAACTGAATGTAAAACATAATAGGCTTTTCTTAAAAAGCTGAGGAAATCACTGTTTAAGAAGCCCAACATTGTACTACCACTTTTTTTCAGATCCCTAAATGGACAAAAGGTTAGAAAATCAATGCACAAGCTAGAAAATATTTTTTCATTAGAAGTCTTTTTAAATTCTAGAATTTTAAGTCATTTGTAAAATAAAATTTATTTTGAAACAGTAAGTACCCTTTTAAACAAAGCTTTAACTCTGCTTGTTTAAATAAGCTATTAATTTTAATTATTTTGCCAAGTGCCATTAAATAAATGTCACAAGAGTTGTCATAGAGATACCCTGTGATTGACTGACTGACTGAGCTATCCCTGAAAGCTTTCAGAGAGAACATGAAAATCTACCTGCTTCTTGGCTACCAGTAAAACAAAAGATAGAAGGAGTTTCATTTCAAGGCACAGTTGCTAATTATGTAACAAGGACAGTCAATTATAGGCACTGACATAGAAAACTGTGGATTGGCATGTAAAATTCAGTACAAATAGAGAAATGAGTAAATGGAAAGGTGAATAATCTAGACACAGCTGAATTACTGCTTTAAACTACTAGCTGTCACACACATGCTGTTCTAATTACCTGGTTAAAGCAGCCTGCAGGCCATTCCTTGTGAACCCCTGTCTTAAAATGAGGTGAGGAGGAGAAGGTTGCAATAAATATAAGTTCTATTAACTAGGTCAAACAAGTGGCTGGTGCAATGACATCAACTCTAGCTAGAGAAACATTTCAACTTGATTTACACAGAGAAAGGCAAAATTTCCTTTTTTAAAAAAATAATGAAGATTGGAAAAGCTGGATTAATATTTTCCAGCCTATTCCTGAATACAACATCCCTTCTCATTATAGATGAGAGTCTATATTATATGATGTTTAGTTTCTAGAGAGAGTAAACTAAATCCAACCCCTTTCTGATCTTCTTACAGGTCTAAATAAATTATTTCAAACAGCTCTCAGGAATTTAGCTCTTGGATAAGAGTTTACTTGCAGCCATTTTGGTTAATGTGTTTAAATTTTTCAGCTAGCAGGCTTCCATTTTTTTTTCAGTAAGTTTCTCACTGCCTTCCTAAAGGATACAGCTTTAGCCCACAAAGTAACTATGACAGCCTTTGTATTAGCATTCCGGGAAGGCAATCAAGGCTTGGGTCTTATACAGAGTAGCAACATGGACTCTGCATAGTACATTCATATACACAAAACCAAAACTTATCTTTACATTTTAGTTCCTAGATTTGAATAAATAATAATAATTCAATTTCAAACACACCACTCAAATCAATGAAATGCTAATTATAAGCAAAGAAGTTTTCTACGTTCATGGTAAGATAAGACATGGCATCTACTGTGCAGGCACAACTTCAGCTAAATAAAGTTCAGGGACTCTTGTGCTTTGCTTGATCACCATTCCCCTCCAGAGTTATTAGATAATCAACTCCTCCCAGCTGCTCTTAATGCTAGCTTTTAATAAAGAGATGAAGATATTTATCAAATGCCCTTTGAAAACAATTAGACCTCTACCTTTCCCAACAGTTCTTCAGTACATTTTAAGTAAAGTAGGTGCTCAGAGTTTTATTCTCTTTTGGGTAATGAGGTCCATGTCTTCCTATAATCTGCTCTGACACTAAAGACATTTCCTATCACAGCTCCATGACCACTGAGCAGAGTTCAAATGACATTTCTGATACAACTTAACTGTCTCAAAGACTTGACAAAAATGTTCTCCACAAAATTATTTCTATTGGTGAAACTTTCAAACAACTGACATATTCAATGATAAAATAGTTAAATTATAATACGTCCTTTTAGCCTAGGATTATACCATTAAGAACATTTTCAAATATTATCTTTGCTATAAAATATAAGTATTGTAACTATTATATTGATTATATTACAGTAATCTATAATAGTATTACTAGCACTCTTATAGTAACATAGATAAATGCTCATAATACATTAAAAAATGCAGCATACAGGCCAGGCATGGTGGCTCACGCTTGTAATTCCAGAACTTTGGGAGGTTGAGGAGGGAGGATCACTTGAGCACAGGAGTTAGAGACCAGCCTGGGTAACATGACCCAGACCTCATCTATACTAAAAATCCAAAAATTAACTGGGCATGGTGCCATACCCCTGTAGTCCCAGCTACTTGGGAGGCTGAGGCGGGAAGATCACTTGGGTCCAGGAGATTGAGGCTGCAGTGAGCTATGATGACACCACTGCAAGGACCTGGGTGATACAGCAAGACCCTGGGACAGCGGGGGGCGGGGGTGGTGGTGGTGGTGGGGAGGGGCAGAATATGAAACTGTAAGTTGGAGTCTACATATGCATAACAAAGGAGATACATTAAAAGGTATTAAAATGGCTACGTGGGTACTCTACTGGGCAATTAAGTGTTATCTCAATTAACCAACAAAACTTTAAGGCGGTTATAATTATTAATATCTTCATTTACGATTAGAGAAGCTAAGGCTCCTAGAGGTTAAGAAATTTGCTCAGAATCACAAAGCTAGGAAGTGATAGAGTCAGGATACAAGTACTCAAGTCTGCTGGACTCCAAAGTCTGAGAACTTTCCTCCAGCACGAAAGAAAGATGCCATAACTGAGACAGGCTTGCAAGTATATAATGAATTGAGGACAGGACTGAACATGCTAAAGGGAGTTTGTTGTTTCCAGAAGGGCAAAGTAAGAAAATGGCTGAGCATAGTCGGGTCACAGATAAAAGTTTAAGGCATAAAACATAGATCCGCTGAAGATCAGGAGAATGGCTTAATGACAATAGTAGTATAGAAGATGAATCTGAAATTTTATTAAGTATTGAGGAGATGAGTCAGAAGGTGAAAGAAACTTCTAGCAAAATCCAGGTATGTGATTACAGAGTAACTAAGTATTTTTGAAAAAGAGGGGACCCAAATACAGAGGCAAACAAACAGGTAGTAGCACCAAGAATGGAGAAGAAACAAAAAACTACGTAGTGAAAAAAGCAGCACCTTGGATACAGAAAGACCTGGGTCCTATCTTGGCTACGTAACCTTAAGAAAGGTTGGCTCTTTCCACTGGTTGTATCCTTGATCTATCACATTCTTATTTAAATTACTTTTACCCCATCTCAGGTACAACTTAGAACCCTAGCAAGCTTTTGCACCATTTATTGCCCTCTTTCCATTATGTTACTGCCATCCATTGTGGTTTTGCATCTATTTTCAACTCCAGAAGACACTAGAATTGTTAGTTTTCACAATCAACATTCATTTAAACAACAATTTTACTTCATCCTCTGTTCTCCATTCCTTCTACCACTTTGTCTGGCATCCCCTTACCCCCATGAAGTTTTTTTCTTTTTTTTTGTACTTCTTTCAATGCAGACCTGTAGGTCATAGACTCCCTTGGTTTTTGTTTGGATAAAAATGTCTTCTTTCCTTTATTTCTGCAGGGTATTTTCCTTGTGCTTACATTATAACTTGACAATTGTTTTCTTTCTCCCCTTTTAAAGATGTCTTCCTACTGCCTTCTGGAGTTCATTGTTTCTGTTGAACAATCAGTTGCTGGTCTTATCACTGCTTCTTGGAATGAAATGTGTCCTTTTCTCTGAATACTTTAGTTTTGGGTAGCTATATTATGATTGTTCCCCAATTCTCTGTGGTCCCATATGGTGAGGTTTACCATAGTAAGTACTGGTGTGAATTGCTGTATATTTCGTATGTTTTGATGATACAGCTATAGAAAATACCCAAACTGAATTATAATGAGAAAAAAACAGTGCTTACTGTGGTAAAAATATATGCATATATTTACAGCCAGGTGCAGTAGATCATGCCTGTAATCCCAACACTTTGGGAAGCCAAGTGGGGAGGATTACTTGAGGTCAGGAGTGTGAGACCAGCCTGGGCAACATAGAGAGACCCTGTCTCTACAAAACAAAACAAAAAAAATTTTAAAGGAAAAAAAGGAAGGAAAGGAAAGGAAAAGGAATGAAAAATAAAAGATACATTAGACATGAAAAGAAGACCTTCTCAGGCTATATATATATATATATATATAAATATATATATATATATATATATATCCAGCAGAACTACATAACAAGAAATGCTAAAGAAAGTTCTTCAAGGCAGAATAAATTTGATACCAGACAGAATCATGGATCTACACATAGAAATGAAAAGCACTAAATACAGAATAATTTAAGGCAAATATAAACTTTATGTTTTTCTTATTTGTATTTGCTCTAATCAGTAAAAGCTTAAAACAAACATAGTAGCAATGTTTTGTGTGTTTAAAGCATATGCAAAGATAAAATACATGACGATAATTTATACGATTACTGGAAATGCATGAGGATTGCCGTTACTTCACATCCTCACCAACGCTTCATATTTTCTTTGTATTTCCCTGATGACTAAAGGTTACACATATTTTTCATGTGTTTATGAATATCTCTCCTTTTTAAAGTACCCAAATTTTTGCCTATTTATCTATAAGGTTTTTGAGGGGGAATGTCTCTTCAATTAATATGTAGGTATTCTTTATATGTTTTGGCTATGTGTCCATACTTTAGTCATTGCCTGAGATTATGCCAATTACAACCATAAATGCTGTGCTGTTTCACTGGTGTTAGAGAGATCCAAATGAATACTTAAGAGAAAGAAAAGAAATCACAAGGAAGACATTTCATTACCCAACTTTTAAAAAATGCTTTGCTTGCTGGTATTTAGTAATACAGAAACTGATTTAGTAGAAATAAAGTCAAAACATAAAACGAAAATCAGAATAGCTATTCTTCCTGAAATCCAAAGGCTGAAAATTTGTATAATCAATTTATTCTGGTTACCCTGAGATCAGCAGTCAGAAAGAAGGGCCACCCACCCGTACTCGTTTGTAGATATGGCCTGATGGAGACATTTCAAAAGTGTTTTATAAGCTGTACTATTTAAATAAGATGAGTAAAGAAGCTTGATGGACTTTTAAATGGCTTTTCTACAAACTTTCATTTTATCAAGGTAAGAGAGTTCAGATAAAACTAAAATAGCTGTGCATGCCCAAGACTGAATATTTGGGTTCTACTAACTTATTTTTCTTCCACCGGTTATTATGTAAAGTTCAATCAAGACAGTCGAGAAAGACATGATTCTGTAATGAGAGACAAGGTCAACCTCACTGAAAACACATTTAATCAGAAGTCATTAAAACAATTTCTTACAAGCAAAAAATAGAGCTTGATTTGGAATGGACTATTCTGCACCATGCCTTGCTTCACAAAGAAAGGAAAAAGCCAAGTCACCTAGCTATATTCTGTAATAGAATTCTACATAGAATACAGGAAATGTATCCATGATAACCAGAAGCCACACCAAGACCCCACAGAATCACTTCAAGCCAAGGTAAAGAGCTACAACTTGAATTTACTCACTGGCACATTAATTTTGAGCTTATTTTGTTGCTACACTGCAAAGGAGAGTTAAGTGGATTCTTTACTACAATAGTACCCTAGGTCAGGCAGACTTTAGTCGCAATGGGACACTACCCCTGGATCTAATCAAGCAGATCAGCAGTTGCCTGAAAAAATTAATTCAAAACAAGGACATCTTGACTAGACAATAAATACAAGCAAGCATGGAATATAGACCACTATACATTCAAATCTGTAATTTACCAAGGTTGTGATAAGACACTTAAAAAAAAAAGATAATGTGAGGGGAATAGAGTATTTCTAAAAACTGTAATACAACACAGAAAATTTGGTGTAATGTGTATCTAAAATTCTCTTAATAATATATCTACTACACTAACATATAGGTCCTATAAACCCTACTCAAAATTTACAATGCAAGCTAGAGACTTGTTTTCTAACTCATATACATCACTGTCTTGTACAAGTATGCCACATAACATGAGTACTCTTAAAACTAAATTTCAATATGAGGCACAAACTACAGAACAGAGAAAAGGAAGGAAGTGCTTTAGCCTGTTCTTGGAACTGATTGTCATTCTAGGATACTGGCTGAAGGGAGACGTATGAACCATCCATGATATAAGAAACTGAAGACAAATTCCAAATATTCTTGTAGCAAATGTGCTCTCTTAAACAGAGCAGACAACTTGACAAGAGCAAACAATGCCCTGGGGAATGCCGGCTAACCGCCTTTAAGCCCAGCCTCAGAAAAAGCAATGTCTTTTCGGTCCCTGTACAAATTACAGAGAAACAAAAGAAAGGCTCCATAGCAGGGCAGTCATGAGCTTCAGGAGCACTTGTGCTCAAATGAAATTAGTTGTGTTCCTACCCAAACTGTAGTTGCAGGCTCCCTGAGACATTCTGCTGAGTCAGTCTTCCACTTACCCAACCATACCTCCCATCTGCCTAAGACATCCAGATTGGTTTCAAAGCCTCTGCTGAGAGCATCAGCCTTTTGCACAAATATTAATATTTTATACCTACCAAGGCAGCCAGCCATGAAGAACAGTTTTTCTTCAAAATTTTGCTTTGATTCCTTGCTACTCTCTCTGAGCTTCTGAAAGCTAGATAAGTTACACACACATACCACTGGGTTTTTCAAGCCTTAGTACATTCATTGATATTTTATAGACTTAATTCCAAGGCAGCTAAACAATATATTCTATTACAAATGCTCTATTATAAAAAAGATGCCTTTAGAAAGGCAAGTTGCAGACTAAAATATACCTACAAAAGGAAAAGGTAACCTTAGAAAAAAGGTTATCTCGATAGGCTAGTCAAAGCTCTTTGGTTCTTTTGAGAAGGACCTTAAAGATTCCATAAATCCACCATGCGGTTTCTGAACATGTACTGAATGAGACTATTTGTTGACAATAAGGCATTTAAAAGGCACTTGCCAAATTCATATTTGGGAGAAATATTTTAAAAAGCAAGAGGTAGGATGTCACGCAAGAAAATCACTATAATCTACTCTCGTAACTATTCCTCATTTTGAGAGACAAACATGTTTGTAACCCCAAGACAACATCATTTCACTTGGAGCTAATTGTTCACTATCCATCACTAGAACCTGTGTCCTTAGAGCCCTGTAGGCTCTTGAAGACCTCTCTTCGTGGACTGGGGAAAATATTTAGGGAACGGAATAGGAATTTACTTAGTTCCGCCCTCCCCCCACCAAAAAAAGTCAGTAAATCTATTCCTTACTTAGTAAACACTAATTGATTCAAAAACTTAGACCTGGAATTTCATCTGTAAGAGAGTAAATTAGCTAATGTGCAGGCAGGAAATAAAACTAAATTTGCTTCCCAAATAGTGTCCCAAACCTTGAGGGAGATATCTAGTATTAAATTACACACACACACACACACACACACACACACACACACACACTCTCTCTCTCTCTCTCTCTCTCTCTCTCTGGTTATTAAAATGCAAAGAGCCATAATATCTACCACATAAGATCCTAAAATTGGATTGGCTGGGAGTAGTAGCTCACGCCTGTAATCCTAGCACTTTGGGAGGCCAAAGTGGGCGGGCTGCCTGAGCTCAGAAGTTTAGGATCAGCCTGGGCAACATGGTGAAGCCCCATCTCCACTAAAAATACAAAAAATTAGTGGGGCATGGGGGTGCACACCTGTAGACCCAGCTACTTGGGAGGCTGAGGCATGAGAATCACTTGAACCTGGAGGCAGAGGTTGCAGTGAGCTGAAATCCTGCCACTTCACTCCAGCCTGGGTGACACAGTGAGACTCTTGTCTCAAAAAAAAAAAAAAAAAAAAAAAAATCCTAAAGTAATACAAATAATAAATGCTAGCAGAATCCATAATGTAATGTAGAATGTCAAGGCTAAGTAATCATCCTCTGAGACCTTATATAGTTAGTGTTTTCCTGATCACAGTGCTAAAACAGACGGCAAAAGAAGGAGTAGTTCTGGACCTTGGGACTAGAGAAACAGGATTTATGAAGAAAAGTCATAAAACAATATATCAAGTATAAAATGATCCAGTATAAACTGGATGTAAGTGTATTTAGGGGACAGAGACATTAAGAGGTTTGCTGAAGAACTTGGTTTAGAAATGGATCTGATAAAGAATTTGTCAATAATTTATATTTTAAGTAATAGGTTATTTTTGTAACAGCTTTACTGAGATACAATTTATATATTATAAAACTCACCTAAGGTGTACAATTCAATAGTTCAATAGTTTTAAGCAGAGTATATTCACAGAGTTGTGCAAGCATCACAACCAATTTTAGATTGTTTTCATCACCCCAAAAAGAAACCCTGTACCCTTTAGCAAGGACCACTCATTCCCTTCCGACTTTCCAGACAACTCCCACCGGCAGCTCTAGGCAAAACAATCTACTTTCTGTCTCTGTAGATCTGCCTATTTTGGACATTTCATATAAGTGAAATCATACAACATGCAGTCTTTTGTGACTGGCTCCTTTTACACAGCATGAAAGTTTTCAAAATTCATCTATGTTGTGGCATGTATCAGTGCTTCATTCTTTTATATCTCTGAATAATATTCCCTGTATGGATGAGACTGGCCAAAAGATGAGTAAGCAAGCTATTTGCCAAACTAGTCTTCTGTTTAAAGGCTAATGTTTTATAGTAATAAATACCACTAATTCAGCATAACTATTTCACTAAGAACAAAACAGACCAAAAAAAAAGGAGTTCACAAGATTCAATATCTTCATGTATACTTTTTGTAGTAATGACTCTGATGTTAATACAAGTTTCAAAAAAATAAAAATTCAGAGAAATTATCTTTTCTTCCATACCATTTAAATACCACTTAAATTACTTGGATATTGTGCCTCCTAAAAAAGGGGGGATAAAAACAAACCACCACTTCTAATTAAGAGGTGAAAGTACCACCAGTAATTATGAAAAAGTATTGATGTGACTAAAAAAAGACCTTTGTCTCTCCTGAGTAATGTCCCTTAATAAGAGTATGTGACTTGTGAATTCCTATAGGAAAAATGAATTTTTAATGTTGCCATTTTTACAGCAGCTTAAGCCCTGAGTCAGAAAATGGAAACATATTTCTAAAACAAAGGAATGTAATGAATGGATCCAATATTAAAATCTACTAGACATGTGAAATCTGAGAAGAGTAGCTCTCAGAATGATCATGTGACATGTGAATGGATACCAGATATATTAAAGGATTTAACCAAAGGAGAAATAACGAACAATACATATGTATTTTCTACTTTAGTGAAATTCACAGAACATAAACCATTTTAAAGTGAATAACTCAGTGGCATTTAGTGCATTTACAACTTTGACCATTGCCTCTCTCTAGTTCCAAAACATTTTCATCAACCCAAGAGGAATCCCCATACTCATTAAGCAATTGCTCCCCATTCCCTCTCCTATTGCCCCTGGTAACCACCAATCTGAGTCTACCTCTATAGACTTACCTATTCTGCATATTTCATACAAATAGAATCATATAATATGTGACCTCTTGTGTCTGGTTTCTTTTACTTGACATAAATGTTTTTGAGGTTTGTCCATGTTGTAGCATCTATCATCTGTACTTCATACCTTTTTACGGCAGAGTAATATTCCACTGTATGGATATACCACCATTTATTTAATCATTCATCCAATGGAAGAAATAGGCTGCTGCCTGCCACCTACTGGCTATTGTGAATAGTGCTGCAACAAATATGCATGTTTAGGTACTTTTTTTTTTTTTGAGACAGAGTCTCGCTCTGTCGCCCAGCCTGGAGTGCAGTGGCACATCTCAGCTCACTGCAAGCTCCACCTCCCGGGTTCATGCCATTCTCCTGCCTCAGCCTCCCAAGTAGCTGGGACTATAGGCACCCAGCCACTAAGCCTGGCTAATTCTTTGTATTTTTTAGTAGAGACAGTTTCACCATGTTAGCCAGGATGGTCTTGATCTCCTGACCTCATGATCTGCCCGCCTCGGCCTCCCAAAGTACTGGGATTACAGATGTGAGCCCCCACACCTGGCCATATATGTACTTTTTTATACACCTGTTTTGAATTTTCAATAACTAGTATTGGAACTGCTGGGTTGAATCATACATTTTTAAAGAAAGGAATACTGAACCCAGTGATTTCTACAGTTGGTCAATAGTAGTAACCTGGTTTTGTCTCATTTGTTTGATTTAAAGAGACAGTAACTCACTGTTTTGTTCAGGTTGGTGTGCAGTGGTTATTCACAGGCTCAATCTTAGTGCCCTACAGCTTTGACCTCCTGGGCTCAACCAAGCCTCCTGCCTCAGCCTCCCGAGTAGCTGGGACTACATACACATACCACTGCACCCAACCTGCTTTTAAAAATTGGCCTTTTCCCCTAATAATGGAGTAATTTAGACAGTGATAGGAAGTATCAGAGACTAAACTGAGTAAGGAAGCGGAAATACCACTTAAATTATTATACATCAATTTTTTGTAAAAGCTATTTCTTCTTCTTGAATTGTTCTGGATTTTTCCAGACAAGTAAAAGACATTTGTCTATAGGTGTATGAAACTGCTCTTACATTTGAATATTTTCCTCATGCCAAAATGAAAAGTTTCTTCCTTGCCTATGCCAAAAAGGTAGCTTAGAGGCAGGATATTCTAGATTCTAAAACTTTCAAATCTTATTTAAGTTGACCAATAAAAATTACATAGTCATACACAACATGTTGTTTCAAAATATATACACATTGTGGAATGGCTAAATCAAGCTAATTAACATATGCATTACTTCATATACTTATCATTTTTTGATCTCTCAAATCTTTTTAAAATATAAAACTTCCATATTGTTATTGAAATGTCTTAAAATGTTATTAAATGTCTCATGCTAAGCTGTTCGGAATAATACTTCAATCACATCAACTGTCTTCAATGAAAAGGGGTAATGTCTACCTTAAAATACATATTACACACACATGCATAGCTCCTTCTCTAGAGAGGTTTTGTGAATAAAAACCTATCGGAAGGATTAAAACCTCCTTGATTCAGTGTCTGGCTAGCTTTCTTCTGAAAGCTCCTTGTAGCCTTATAGATTTCATGGTTAGAGTGTATTGAAAGGTATTACCAAACACTTTTTCTCCCAGTAATTTTTACAAATTGATGAATTCACAAAGAATAGTACATTCTAGTAGCAACTTTGATTTTACTTATTTTCAAAGACTATGCATTCTTTGTCCTTAAAGCTAACCACTCCCAACACACATACCCATTCCTTGCCTTTACAAGAGAAAAAGGAAAGAAAACAAAACAGTCATCAAGACAGCTAGTGGCTGAACTATACTAAGAGTCCTTACTCCAGCCCAAGGCTGTTCCAATCAAGTTGTGCTGTGCCCTGCAGGATCAAAATAATGGTAATCCTAAAGTTAAGTACATATTACAAGTTAGTAGAAATTACACAATTTACCTATCTGCTCTTAGATAAATTCTGACCAAATGGTAAAGGGATAGAAAAGCAAGGCTAAAGTCTTTAGACTCAAACAAAATCAAGTCTGTACCCCATTAATACTTAGGAGCTACATGACCTAAGCAAGTCACATTAAAATTATTTGGGCCTATTTCCTCATTTGAAAAATGGAGTGGGAAGAGGAGGGTATTTTAAGGATTAGAGCACTGTATAAACTTTGTATAGCGTGTGGTACACAGCAAACTCTTAATAAATGGTGGCTGTTGTTATTAAAAGACCAGCAAAGAGCTGACTTATTTCTGTTGCAAGGATTAAGAAGAAATAGCTGCATTTTAAAACAGTGTCTCCAGGAAGATGCACAAACAGCATCAAAAAACATGGCATTGCTATGACATTAAAATCATGATCAGGCTTCCTGTTGGTGAAACAAAAAGCATTTTCTTTCCTTTTTTATTTTTAAAGCCTTCTTGCCTACTTTGGAAAAGAGGAAAAGTATAATAGATGCTGATTTTAGAAAAGCAGGCCATGGTTTATATCGGAGCTTCTCAAATTTTAATGTGCATTCAAATAACTTGTGGTCTTGTTAAAATACAGATTCTGATTTAGTATTTGGAATGCATGGGGCAGGACCTGAGATTCTGCATTTCTTACAAGCTCTCAGGTGATAAGGAGCACATTTTGAATGGCAAGAGTTTACAGGATACCAAATTCAAAAAGACAACAATAAAAATCAACTTTGGTCCCAATACCAGACTTGATTTCCAAATCACAAGATTAGGTTTGTGCTAATAAAACTGTAAGTCTGCTATGATATATAAACCTATATTTAAGTATTGATGGTCTCCTAAATACTCATCTAAGCCATTCTTTCTCTGTCAGGGCACTATTTTCACACAGTGGTGCTGGTGCCACTCCCCCTGCCTCACACTGAAGGTCTCAGAAAACAGGGGCACTTGCTGAATGGGGAAAGCAGGAATTGTCTTGGACAGCCCTACCAAGCCAGGAAATCTAAGGTTATGTAACAGCAGCCCTGCTCTATTTTACCTTCAATGATGCATGCAATGGGTGAAGAGGAAAAGTATTAACTCTACCATCACTAATTTTCACCCATATATCTTCAGACATTTACCACAAGAAGACAGATTATGGTACTACAATTAATTCCATGAAAAGAGGAAGAAAATTTCGTTGCTGATTGGAAGAAGGGAGAACCTTCAATGTTACATAAGAGCAGTGTTTTTTTCCTCCGATTCCACCTTACTTTCCCTAGTCAATGAAAAATTCTAGTCCTGGGGGTATCATTGAAATTTAAAGCTTCCTTGGTTTTATCAAGGGAAAAAAAGCTAGGGAATCACTAACTCATATGAAGAAGATAAACATGTAACTATGAATAGCATAGTCCTCCCTTCTTTCCTACCTCTTCTCTCACCTGCACCTTTTAAAAAGGGCACAGTAGCAGACTTTAATGCTCACTGGCTTTCATAGACAAATCATTAATCTTCTCCACATTACTTATCGCGGCAGCTGGGATAATGTTTGCTCTAATCTAACAGATTTTCATTTCAAAACCAATTGTAAAGCTCAGCAGGGTGCTATATACAACTTTAATGAGAGCTTCTTACCCAAGACTCCTCCAATATGTGCTTTTTCTGAATTGTTAAATTTTACTAGTTGGAGGTTGTTAAATGAAGAAAGGAAAAGGTTAACCAAGAAACAGAATTTTTAAAATGTATTTCCTTTCATATATTTTCTGTTCATATAAGTATAAAACACTAATAAATTTGACCCAGCTGATGACAGAATTTGTTTATCTTCTGTGATTTCTAAGCCAGCTCTATGTAACTCCTTTATAGACCATTTTACATAGCATCCTTTGGCTCCCTACACTTAATGCAGAGCAAGAGAGTAGCTCTGTAAACCTGCTGACAGCTGTTTAATACGAGAGGTGGAAAGTAGTGGACATATCCTGGCAGTGTGCTTAATGGATACACAAACACCACAGTCATCAGCCTGAAGTGATTCTGGCAGAAAATTAACTTAGAGATACAAAACTCATTTGGTGAGAAGATCCACAGCAATCTGGACAATATCAGGCTGTGTAATGGGGAGAGAGGCAAAATAAGGAGATGTATTTTCCTAAACTTCCCTTTAAGGAGGAAGAATTTTAAAAATATTTTTTGTCCACATGCCATTACATAGTTGTCTTGCTTTAACACAAAAGCCAGCAGTTGTCTCCTCTTTGGAAAGCAAATGCTACCATTTATTTATAAATAATGCAATAAATAGAGGGATAGAGTTACGTTGGAGACTTGTTTGTTAATACAAAAGTATTACTAAAGCACAGTATTTTTTTGAGATAATTTGAAACATGTTTCTTTTTTTAACCACCAAGTGATTCTACTTAAAAAAAATTTTTTAATTATCTTTCCAATCACTATGATGTTTAAGTCAGATGAAGGAAGAAAACTAATGTGTGTTGGATTATAAATTATAACACTGTGCTTTAAGAATATAATTAATATATACATTATCTTCCAATTCTCGTAACTACTCTGGAGGCAGGTATAATTATTCTCATTTTACATATGAGAAAACAAAGTTAGATACATTAATCTGTCTATCTCACACAGCAGTTAGGTAACAAAGCTATGATTTGCCCATGTGCCTGGATCTACAGTCTATGCCATGCAGGCCCATCCTGCAGTTAAACAGCAAAGGCATTATGAGAAGGCCAAAATAGTGTTTTGAGGCTGGGTGTGGTGGCTCACGCCTGTAATCCCAGCACTTTGGAAGACGAAGGCGGGCAGATAACTTGAGGCCAGGAGTTTGAGACCAGCCTGGCCACCATACTGAAACCCTGTCTCTACTAAAAATACAAAAATTAGCTGGGTGTGGTGGCATGTGCCGGTAATCCCAGCTACTTGGGAGGCCGAGGCAGGAAAATGACTTGAACCCAGGAGGCAGAGGTTGCAGTGAGCCGAGATCGTGCCACACTGTACTACAGCCTGGGCAACAGAGTGAGACTCAATCTCAAAAAACAAACACAAAATGGTGTTTTGATATTAATGTTTAAGATGTCTTTCATCAAAAACATAAGCCTAGTTAACTATAAAAAGCAAACCGAAGAAGCATTTAAAGAAAACATAAATTTTTCTAAGGGACAACCTTCAAAATGACCCAAAAAATCCCCAGAAGCCATAAAAGTAAAGACTAATATATTTGACTGCGTAAAAATAAAAACTTTCTGTATTTCAACATATGCCATACATGATCAAATGACAAATTGTTGGAGAAAATATTTGCAACACACAGTATAGAAAAAGGACTCATTTTCTTAATGTGAAAGGGCTCCCACAAATAAAAAAGACCCAAAGTCTAATAGAAAAAATGGACAAAGAGCATGAACACAAAATTCACAGAAATCTGAATTACTCTTTAAGTGTATTAAAAATGTTCAACCTCAACATATACAAACTAAAGCAAAATAAGATATCATTTTAACAAATCTATCAGGCCGGGTGTGGTGCCTCACGCCTGTAATCCTGGCACTTTGGGAGGCCGAGGTGGGTGGATCACGAGGTCAGGAGTTCAAGACCAGCCTGACCAAGATGGTGAAACCCTGTATCTACTAAAAATACAAACATCAGCTGGGCGTAGTGGCAGGTGCCTGTAATCTCAGCTACTTGGGAGGCTGAGACAGAATTGCTTGAACCCAGGAGGTGGAGGATGCAGTGAGCCCAGATGGCGCCACTGCACTTCAGCCTGAGTGACAGAGTGACACTCCGTCTCAAAAAAAAAAGTCTATCAGATTGGCAAAAATAAAAAGTTTCTTCTCTACTGCCAGGAGAATGGACTCTCAAACACTGCCAGTGGGAGTGTAAATTATTTCAACCTCTATAGAGGGCAATTTGGCAATATCAAAATGAAAAGTGCACATACACTTTGACCCATCAATTCTACATCAAAGAGTTGATCTTACAGATATAATCTTGCATGTACAAAGTACCCTACATACACAAATAATAACTGGAGAGTTGTTTTAGTAAAAGCCTAGGAGGGGGTAATCTAAATACTCCAAAACAGAGAACTGGTTCAATAAATGGCAGTATAATGTAAAACTATACAGCCACAATAAAAGAATGAGCATTGGTACCGATAGGAAATGACCTCCAAGAAATTCTGCGTAGGAAGAAAAGGGCACAGCAGAGGTGTAAATATGAAAAACAAAATGAGTATAAATGTGTGGATGGGGATCAGGAGCAGGTGGGAGATTTAGTGTATACCCTTATACCTTTTAAAAATTCTGTGGAATGTGTGTACTTCCCCTTCAAAAACTTAGTATGTTTTTATGTTTAAAAAAATAAAACGTTATATGTTTTGAAAATAGAATGTAAAGAGGAAAACGTTACCTGATAATGGCTTTATTGTAATCACTTGTGATATATTACAAAACAATAGTTTTAGGTTCTTTGTATTTCATTTCAAAATGCAAACCTAACTAAAATGTTCTTCATTTATTAATATGAGAAGATACTAAAGGAATGTGTAGTATCAGTGGGCCCCTTTTATAATAAAGATTATGGATGATGAGGCTAATGACCATTTTATAAAAATAGGAGTCAGGTTACAGGCGATATTACCTGACCCATCTTATTCCAAAAGCCACATATAAACATGCTAAACTCATATTATATTAAGATAACTGGCACCTCAACTGTGATAGTATAATGTCATTTTAGTCCACCAACAACTGCAAAAGGGAGCTGATCCTCAAAGTCCGCAAAAAGGAGGGAAGGGCAAATTATAAGTAGTTTTCTGGGAACCTAGGAAAAGGCATACTTTTGAGAATGAGATAGAGACTTGGGGGAGGGGACAATACCCAAAACCAGAGATCAAGAATGCTGACATGAATAACATTAATATTATTTTCTGTAGTTTGAGAAAATATAGTTAACACTCATTTCCATAAAACAAACAGGTCTGTATCATTGCCTAGGAAGGTAAACTGTAAAGGGAGTTTCCTGGAAGACTGAAATATACATCTAGAAATATATGATTCTTCTTTTTTTTTTTTTAATGGGAGCAGGAGTTTCCCTCTCCAGTGAGACACAAACACCAGGTCTCTCCTCTATCCCAACTTTTCAAGTATCAAATATAGAAATTCTAAAAATGTATATTCCCTTTACCACTTTAAGAACATTGTTTACAGTTTAGTATTTACAAAATGAAAAGACAAGCTCTGCTAAAGTGCCTTCAGAAAAAATTTGAACAGGGTTTGGTGGAACTAAGCAGATCAAGATTTCAGACTTTATTTTAAAAACACTGAGATACCTCAGAAATGCATGGCTCACTGGGCACACTAATAACTAGCTTCAAATACCAGTTGAAGTCATCGTGGAATGGAAAGGCAATGCTTCTAACTGTAACGCCAAACAGCTCCTGCCCAACTTCCTCACATGGGTTCTTTCTCCTGTGCTTTATTCCAAAGCTTCTGGTCCCTCCATAAGCTGTGAGTTACCTTTTGGACTGGTGTTTCCACACATGATCAATTCACTGGGAGATGCTGGATGAAGATGCTCCATTTCTACCACACAGCTGGGCTTGAAACACTTTTCCCTCACTCTCCTTGGCTGTAGACACCTGCCAAACACCCACAACTCTGAAGTGCCTATAATGCTTTCACTGGGGAGAACTTATAAAATGAAATCTCATCAGATAGCAATGTATTCTTCCACTTCCCAATGTGATGAATTTGGTCAGAAGGCAAGCAAGCAATGCCAGGTTAGAAAAGGGAAGTTCAAGACATTTGGGGGAGAGAGGTCATCTACCTTCTTCTCTTTCTGACACATAGTAAGGAAGAGTTTTCCTCACTATGGATTATGAATATCTGAGCCTGGCTTATGAATATATTTAATAATATTTCTAGAGATCCCTAAGACAGCTCTCAAAGGTCAATTAAAATATATTAACAGTAATTCTGCACTGAAAATCAAGAAAAGGATCACCAAAAACATAACCTTTGCAAAAAGGAATTTTTCCAGTCCAGGAAAATATACTTTCATTTGTTGTACCGATATCTACCTTTACATACCATGTATGTGTTCTTGTTTACCATTTTCACTGGACAAATCCATTAAGAGTGAGGATTTGAGGTTGCTGCAAAATTGTAAGTTTAACTGAACCTATTTTTAAAGGAGCTTTTTCCTTTTAAAAAGCAAAGTTATCCAAGAGGAAAGCACAATAACAAAGTTAACCTCAACGATCTTTCATAATTAAGTTTGTAGGTGGAACTCACTACAGAATATAACTCCAGTGTGTTCTCTTAAGTTCTGGCATGGACTTGCCTTTTAGAAACTTTTAATTATGCCAGTCATACAGAAAAGAAGCGATGTTGTATTTGTAACATATCGTCCCATGGTTCTCTGAAGTATGGTTCTTTGAAACAAGAATTATTTAATCTAGGTGGTTAAAGGCTAAATGAAGCTATCATATATTGAGTGGGTATTACTTGAAGCATACTTTTTTAAAATCTCACAACCCACCTCTAAGAGGTAAGTTTGATTGTTACTTCATAGATGTGCACACTAAAGCCCAAAGTCAGATGGCTAACAAGTGGATAAGCTGTAATTTAATCCAGGTATATTTGACTCCAAAACCTAAGTTCTGAACTACTGTCTAAGGAACTACTGCCTTAGGTCTCATCTGCAAGACACAGTCTGCTGTTCTATGTTACCACTGGTGACTGAATGTATGGCCCATTATAAACATACTACCCTCAATGTATCTAATCATGTATTTTATAAATATACAGAAAGTTACAGAGAATAACACAACAACTGCACCCACTAGCTAGCTTTGTCTAATCTTAACATTTCACTATATTTGCTTCAGAGTTTTAATACGAAAGAAAACACCACAGGTCAAGTTGAAAATCTGTGTGTACTCCTCAAATCCTATACCCTTCTCTGTTTCCTAGAAGTAATTGCTATCCTAAATTTGGTTCAGGGTTTGCATTCCAATGCATGTTTTAATACTATTTCTACAAATAAGTATCCACAAACGCAAGATTTTGCAAGTTGCCCAACTTTATATAATGGTGTCATACATACACATCATTCAGAAACTTGTTTTTTAATTCAACCATGTTTTTGAGATGTATTCCTTGCTAATAGCTGCATAGTGTTCTAGGGTATGAACAAACCACAATTAATCTATTCACTTGCTGCTGGAGAGTTGGCTTGTTTCTAAGTTTTCCATTAACATAAACACTGCTATGATGAATACTCTTGTACCTGACTCCTTTGAACAAGCATTTCCAGAATACAGACTTAGAAATGTCAGGCCAAAAGGAATGCCTCCTTTATCAAATATTGCCAAACTGTTCATGAAGGCAGTATTCAATTCTTACACCCACCAATAGCAGAGCCCACACATCCTCATTAACATTTGGCAGTGCCATTTTAATTTTTGCCAATAAAATGGTGTGAAATTACCTCATTTTTGTTTTAATTTGCATTTCTCTGATTAGTAATGAGATTTAGTATATTTTCATAATTACTAGCCACAATCCTTAAAGAAACTACAAAAGCACAGTTAACTAATTAAGCATCCAGGGCAGAGTTATAATATAAAAGATTTCCCTAAAGGTAAATATCCCATGTTAAATTCTAGATAATAAGAGAAACAGTAAAATATATACTCCTCCTCCTTGTAGACCTTAAATAAAGTATAAGGTTACATCTACCAGTCTTGGTTTAGTCATCATATTGGTAAAAAGCAGGAGGTTAAAATTAAACGATCTAACGTATCTTCCAACGAATGATTATTTTCTAAATTTGCAGAATTGCACCTGCATCACTTTTAAGCATCTTAATGGAAACAGTATTTTGTGCCAATGAAGCAGAAAGAAGAGGCAAAAAGAAGAGACAGAGAAGTGGGTTGATGCTTAACTCTATACCATCTTCCCTGTATCCTCAAGATTAAATAGGAAATGCCTCCTCCCTTTAGAAAATAGGACCACCCGCCAATCCCATCCGCCAGGAGAAAGAGGATTTCAGTCAAACAGCAACACGAATGAAAACAGATGATTGAAGCCAGATGTACTCTGTGCACTCCAATATTTTTAAAAATTAAAAACAAAAATCTAGGGCTGGCCATGGTGGCTCACGCCTGTAATCCCAGCACTTTGGGAGGCTGAGGCGGGCAGATCACCTGAGGTCAGGAGTTCAAGACCAGCCTGACTCATATGACAAAACCCCGTCTCTACTAAAAATACAAAAATTAGCTGGGCATGGTGGCAGGTGCCTGTAATCCCAGCTACTCGGGAGGCTGAGGCGGGAGAATCGCTTAAACCAGGGGGGTGGAGGTTGCAGTGAGCCAAGATCGCGCCACTGCACTCCAGCCTAGGCGACAAGAGTGAAACTCCATCTCAAAAATAATAATAATAATAATAATAATAAAATAAAATTACAAACAAAAATCTCTACTATTTCACCAATTAGTGATTTATCTGTGTTAACAAATTCTCTCTCTCGTTTTAACAAAACTTTTAAAAAGTTTTACAAACTTACAAAAAAGTTGCAAGACTAATATTAGTCAATCCCATACAGCCTTTATAGAATTCAGCAACCGTTTACATTTTGCCCCCATTTGCTTTACCATTCTCATTCTCTCTCTCTCCCCTTGCAAACATTTTTTGGGAACTATTTGAGAGTAAGTTGGACAAATACCTCCTTTAACAATAAATACCTGGGCTTAAATAAGCCTGTTAGTTATCTGTAGGTCTTATGCCATCAAAACCTCTTGCATCTGGCTTGAGAAAAGTATTTTCCCCAAAAGCAAAACTTCAAATGTCAGGAGTTTAACTTTAGTACCCATGCAGTATAGATTAAATAGGGTAGTGGTTCATTAACTTTTGCTGAACATCCAAATAACATGGGGTATCTTTTTTTTAAATACTGATACCTGGCTTCCATTCCAAATACTTTGATTCCACATGTATGAGGTGTAACCTGGACATTGGAGGTTTTTTGTTGTTTTTTTTTTTTTTTAACTCTCCAGTTTTTAAATGTGTGGCTAAGTTTTAAAACCAGTATTTTAGGGCTTAGGCACCTACACACCATTTGAAATACTGGTTCTAGGAAAATGTGCTACAATGCCAAGCAACTGATTAAAATAAGTCAAATACCATTACATCACAAACTGAGGCAGGTAGAAGCTTTCAATATATGGTTTTAGGCAAATACTGTGTGCTTTCTATGTGTTGTTCTGGGGCTGTAGGATGCAAAGCTAGGAAATAGGCAATACACACAAATAACTACAACAGACGGCAGTATGTACTATATCAAACATATGTCAACATGAATAAGAACATGGAATGTATTTGTTTTGAAGGTTCACAGACTGGTGAGTGGTCCCGAAAGAAGGTGAGATATTCATTAAGGGAGAAAGATGACTTTACTAGGCAAGACTGAAGTAGAATCAAAGGACATTCTGGTAAACAACATCAGCAAGAAGTCTGTGCCACAAAAATGTTAGCGAATGATAGTGTTCCATTAAAGCCCCAAGTGAAGTTGAAAATACAGGACATAAATTTTGTATATACTAATCAATGTAACTCAAATTCGTGTATTAGGAATTAGGAATGATATATATAACAGTGTCTGGCACACAGAGGTGATCAGTGAGTCTTCCTTTCTGTTTCTCTGACTTAGAACAAAAAGTTGACTACGTAAAATTTAGAAAATACACTCAAGTATAATTATGAAAATAAAATCATCCATAATCCTAGTACCCAGATAACCAATGTTGATATTTAAGGTAACTCCTTACTGAAGTTATTCCTCTAGATTACTCCAGATGTTTTACTTTATAATACAAAAAAGAATTTTGTGTAAAAAACAACAAGCCCCTCAGCCATTCCCCCTCCTGATGTACACTTAGAGGATCAATTGAAGTTGCAATATGGTCAGAGCAGCCACTAGAGGGTGGCCGAGGCTGATGCATCCATCACCCTCCCCTACTTTCTCAAAGGCCTTTAACTGCCATTCATGTTACGATTTCTGGACCTGCACACCTCATCACATAAAGATTAAAAATTACTATCAGCCAGGCATGGCGGCTCACACCTGTAATTGCAGCACTTTGGAAGGCCGAGGTGGCTGGATCACGAGGTCAGGAGTTCAAGATCAGCCTGACCAATATGGTGAAGCCCAGTCTCTACTAAAAACAAAAATTAGCCAGGCGTGGTGGCACGCACCTGTAGTCCCAGCTACTCGGGAAGCTGAGGCAGAAGAATCCCTTGAACCCGGGAGGCGGAGGTTGCAGTGAGCCAAGATCGTGCCACTGCACTCCAGCCTGGGTGACAGTGCACGACTCCGTCTCAAAAAAAAAAAAAAAAATACTATCAAAAAGAAAGGAGGAAGCTCTTCAGGGTAATGAAGTGTTAATAGTTTGGATATCAAATACGGCTACCCAGGATATCAAATATAGCTACTGATTTGTTAGTATATACAAAATTTATCTGCTATGTACTGTATTTCATTCAACTACTTGGTACTTTACCAAATGTCTCCCTCTGTGCTTCTTGAGAACACGATGCAACTTCTCCACTAGGAACGGAGATGCTTACATTACACAGCATACAGCAGCATTCTACATTCCACTACTGCCTGCCACACCCCATCCCCACCATTTAACATAACTGACGCAGTGTGTGCTAAACATCTCAATTCTGAATACTATTACAGAATTTGTTTCAAAGTACTATAACATGTCTAATTTTAAGTATCTTTTTTATATTTTGAACTTTCATATTATAGTTTCCAAAAAAAGAATGACAAGAAATATAGCTACGTATTCTTTAATTAGCTGAGAAACAGGTTAAAACCATTTTCCAAAGATTTACATAAAGTTTTACCTTCCCCGAATCCTCTTAATTGATCAGGTGTGATCATAAATGATATAATAATTTATAGTATTTGATCATGTTTTAAGTGTAATAGAGTTCTGGACAACTACAAAACCAATTAATATAAAATTAATTGTGCTACTGATTGTGGAGAATCAAATAATGTTCTGAGAACATACAAGTTACAAACCAAGATGATAACAATCTGAAGAAAAAAACAACCTTCTTCCTCCTTGGTACTTTTAGCATAAATGCCACAAAGTACAAATCCACAAACCAAAAGGAAATGCAAATTAAAACTACAAATTAAAATTAAAAATACAAATTAAAACTACATTCCACACTCAGTGGAATGACCAAAATTTTTTAAAGACTGACAACACCAGGTGTTGGCAAGGATATGGAGCAACTGGAACTCTCATATACTACTGATGGGAATGTAAAACGGTACGGCCACTCTGGAAAACAGTTTGGCAGTTTCTTATAAAGTTAAGCATACAGCTGCTGTACTTTATCATACAACCCCAAAATTCTACTGTGTGTATTTATGCAAGAAAATAAAAGCATACATTCATACAAAGACCTGTACTCAAAGGTCTACAGCAACTTAAAATACTCCAATACTGGAAATAACCCAAATATCCATCAGCTCAACAAACTGTAGTAAATTTATGCAATGGAAAGCAATGAAAAGGAACAAACTACATGAAAACAACATGAATGAGTCCCAAACGTATTATGCGAATTGAAACAAGCCAGACACAACTGTATACATCCATTAATATGAATTTTTAGAAAAAGCAAAATGAGCCAGTCATTGGCATGCACCTGTAAGTGCCAGCTACTTGAGACGTTGAGGTGCGAGGATCACTTGGGCCCAAGAGTTCAAGACCAGGCTGTGCAACACAGTGAGTCCTCATCTCTTTAAAAAAAAAAAAAAAAAAAAAAAGTTGGGCCGGGTGCAGTGGCTCAAACCTGTAATCCCAGCACTCTGGGAGGCCGAGGAGGGTGGATCACCTGAGGTCAGGAGTTCGAGACCAACCTGGCCAACATGGTGAAACCCCATCTCTACTAAAAATACAAAAAATTAGCCAGGCATGGTGGCAGGCGCCTGTAATCCCAGCTACTCGGGAGGCTGAGGCAAGAGAATTGCTTGAACCCGTGAGGCGGAGGTTGCAGTGAGCCGAGATTGCGCCATTGCACTCCAGCCTGGGTGACAGAGCAAGATCCTGTCTCGGAAAAAAAAAAAAAAAAAAAAAAGGTTGGGGGCGAAAAAGCAAAATGATAGTGACAGAAAACAGGTCCATGTTTGTCATAGACCAGGGCATGAAAAGACTTAACAGCTGAAGACAAAAGCAAGCAACATATCACCAAACCTGAATTAATCTAATCAAAATGACAGTATTAGATATAAACTTTCAAAATCCCAGTTAAAGTCCTGTACAATGGCTCCTCAAATAACATTGTTTCCTTCAACATCATTTCATTAGAAGGATGGTAAGGGGGGAAAAAAATTAACTCCCAACTGAGGCCACTGTCTATATGGTTCACACCTTCTCCCCATGCACACCTGTTTTTTTTCTGCGTACTCTTCCCACATCCCAAAGCTATGCATGCTAGGTTCATTGATGAGTCTAAACGGTTCCAGAATGAGTGACTGTGAGTGCGCCCTGCAATGGGATGGTGCCCTGTCCAGGGCTGGTTCTCACCTGGCACCCTGAGCTGGAATAACTGGGTAAATATTATCTTGTGCTTAGTTTCTGTCTTAAATATATGTACAGTTCACATTTATGTCAATATTCAATGTTAGAAGTGTTTTGGTCTTTATTTAGACATTTAGTGATGTTTTTGCGACCAGAAATATGCCATAGGAATTTAACTCTGCCAGTTACCTGACAGACATGGAACCAACATTTTTTTTCTCTTGCGCCCCCACCGTCCACAAATTCTCATTTCAGCAAAAAGGCCAAAACAAGTGATAAAATATCAATTTCAGATTCAAAAGAATGTAATGTAACTCTAACCTATTTGTTAATTCTGGCAAGTGGCTACATACTGTTTATAACTTAAAATGCAACGGTAACCACCAGTCATAACATTGTCTCTTAAAACATATTCAGATCAAAGCAGAGAGGTTTCTGTATTTCTATTGGAGTTTAAGATGAAGGAGGAGACCTAATCTGGCCCATTCCTGGGAAACCTCCTTCAATATAAATTAAACCACACCTACTTTTAAAACAAAATCTGGATGGTGGCTACGTATGCTGGGTTATAGCAGGATCCTGTAAAAGTTCAGAATACAGTTTTGGCAAGCTCTTGTAGACTAACAGATGTATAAGAGAGATTTGGAAGATCTTTTTGTCTCTCCCAATATAACCATTTTCAGATATTTACACTGAAGACTGCAGGGTGGGAAATAAACACTGGCTCTCTTCTAACCTGATATTCAGCAGTATTTTGGAACTTACTTGCTGGTCAGTAGAAAGAAGAAATACACCACCAAAAGTACAAGAAGTCAGTGAGAAATAAAGCCAAAAGCATTTATCACTTGTTAAGATGCTACCGAAACCTAGTATTTTCTCCCCTTCCACAAAACAGTACCTGGCATCAGAGATCACACACTCATAGTGAAAAAGTTTAGAAAGTTTTCTCTTTAAATTTTATTTAACTATTTATTTGATTAATAATATACTCAAAGGGCTCAATTCAAAAGGCACAAAAAGGTATACAATGAAGATTCCCTCTGCTCAGGTCTTCCATTCGGTTTTCCTCCTGAGTGACTTTTGAGGTACTTATTGCTGATAACACAGGTCTGCAAGGCAACCAATTTTAGTACAGGAGCTAATAGCTGGTCGGAACAACATGCTCACAAGCAAACTTTGAAGGGATTCTTAATTACCAAAGGATTAATTAAACCCTGGATGTAAGCATAAAAGGAATGATTATATATTTACATATCCATTAGTAGAAATCCCATTGTGATTTTTTTTTTTTACAGATCACAGCACACTGAACAAATCTAAATCTGTACCCTTCAACTAGGTCTTAAAAGTGAGCCATTGTCTTTCAGTACTAAAGTCCTCAAGAAGCTTAAACTTAACCTGGCTAACAGTAAAACAATCCTGCGTAAGGATAGGGAAGAGGAAAAGCAGAAAGAAAAAAGCAATGGGGTGGGGACAAAGGGAAGAAGATGAGAGAGATGGTGGTGGAGGGGGAGATAGAAGGAGAGAAAGAGAAGAGGTGAGAGAGAGAGAAAATCTCTCTGTTGTCCACAGTGGCGTTCTCATGCTCAAAATTCTAGCTTTAAATAGAGCACTCAAACTGCTGGGAGAGAAGGGGTGGAGTAGATTACTTCTAAGACAGATTCCAACTTTTGTTTCCATTTCAAAATTCTCACTTCTTAAGCATTTGGTCCAAAAATTGTTACATATTTTCCTGCTTAAAAAAATGTTCCTCTATTTGTGAGTTTACCTGGGTTTTCCTAAATATAAAATCAAGATAGAAAAGAAAAACCTTAAAAACAGTTTTCAAGCTCTTTAGATACACCCACGCATATTTAATTGATAAGCTAATTATAAGCTATATTATCATTAATGCAGGTCTCAAGGCCTTTCTATACTACCTTTTTTTAAGGCTAGTCTTAATTGCTATTCTAAACAACCTATTTATTCTAATAATCCTGGTTTTGGAACACTTGTTAATTAGATAAGGCAAAGGCTATGTGAAAGTTACCTAATTGAAACCCTTGTTTTCAGAAAGGTACTCTAAATCAGTATCTTAAACCTGCTATGCATGTGAATCACCTGGGGATCTTGTTAAAATGCAGGTTCTGATCCAGCAGGTCTGGGGTGAGGCCTGCAGCTCCCAAGTGCTATTAATGTAGCTAGTCCCTGGATCAGACTTTGGGTAACAAGGCCCTAAATCATTCTTCAAGATTTCAAGTTATCCCCTCCACAGTCTCACAAAAATTGTATTTGTAAATAATATAACCAATGTACACCACCACCCAGCTTTGTGAGTACCTACGGAAACTGATGTGGGTTGCTTTCTCAGTTGTGTTCAAATTTTCCAAAAGCTTCTTTAGTTTATTGAGCCTAAATTATTTAAAAATACCCCTCTGTGGCTGTGCAGGAATCACATCTTGCATCAGGCAAGAATTCACTTAGAGCTGATATAAGCTAATACCATAGTTTTAAATTTAAAATGTATACTGTTAAATTATTCTTCAAGTTAATTATAACTACTTGATTAGCAATTCCTAAATCCTACGCAACGAACTAAGTGATCTTTTTTTTTAAATTGAAACAGAGTCTCACTCTGTCACCCAGACTGGAGTGCAGTGGCACAATCATAGCTCACTGTGGCCTCGACCTCCTAGGCTCAAGTGATCCTCCCACCTCAGCCTCCCAAGAGCTAGGATTACAGGAATATACCATCATGCCGGACAAATTTTTGTATTTTTTGTAGAGATGGAGCTTTACTGGTCCTGAACTCCTGAGCTCAAGCGATCCTCCTGCCTTGGCCTCCCAAAGTGCTAGGATTACAGGCATGTAATCCTCAGCCTCCCAAAGTGTTAGGATTACAGGCATGAGCCACCAAGCATCCAGCCAGTGATGAAATTTTTATAGTTAAATGAGAAGGACAATATCAGTTTTTCATAAAGCTAAATATATGCTATATTGTTACATTTGTTATAATTTATTTATAACTCTATGGTGATGATTTTCCTTTTAAATGTCCAAATGAATAAAAGTTGGCAAGTGTATGTCCATCACTTTCTCTTCACTCTTTAATTTTTAAAAACTGCTTACCCTGATAAAAAAAATCTGAGAACTAACAAATTCAAATAACTTCTCCACACCTCTTCCTTCTCTGAGAACTCGGGATGCTAAACAGAGTATGTGTGTGTGTGACTGCAGGAGCACTTGGAACCACTTGTGGCCCTTTTTATTAATTCTCCCCATCAATCCCCAAGTTGTGACTTCATTTACTAATGGAATTGTGCTGATCCTCTTGGATGAGTCTGGACTGGAAGAGGGGCAGGGGTGCAATATTTAGATGCACTATATGAGGCAATTCCTAAAGCCCTTGGAACTTAGACATCCTGTGATTTCACAGAATCCACACCATTTCTTCTTCCCTCCAAAGCTTGAGCCAAAACCATCAATTAAAAAAAAAAAAAAAACCCTCTTCCTCACCTCCGTAGGCTTAGCACATGGCAGTGTTACACAGAAGTTTTCTGAGAAGGATGTAGATGAGTTTTGTACACCCTGCCCACTCTGTGTTATACATAAGAGAAAGAAGCCATGCTTAGCTGCATGCAAGCAGGTTGTCTTGCATTAATAATACTGAATGAGGACAAAAAGCACTCGAAACAGCAGAGTTCCAGAAGAACACCAAATTTATATTTAATTTAAAAAGGACAGCCTCTTAATTAGGCAAATTTCACATTTTTTTATTAAAAAGAAACAATTAGAATTGTTTAGTGTGAATAAAATTAGTGTGAAATTTCTCACTATCCCAAATTCTATCACAGCAAACACAGAGACATACAACAGCTGGTCAATTTAACTTACATATCCTGTTATTAAACATTACCTCAGGTCCATTAAACTCACTTTCTTCCCCAACTCCTTCCCCAC
Organism: Pan paniscus; assembly: GCF_029289425.2. Classification (NCBI taxonomy): domain Eukaryota; kingdom Metazoa; phylum Chordata; class Mammalia; order Primates; family Hominidae; genus Pan; species Pan paniscus. Next base: position 52,478,291 of record NC_073254.2, on the reverse strand, counting down.
AAAAAAGACTATAAATTGTATACTGCATGTCATAATGGGAAGATGATTACCTTTTTCTGGGGCATGATACATGCAGAAGCTGTAACTACAAGAAACTGAAGTAAAAGTAACCCATATTATACATCTTCAATGTAAGTCTCAGAGACACACCATGCAGAGAAGAGTTGCTGAAGTCAGCTGGCTCTATCTTCATCTGTGTTTACTTAGCACACCATGAGACGACTTCTCTGGTTCAATTATCTGTGGTTACCTAACTAAGAACTTTTAAAAGAGAAGGACCAGAATTATTGGCTCAAGAAATCTGCCAAATGTCCATATATTTGCTGATGTCCCCTGAACTGTACATCTAGTTTAGTGTACATTGATAACAACACTCAAGTGGTCAACTTTTCCTCATACACAGTGAAGAAGTATAAAAACATAGTAATGTTTTCAATACTGTTTTAAAAACTGTTCTAGAAACCTGATGAAATTAAGATTTCTCTTGGCAAGTCATCCTTTATTAACCATGCAGAATGTAACAACTGTATAATAAATTAAAATGATTTTTAAAAATCCATCATTATAAGAAAAGTGATTCATTCTAAAAACAGTCTCTCAGGTATCTCAAATGACTTGCCCAAGTTTGTCTCAAAACAGAGAGGGAAGGATAGATAAAGGCTTGTCAATCCTACTTAAGAGCTCCTTCTACCACATTACATGATTCTGATCTAGAAAAGTCAGATGCCATTGACAGTGGCAATCAACTGTTACTTTTTATTGATAATGTAATAATGCACACCTATACTCATTTTATATACTGGCACTATAAATAAGATTTGATTGCAAGGAATTATCCTTAGAAACCATCTGTCAATGTCTGCCATCCTTTGGTAAAGATATTAAAACCCATCTTTGAGACTTCTATACTCTTTATCAAAACATGCTTCGACAGATCTGTAGAGTGAGAGTAGAGATACAGAATATGCCCATAACAGAGCCCAATATAAAACCATCATATGTGGAGCTCCTGGGGTTTGAAATGGCACTAAAGAAATTTATCAGAGACTCTCTGCAAATCTGCTGAGCAGACTCTCATTTTTGATCTTACTCATATAAAAACTTCTCAGCCACCCAGAAGCTGATTATCTCACTGAAGAAGATCTATCTCTTCTTGTTACAGGTTTAACATCTCACTATTCACACACGCAACTGCATGAATTTGTGATGTCAAGAAAATCACCAACTTTTAGAATCAGAAGAGACCACAGTGATTTTCTAGTTCAACATTTTGGGTTTTAGGTAAGCTCTAATTACTGAGCCCCGCAAAAGAACTGCCACTCTCTTTCTCAGTCTGACATACCTTTGCCACATGATGATGATCTGTGTTATAGCCAGACATTTAATGGAAGAGACAAAAATTCTGACTTTAAATGATTAAGAATAAAGGTTGAGAATTATCTCTCGATTTCATTTTTCCATACCATTCCTACTCTACAATAACATCATGTATTGGGCTAAAAATTCAAGTCTGAAGATTATAAGCTTATATTCTGCATATTCTATTATTGAAAATTTAGAAAATATAGGATCAAAGTATAAATGAAAATATTGTTACATTTAATACCGTTCAATCTGAAGACCTACTTATTCATTCGTGTGTGTGTGTGTGTGTGTGTGTGTGTGTGTGTGTGTGTGTAGACAGCTTTAGCACTTCCAAGTGTGTTAACTCTTATCAGGACACTGCTGTCCTAAAGAGGGATGGAGAGGGGGAGAGGGGAAGGGGGAGAGGGAAAGGGAGAGGGAAAGGAAAGAAAGAAAAAAGAAAAGAAAAATTTAAAAGAAATAAAAATCCTGCAGAGGAGGAACACTGACGGTATCACCAAGGCAAGCAATATAATGCTATGAGCAAACGTGTTGGAAATCAAATGCCTCCTTGGTAAGATTCTACCAAATATGTACTATCAGAAATCACCTTCAAAATACACAAGAGTTTTTGACAATCACAAGATCTCAACCTGAATATATCCAAGTTCTGGGATACAAACTGGAATCCCTTCCCATGGCCTCTCTGCATCTTCTACACCAAACCCCATGTCACCAAATTTTTAAAATAGAGGACTCCTAAAATCCTCCAAGGGACCACTGTAAAACCTAGAAAGCTGACCCAGGATAACTGGATAATGGGATTTGGCCATCCTTCAGTTTCATATAAAAGATAACAACATTAATGAGAAAAGCTGAGAAAAAGAAGAATTGCCCCTCAAACAATATTAGAGTCATCAAGAAAAAATTAGTTTTTTCATTCAGACGACAGAAGGTGATGGCAGCAGGTTAGAGCAAACTCACAGTAATAAGCAGTGATTGAGGGGTTCCCTGAAGGCAGAAGGAAAAAGATATACAAATAGCAATGTTAAGATTCTGGACTAGCCAGGCACTGTAGCTCTCGCCTGTAATCCCAGCACTTTGGGAGGCTGAGGCAGGTGGATCACTTGAGCTCAGGAGTTCAAGGCCAGCCTGGTCAACATGGCAAAACCCCGTCTCTACAAAAAAAAAAAAACACAAAAATTAGCTGGGCGTGGTGGTGCATGACTGTAGTCCCAGCTACTTGGGAGGCTGAGGTGGGAGGATTGCTAGAGCCCAAGAGGCAGAGGTTGCAGTGAGCTGAGATCACACTGATGCACTCCAGCCTGGGCGACAAAAGTGAGGCACCATCTCAAAAAAAAAAAAAAAAAAAAAGATTATGGATGGTTTTTAATACTAAAGGTTCATTTACTCAAATTTCATTAATTGCATTTATAATAAAATACAATGTACAAGCTGTTTTAATTATTATAAACTAAATTAAAATACAGTGGTATAGAGGAGAGGGGGCAGATGACTATGGCAGTTTATTTGCTCAGTGCATCCCAGGAATAGCTTTCATTTCAGGCCTACACTTTGTGCATCCAAAGTCAGAAGCACACTTATGAGATCAATTTAGTTCAGCATGTGGAAGAATGGCATTCAGTGAGCTATGCCATCACGTCACATAAAGAAAATGTAACCATGGCTGCAGAGATTTCGTTGGGTCACTCTAAACTGTTACCAAGATATGTAACTGAACTGTGGATCCTTTCAACAAATCTCTATATGAGGGGCTGAATATAGAGAACCAACGAACTAAGATCATTGTCATCTTCCTGAAAGATGAGAAGTAACATTCTTTGCCTACCATCATTGGAGGCAACGTTGATGGCCTTCTGGTTTTGATAATTATAGTCATTCTGTCCAAGTGTGGCATTTTCCCCCCAGCCCTCTTCTCGTGTTAGCAAGGTATGTGGCTTTTTAAAAAGAAAATATCAATAATTGAACTCAGCATAGGGAAGGCCCAGATGAAGCCAGCGAATCTGCTCACAGAAAAAAATTAAGATCTGCTCTCTCATCTACTGGGAGATAATATCAACCAATCCTCGAAATTCTAAAGACTTGGTGTCGTACTGATTGCTTTTTCCTTTAGGATGATCTAGAGTAGCATCGAACAAATTGTGGACTATCATGGGGTGTTTTCTTTTGTTTTTATTGTTGTTGTTTTTTTGAGACAGGGTCTCACTCTTTCACCCAGGCTGGAGTGCAGTGGCAATTGCAACCTCCACCTCCTGGGCTCAAGTGATTCTCCCACCTCAGCCTCTTGAGTAGCTGGGACTACAGGCACACCACCGAGCCAGGCTAATTTTTGGATTTTTCGTAGAGACGGGATTTCACCATATTGCCTAGCCTTGTCTCGGATTCCTGGGTTCAAGCAATCCGCCCGCCTCAGCCTCTCAAAGCGCTGTGATTACAGGTGTGAGCCAACATAACTGGCCTAGAATATCGTGTTATAACCACATATTTTCCCAAAACTGTATGCACTGTGCAAAAAGTAAACCTGGGAAACATTTGATGTTAAACTGTTTTCTTTAAAAAAAAAAAAAGAAAGAAAGAAAATACAGTAGTGTAATTTAGAACTAAACTATAAGCTTCCTGAGGGTATCATCTTTGTATCCATTATGTCTTCATTGAGCTTGCAAGTATTTATTGTTGAACTAAGCCTAGTTTATGTTTATATAGGCTTAGTACGCATGAATATTTATAGTATATCTTCTTAAGGAAAACAACATCTCTTGAGTATTCTATAATTCAGCCGTTTTATTGAATAGGACAAAATCTCAGGCTTTCTGCATTTAAAATGTTCACACTTGACTGTATTTTCACTGGTAAAAATGTACTTCTCTAGTAATACAATAAATTTGATCAAGGATGCTAAACTCTGTATTCACCTAATATATCAATATTTAGACTAAAAGAAAAGACTAAAAGACAAAAAGAAAAGATATCAGACCAACAGCCATAACTCAATTCTCTTGTGTGCAACTACTTTTTACTCCTAGGGACAAAGGAGTTGCCTTTACTTTTATTCCTCTGACCTTCTCTACAGAGCTTGCCGGAAGCTATGGGAATGCACAAATACATGTTTATCCATGTTCTGAAAGAGGTTTTCCAAGCTGAATAAACCAGACATCTCACTCCACCAACTACATCATACAAATTTAGTTTATTTACATATGACCAAGGGATGAATTAATGGCTGAAAAAAAAAGTGCTAACATCAACCCTGTGATTTTATGAAGTAAAAAGTAATTCTAAATTCTAGAGCTCTGAACCTTTGGCCAAAAGCCCACTAAAAGATAAGACTGTAATAGAGTTTATGTTGCTCTGCTCTGTGCAAAGATCCTAGGAAAAATAAATGAATTGGGCAGGAAAGAACACCAGGATGGAGATCATTTGTAACAGAACACAGACTGTCTTACAAGATACATTTGCATCAGCCCTTCAGTTCCCAGTCCTAACTATGATTTCAGGAGCACCTTGTGCCTTCCAGAAGGTCAAACACTAGTAGTAATGGATCTGTGAAGAGGAGAGCAGTGAACCAGTTTCAGAAATAACAAAGCATTGTTTCTAGGGGATTATTATTCAACTGGAAGTTGGGACTGTCCTACTCCAGGTCAAGAGAAAGTAACTTATTTAAAAGAATGAATAAAAATGAGTTAGAATACTTTCTACACTAAGGGTGGTCAGAGTTATTTTGAAGATTTTTTAAAAATCTCCTTAGTAAAAGGATATACAAGCATTCTTGCATTTCTAAATTACCCTGCATTCTTCAACCTATTCTCCTTCAAGTGTGATTAGAGCGAACTCTAAGCTTTATTCAGTGCATCAGAGGAAGGTCCAGTGCCTATAATTTTCTCATTCATGAATATTTCTACTTCTAAAAAGAAAGAAGCATTAAGCAGAAGGTAGGCGCAAGACTCAGTCAGTGATATGGTTTGGTTGTGTCCCCACCCAAATCTCATTTTGGAATAAAAGTAAAGACAACTCCTTTGTCTCTAGGATTTACTCCTAGTTGCACACAAGAGAACTCAGTTATGGCTGTTGGTCTGATATCTTTTCTTTTTGTCTTTTAGTCTTTTCTTTTAGTCTAAATATTGATATATTAGGTGAATACAGAGTTTAGCATCCTTGATCTAATTTATTGTTTTACTAGAGAATAATTCCTACGTGTCATGGGAGGGACAAGTGGGAGGTAACTGAATCATGGGGGCAGGTCTTTCCCCCCCTGTCAGGCGGTTCTCCTGACAGTAAATAAGTTAAGTCTCATGAGATCTGATGGTTTCATAAAGGGGAGGTCCCTTACACGAGCTCTCTTGCCTGCCACCATGTAAGATGTGTCTCTGCTTCTCCTTTGTCTTCTGCCATGATTGTGAGGCCTCCCCAGCCATGCCAAAATGTGAGTCCATTAAACCTCTTTCCTTTATAAATTACCCTGTCTTGGGTATGTCTTTATTAGCAGTATGAGAATGAACTAATAAATATAGTCAGGATCTATGAAATTTTCGCTCTTTCACAAATTTGTTTGGAGGGCATGGGAAATACAGTTTCTCCATTTCAGAATTAGATGAGAAGAATTTATAATTAATTAATGGAAGGTGCTATGGGTCTCCCAAATGATCAATATCAATCTGAGATCAACATCATCTCAAAACCTCTCAGGATCATCACAGTAAGTTTTTTGGTTTGTTTGGTATCTGAATTTGCTTTTATTTTTTAAAAAATTGTTTAAACTCCAATAGGGGGATAAGTAAAAGCAATTCTACTTGTGCCACCCAGAAGTATTTTCCTTTTTTAAAAAAGCTTTATTTTTTCCTTCTAATCAATGGAATCTATAAAGCTTTATTTTTTAGTAATAGTTTTAGATTTATAAAAAGGTTGCCAGGATAGTACAGAGAATTCCCATATACTCAGGAGCCAATTTCTCCTATCATTAATATCTTACACTAGTATGGTATATTTGTTACAATTAACGAGCCAATATTGACACCCTATTAACTAAAGTCCACACTTGCTCAGATTTCCTTAGTTTTTACCTGATGTTCTTTTCCCATTCCAGGATCTCATCCAGGACACCACATTAGATTTAGTTGTCATGTCTCTTTATGTTCCTCTTAGCTGTGATAGTTTCTCAGATATTACTTGTTTTTGATAACCTTGACATTTGTCAAGAGTACTGGTCAGGTATTTTGTACAATGCTCATCAATCTGGGTTTGTCTGATTTTTCTCATGGTTAAACTGGATTAATGGGATTGGAGGAAGATCACAGAGGCCATTCTCATCACACCATATCAAGGGTATATGCAATCAATATGAATTATCACTGCTGATGTTAATCTTGATCACCTGGCTGAGGCAGTGTTTGTCAGGTTTCTCCATTAAAGTTACTTTCCCTCCCTTTCCACACTTGGAAGTCACAGCACAGCCCACACTTAAGGAACAGAGAGTCAGGCTCCCCTTGCTCCTTAATGGCAGAGTAGCTACATAAATTATTTGGAATGCTACATGGTAAATTTATCTCTTTCTCCCCCTTTTAGTTATCTATCACTAATTATATAGCAGTATGGACTCATGGATATTTATTTTATATTTCGGGTTACAACTTGTTAGTATTTTATTTTGTTGTTCAAATAGTTCCTTCCAGCTTGGGCCACTGGGAGCTCTTCAGCTGGCTCCTGTGTCCCTCTGACATGCCCCCTTCATTGTGGGGTTTTTTAAAGCACTTCTTTACTTTTTGGCACTATAATATGTTCAAAGCTCAATTTATATATTTCCTACTCCAGTCCTAGAACTGACCACTTCTCCAAGAGCCCTGGTTGCTTCTATTGGAGAATGGTTATTAGAAACCAGGATCTAGGTGCTACATATAATCACTGTTTGCTGCATCTAGGCCCTCTCAGCAGACAGAGCAAGGAAATATATGTGTATACCAATCTGTGTACACATTCATCTCTGTAAATATTTCTATATGTAACCATCTGTATCCACATTAAGTATCCACATTACTGATATATCCTTCTCTAATTCATTACCACATGGACCATTCTAGCCTCTTCCCCTTACTCTTCTGTAAATACCCACCCCAACAATGAGAAATCTGGCTTCCACCATCCATTTATTTATTTGCTCAATTCCAGTATACATGTATAACAGTATCAGAACTGTTAACCTGTACACCCATGAAAAACAACTTCATCAACTAGAATACAATACTCAGGTGCAGGTTCTTTTGCCTTTAGTCTTTCAGAATTCACTTATTTCCAAATTTACTTAGTTCAGCATTTTTTTTCTCTCCCCCTCCCGCCCCCCTCATTACAGATGTTTCATACATCTGTAATAGTCTGTTTTTAAAACATTCTGCATTCTATCCTGGGATCTCCTAAACATTTTCTTTTTAATTTTCACACATTAAAATTCATTCTTTGTGCTGCAAAAGTTCTGTATGTTTTGACAACTGTCACGTAGCCACTATTCCACTGGATCATACAGAATAGTTCCATCCCCCTAAAAATTCCCCCGTGCTTCACCTATTCAATCCTCCTCACTTCCTGAACTCATGGCAACCACTGATCTCTGTACTATCACTTTAGTTTTCCATCTTCCATGTCATACTAGTGAAATTATATAGAATGCAGCCTTTTTGAATCAGGTTCCACTTTGTAATTTGCATTTAAGATTCATCCATGTCTTTTTGTGGTTTGACAGCCTATTTCTTTTTACAGTTGAATAATATTCTACAGTTTGTTTATCCATTCACCTATTGAAGAACATCTTTAGTTACTTCCATTTTCTGGAGATCATAATATAGCTGCCATGATAAACATTCATATGCAGGTTTTTCTGTGAACCTAAGTTTTCAAAGGAAATTTCAATATAGCAGTTAACACCATCCCTTCTTCCTGAACAATCTTCCAATTCTGCTACCTATCCACTGAAGTCACCAAAGTCTCTTCCCACCAAACTGGTGCATCTGCCCAATAATCCTCTATTTCTCTAGCACAATTTTAATTGCACATGTGCTAGCCACTCTTTTCAAAGCTGACCGACCTATGAATTCTACTAAATCGAATAAACATTTACTAAGGGCCTACTATGTGTCAGGCACTGTATACACTAGGATTCAAAGGATGAATGAAACAGTGGTCATGGCCCTTTATGAGGAAAGCAAAGCACCTCCAGTTAATTCACCCAGGAGCACAAGGGACCACAGAAGTGCTTCACAGTGCTCCCAAGCTTACCCCAACAGCTATCCCTCCCTCCTTGCAGTGGCTGTCTTAACCTCAAGTAGAAACTAGTTTGGGGCTCTCTAGTGATATGAACTGCCTGTGTATTTTTATTTGAGTCTTGTCTCTCACACTATGCATGCATCTGAGCTAAGTTCCTAGCTTTCTGTACGAATGACAAATCCATCATAATTCTTATCATCAGAGTCAACAGGTGTTCCTTAACCCTCTTCTATCATTACAATGCTATTCTTTCCTCCATTCTCATTTTCTTTGTAGGGCCTGGAATCATATACCAGCCATACTCCTGAAAATATAGGAACTAAAAGACTATGCCGAAGAAGAAGACTGATATGTTAAAGCACTTCTAATTTAATATTGCCTGTATCTCCCCAGTTCTTACTTTCTCCAATGGAAATAAGAGAACAGTATAAATAACTAAACCCCTTTCTACTATTTATATGCAAAATGACTGGATAATGCAAAAATGACTTTACAAGGAATATAACACATTTTATTCTGCAAATTTACTTCTCCCTACCTAATTAGCATAATAAAGGCACTGCCAGGCACAAACTAACATATGAAGTTCAAGAGTACATGTGACTCTCCTGGAAATGTATCCTACAAAAATAATTCAAGAGAAGAAAAATATGCTATGCAGAAAATGTTCATTACTATGTTATGTATAATAATGAAAAACTGAAACAACCAAAACAATCCCAAAAGATGAGCAAATGTGAATAAATTAGGTCAATGGTATAATATGCAACAATTCAAAATAATTGGAAAACAAAATAGAAACATGGGAAATGTCTCATATTGTAGAATATAAGGTTACAAATATATTTATACACTGCAAAAATATGCATATATATAAAGAACCTGAAGGAAAATATACAGAAAATGATTTAGATAATTAAATTAACCAAATTTTTCCTTAAATTTTTTCTCTTACAATATTAGTCTGAAGAAAAGTTAATGTATCCCTTTATTTTAGATAGAGTTTTGCAGGTTCTTCCAAACCATACTCAACAGAAAACAAAACAAAACAAAACAAAACAAAAAAACCTATTAGGGGGTTAAGGGGCAGCTAAGAATAACTGAACTCAGGAAATGTTGGATAAAAGATCAGACTGCTTGGCTTGAATCTAGGCTCTGCTAAACTATTAGTTCTGTTAACTGTGGGATGGTTACTAATCTCTGTGCATCCTCATTTAAATTGAGGACACTTATACTTTTGTGATAATAAAAAAGAAATAAGTACATAACAAGTGTATGATAAATGTAAGTTTTACTATTCCATTCATATATGTGTTGATCAGATAATAATGCTGAAGAGAAATACTGTGAGACTATCAATATAATCTTACAGCAGCATATATTTTGTGTTCATTATTTGTCTGGTGTTGGAAAATTATAACCATTGAAAATCTGCGCTTAAAATTCCTTTTCTTCTGCAAGATAAGAAAGATAAGAGTCTCTTTTTTTTTTTTTTTGAAATGGAGTTTCGCTCTTGTAGCCCAGGCTGGAGTACAGTGGTGTGATCTCGGCTCACTGCAACCTACGCCTCCCAGGTTCAAGCGATTCTCCTGCCTGAGCTTCCCGAGTAGCTGGGATTACGGGCACCCACCACCACGCCCGGCTAATTTTTTTGTATTTTTAGTAGAGATGGGGTTTCACCATGTTGGCCAGGCTGGTCTCAAACTTCTGACCTCAAGTGATACAACTGCCTCGGCCTCCCAAAGTGCTGGGATGACAGGTGTGAGCCACAGTGCCCGGCCAAGTCTCACTGTTTTAAATTTCGTTTAAAATTTTTATATTTAGAATAATTTGACAGTTTCCTTTAAAAAAAAATCACATGCACTCATTTTACTTAGTAACTGTGTTTGTTTTGCTCATTAAAGGGCTTTTTGTGCTCATTAAAAGGCTTTTTAAAAACTAAAATTTCATTTAAGGAAGAGGCACTGCTTTACTCATCTTTGTATTTCCCCTCCCCAGGCACAGTACCTAACATATATAGGCAACAATTAATAAATATCAATTGAATTCTTAAACATTTTTTATTCCCACTGCAAAATTAAATTTTCCAACAACGTGGTGAAGAAATAATGATCACTGCATGTTAATAATGCAATTTCCAAAAGGGTATACCTGTTTTATTCTAGAACCTCCAGAACCTTTCATTAATAGAAACCCAAAAACTACGTGCACAAGAAACCAAGAGACCGGGCTCTTTAGACATATTAATACCTTGGGTTGCTGAAGACAACACAGGTTGAGAATTTAGTGCTTGAAAACAGTTAAGTTCTTCTAAAATGCTTGCCCCTACAATTATAAATGTGACTGACACCCAAGATTAGTTTTCCTTATTTTAAGAAAGAGGTTAAAATTAAATTTCTATTAAGAAGATCACCTCAAAAGAAGAAAAAAACATGGGGTTAATAGGATCTGTCAAGAGTCAGCAGCTGCCTTGACATGGCATACTGCACCCATATAATTAATATTCTCATGCAGGTTCTCCAGTATTATCATGCCACCACCTTTCTGCTTTTATCCCCAACTTTTACTCTCTCATTCATTCACTAACACATTCAAAGGAGCTGTTAAACTGCTACACACTGCCTGGAACAAAGGCAGTCAGAACCACTGGATCAGCCAAACATAACACTCTTGAGCATGATCATTAGGGTCACCTTCTCTTTACCCCCACCCCGGATAAGAAACATCTGGGCTGATCTCTAGTGTACACCAGAAATTTGGGGGGACCTGCCTGATATCTAGCCACTAAAGATGAATGTTTGTTTACAAAACACACAACAGCACCTGCAAAAATCTGGCCTTATATCCTTGGTAAATCTTCGTTGTTTCAAATTACTCTAGTGAGCCACAAAATAAAACAAACTGCTTAATCCAGCCAGAGTTGTAACTAAGCAGCTGTGCTTTATTGATAGAAATTGGAGAGTAAGAGTTACAAATCACATATTTAATATTATAAAGGCATCTACATTGTATTTGATAAATATAGACAGCCTGAAGAAGTAAAGAGCTACCCTATACCCTGCCAAGCATACAACGTCAAAACAATGAAAAATGTTAAGACTGCAGCTCATAATTAGTCAATCTACTATGAGGGGGGTGTTGAAAGGCAATTTCTGAGAGAAAAGTAATGTCTGAGCTTGGAATAAGCAGTCTCTCTCTATCAAAGAAGTGGACACTTAAGAACTGCTTCAGACTGCTCATAAATATCCCCATTCACAGGCAGATACCAGGTGGTCTGCCTAACCTGATTGTGAGTAGAAGCCATTCTAAGAAAAATAAAAACCAAACAAAAGAGTGTTTTGTCAGTTCCTTGGTCCACTATGGAGGGGAAATAAGCTGCTGTCCTATGGAAGACACTGAAGGATTTTTCCTACAGTGACTCCATCATCTTCAGGATCATAACATTATAATTGTTAAGTAATCATATTTTTTGTAACAGAAGCCAAAACACACACACACACACACACACAGACACACACTCCATGAACTTGTTCTTTGAACTACAGACACATAATTCTAGTAAGCAAATGTAAAAATCGTTTTTTTTAAAAGTTAGAAATCCAATTCTTTTACTGGTCCTATGATATACTCTGTTGGAATGGTAGTTTGATAACGATTTATCTTTACTGGTAACATTCACTCTTTCAAGGATTTTAGTATCTTTGCAAAAAATGAAAATATCACAAAGAGCCTAAAGAACTTAGAGTTACATGCTAAATAAACAAAACAAAAATACTACTGTGTTGTATAATGTAAATATACTTAAGCCAATCATTATCACGTGACAATTTTGATCTGAGTAAGATAAAGGCAAGCTATGAAATATTTCAGAAAACTTTTTTTTACTTTAAATTCCTGAGTTTTTAAAGGAAATGACACGTGCACACATACTTTATTGGTAACAATAAGCAGTTCATGTTATCAATAATTTGGAGAAAAACAGTCTCTTTAAAAATAAAACAGGCCAAGTGCAGTGGTTCACGCCTGTAATCCCAACACTTTGGGAGGCCAAGGTGGGCAGATCACTTGAGGTCAGGAGTTCAAGACCAGCCTGGCCAACATGGTGAAACCCCATCTCTACTGAAAATATAAAAATTAGCCAGGCATGGTGGCACGCGCCTGTAATCTTAGCTACTTGCGAGGGTGAGGCAGGAGAATGGCTTCGACCCAGGAGGTGGAGGTTGCAGTGAGCTGAGATCACGCCACTGCGCTCCAGCCTGGGTGACAGAGCAAGACTCAGTCTCAAAATAAATAAATAAATAAATAAATAATACAATAAAATCATTTTTTAAAGGCTAACAGAAATCAGCAAAGGTTGTATTTTTAGCTCTATGGTTTCATTATGTCACATAAAGGAGACAAAAACAAAATGTGACATAGGCTATTAAATAACCTGTTTTTTTTCTAGATTAAAAAGACACTTCTTAACGATAAAAATTTTAATCCAAACGTGAGATTGGACTCACCAGATTACACAGTAATTACAGATGGAAAAATGTATGTGTACAATGAAATCATCTGGTGGTCATCAACTTAAGTACATGATCAAACATGGCAATACCAAGAGAAGCACAATCTGATGTTATGGAATGTGATGCAGTAACAAATGCATGTCAACTAATAAAGTATTATTGCCAAAAAAATGTTTAGGCTAAAGTGAATTGTGAGGAAACCAATTAGATGAATGCAGAATGTTGGACACTGTATAAAACAGACTTTGATCAAGGCTTAGACTCTTCAAAAAAAAGACAGGAAAAACAAAAAAACAAACCAAAAATTGTCAAAGGAACCAGCGTAGATGAAAATAAGAGAGACATAATAAAACACTTAAACCTAATCTTGGATTAATTTTAAAACTACAATAAAAAACATTTGAGGGGCAATTAAAGAGATTTGAATGGGGCTGTATATTCAATTTTATGGAATTATTGATGTTTTTCTTAGGTATATTTCTTAATATTGTGGCAATGTAAAATAATATCCTTATTCTTGGGGAGAATAAGCTGAAGAATTTAAGGGTGGAGCGTCAATGTTTGCAACCAGCTACAAGACAGCAAAAAAACAAAGGGAGAAGAAGAGAGGGAAAGCATACGTGGAAAAATGCGAGTAACGGCTCAGTCTCAGTGAAAGATACATAGGAATTCACTGTTCCAGTGTTTTAACTTTCCTGTAGGTTTGAACCTTTTTAAACAATAAAGTTGATAGAGGAGAAGAATGATTGTGGGAGCTCCACTCTTTTCATCTATTTGCACTATACTAGGTTTTGCTTCTATTGCCAAACACACCCAAATCATCATTTTCTCTCAGTAGCAAAAGATAAATTAAATGCTGATACATGATGGGCAGCAAAGACAAAAAAATTCCTTTTTTTGTAAGCATAGGAAATACTACCTAGAAATACAAATTCAAAAGAGAGCCCTTCAAGGGTGAGTGAATTTAAAAGCCTAGTCTAAGAAACAACACAGTTCCCAAACTTGTTACATAAGTTGCAAGAAAAGTCCCAATCAATTTTTTAAAAAGCCAGTCAGCAAGAATAAAGTATTTTCAAAAAAATGCAAATCACATTGTCCATTTATAAATTTAAAGGTATTACCAAACATGATTTATCACCATAGGCAAAAAAATCTTAACATTTCATATATTTATTTTCAAATGGGTTAAATGTCAAAAGAATCCTGAACAAATACAAAAGTTTAATAACCAAAACTCTTTCTGGTAGGATTTCATTGAGTAGCTTATAATATAAAAGCTAAAAGATTAAAAAACAATCACTGAAAAATATGAAACTCCAAAATAGGGTCTGTAAAAGCATAAGAAAACTGACAGACACACAGTGGGTACTCGGATATTTGCTAAATGAATACTTAACTGAAGACAAAAGTACACCACATGCCTTTGAAATATGCTACTGTGCAGAAACACAGGGGCAAGTGAAATTTCCCTGTTTATTAAAATTGCAACAACCCCAGCACTTTGGGAGGCCAAGACAGGTGGCTCACCTGAGGTCAGCAGTTCGTAACCAGCCTGGCCAACATGGTGAAACCCCATTTCTACTAAAAATACAAAAATTAGCCAGGTGTAGTGGCAGGCGCCTGTAATCCCAGCTACTCGGGAGGATGAGGCAGGAGAATCACTTGAACCTGGGGGGCAAAAGTTGCAGTGAGCCAAGATTGCACCACTGCACCCCAGTCTGGGTGACAGAGTGAAACTAGGTCTCAAAGAAAATAAAGTAAATAATAAATAATAAAATAAATTTTAAAAATGCAAAAAATTAAATTAAATTAATAAAATAAAAATAATCACAAATCCTAAGGGGATCCTCCTTCACAACAGTCTCCACAGACACACAGAGGGAAAATGCCTGTCCAATGAGTCAAGACGCTGAGTTCTGGAAACCAATGTTAGCACACGTGACTAGCTTTTAAGAATCAGGCGGAGTTATTCCTTAGACTCCTGAGGTTTCCAGAGACCCTCCTCCAGTGGGAAATATTCAAACCCACAGAACTTAAAAAAAGAGATCTTTCAAAGGACATTGGGTTATAAGTGACATGACATCCTTAGTGAAAACTGACTCCCACGAATACAAACTCTTATCCCTGACTGAACTTTTAAGAGACAGAAAAGCCTGTCAAGGATGCCTGCCATGCCTGGGGTCATTCTTTGTGCATTAACTAAAACAAGCTTACTTCCACGTCTATAACTAATTAGACTAAGAATCTGTAATGGAGGTGGCCAAGAGGAAAGGGTGAGAAAGAGTGCTGGTTAAACTGGTACCATGTGAAACAGCTGTCATTGGCCACATGTGGCTATTAAGCACTTAAAATGTGACTGGTCTGAACTGAAATGTGCTTAAGTACAAAAGACACACCAAATTAAGTGATTTAGTATAAAGAAAATAATATTTTAAAACCTTAATACTTTTATACTGATTATATTTTAAAATATTTCATGTATGTTGTGTTAAAATTATTCGTTTATTTTGCCTTGTTTTGATTTTGCTTATATGGCTACTAGAAGTTTTAAAATTATGTTACATATTTTTATTGAGCAGCACTGGGTCAGACACACTCTAATCAAAAAGAGAGCGCAGTAAAAGAACCAGCAACTCATATTTATTAGGAGCACTTGCCAGGTTTCAATTATGTGCTATTTCAAATACAGTATTTCTCTTTAGTCTTCACAGTGGCTCTAGGAAGTACATACCCTGGGTTCAAAGAAAGCAAAGTGTGGCTTGAGGGGAGGGGGAATATACACACAAAAGTACCCCAAATCATAGCCTAGTAAATACCAGAACAGAAATTTGAATGCAAAACTCTCATTCCAGAGCTTAAGCTCAGAACCCCTAGGCCAGTGATTCTCAAAGTATTGTCCAGGACTATCACCATCACCTGAAAACTTACTAAAAACGAAAATTCTCCAGCTCTTACCCAGACCTAGAGAGTCAAATTCTGAAGGTGGGACTTACTTAGTTAACAGTCTATAGTTTAACAAGCCCTCCAGATGATGCTGATTCAGCCCTAAAGTTAGAGAACCACTGTCCTGGGCTATACCAGTAACAGCCAACGAAATCCTCCCAGAGGATAAATATAAGAAGCATGAGACAAGGCTCGTCTCCGTTATGGTATCTTTTCTTGAAACTCTTCGAGAAAACTGCTCCATGTCCCAGATCAGGTGAGCACTGTGCCTCTGGCTCTGCATCCTAACTTTCTAGAGTATTACTTCAACAACCTTCTTCTAGAAACAGCATTTCATTTCATTAACATCCAGATGGATTCCAGATTTAAATGCAAATAAAATCACAAAAACTAAAATCACAAAAACTACCGTGCCAGCCAACACTGGCTTCTTGGCTGTTCCTGAACCCATCTTGGAACACTCCCAGTTTCATGGCCCTTGCAATTGGTGTCACCTCTGCCTAACACTCTTTCCCCAGATAACTTATGTGGCTTGCTCTTTATCTATTGCTACGGACTGAATGTTTGTGTCCCCCCAAAATTCGTATGTTAAAGCCTATTCCTCAATGTATGGTATTAGAAAGTGGTGACTTGTGGGGCTATTTAGGTCATGAAGGTAGAGTTCTTACAAATGGGATCAGTGCCCTTATAAAAAGAAACAAGAGAGCTGATCTCTTTCTCTCTCTGCCATGTGGACACAGCAAGAAGGTGTCTGTAAACCAAGGAGAGGGTCTTCACCAGGAACCCAACAATGGCCAGCATGTAATCTTGGACTTCCCAGCCTTCAGTAGTATTATGAGGAATAAATTTATTGTTTTAGCCACCCAAACCAAGGTATTTTAAGATAGAGACTTTGCCAGTTTTATTTTCTGCTATATCCCTATGCTAGGATAGTACCTGGTATACCTTAAATGTTCAGCTAGGCTGGGCATGGTGGCTCATGCCTATAATCCCAGCACTGTGGGAGGCCAAGGCAGGCAGGTCACCTTAGGTCAGGAGTTTGAGGCCCGCCTGGCCAATATGGCAAAACCCTGTCTCTACTAAAAATACAAAAAATTAGCCAGGCATGGTGGCAGGTGCCTGTAATCCCAGCTACTACTGGGAAGGCTGAGGGAGGAGAATTGCTTGAAACCGGGAGTGGAAATTGCAGTGAGCTGAGACCGCACCACTGCACTCCAGCCTGGGTGACAGAGCAAGACTCTGTCTCAAAAAAAAAAAAAAAAAAAAAAAAATTCAGCTAAATATTTGTGGAATGAATAAAATTAGACCCTTAAAAAAACATGCGAACAAGCACACCACTCAGGAAGCTGCTCTCTGCTCTATTTCTGGAGACCAAGAGAGTCCCTAACATAGAGCAAATATTCAATAATGTTGGAAGGAGGGAGGAAAGGAGGAGCTAAGAATCTAAGTTAAGGCCACATCCTTAAATAACCAACAGGAACAAGAGGAACTAGAAGAACTATGAAGACAAATCAATGTAAGATATTTGTTTTAACTCAGAATGAGGCTGGCTTCAAAGACAGGGAGCCAAATAAGCATTTAGGAAGCAATATATTTTAATTTTGCAAAACAACAAAAAACAGTAAGCTTATAAACAGAAGCTTTACTGAGAGAAAATGAACAGCTTGAACTACATGGGGGAAAATAATGCATAATGTCAGGAATTGCGAGATACAAAGACAAAATAAAAATTTTTAGAGCAATGACATTTCTGGCAGATGAGGAAAAGTTTGCAATAGATGTAGTGAGATACCACAGCAAGGACAAAGTTTGGCAGGAGTAAAAGCATAAAGGTCAAACTGGAGATACATATTGAGACCACATATTTACACAGCTTACTAGGAAAGCAGCATTGAAGTTCATATGCAGTGATACAGAAAGAATCCCATGTGCTTCCACAGTTGTGAGGAAAAAGCATTAATCACACAGGCCAATGGGGTAATAATAATGCAGCTGTGTAAAGGCAAAGATAACGTTACTATAGGAACTTTGCTTCCAGTTTTTTCTACTTATTGGCAAAATTAATATTTTCTTCTAAGGAAGCATTAAAAACTTTTTTAAAAAATTTAATTCATACAATATTTCCTTCTAACTGCAATAACTTTAACCAGTAGTTTTTAAAGCATGCTTCTGTAAGAGTAAGAATATGCAAGTAATTAGTTTAGTTCTGGACTTGCCTGAGAAACTCAGAATTTATTCCCGGAAAATACTAAATCTATTCAAAAGAGCTTATTTTAAAGAGGATATTTCATTTTGAAGGCATGTCCAACAGTAATAATGCAACTTTCTAAAGAAAGGGCAGCTGAGACCAAACAAACCATGACCGAGGGTCACTACATCTGTGCCACTTTCCAGTGAGGAGAGTTGGCATGTCACCCCAACCTGAGTATCTGGCTCCTGCTCCTCTCCCCTCTCTCCATCCTGATTCAACAAAGTGCTAGCAAATGATCTCAGAAATTCTGTGGCAGAACAGCAGTGCTTACACAGGGGTTAAGATTTAGAGTCACTAAGTCTGGGGCAGGGCCAGGGTATTTAAAGTTTACAAAGGTTCTGCAGGTGAGTTGGAACAACCATTTGAAAGGATACAATCACTTCACTGAGATGCCTACTACATTTTTAGATTTATAGATTCAGATTTATAGTCCCACTAACACACACAATTATAGGTATCATCATCTTTATCAGAATAATTCACTCCAGGGTCTAAAGTTTCTATAAAATGAATTCTATGCCTACTACTAACTTCTTATTTGATTGTAAACATTTTTGGTTAATACTCACCAATTGAAAGAAATGCTAGATATTGTTACTAGGAGGACTTCTTGAGCAAATTCAAAACTGAATCATTTTTTCCAAAATCTAGAAATGTATTCCTCTGAACATCACCACCCGCAACCTCTGACTCATCAGATCACAAAAATGAATTTCTCTCATGCTGAGAGTTCCACTGGCCACTCACTTCTAACTCCACTCCTTTGTTCTGAGTTTATAATGTTTTCTAGAACTGGGATTAAATTTCACACTTTACAGCAGGTAACACAATCTGATTCAAAGTAAAGTCCCACTCCAGCCTAAATATTCTTAAATATTTTCAAGGCTATTAATTCTCAGAGATAAATCATTGCCCTATATTCAGGAAATGTAAATTTTGACACTGATAAGTTGTGGGCTATCTGAATGAGTCCATGTCTTACTTATCTTTGTATTCCCTGTGCCTGGAACATTTAGTAAACATTCTAGATTTTTTTTTTCCACTGACATAGTTGTCACTTATTAGGTTGGTGTAACTGTGGTTTTAATAAAGTATTAATTGCTTTTTAATACTTAGGCTTCTTAATGAGGGGAAAATATGCTCCTTCCTGGTTAAGTATGGATAGTTAAATAATATAACAATCCTCCCTTCTTCAGAGACTCATCCTTTGCTATAATGATTAAACTTTCCTAAATAGAGAAAGAAGACTAAATGAACTGCGAAAACGCGAAAATAAATACATAAATGATTTTAAAAGCCAGGTCAACATAAAGCTGGACAGACGGGGTTGGGAGGTAATCGGGTTTTCACTAATTTAAACGCTTATTTTTATCCACTAAACTAAGGATAAAAAAACCAACAAATGTCACAAGAAAACTGGTGGTTAGTTCTTCACTCCCCAAGGAAGATGTTTCTTTGCACAGCAGGTACTGGTAGTGGCTTACTGAACATAATTTCTGGTGCCTATAATAACATGCAACCACTGCCACCACCCCAAAAATCCATTCAAATACTCACCTAGGTAACAGCTGGTGAATCCCATGAGAGCTCAGTCACTTAACAGACCACAAACTCAAATGTCTAAAGGATAAGGCAGGTAATGTAAGTGAGTAAAGTAAGCCAGGCTCAGGACAACAGGCAGTAGTTTAGACTGGCAAACTCAAGGATACCTGCCAGTCTAACGGGCAATATCTACTCAACTCCTGCCAACCAGAGCCACAAAGAAATGTAAAAAGAAAAAAAAAATTATATTTTGTAAAGAGAACCCAAACTCAGAATTGATGTGACATCTCCCCTACTTTGAAAACACTGCAGGCCAAATCAGAAGTATCTGCAGACAATGTCTACTTTTGTGTTTTCCTTTTAAAATACAAATGTCCCTGAGAGAGCTGGTTATCTGTTTCAGTCTTGGGACAGCAACAAAATGCTTTTAGCACAGGAGGTGCTTGATAAAGACTTGTTAGATGGATGGATAGATCTGAGATTACAAAATATTTCAGGCATAAAAAGAGACTAGAATAATAAAAAGCAAATTTCACATAGCTTCACAATTTGACAAACATCTGCCTCTCCTGTCTCATCTACCTCTTCTAACTTAATTCTCCTTTATCTATTCCTCTGTTTACTTTTCAACTACATGTGCTTTGTATGTTGGTGGCACTGTGAACCTTAAGTAATAACACCAACCTAAACTTTACTTATTATTATTTTTTTCTGGAGACAGGGTCTCACTGTGTCACCACACTGGAGAGCAGTGACACAATCTTGGTTCACCGCAGCCTCAACCTCCTGGGCTCAAGCAATCCTTCCACCTCAGTCTCCTGAGTAGCTGGAACCACAAGCACGTGCCACCAGGCATGTGTGGGTGTGTGTGTCTGTGTGTGGAACCACAAGCACGTGCCACCAGGCGCATGTGTGTGTGTAGACAGGGTTTCACCATGTTGCCCAGGCTGGTCTCGAATCCCTGGGCTCAAGCTATCTGCCCACCTCAGCCTCCCAAAGTGCTTGGATTACAGCCATGAGCCTAGGTTCTTAATGTATCAGTATTTGTTAAACTGAGTTATTTCATTACAAAGAAATGTTTGTTTTATTTTATTTTTATTTTGCTACGTTGCCCAGGCTGGCCTCAAACTCCTGGACACAAGTGATCCTCCTATCTCAGCCTCCTAAGAAGCTGTGACTACAGGCACATGCCACTACACCCAGCTGAAATTTTATTTTATAAAAGAGTTCCCTTGAGTATCACATTCCTCTAGTGCCTTACATACCTGATGCTCAATAAACACTCATTGCCTAGTTTATAGATCTTTATTTAATAAACTAAAGACTGAGAGAAAGTAAAACTAAAGTACTGGAAGTCTTATATCATTGAACAATTAGAAATAAAACATCCCTTTTTAATTTTTTCAGACATTTTTCACATTCAACTTTTTGAGACTGCTGAAAAAAGTATAACTGCTGCAGTAGCCCCATGAACATGTAACACCTACAGCAATGACCTCTCTGATAATTAACAGACTAAGTCCTAGGCTTCTATAGTCTCAAAAGGGAGATGCAATGACAACAGCTACAACTGGCTCATTCCACTAGTTCAGACCAGCTTAGCTGGATCTAGCTGAAACTTGCCTTAGCCTCTAGACGAGTAGCTCACTCTTATAGATGAGAGTACTGGACACCTGGATGCTGGGATGTAGAAGTCCACTGGGCTTCAGTAGAAGTTTTAAATAAATCACTTTTAAGACAAAAGTTTCTGCCAACTAGCTTTTAGCAGTGATACACTGCTTTGTTCAAATTACGTAATCGTATACAATTTAAATGTTTTCAGAAAGTACCATCTTCACATCCTACCATCAACTATAGAGGAACTCACAAGGGAGTGACTGTTGTTCAAATTTTTAGTTTGCTTTCTAGTACCACCTGGGGGAATGTGAAAGCTAAGACTGCACATCTGAGCCCCCATTCCAACCCATGGCTCTGCCACTGATAATATACTCCCTCTTCTCATATGTACAACGGGAAGCCTGGACAGTTTTACCTTTAAAGCTCTTAACACTTAGTTCATCTGACTCAATTTTTGTTTTAGTTTCTTTCTCAGCAGTTCTAACTAATTGTAAGAATTGGCATTTCATGACCTTTATACTTTTGAGTCACTGCAAGAAATTTCATGCTCTATCTTGCAATTACCATATTGGTCCAATAGACTCACTTTATAAATATAAGACACATTATGGAAGTTTAGCAATCTTATTTTTCCTATATCTTGAAACATGTTAACATTTCATCATCCAGATAGTTTACCACTACTCATCAATTATATCCAACTATGCTTTCAAAAAGACTATAACCCAAAAAGAAAAATGATGGAATCACCTACAGTGAAGGATGATGCAATCATGAAATAAATAATTATCCTTCAGCTTTTTTCATTGCACTGCCCAAAGTAAGTCACGTGTTGCTGAACAATGGGGTTATCTTTTGAAAAATGCAATTTCATTGTTGCGTGAACATCATAGAGTGAACTTCCACAAACCTAGATGGTATAGCCTACTATACACTTAGGCTATATGGTATAGCCTATAGCTCTTGGACTACAAACCTGTATAAGCATGTTACTGTACTGAATACTGTGGGCAATTATAAAACAAAGGTATTTGTGAATCTAAACATATCTGAAAACAGAAAAGGCAGAGTAAAAACACCATGTAAAAGATAAAAAATGGGGCCAGGGGTGGGGGGTGGCTCACGCCTGTAATCCCAGCACTTTGGGAGGTCAAGGCGGGTGGATCACCTGAGGTCGGGAGTTCAAGACCAGCCTGACCAACATGGAGGAACTCCATCTCTACTAAAAATACAAAATTAGCCGGGTGTGGTGGTTCATGCCTGTAATCCCAGCTACCTGGGAGGCTGAGGCAGGAGGAGAATAGCTTGAACCCGGGAGGCAGTGGTTGCAGTGAGCTGAGGTCACACCATTGCACTCCAGCCCAGGCAACAAGAGCAAAACTCCATCTCAAAAAAAAAAAAAAAAAAAAAAAAAAGATAAAAACTGGTACACCTGTATAGGACACTTACCATGCAGGCAGCTTACAGGACTGGAAGGTGCTCTGGGTAAGTGAATGGTCAGTAAATGTGAAGGCCTAGCACATTACTGTGGGGTTTATAAATGGTACACATGGTACACCAAATTTATTGTTTAAAATATTTTTTCCTTCTACAATAATAAACTAAACTTAGCTCACTGTAACTTTTATATTATAAAACTTCTAAATTTTTAAAACCTTGGACTCTTTTGTATTAACATTTAGCTTATAACACAAACACAATGTACAGCTGTACAAAAATATTTTCTTTATATCCTTATTCTATATGCTTTTGTCTATTTTAAAACATTTTTATTTTTTGTTTCACTTTTTAAACTTTTTGTTAAAAACTGCAACACAAACACATACATTAGCCTAAGTCAACACAGGGTAAGGATCATCAGCATCACTGTCTTCCACCTCCACAAGGATTTTTTCCTACTGGAAGGTCTTCAGGGGTAGTAACAGGTATAGAGCTATCATCTCCAGTGACAACACTGCCTTCTTCCAGAATACCTCCTGAAGGAGTTGCCTGAGGCTACTTTACAGTTAACTTTTTAAAAAAATAAATACCATACTCTAAGGATAGATAGCATAATAAATACATAAACCAGTAACATAGTCATTTCTTGTCATTATCAAGCATTATGTGGTGTACATAATTGTACTGGCTATACTTTTATACAACTGGCAGCACAGTACATATACTTACACAAGCATCATCATAAACACATGTGTAATGTATTGTGTTAGGATGGCTACCACGTCACTAGGCAATAGGAGTTTTTTCAGTTCCTCTATAATTTTATGGGACCACTGTTGCATATGTGGTCTGCCCTTGATGCAAACATTGTTACACATGACTATATTTGCATCATCTTTACCCTCTAGAAGGCTGCTCCACTGCTTATGTCATTTACAAATATAAAAATACATATAATTGGCTACATTTTTATTGCACAACTGTGAAAGGAAAATATATCTCGGGACCCCAAAATCACTAAGCCAAAGGAAAAAGTCAAGCTGGGAACTGCATATGGCAAACCTGACTCTTATTCTATCCCTAAATAAGATACATACAAAGATAAAAAAAAAAAAAAAAAGCTGGGTCAAATGGTATTTCTAGTTCTAGATCCCTGAGGAATCGCCACACTGACTTCTACAATGGTTGAACTAGTTTACAGTCCCACCAACAGTGTAAAAGTGTTCCTATTTCTCCACATCTTCTCCAGCACCTGTTGTTTCCTGACTTTTTAATGATTGCCATTCTAACTGGTGTGAGATGATATCTCATAGTGATACCCAAATGACTATAAATCATGCTGCTATAAAGACACATGCACACGTATGTTTATTGCGGCATTATTCACAATAGCAAAGACTTGGAACCAACCCAAATGTCCAACAATGATAGACTGGATTAAGAAAATGTGGCACATATACACCATGGAATACTATGCAGCCATAAAAAATGATGAGTTCATATCCTTTGTAGGGACATGGATGAAATTGGAAACCATCATTCTCAGTAAACTATCGCAAGAACAAAAAACCAAACACCGCATATTCTCACTCATAGGTGGGAATTGAACAATGAGATCACATGGACACAGGAAGGGGAATATCATACTCTGGGGACTGTGGTGGGGAGGGGGGAGGGGGGAGGGATAGCATTGGGAGATATACCTAATGCTAGATGACGAGTTAGTGGGTGCAGCGCACCAGCATGGCACATGTATACATATGTAACTAACCTGCACAATGTGCACATGTACCCTAAAACTTAAAGTATAATAAAAAAAAAAAAAAAAAAAAAAAAAAAGCTACATACCTCCCTCACCATTTGCCCACAAGGAAATTCCTTGTGGACAAAGGACAGACAGAAGACAGAACTCAAAGTTGTCCCTCTGCTCACATGAGACAAACGCACATCTGATTGCTTCCTTTGCCCTATTGTTTCACTAAGCCAGACTAAGGCATAAATGACTATCCTTGTAAATGGCGTATTCTGTGAAACCTTAATCAGAAACTCAAAAGAATGAAACTGTCATTTACCTGCTTATGACCCAGAAGCCCTCTCCCCACTTTGAGTTGTCCAGACTGAACCACTGTAAATCTTACATATACTGACTGATGTCTCATGTCTCCTTAAAATATATAAAACCAAGCTTGTGTGCCCTGACCACATTGGGCACATGGCATTAGGACCTTCCAAGGCTTTGTAACAGGTGCATCCTTAACCCTGGCAAAATAAACTTCCTAAATTGAGACTTATCTCAGACACTCTTCGGTTTACACAACTCATGTTGACCTTCTACAAGGAAAAATTTTTAAAATAATATTATTTCCCCACAAGCCACCACCCAGAGTCAAACACTATATATTTTGGTGTTTCCCATCAAAAACATACACATATATATTTACATATTACAAATTTTAAATTTAGAATTTATAACAAAACTTACTGAGAATTCCATGATCCTCCTACAGTAACAATGAGCATTCTAAAGCACCTACCTAACCATGACCAAAAATCACAATACCCTAAGATCTCATTACAGTGGTCACAGACATGAAGCTGATGATCCTGGCTTCAATATGGGTGAAAATAGTTATTTTTAAAAGAGAATATTCACAGAACAGCATCACTTAGTCCAAATCTGAAACAAAGATAACAGCTGTCTTCTCATTCCAGAGTCCTGAACAAGGTCGTACTGTGATTTATAACTGTTGACCTCACCATGTTGTAGTTTTTGTTTAAGTGCCCCAAATGTCTTGAAATACAAGAAACACGCTATTCCTATGAAGAAAATACCATCCTAAGTCAGCCAAAATTGTTCTACCTATACATCTATCACCACAAGTATCCCTATCAGCCTCTAGGCTGGAACTACCAGCTAGGTATGGTTGCCTTAGGCTCAGACCACTGATTCCTCATTTCCCTTTTAGGAAACTCAGTACTTTAAATGTACCCCCTGCTCCTTGCTATGTTCTCCTGGTGCCCTCAGAAGTATATTCCAATTGTGCTTTTTTGTGCACAAGAACAAATAGAAAGCAGAGAAATAAATTCCCATTATAAATTTTCCAGCAGGAATCTACTTCACCAAGCTAGGTACTGCTTACCCTACAATTAATTTTAATATTGTAGCAGGGAAGGCTTTTTTCCTTTATGTTTTAATCTGGGGACAAGAACAAATCCAGTAATAGAACGTCAACATTAATTTGAGGGGAGATGAAAAATGACTTAATAACACTGCAGCAGGATTAATATTGTACGATAGATCATGAAGTCATAAAACTCTTGACAAATTCATTTTTGTATCACTGTATATTCTTGCTAATAGGGCAGGACATATCTGAAAAGCTGTTAATACCTTACTGCACAAATGCCGATCAAATTGTACTGCAAGGGGATGTATTGTGCAGGAGGTGGAAGAAGAGAATTGTCCTCACCCATTGCAGTTTGCAGTTAAATGCAGCAGAAAGAAGAATAAGGGTAGAGTGGTTTCAAGCAGGAAGCTAATACTTGCTTCAAATCAAGTGATACAATTCAGAAAATGAGTTGATGGTTACCAGGAAAACAAATTGGAAAACAGATCAGCAAATGATACAAGAGAGATTTTACCCAAACAGCTCTAAACAAGGCACCAAGCCAAGAGGCCAAATAGGGAAATCTTTGCCTAGTCTGACACAAAAGCAGCTACAAGGTCCTTAAACAAAATGTACATTAAAAACAACTACATCCAAGCAAGGCAGGTTAACAGGGACTGGATTTCTCTTCCTGCCTGAAACAAAAACAAATAAAAACAGACAAAAATTACAATTTTCATGACTCTGGATATCTAGCAAAAAAAAAAAAAAAAAGACAGTGACCTCTGAGAGATGGGAAACAAAGGAGACCAGCCCTACAATTGTCTTGGCTTATTGCCTTGAAGAGAATTACTGGGCCATGGAACAGAGAAGGGAACATGAAGTGGAGTACAGCAGTAGCTCTGGCTTGGTAGGCATGTAACCTGTGCAGCTGCAGCTCCGAAGGGTGCAGTGCTTGGTTTAATGATCTGATTAAAATTAGAATTTTAAGAAACTAAACAATTTTTTAACAAAGGCTCACATTTTCATTTTACACTGGGCCCTGCTAATTATATAGCTGGTCCTACTCAGCAGATGTGGTAAGTTGAGGA
Source organism: Pan paniscus (assembly GCF_029289425.2). Classification (NCBI taxonomy): domain Eukaryota; kingdom Metazoa; phylum Chordata; class Mammalia; order Primates; family Hominidae; genus Pan; species Pan paniscus. The sequence goes on along the minus strand of NC_073254.2, from coordinate 52,451,176 downwards.
AATAAGCTAAGAGGCCTGATGAGAACAAAGCAGCTAGAGTTCACAGAACAGAAAAACACACAAGGAAGAGTTATATATCAGGAGAGGATCCTGATTATTCAGCCAAGTACAGGTCAGCACATGCATACGAAAAAACTATCTGATGCCAGGCAAAGAACCATCGTAATGGATTGTTTTGACAGGGCTTGAGACGCACATAGACAGGGCAAGGAATAGTGCCTGTGCCCAATGTCAGACTGGAAAAACTCATATAATTCAGGAGCACTGCATAGAGTACTCAAGAAGGTTTTATCTTGGAAGTAGAGAACAATTAACTCTACATTGAGCACCTCTCCAAACCCACTTTTAAACACACACACACCATAAAAGCACTATTCCAAAAGACAAAATTGCTTCCAAGTAACTTAACTGCATCTTAGAACAAAGCTCAAGATTTGTACATTTATAGAAATACCTGGCACCCAACAAAGTAAATCTCACAGTATCTGCCACCCAAACACAGATAATCAAATACACAAAGTTGTAAGAAAACATGACCCACCATGAAAAGAATAATCACAACCAACTCAGAACTGACAGAGGTGTTGAAATTAGCAGAGATGGATATTAAAACACCACCACAGCAGAATTTGCAGGCTGCCACTGAAGCAGTAACGAGGTGAAAAATTTTAGCATTAAATCTTTTTTAGAAAAGATTTCAAATCAATAAACTCAGTTCCCACCTTAAGAAAGAAAATAAGAACAAATTAAACTCAAAGTAGAAGGAAAGAAATGAAGATTAAAGTGAGAATTCATGAAACAGAAAAAAGCCATGAAACCCAAAAGAGGGGTCTTTGAGATGATCAATAAGTTGATAAATGTCTAGCTAGACTGACTAGAGAAAAAAAAAAAGACACAAATTATCAGTATCAGAAATGAGAGGTGTCTTCACTACAGTTTTATGCATATTAAAAGCATAAAATGCTGGCCAGCCTGGCCAACATGGTAAAACCCCATCTCTACTAAAAATACAAAAATTAGCCCAGTGTGGTGGCCGGCGCCTGTAATCCCTGCTACTCAGGAGGCTGAGGCACGAGAATCACTTGAACCCAGGAGGCAGAGGTTGCAGTGAGCTGAGATGGATGAAATGTTATAAACAACTTTATGCCATAAATACAAGTTAGAGGAAATGGACAAATGCACTAAAAGACAAGCTCACTCAAGAAGAAATAGATATTCTGAATAACCGTGTATCATTATCAAAGAAATTGCATTTGCAGTTAAAACTCTCTGACAAAGAAAACTCCCTGTGTAGATGGCTTCATTCATGAATCTCATCAAACATTTAAAGAAGAAACAACAGCAACTCTAAACAAACTCCTAACAGAAAATTAAAGAGGAAGGGAATACTTTCCAACTCATTCTATGAGTTCAGAAGTACTCTAATAACAAAACCAGACAAAGACATTACAAGATAAAACTACAGACCAACATCCATGATGAAATGTAGATGCAAAAATTCTAAGCAAAATTTTATCCAAAAATAGAATGTATCACAACCAAATGGAATTTATCCCAAAATTGTATGACTGCTTTAACATTTGAAACCCAACCAGTGTAATTAATTCACTATATTAATGAATTAAAAGAGAAAAACAACATGATCTCAACAGACATAGAAAAAACATTTTACAGCCAGGCACAGTCTCAGTTCAAGACTGGCCTGACCAACATGGTGAAACCCTGTCTCCACTAAAAATACGAAAATTAGCCAGCCATAGAGGTGGGCACCTGTAACCCCAGCTACTGAGGAGGCTGAGGCAGGAGAATCACTTGAACTCAGGAGGCGGAAGTTGCGGAAGTTGCAGTGAGCTTGAGATCAAGCCACTGCACTCCAGCCTGGGAGACAGAGTGAGAAGGAAGAAAGGAAGAAAGGAAGAACGGAAGAAAGGAAGAAAGGAAGAAAGGAAGAGGAGAGGAGAGGAGAGAAAGGAAGGAAGAAGGAAAGGAAGGAAGGAAGGAAGGAAGGAAGGAAGGAAGGAAGGAAGGAAGGAAGGAAGGAAGGAAGGAAGGAAGGAAAAAAGAAAAAGCATTTTACAAAATTCAACATTCATTCTTCATTTGAAAAAAAAAAAAAAAAAACTCAGCAAACCAGAAATAAAAGGGGGCTTCCTTAACCTAATCAAGAGCATCTGTGAAAAACCTATAGCTAATCTCATACTTACTGGTGAAAGACTGAAAGCTTGCCCTCTTAGATCAGCAACAGAAAGGGATGTTTGCTCCCACCACCTCTATTCAACATTGTAGGCTGGGTGCAGTGGCTCATGTCCGTAAGCAATCCCAGCACTTTGGGAGGCTGAGGCATGCGGATCACTTGAGGTCAGGAGTTCAAGACCAGCCTGGTCAACATGGTGAAACCCCCGTCTCTACTAAAAATACAAAAATTACCCAGGCGTAGTGGTGGGCACCTGTAATCCTAGCTACTCGGGAGGCTAACGCACGAGAATCACTTGAACCCGGGAGGCAGAGGTTGCAGTCAGCTGAGATCGTGCTACTGCACTCCAGCCTGGGCGATAGAGCGAGACTCAGTCTCAAAAATAAATAAATACATAAATAAATAGTACTGAAGAGTCTAACCAGTACAATCATGTGAGAAAAGAAATACAGTTATACGACGTAACACAACATTTCAGTCGATGACAGACCACATATACAATGAGGGTCCCATAAGATTATATTTCTACTATACCTTTTCTACTTATGTTTAGATACTAAAATGTTTACCATTGTGTTACAACTGCCTACAGTATTTGGTGCAGTATACTCTATGATGTTAGCACAATGATGACATTGCCTAACAATGCATTTCTCTGAATGCATCCTCACAATTAAGAGACACATGGCCATAAAAGGTATCTAAAGTGGAGAGAAAGAAGTAAAACTGTCTTCATTCACAAACATCATGATTGTCTGGTGATATGGTTTGGCTCTGTGTCCCCACCCAAATATCATCTAAAATTGTAATCCCCACGTGTCCCCACCAGGAAGGGATCTGGTGGAAGGTGACTGGATCATAGGGGTGGTTTCCCCCATGCTGTTCTCATGATAGTGAGGGAGCTCTCACAAGAGCTCATGGTGTTAAAGTGTGGCCCTTCCTCTTTCTCACCTGCCACCATGTAAGACAGACATGCCTCACTTCTCCTTTGCCTTCCACCATTATTGTAAGTTTCCTGAGGCCTCTCTGTTCATGCAGAACTGTGAGTCAATTAAACCTGTTTTGTTTATAAATTACCCAGTCTCAGGTAGTATCTTTTTTTTTATTTTTATTTTTATTTTTTTTGGAGACAGTGTCTCGCTCTGTTACACAGGCTGGAGTGCAGTGGCGCATTCTCGGCTCACTGCAACCTCTACTTCCGGGGCTCAAGTGATTCTTCCACCTCAGCCTCCCAAGTAGCTGGGACTATAGGTGTGTGCCACCATTCCCAGATAATTTTTGTCTTTTTTTGGTAGAGACAGGGTTTCACCATGTTGGCCAGTCTGGTCTCAAACTCCTGACCTCAACTGACCCACCTACCTCGGCCTCCCAAAGTGCTGGGACTACAGGCATGAGCCACCACGCCTGGCCTCTGGTAGTATCTTTATAGCAGTGTGAAAATGGACTAATACATCTTTATAGAAAACCCAATGAATAAATAATAAAGTTACTATAACTAATAAGTTTACCAAGTTTACAGATACAAAATCAATATATGAACCATCACATACTATTTTCAAAGGTTAAATACCCTTTAAAGTAGCACCAACAATATTAACTTCTTAGAGATAAATCTGACAAAACATGTGAAAGACCTATACAACAAAAAATATGAAATTTTGCTGAGAGAAATTAAAGAAGGCCTAAAGAGAGATCACTTCTATCATAGATTGAAAGACTCAACATTGTTAAGATGTAAATTTTCCCGTTAATCTACACATTCACAGCAATCCCAACCACAAATCCAGCAGGTTTTTTGGGAGAAACTGACAAACTGATGCTAAAACTCATATTGAAATAAAAAGGGCCTAGAATAGCCAAAACAACTCTGAAAATAAAGTTGAAGGATTAACACTACCTGATTTCAATAATTATTATAAAGTTTATGTAATCAAAAGAGGTATTGGCATAAAGCAGACAAACAGATCAATGCAACAGAATATAACCTCCAGAAAAAAAACCCCCACATATATGGACAACTGACTTTTGACAAAGTCCCAAAGGCACTGCAGTGTGAAGAAAGATAGCCTTTTCAACTACTGGTGCTTGAAAATAATAAACTCAGATGTATACCTCCATATCATATATTAAAATTTACATAAATCATCAGTATAAATATAAACCCTGAAACTATGAAACTTCCTGAAGAAAATGTAGAAAAAATATTTAAAAGCATAATCTATAAAGAACAAATGGATAAACTGAACTTCATTGAAATGAAAAACTTCTCTTCAAAACTCACTGTTATAAAAAAGACAAGTCAAAGAGCAAGAAAAAATCTTTGCAAACATAAATATGAAAAAGATTTGTATCCAGAATAAAGAATATTAATAGTATCAGTAACAAAAGAAAAAAACCCAATTTAAAAATAGGCAAAAAAATTTCAACAGTTTAACAAAGAAGATACATGGATGGCAATAAGCTCATGAAAAGATGCTCAATGTCATTAGAGAAATGCAAATTGTAACCATAATGAGGAATCAGGACACACCTATTAGAAGGTCTAAAATTAAAAAGACTAACCATACTAAGTGTTGGTGAGGATATGGAGGAACTGAAACTTCCATACACTGCTGGTAGGAATGCTGAACAATATAACCACTTTGGAAAAGTTTGGCAGTTTCTTAAAAAGTTAAAACATACAACCTATCATATGATCAGCCATTTCATTTGCAGGCATTTACCCAGAAGCAAAGGAATATACATCCATATAAAGACATTTATGTGATAGCCAGACATAGTGGCACACACCTATATTCCTACCTACTTGGGAGGCTGAGGTAGGAGGACTACATGAGTTCAGGAGCTCAAAGCCACCAAACGTCCATCAACTAATAAATGGATTAGGCAGTCTGTAGTACTACCCACATAATGGAATACTACTTAGCAAAAGAAAAGAATGAACTATTGATATAGACAACAACATAGATGAATCTCAAAATATGCTGAGTGAAAGTAGCCAGACCAAACAAGAGTATATATAGTTGGTCATGGTGGCTCACACCTATAATTCCAGCACTTTGGGAGACCAAGGTGGGACAATCGCTTGAGCCCATGAGTTTGAGACCAGCCTGGGCAGCACAGCAAGACCCTATCTCTACAAAAATTATCCAGGTGTTGGAGCGCACGCCTGTAGCTCCAAGTACTCAGGAGGCTGAGGTGGGAGGATTGCCTGAATCTAGAAAGTTGAGGCTGCAGTGAGGTGTGATCACGCTACTGCCCTCCAGCCTGAACAACACAGCTAGACCCTGTCTCCAAAAAAAAAAAAAAAAGAGAGAGAGAGAGTATATAATGCATGATTTCAGGCCAGGCACGGTAGCTCACGCCTGTAATCCCAGCAGTCTGGGGAGGCCGAGGAGGGCAGATCACTTGAGGTCAGAAGTTCAAGACCAGCTGGGCCAACATGGTCAAACTCCGTTTCTACTAAAAAATACAAAAATTAGCCAGGTGTCGTGGCAGGCGCCTGCAATCCCAGCTACTCGGGAGGCTGAGACATGAGAATCGCTTGAACCTAGGGGAGAGGCAGAGGTTGCAATGAGCCCAGATTTCTTTTTCAGAGAAAATAATGAAGGTAAAGGTGGGAGGTATGGGAATTAGCCAAAAGAATAATTATTTGTTGTAGAAAGGCAAAAGCTGCTATTTCTACTTCCAAGTCTGGCAATTTTGAGTACAGGAAAACTTTATTATTTTCCTGCAGATAGGCAATAAACTCTCGGTCACTAAAGCTGTCTCTCTGAGATAGAGAACTAATCAAACCTACAACACAATATACTGGCCACTGTATTGCTCGTCAAAGGTGATAGTAAATGCTTTCTAAGTAGATGAGAAAGAACATTTCAGAATTTTCCCAGATTTGAAAGAAAAGACAGTCCTTAAATTATTTCATGAAAAAATCAAGAAAAGTCACAACAATTTCTGACTCCAGGCCATACACAGGCCTTCTTCAGCTTCAGGAAAATCACAAAGGATCACTTTCTCTCAGAAACACTAGCTTAGCTTAAGTACTCAGTGTAATGCTTCAGAGCTGTGCTATCTAATACAGAAAGCAATAGACACATGTGACTATTTAAATTAACTAACTACAATTAAATAAAATGGAAAATGCAGTTCCTAAGTCACACTAGCCACACCTGAAGTGTTCAATAACCACATGTAGCTACCATGTTGGATAGCACAGATAGAGAACATTTCTATCATTACAAAAAGTTGCATCAGACAGTGCTACTCCACAGTAACCAAGTTTAGAGAAAGACGGTAGCTTTTTAACAACTCTTTAGTTCTTCAGAAACTTTCATAAGTGGTGTTGTAACAGTTTTATGAATCCATGCTTTTTAAAGTTTAGGTACTGAGGCCACCCACCAATGAAATGAAATTTGCTTCAAATACTATCAACCTAGAATGGAGCATAGAATTTTTTTAATCCCATAAAATTTCCTTTACCTTGGGTGTATTTAACTACTTGCAAAGCACCATCAATAATCTATGGGACTCAAAATTGTTCTGCCCCCTTTGCAACATTTGAAAACTGACAAAGAAAATCATGACAGTTTTACCAAATCAGCAACTCAGAAACTAAGAAAAAGCAGTGAAACAATCAAAAGCCATGAATATACTAACAGTATATTCATGATGACTTTGACAAATGAACTCGAGGGAGGGAAATGCCAACAAAAACTCAGTAAGTGCAAAGTTTTTTTCAAAATAAACTACCACTTTATTAATGGATATAAATGTTGGCAAATTGCATGAATAATTCAGGTCTACTTTCAGTTAAGTGGAATCTTCACTAAAGCCATATATTATTGACTTCACAGCACTTGTTTCTAGTTGACTGCTTAATAAATAAATAAATAAATCTACTCTAATCCCAGTTTACAGCCAATAGTGAAGACAAATATTATCTATCACTCACCCACCCATTTTAAGTACCTTCAGCCAAAATAAAATCTTACCCCAATGGTGTAAAAAAAAAAAAAAATTAATAGGCCTGAAAACCTTACAAAGGGAAGAGAGGGCATAAAGTATAGCACCTGGTCCAACTATCAATCTGCCAATAGTCTCATTCAAATAAAATAATAGCTATTGTGTGAGACTCCAAGAGATAATCTTGAGTGTTTCAAATCATACCTGGTAAGTCCTAACTCTTTACAGATCCTCAAAATGAACAGTCTCACAATTCCATATACCTACAAGAGTCCAAAAACTACTGAGGAGCCATATCTGTTATTCTAACACCACACTTAGTGTGAATATTATATCTGGAGGTGTATTTTCATTAACAGAAGATTTATCCATTATTTCTGAAGCCTCACAGAGGCAAGTATAAACTTTGAGTGGCTGACAAAATAGAAAGACTGGGTTGGTGAATTAATGCTCTTAGAGTGGGGCTTATGTGCTAAACCCAGCTTTATGTGGGCCTTCTGTGTGCAGCTGGAGAACAGCTGCTGCCTCAGTCACTTTAAAAAAGCAAAATGGGTAATGTGCTGAGTGAGGTATAACAGCTGGGTCCTACCAAGCCTAATAAATTGCAAACAAGTTAAAATAAATAGGAGAGAGGCTGTTTAACCCAAAGGAAGGAAGTGGTAGAAAAACTCAGCATACACAACTAATTTCGATATTCCATTTTTTTCTTTCCCTCCTATGCAACCAAAAACCTTTTTGAAAGCAAAGATTTTTATTTTATTTTATTTTATTTTTTTTGAGACAGGGCCTTGTTCTATCGCCCAGGCTGGAGTGCAGTGGCAAGATCACGGCTCAAGCAATCCTCCCACTTCAACCTCTCAAGTAGAGGGACTACAGGCACACACCACCATACTGGGCTAATTTTTTTTTTTTTTTTTTTTTTTTTTTTTACAGATGGGGTCTCACTATTTTGCCCAGACTGGTCTTGAATTCCTAGGCTCAAGCAATCCTCCCGCTTTGACCTCCCAAAGTGCTGGGATTACAGGCATAAGCCACTGCACCCAGCTGGGAAACAACTAGCTAATAAGGACAAGATGTATCAATGGAAAGAATCTGATACAAATGCAAGATGAAGTCACTGTTTCTGCTATTAAGGCAGAGAAAAAATATGCAAATATGGAAAGCAAGCATTGCTTTTTCAGAAAAAAATCTTAAGTAAACCTTGGAATTAAGTGGAGACTGCTGACTAGAATGAATGAAGAGTAGATTCAGTCATTGTAGAAGAACTTGGCAACCTCAAGAAATGTGCTGGAAAACTTCAGCCAGCCATCAACAACAAATTTACAATGTGTTCCTAATACTATTCAGAAGGCAGTCAAATCAACAAGTATAAGCAAAAATTTAATCTCAACTAGTGAGACACTGGCCAACCTAGGACTCATTCGCCTGCAAAGATACACAGAATAGTATCTCTTCAATTTAAAAATGCGTTCAGTATATACAATAAGAGGGCTCAGTAAGTAAGGGCTGGGGCACGAGACGGCTTAGAAAAAAAGGTCTCAGATTATGGGTTCAAAATAACAAGAACTACAAAAGCACTTTGTTCAACGTAAAGCACATTACAGAGAATGGAGACTAAAAAATTACAATCAAACAAAAACTAAAAGTTATTCCTGATGGTTGAAAGGAATATGCTCAAATCTCTGTGAACAAATACACTTGTATCGACATCACAAACTACATCATCAATCTAAATTTTCAACAAGGATCATCACAGAAAGACTAAGGATATTCATAAATGGTAGTCCTAGACCAATGCATACTTAGTGGGTTTTGTTTGTTTGTTTGTTTTGAGACGGAGTCTCGCTCTGTAGCCCAGGGTGGAGTGCAGTGGTGCGATCTCAGCTCACCGCAGGCTCTGATTCCACGGTTCACGCCATTCTCCTATCTCAGCCTCCCAAGTAGCTGGGACTACAGGCGCCCGCCACCACGGCCAGCTAATTTTTTTATATTTTTAGTAGAGACGGGGTTTCACCATGTTAGCCAGGACGGTCTCGATCTCCTGACCTCATGATCCACCCACCTTGGCCTCCCAAAGTGCTGGGATTACAGGCGTTGAGCCACCGCGCCTGGCCCCATACTAAGTGTTTTCTAAAATCACGGGGAGACTCCATTCCAATCCTATTCCAATCTTTCTGTTTCTTGTCCTGAAATCTGAGTTAAGGGCTCTGACCTACTGGTCCTTAGTGCTAGGACACGAGGTAATTCTTGCCACAGAACCAAATTCTGTCAATACTTAGTCCCTAGAATGGGCTCCTCTGGCCTCTCAGTACACCAGAAGAAACAGGCTAGAATCTTGACATGCAAAATCTTTTGTGACTTTTAATTTTTACTTAATTTCAACCTTTCGAAAACTGCAAGCATAATTCAAGATCTGCCATATACCATTTACGGACTTACCAACTATTCACATTTTCTTGTTATGAAAAATCTGACACATTTTTGATCCCTGACCTATACATGTTTTTCTTCTGGGTATGACTTTACATCCTAACAAGCCTTCTAAATTCTCTGATTTTAATGATACTAAATTATTTTTATATTTATTCATTTATTCATTCATTTATTTATTTTGCTCTGTCACCCAAACTGGAGTGCAATGGTGCCATTTCAGCTCACTACAACCTCTGCCTTCTGGGTTCAAGCGATTCTTGTGCTCAGCCTCCCAAGTAGCTGGGATTTTTGTAGAGACGGGGTTTTCACCATGTTGGCCAGGCTGGTCTCAAACTCCTGAGGTCACTGGCGCCCGGTCTGATACTAAATTAATTTAATAACCACAAGGGGATTTGATTGTTTCCTAAAAATAAACATTGAGCAAGAATCTACTAAGCAAGGTTCCCATCAAAGAAGCAGTTTCCCTCAGATTTTTAGGGAGTAAGTATCTCCCAAATACTCAAATCTAGTACAGGGGAACAGAGAAAAAAAATTAAAGCAAATTTCAATAACTACTGAAGCAAGTCCCCTCCCCCCACACACAATATTTTAGTTCTTCTGAGTAACTCACTACTCTGACCACTATTGTATACAGACATTCCCCGATGTTCAATGGTTTGAGTTACATACTTTTTCAACTTTACCATGGTACAAAAGCAATACACATTCAGTAGAAACCATACTTTGAGTACTCATCCAGCCATTTTGTTTTTCACTTTGGTACACTATTTAATAAAATATGAGATATTTAGCACTTTATTATAAAATAGGCTTTCTGTTACATGATTTTTGCCCAACTATAGGCTGTCAGTGCTCTAAGCATGTATAAGGTAGGTTGTAGCCTAAGCTATAATGTTTGGCAGCTTAAGTGTATTAACCACCTTTTTGACTTACGGCATTTTCAACTTACGATGGATTTACCAGGATGTAACCTAATTTTAAATCAAGAAGCATCTGTATTTGATTCCCCTATATACCTTTCTCTTGCTTAAAAATACTCCAAATAGCATAAACAGTCATGTGCCACATAACATTCCTGTAAATGATGGACCACATATGCGACAGTGATACCATAAACTTTTAATGCTGTACTTTTACTATACCTTTTCTATGTTTAGACACACAAACACTTAACACTGTGTTTCAAATGCCTGTAGTATTCAGTACAGTCACATGCTGCACAGGTTTGTAGACTAGGAGCAATAGCCTATACCATATAGCCTAGGTGTGTAGTAGGCTACACCAACTAGGTTTGTGGAAGTTCACTCTAGGAAGTTCACTCAGAACATATCCTCATTGTTAAGTGACACATGACTGCAGTTTAACTGCACTGAAATATATCTTTAAGAATTTTAGGGGTAGGATTTCATAATGTTCCCAGATTACTGGACACACTCGGGTGTTTCAAAAACACAGGGTCAACTGGGCATGGTGGCTTGCGCCAGTAATCCCAGCAACCAGGGAGGCTGAGGTGAAAGGATCACTTAATTGAGACCAGGAGTTTAAAACCAGCCCCAGCAACATAGAGAAAGGGAAGGGGGAAGGCGGAAGGGGGAAGGGGGAAGGGTTTGAATAAATTTGATCAGCTTGGCCTGATGAGAAAACATGAGAAAGTATGTGGTCTTGGGAATGAGTGTGCCAACCCTGCTCACTCCCTGTCCCAGTTCTCACTCTGAAAAGATTTAAAGCCTCTCTCGTAGTAACTGCTAGCCATCCTTACTGCTTATTTTCCCCATGGAGCAGCACACACCAAATATTACCAATACCACACCCCCATATTAACACCCAGCTTCAGGCTTCCTACTGATCCTCTGTCAGGTGGTCTGGTTTTTCACCCTTCCAAGGAGGGGTCTGCATCTAGTATTCGCTAACCCACCTCTCTATCTTGTTTGGCTTACTAAATGCATAATATCCTATCAATGGTTAGGCCTCACCCAATTAGTAATTTCAATAAAAACGCTTTTTTTTCCCCATCCATTCTTAGCCCTCTTGCCTCCCCAGGAACGTATCTCATTCTACATCCTCTACAGAATAGTAAAACTTGTTTTTCTTTTAAATCTCTAATGAGACTTCTAGAGATAGCCCATTAAATCCCAATTTCTTGTCAAAAAACCAATTCTAGTCCTGTGATCACTTGCAGAATACAAATTATTGACCCAGGATGATCCCAGGAAATGTTATTTTTCAGTTCTAATGTTCAATTACTCCCATTTAGATATTCTAGTTGGTGCTCTCCTACCAGCAGGGCAATTGTTTTAGGGAACCTTTAATGTTACAATTTACGTATGGCAGCAAAAACACCAAAACAAGAGGATTATGTTAGTAAAATAAAATCATCAAGTAAATTTACTTGAGAGCCCACATGGAGAGAAAAGGGTGACTACATCAAAAAAGGGGAAGTGTCTGGAATGTGGAGTCAACACTTAAAAAGGAAAAACAGGACATCCATGAAGGGGAGAAAATAGTGTCAAAGATGGGAGGTTGGCAACATACAAGAGAAGACCAATCATTTAGCATGTGTATCAAGGATAATGGAAACCAAGTTTCTTGCTGTAAGAGAACACTATAAAAGAAAGTGAGAAAACTAGAATGAATCCTGAGGTATTGAGTTGGAACTGGAGTTATCAGTATTAATTCACAATTTTCAATATATTTAAACATAGAAATAAACATAGAAAATATAGGTAAATGTAAAAGTATCCATTGAGAGGATCTGGAAGTAGCAACACCCCAATGGTAATGAGCACACTGGTTACCCAGATCCTGGCTTCTAAATACTTCTTTCCCTTAAAAAGAACTGAGGCTCCTTGGAGAAATGACTGATTATCTAGGGCTGGGATGCGGAAAGTACAAGGTGAGCTTAGAATATCTTTTTTGTGCCAGAAAGCAAGAAACTACTGAAACTACTCAAAATAGACACAGAATGCCTGAAGAGGCTCTTACAGGCCAAATCTAGGACAATTTGAGCATCAAAACCAATAACAGTACAGAAGATCATAATCCACTGAATAAAATAGGAAACCATGAGTATAAGTAGATACAAATTAAATGAGTAAACAGTGTCACAAAGATGGATACTTACCTAGTTTTAAAATACTTTCCCACAAAACATTTATTAATTACAAAAACAAGAAGAGTAACTTTACAGTACTAAAGCCCAGCAGATATCACCCTAATGAAGCAGTTAGAGAGGTCATCATCAGTCATCAAACTGAAAATGTATGCCCTGTAACAACAGAGTACAATGAGAACAACATAATTTACATGATATTCCTGCAAAGGTACATAGCTTGCATCACATGAGGAAATAACAGATAAAATCAAATCAAGGAAAATACAACTTATAACTGGTTTGTCATCTCCAAAAGTGCCAAATTCATGAAAATCATGAAAAGACTAGGGAACTGTTCCAGAAGGAAATAAAGGGGCATTATGGGGACGTGTGCTATAAAAGACATTATTAAACCTGAGGATTAGATGGTAACAATCTATTAATACAAATTTCCTGGTTTTGGACATTTTGTTTTAGTTACAAAGAAAAGTGTTCTTGTAGAAAATAAACACTAAAGTATTTGGGAGTGATAGAGCATCAAGCTGGCAACTTCTTCTCAAATGGTTCCAGCAAAGTTATGGTGATTTTTTTTTTTAAGGTAAATCCAGAAAATCCACTTATGAGAAAATCCAGAAAATTCAACTATAAGTCTGGCAAACCTAGGTTCAAAATCAGGTTCAGTCACTTATGAACCGCAAGGCCTCGGGCAAGTTGCTGAATCTCTCTAAGCGTTGTCTGCTCAGTGAATAATGAGGATCAACCTGTGGTGAGAATTAAGTGAGAGATATAAGGCACCTTAGCACAATGCCTGGCACTTTGTATGTGCTTTTTAACTGAAAATTCTAATTTCTCTGAAAATAAAATCTGGTACTGTAATGCTTAGTTTTCCCTAAAATACTTGGAAGAGAATACCCAACCCTGGTCACATTCTAGCATTTGTATAGACTTTTAGTCATCAATCACAGTTACTATTTCTAGAACGTGCTGTTTGCAATTCTGTATCATGGTCTGTCACTGTCTTTGCATAGAAAGAAAATGCAAATGCCAACCTCTTCTATGATTCATTCCCCCTTTGTCTACAAACCATGCAGTCTGGTTTGCGGTTGTGTAAAGGATCATTAAAGTTATTCTTCTGGGCCAGGAAATGTGGCTCATACCTGCAATCCCAGCACTTAGGGAGGTCAAGGCAGGAGGATTCCTTGAGCCCAGGAGTTCAAGACCAAACTGGGTAACATGGCAAAACCCCACCTCTACAAAAAATATAAACATTAACCAGGCATGGTAGCACATGCCTATAGTCCCAGCTACTCAGGAGGCTGAGGTGGGAAGGTTACCTGAACCCAGGGAGGCCGAGGCTGAAGTGAGCCATGATCATGCCATTGCACTCCAGCCCGTGTTACAGAGATCCTGTCTCAAATTTAAAAAGTTATTCTTCTGGCCACACTGCCAGTGATTGCTTCACTTCAGTCCATAAGGCAGCAGTATTCAGTATCCTATTCTCAACTACTTAGCACAGCTGATTTGTCTAAGACAACATATATTTATCTGGCCTTCAGGGAGTATAGTTTCCTCATGAAGTGAAGGACAAGAAGGGAAGAACAGCACAACTCAAAGGAAAAAAAAAAAAAGAATGACAACCCTCACCTGGGAAGCAGTGGAATAACAATCATATAAGGAAGGAATTCCAGAGGTCTCAGATGTCCCTTGTATACTGTCCGGGTCAAGAAATGGATATATGAACTCCCGGCTACTCACTATTAACCTTATAGAAATGGTTGGGGTATTTTCCCCATTTACATGTGTGCGCATATATATTCTGACATCCATGAGACTGTGTCTGTATACACCAGGACAGTGCTACTCACAGTCCACAGATCAGTGCCGGTCTGCAAATTGTTACTGGTCTAAAAAAATAGACCAGTAACTGGTCAATAAGTAGTTACTGGTCTAAACAAAGTAAGTAGAGAAATTAAGGGTAGAATTTAGAAAATTTTATAATAACTTGACAGAATAAGTTTGCTGAATATAATAATAAAAATCAGGACATTTTTATGTCTTTACAATTGGTGCTTTTAAAAATCAAGTTATTTTTATTGTACTTTACAAAAATACTGAATTGTCATAGGTTGAGGGAAGAAAAGAACTGGTCTTTTACCAGAGATAGTTTAAAAAGCAACACACTAATTTTCATATCCTACATTTACACACAGTAAGCTAATATTCACTGGGCACTTACTACATGCCCGCTACTGTATGCTGTCCACCCAGTATCTCACTAAATCCTCACAGGGATCTAAGTCCTATTACTACCCTCATTCCCCAGATGAGAAAACTACGGCTCAGAGAGGATGTACAACTTGCCTAAGTTCCACAGTAAATGATATGAACTTAGGCCCTTAATCACTAAGCCATAGAGTCCTGAAAACCACATAAAGTAATAAAAGAAAACTAAAGTTACTGAGAAATGATGGAAGAAGGGATTCCGGAATGCATGATAGACCAGTTGGTGTTCTTTGAATATGGGTATTTTGGCTTTGCTCTGCGGTATATAAGACAGTAGTCTACTTAACTAGGCTCAAGTGAAGATAAACTGCATACAAGAATACATACGTCTCATTGGGATCCAAAGGCAGGGATTGAATCAATGTCAGAAATCAAAGATGGCTGGCTGTCTCTAAGGGGCTGTGCAGTCACTGACACTATGAGTGGTTCTGCTTTGTTCTCTTTGCCAAGGTCTTCTTCTTCTTCAACCTGCACAACCAAAGATGGCCCAGCCCAATACACCTGCACATCACCAGTTTAATCTCCCTCTGCCTCTCTCAGAAGTTCACATTTTCCCCAAGAGCCACACAGGTCAGAAGTTATAGACTGGCTACCTTATGAATCAAGCATCCCTTCTGGTCCTGTAGCATGGTAGGGTAGTCATGTGATACAGAACCTAGGTAAATGCACCTGTAACAGCTAGGCATCAGAGCAGGACATCAAAGTTCATATCTCTTTTACTCTATTACCTGATCTTTGAAAAGACAGCAATAGTCCAGAAGTCTTGAGGAAAGATTTGCACTCAAAGATTTGTTTTATTTTGCAGGAGTTAGGAGAAGGGAGGACAAGGAAAACCTGAGGGGGGAAAAAAGAATGAAACAGAAGGAGAAATAGAATTACAACAGAACAAAATATGGAAAGGATTATAATATATGGAACACTAGCCCAAGCCAAAAACAGTTGACAATTCTTCCAGAAAAGTAGGATTTGTAAAACAACAGACTCATAATTGAGATGTTGGGAATAGTACAGGAAAACGCACAGCTATTTATCTATAATGTACCTTGCATTATTTACTTACTCTGTTGCTGTATGAGAGAGTACTATATCCAATAGAGAGATCTTAAGAGGGCTTGACACCTAGATCAATAGAACATCTTTAAATTCTAGATTGAGAGGAAAAACAGCAGAAAGTCAAAGAAAGAAAAGGAGGAAAGAAGGCTTCTACATTCAGAAGCAGACTGGAAACTATCATAAAGAGAAGGTATTACTGTTGCTGGTGAAGCAGGATGGAAGCTGAAGAACTAGAAACGAATTTTATTTATTTGGATCTTTTTTTTTTTCTTAGTCTGGCTAAAGGTTTGTCTCTTTTGTTTAACTTTTAAACAGCCAACTGTTTGTTTCATTGATTTCTTGTATTATTTCTCATCTCAAATTCATGTATTTCTGCTTGGATCTTTACTTTTTCTTCTACTAATTTTGGGTTTGGTTTGCTCTTGCTTTTTTAGTTAAGATGCATTGTTATTTATCTGAAGTTTTTATTCTTTTCTATGTAGGCACTAATAGCTATGAACTTCCCTCCTAGTACTGCTTTCGCTATATCCCACAGGTTTGGGTATGTTGTGTTTCCATTATCATTTGTTTCAAGGAATTTTTCCATTTCTTGACCTTTGGAGCTTCATTATTAAATGCCTTTAAGTAGTCTTCTTTGGGTTAAATCTACTTGGTGTTCATAGGCTACATGTGTCCGGAATTGGTTCCTTCCAGTGGGTTCTTGGTCTCGCTGACTTAAAGAATGAAGCTGCGGACCCTCGCAGCGAGTGTTACAGTTCATAAAGATGGTGTGTCCAGAGTTTGTTCCTTCAGATGTTCAGATGTACTCGGAGTTTCTTCCTTCTGGTGGGTTTGTGGTCTTGCATGACTTAAGGAGTGAAGCCGCAGACCTTCGCAGTGAGCGTTACATGTAGATCTTAAAGGTGGTGCGTCCAGAGTTGTTTGTTCCTCCCGGTGGGTTCGTGGTCTCGCTGACTTCAGGAGTGAAGCCGCAGACATTCACAGTAAGTGTTACAGCTCTTAAAGGCAGTGCGGACCCAAAGAGTGAGCAGCTGCAAGATTTATTGTGAAGAGCGAAAGAACAAAGCTTCCACAGCATGGAAGGGGACCCGAGAGGGTTGCCCTTGCTGGCTCAGGTGGCCAGCTTTTAGTCCCTTATTTGGCCCCGCCCACATCCTGCTGATTGGTCCATTTTACAGAGTTCTGATTGGTGCATTTACAAACCTTTAGCTAGACACAGAGCGTTGATTGGTGCGTTTTTACAGAGTGCTGATTGCTGCATTTACAAACCTTTAGCTAGACACAGAGCGCTGATTGGTGCGTTTTTACAGTGTGCTGATTGGTGCGTTTACAAACCTTAAGCTAGACACAGAGTGCTGATTGGTGTGTTCACAATCCTTTAGACAGAAAAGTTCTCCAAGTCCCCACCAGATCCAGAAGCCCAGCCGGCTTCACCTCTCACATGTACTTGGATATTGATAGTTTTCTCTAGGTTTGTAAACTTTCCTGCCATTTGAATAAACTTTCTATGCCTATCTCTATCTCTACCTCCCCTTTAAGCCCAATAACTCTTAGATTTGTCCTCTTACAGCTATTCTCTAGATCCTGTAGGCATGCTTCATTGTTACTTTTTCTTTTGCCTGACTGCATATTTTCAAACAGCATGTCTTCAAGCTCACTCTTTCTTCTGTTTGGTCAATTCTGCCGTTAAAAGACTGATGCATTCTTCAGTACACCAATTTCATTTTTCAACTTCAGAATTTCTGCCTAATTCTTGTTATTTCAATCTTTCAAATTTATCTGATAGAATTCTGAATTCCTTCTGTGTTATCTTGAATTTCTTTGAGTTTCCTCAAAACAGATGTTTTGAATTCTCTGTCTGAAAGGTCTGATATCTCTATTTCTTCAGGATTTGTCCCGGGTGCCTTATTTAGTTGATTTGGTAAGATCATGTTTTCCTCAATCATCCTGATACTTGTAGACACCCCTCTGTGTCTGGGCATTGAAGAGTTAGGTATTTATTGTAGTCTTTGCAGTCTGGGCTTGTTTGTACCCATCCTTCTTGGAAAGGCCTTCCAGATATTCTAAAGGACTTAGGTGTTGTGATCTAAGCTGTATCTGCTTTAGGGGGGACCTCAAGCCCAGCAGGACTGTGTTTCTTGCAGACTCTTAAGAGGTACCACCTTGACGGTCTTGGACAAAATCCAAGAGTTCTCTGGATTACTAGAAAAAGGCTCTTGTTTTCTTCCTGTACTTTCTCCCAAACAAAAAGAATCTCTTTGTCTCTCTGCTCTGAGCCACTTAGAGATGGGTATGGACTGACATAAGTACTCCTATGGCCACCAGCTCTAGGACTTTGCTGGGTCAAACCTGAAGCCAGCATAGCACTGGGTTTCACCCAAGGCCCACTGTAACCACACCCTGGCTGTCACCTCTGTTCGCTCAGTGTCCTAGGGCTCTACAATCAGCAGGTAGCAAAGCCAGGCAGACCTATGTCCTTCCCTTCAGGGCAGCAAGCTCCCCCAGGATCCTGGAGGGGCCAGAGGTGCTATCCTGGAGCCAGAGACTACAGTCAAAAACCTTAGATGTCCACCTGGTGTTCTATTGTATTGTGGCTGAGCTGGCAACCAAACCACAAGACACAGTCCTTCCTACTCTTCCCTCCCCTTTCCAAAGGCAGAGGAGCCTCACCTCGTGTCCACTGATACCTCAGGCCCACAGGGAGTACTGCCCAACTACCACCTGGCAGTGACTCACTTTTCAAGGGAGTGGGCTCCTGTCTGGTGGCCCAGGGCAGGTCCAGAAATGCCATCCAAGAGCCAAGTCCTGGAATCTGAGATCCTAAGAGCACTGATTATTTACTATTTTTTGAAACAGGGTCTCGCTCTATCACCCAGGCTGCATGTAGTACTGCAATCACAGAACACTGCAGCCTCAATATCCCAGGCTCAAGCAACACCCTCACCTCAGCCTCCTGACTATAGGTACATCCCACCACACCCAGCTGATTTTTTTTTTTAATTTTTGGTAAAGGTGGGGTCTCATTATGTTGCCCAGGTTGGTCTCAAATGCCTGGATTCAAGTGACCCTCTTGCCTCGGCTTCCCAAAGTGCTGGGGTTACAGGTGTGAGCCACCAAAACCAGTCAATTTTTTTTCCCAAGGGGTAGGGAAAGGAGTGGGGAAGAACTCTCAGAACAGATGAATGTCATTTAACTTGGAGATGAGTAAAAACTGTGATGAGAGAAGTTTCTGTTTCTATACCTAGAATGAATGAACATGTAAATACAGCAACATTTTCTAAACTTCCCTTTATTCCCTTTATTTATAAATGGAAGGCACACAAATGCGAAGGTAGCTACAGGATTCTAAGGTAGTTGTTTGAACATCAGCAGAATGTGTACGTGCTAAGAGGATGTAATTCATGGAAAGTGAGCAGTTCCACAAAGGAATTAAGTTGCCAGGCTCAGGCAAACATCACTGATGGTACTCCCCATTGCCTTCTGTCCAGAGTAAAGGGTGTATATGTATATGAATGTTTGCTGCCCACATAGACTTGAAATGTTTGTCACACTAAACATTTGGCATTCAAGGATCTGACATTTGAGGTTTCAAGGTTCACTGCATATAACAAATGATTTTGCTAAGTATGAATCTGAATTACCTGTGTTGCAGGACAACTTTGCAGGCATGAGTGAGTTGGCTGGTCAGTGTGCCTAAAGCTGACCAGCTCAGTGTGGTTTTACTATTTTATTTAACACAGGATCTCAATTAATCCTCAGAAAAATAAGTAGGGCTATTATTATCCCCATTTTATAGCTAAGACAGATAGATGCTACACTGCGGTATCTTGAAGATTTCAGAACACATTTCAGTGGTCTTGCTTGAAATACTGTGTTGCTATTTCAATGCTTATGCCTACCCTCCCCAATTAGACTTTAAGGATTTTGAGAGCAAGTAGTATATATTTACTTCTCCCTAAAGTGCTTAATGTAAGGCAGTAAACAAAGCAGATATTCAAGAAAATCTTTTGAACAAATACAATTTATTTCCATATAGAATTCGCCTTCTCAAGTTTCATGGGCCCAGGTTAGGTTATAAGTGTTCTCAAGAAGAAAACAGTTTAAATTGTAAGCCTGAGGAACTAGCCTCTATTTAGTCTCAATTTAATTCTGGATCTAGAAGATGAAAGTTAATGGAAAGACTTTCAAAGTACAGATACAACCAGGAAACAGCTCCAGAAAATGCTTGTCCATATGAAGCAAGGATCACAAGTGTAAGGTCTTTTATAGTAAGTTCCAATAATGTCTACATCAAATTCTTGTATATTCAAATATTTACATATTTGACAATTTATGTGAAATCATTACCATTTCTATACATAATATGAATCCATATTATTCAAACTGACATTCAGTAAAGCAACAAAAATGGAATACTACCACAACCAACAGAAAATAGGCTATTAATACTTTAGGCTCTAAAAAAAATTAAGTGAAAATCCATTCTTGACACTGTTCATTTACATAACAATAGTGGACAGAATTTCTGGATTTGGGGCCATCTATGTAATTCCAATGTTAACATTTCCATTTTGATGAAGTCAGACTAAGTGCATCTGCAGGAAACCATCACTACCGTGGAGAGAAACTGCACTGATAATGTTGAAACACGTTCTGTTGTTGCACATTAATGTCACAGAACTAGACTGGAGCCTGATTTACAAACCACTGTGTTGTGTTAGGCTATGCTGCATCACATTGGTTAAAACCAGCACAAAAGCAAAGTCTTGCATTTAAGCAAATTCAGAAGGTGAAATGGGGGCTGCCGAGAATACCACACCTCAGCTTACTCACTATTCCACTTCTATACCCCAAGGACTTAGCTCTTTCATTCTTCACCAATACTTCCACTGAAGCCAACAAATGGGTAATGACCCAGAGGAAAGATGTTGGTGATAAAATCTATGGCAGGAATTTGGTTCCCAAAGCCCTTTAACCATTTTTGTACTTTTGACTAAGGTTCAAACTTTACAGACACATTAATGGGGGCCAGTCATCTTAAAGTTTGGAAAATAAATGAAGCAAGGTTTGGGGAGAAATTTTACCAGAATTCACGTCTATCCCTATGGAAATTTACAATTGTAAAATACAAGCAATGTAAACACAAGGTACATTTTGTCCGTCGGCGGGGTGGGGAAGGGGGGGGGGGGCGGTCCTGAAAAGCCAAGCAAGGTTTTTTAGAAGTCTTAAGTGTGGAAGAAAAGGTGATGTATACATACTCATCCCAAGCTTAATTGCTATGACTATGTAGTTCCATTTTTTCCCTAAGTATAAGTCAATTCAAGTGCTCATTATCTTAAGTCAAATATTTTGCTTCCAGGATTGCTAATTAGAGTGATGGCAGAAATACAGCATTATTTTTTAAAAATCTCATTTACATAAAATGGTTCAGAATCTACCTAAATGAGAATTTTTTTTTTTTTTTTTTGAGACCGAGTCTTGTTCTGTCACTAAGGCTGAAGTGCAGTGGCACAATCTCAGCTCACTGTAACCTCCACCTCCCATTCAAGCGATTCTCCTGCCTCAGCCTCCCAAGGAGCTGGGATTACAGGCGCCCGCCACCACGCCCAGCTAATTTTTGTATTTTTAGTAGAGATGGGGTTTCCCCATGTTGGCCTGGCTGGTCTCGAACTCCTGACCTCAGGTGATCTGCCCACCTTGGTCTCCCAAAGTGCTGGCATTACAGGCGTGAGCCATCATGCCCAGCCTAAATGAGCAATTTTTAAAATCATATTTTTGTACTGAAAATTTACAGATCTGAATGGACACCACTAAAGAATAAAGACAAATATTTTTAAAAATTTTATGACTAATTGTCTGTCCATAGTCATATTATAAATTCTTTCCAAGAAAAAAAAATCCAAATTTACCTTTGTTATTGATCTCATTGATCTGGTCCAGTCCCTCTATTTGATTTGTGTACACGATTTTTGGATTAAATATAGTCAAACAAATCATAGAGCATAACACCCTATATGTCACATACACAGCATATTGGAGTTTTTCTCCAAAGGTATATGCATAAATTATCCCACCAGGAATACTTACCAGGGTCCTGCTGCTTTTCCTCATAATTTCGGCCTAGGTCCGTATGCAACTAGCATACAAAAGTACTGACAAGTTTCCTAGAGTAGATCATGTGTTCTTGAAAACAACTAAGGGTAGAGTTCTACCATATTTCTTGGCTAAAAAGTAGCTGGCAACTCTATTTTCATTCCATCCATCATTTTAAATCTGTGCAACAATTATTCCATACCAGCTTCTAGTTTCAAGATACTACAGCCAAATGTTCTGCTTGAGTAAAAAACAAATCTAGATGACCCTAGCATTGCTTACCAATATATTTTATTACACTGTACCTAATAAGAAACAACTTACATGTATGTATGTTGAAAGTTTAGTAAGTGCCTCACTAATTTATTTTGATCCTTACAAACCTACTGTAAAGCAGGTTATCACCATCCCCACCAAGAACAAGTGCAAACTGAGACTCCGAGACATTTATGTCACTTGTCCAAGGTTACACAATCAACAAAAAGAGTCTTGGAATTCAATGAAAAAAAAAAAATTGATGCCAAATCCAGAGCATGAGACTAAGGATATAAGAAATGGTAAAATGTTTCCACTAGAATTGGCAAGTTATAGAATAGTTCTTCTAGAAAAAGATAATTTGCGTTATTCCTGAAAAGAGAGGAAGAAAGGGGGGGAACTTGCTTAACACATGACAGAAAGACTAAAAGACTGAATCATTTCAAACACAGTAACTCTGACCACACCAGAGCTGAAGAGCAGCAAAGAAACAAGTGACCAGGAAGTCAGGAAAGCCATGGGTCATTTCAGTTTTCATAAATGAGTACATTTTTTTTCACAATATCCCTAGAAACTCAGCGAGATGTGAAGACTGTCACAGGCTTAGACCTCCAAGTAAGGAAACTGGACAATTATCAGTCCACTCCCAAAAGGCTTTGCAATCCTGAAGGACTGTTCATATCCACAATTACTTCCTTCTTCCCACGCTTTCCCTCTCTTCATATCTGGCTTCCACACTTAGCACTCTTAATGAGACCATCCATCCTAAAGCAGATGTAAGTGCCTCAATAAAATTCATGAACCTCCTTAGAAATATATGCAAAACTACGAGCACTTGCACATTTTTCTGAAGGGATCCACAGCTTTCATCAGTTTTCAAAGTTCCGTGACCCCAAAAAGATAAACACTGCTCTCCAAGATCACAAATAACAGTATTCATTAAATCCAATAATCATTTCTCATTCATTTTAATCTCCCTACCTCACTTGATGCCATTTGTTACCCAAAGTTGAAATCCTAAAATATCCCCTTTCTATAATCTATGTCACTAGTGTCATCTAACTCTAATGACTGATGGTTGTGACCTCTGTGACTTCATTTATCTCCTTTTCTGCTTCCTCCTCCAAGGATCTGAGCATTCCTTTGTGTTCTATTTACTTCCATAAGCCACTGGTTCTCAAAGTGTCATCCACAGACCACTGCAGCACCTGGGAACTTTTAAGACACACAAATGGTTCCAGCCCCACCTCATGCCTCCTAAATCAGAAACTCTGTAGAGTGTGGCCCAGCAATGTGAGTTTTAACAGCCCCTCTAGGTATATGCTCAAGTTTTAGAAATATTGCCCTGAGCACAGTAAGCTTCAACTCTATTATTTTGTTTTTCAAACATTTAATGAATACTAGCTATGTGCAAGGACCTCATCTTAACGTGGCAATTTTTCAAAATTGATTTTAGATGTTTCACAGAGTTCCAAATTCTGAGTACCCTACACAGCATATGCACTTCCCAAATTATCTCAAGCTGCGTCCAAAACCCAGTTCATCAACAACCCTCCACCCCGACTCTAAACCACCCTCCCCACACCCACAAGCACAGGCAACCAATTTTCTTATTCTGTTCAGTGACTGAAAACCTTATAGTCACATTTATTTCTTCCTCTTTCCTTACATATGATTCCCATCGAGAACCCATGGATTCTTTTATCCCAATGTAATTTAGATTTCACCCTTGCTCCTATTCCCATACTACTGCGCTGATCTGGGACTTTATACTGGTTATTTGCCCTGAGGTAAAGTGGCAGAGCCAGGAAGAGGCTATTTGCCTCCAGAGCTCAAGCTCTCACTCATTAAGCTACACTGATTCCTTGGAGTACACCAAAGCACTGGCATCATTTAATTCCCTATTTCAGAGCCTAAGTGGTTTATAATAGTTACTGGGTCATAGCAGAACTTACTACTTTGGCACTTGCAGCCAAAAAATTGTACCCACCGTTCTCTTCCTATGATCCAACACTGAGCCTTTCTATCCTGGGGTGCTCCATCACTTTAAAAGCTCAAATATAATACTACTGACTTGTACAGCAGAAATGAATGGCACATATATCACTAAAGGCCAATGTAAACTGACAGGACAGCGGAAAGTCCCTTAAAAAGCAACCAAACTTTGGTTCCCTTGAGATTTTCTATTTTTCAGAACTAAACAACATATCTTTTAGCTTTCCTACTAACTTTAATAAAGATGATCTGGAGGACTTCCACTTCTAGCTAAGATGGAGAGAGACTAAGTTTATCTTCCTGTCTTAAACAACCAATAGACTGCCAAAATGTATCAAACGGTTTTCAATACACTAGATAAGGACAGTGATTCCCTTAGAGACACACACACACACACACACACAAAAATTGGTTGAAGAGGCAGAGCTGAGAGTCCACAGAGAACAAAGCAGCTAGAATTTGCAGGACAGAGTACTGGAAGAGACAGAACACAGGAGACCTACAGAGGGGCTCCCTTGGAGTATTTAGCTGAGTACTGGGTAAGGGCACCTGTGTGAGGAAAGAGCCTGAGGCTAAGACCCATTTGAAAGGGTTAGAGGTAACTATACCTGGTGCTCACACAAGGCCAGGGAATGTGCCTGTTCCCACAAGGCAAGGTTGAAACTCTCAATTCATGGGACACTGTTGAGTACAGGAGACATCTTGCCTCAAAAGCATGGAATAATTAGTCCTAGACTGTGAATTGTAGGGCTGCCTAACAAATAATAAATTCAAGACCACAAAAGATAAAACTGTTTCCAAGTAACTTAACTGTATCCCAGAATAAAGCATGGGAAGTTTTTAAGGAATACAAAAATATCCAATGCAACGAGACAAAATACAGTAATAAAAATATGACCAAAAATGAAGGGGGAAAATCAATCAAAACTAACCCAGAACTGGCACAGATAATTGGTAGATACAAACATTAAAACATACGGAATAACTATATTCTGTGTGCAAAAAGCTAGATGGGAGACAAGGACAATATAAAAGACCCAACTGGCCTTCTAGAAATGGAAACTGTAGCATGTGAGATTGAAAATACACTGGATGGGACTAGCAGAAGATTAGAAATTGCAGATGATTAGTGAACATGAAGCTATAACGACTATCCAAAATGAAACACAGAGAAACAAGAAAAAAATAAGAGCATCAGTTAGCTGTGGGATAACTATCAGTTATCCCCTTCAAGTGATGGGGAGAGGGAAGGGAGGTGTTTAAAAAATAGAAAAAAGGTTTTCTATTTAATGAAATGTAAAAGCCCACAGGTCCAAAAATCTCAATGAACTCCAAGCATAGGAAAGAGAAAATTACACCAGGCACATCATAATCATATTACTCAAAACCAGCCATAAAGAGAAAATTTTAAAAGCACCCAGAGAAAAAAAGGATATGTTAAATATGGAGGAACAAAAATAAAGCCAACAAATTTCTCATCACAAACAATTCAAGTGACAAAACAGTGGAGCAGTATCTTTAAAATACTAAAGAAGAAAAGCCAATTTATAATTCTATACCCAGTGAAAATATCTTCAAAACAAAGATGAAATCCTTTTTCAAAGTTACAAAAAAAGAAAGAATTTATCACCAATAGTCCCCTACCAAAAGAAATGTTAAAAGAAATTCTTCAGACAAAAAGGAAATGATACCAGAGAGAAATCTAGATCTATATTGTCAAGAGCAGCAGAAACGGTTATTAAATAGACAAGTACATATGATATCTTCTTAATTAAATCTCTTTAAAAGATAATTGACTATAGTCCAGGGGTGATGACTCACGACTGTAATCCCAGGACATTGTGGGGTCAAGGAAGGAGGCCAAGTTGAGCCCAGCAGTTCAAGACCAGCCTGGGAAATATACTGAGACCCTGTCTCTACAAAAAATAAAAAAAAATAGCCAGGTGTGGTGCCACATGCCTGAGTCCCAGTTATTCGAAGGCTAAGATGAGATGATTGCTTCAGCCTAGGAGGTCAAGGCTGCAGTGAGCCATGATCACACCACTGCACTCCAGCCTCAGCAAGAGAGCAAGACCTTGTCTCAAAAAAGGCCAAAAAAAAAAAAAGATAATTATGCAAAAGTAAAACGTATGACAACAGTAAAGATCAGGAAGGAAGAAATGAAAGTATATTATTATAAAGTTTATACCACATATAAAGTAATAGAATGTCACTTGACAAATTGTGAGAAGTTAAATATATATGATACACCCTAGCCTAATCATTAATATAAGTCAACAAAGGAGATACATTAGAATCATTAAAAATGTTCAACTAATTGAAAAGACAGCAGGGAAAGAAGAAAAAAAGAAGAGATGGGACAAATAGAAAACTAAAACCAAAATGAGAGATTTAAACTTAATTATACCAATAACCACATTTAAATAAAATTATCTTAATGCCTTAACTAAAAGGTAAAGACTTGTAGTACACGTCAAAGCAAGACTCAACTACCTACTTCCTACAAGAAAAGCATTTTAAATATAAAAACACCACAGGTTAAAAGAATTGAAAAAAAACTACGGAAAAAATAAATGGGAGAAGAGCCAAGATGGGCAACTAGACATAGCCAGGAAGAATATTTCCCACCGAGACTAGACCATCAAGAAGACCAGCACACTCCAAGCAGATCTGCAGAAGAAAGTCACCGAGAGTGGAAAGAGGGAGGACACAGACTCTGGGATAGAGGAGAAGGAAGCTGGGAACCCTGCATGGGGCTGCTGAGCACCAGGACTTGTTCCTGACCCACAGTCATTCCTGGGGAAGGGGTGAGTTAAACTGGTGAGAAGTAGCCCACTCTCACTATGGACCTAGAATCCTAGCTGCAGGAGACCCCAGGACCCCCACAGACATTTGAGCTGACAGGAAGAGCTGTACAGAGAAGTGGCAGAAATGGGACCTCAGCAAGAGAGAATATCCAAATAAACACAATCATAGATGACAAGAGGATATTACGACTGACCTCACAGAAATTTAAAAAAAAAAATTCTCAGAGACTATTATGAACACTTCTATGCACATTTCTTCTAGAAAATCTAGAAGAAATGGATAAATTCCTATAAACATAAAACCTCCCAAGATTGAACCAGGAAGAAATTGAAATCCTA
This sequence comes from Pan paniscus, assembly GCF_029289425.2. NCBI lineage: Eukaryota > Metazoa > Chordata > Mammalia > Primates > Hominidae > Pan > Pan paniscus. The sequence goes on along the minus strand of NC_073254.2, from coordinate 52,423,671 downwards.
AGCAGACCAATATCAAGTTCCAAAATTGAATCTGTAATAAAAAGCCTACCAATCCAGCAAAAGCCCTGAACCAGAAGACTCACAGCTGAATTCTACCAGACAAATAAGGGATAGCTGGTACCAATCATACTGAAACTATTGCAAAAAACTGAGGAAGAGGGACTCTTCCCTAACAGATTCTATGAGGTCAGCATCATTCTGATACCAAAACCTGGCTGAGACACACACAAAAATGAAAGTTCACACCAATATCCCTGATGAACACAGATGCAAAAATCCTCAATGAGATACTAGCAAACCAAATCCAGCTGCATATCATAAAGCTAATCCACTATGATCAAGCAGGCTTTATTCCTGGGATGCAAGGTTGTTTCAACATACAAAAATCAGTAAGTGTGATTTATCACATTAACAGAACTAAAAAGAAAAACCACGTGAACATCTCAATAAATGCATCTTAATAGTCTCAAAAGGCTTTTGATAAAAGTCAACATCGCTTCGTGTTAAAAACCTTCAACAAACTAAGCACTGAAGGAACATACCTCAAAATAATAGCCATCTATGACAAACCCACAGCAAACATCATACTAAACAGGCAAAAACTAGAAGTATTTCCCTTGAGAATCAGAATTAAGACAAGGATGCCCACTCTCAGCACTCTTATTCAACACAGTACTGGAGATCCTAGCCAGAGCAATCAGGCAAGAGAAAAAAAATAAAAGGCATCCAAATATGAAGAGAGAAGTCAAACTATCGCTTTCTGCAAATGATATATGGTTTTTTTAAATCTTTATTTTTATTTTTTTTAGACAGAGTCTCCCTCTGTCGCCCAGGCTGGAGTGCAGTGGCACAATCTCGGCTCACTGCAACCTCAGCCTCCTGGGTTCAAGTGATCCCACTGCCTCAGCCTCCTGTGTAGCAGGGATTACAGGCACCCACCACCATGCCTGGCTAAATTTTTTTTGTATTTTTAGTAGAGACGGGGTTTCACCATGTTAGCCAGGATGGCCTCAATCTCCTGACCTCGTGATTCGCCTGTCTCGGCCTCCCAAAGTGTTGGGATTTCAGGCGTGAGCAACTGCACCCAGCCATGATATGATTTTATACCTTGAAAATACAATCTCTATCCAAAAGCTCCTAGATCTGATAAACAACTTCGGCAACGTTCCAGGATACAAAATCAACAGACAAATATCAGCAGCATTTCTATACATCAACAATATCCAAGCTGAGAGCCAAATCAAGACTGCAATCCCATTTCTATAGTAGTCACAAAAAAATAAAAATAAAACACCTAGGAATACAGCTAACCAGGGAGGTGAAAGATCTCCACAACAAGAATTATAAAACACTGCTGAAAAAAATCAGAGATGACACAAACAAGTGGAAAACATTCCATGCTCACGGATAGGAAGAATCAATATTGTTAAAATGGCCATACAGCCCGAGGCAATTTACACATTTCATGCTATTCCCATCAAACTACAAAGACATTTTTCATAGAATTAGAAGAAAACAATACTAAAATTCATATGGAACCAAAAAAGAGCCAGAATAACCAAAGCAATCCTAAGCAAAAAGAACAAAGCTGGAGGCATCACATTACCCACCTTCAGACTATAGTAACCAGAACAGCATAGTACTGGTACAAAACAGACCAACGGAACAGGTTAGAGAACCCAAAATAAAGCCATACAACTATAACCATCAACAAAGTCAACAGGTAGGGCACGGTGGCTCACCCTTGTAATCCTAGCACTTTGGGAGGCCGAGGTGGGTGGATCACCTGAGGTCAGGAGTTTGAGACCAGCCTGGCCAGGATGGTGAAACCCCATCTCCACAAAAATACAAAAAAATTAGCCAGGCACGGTGGCAGGCGCCTGTAATCCCAGCTACGCGGGAGGCTGAGGCAGGAGAATCTCTTGAACCTGGGGGGCAGAGGTTGCAGTGAGCCAAGTTTGCGCTGCTGCACTCCAGGCTGGGCGACAGAGCGAGACTCTGACTCATAAAAAAAAAAAAACCAAGTCAACAAAAACAAGCAATGGAAAAAGGACTCCCAATTTAACAAACAGTACTGGAATAATTGGCTAGAAGATTGAAACTGGACTCCTTCCTTTTACCACATACGAAAATCAACTCAAGATGGATTAAAGACTTAAATGTAAAACCTAAAACTATGAAAACCCAGAAGAAAACCTAGATTTCATGCAGACTGTAAAAGCAATTGCAACAAAAACTAACAAGTGGAACCTAAGTAAAGAGCTTCTGCACGTCAAAAGAAATTATCAACAGACAACCTACAGAATGGGAGAAAATATTTGCCAACTATGCACCCAACAAAGGTCCAACATCCACAATCCACAGTTCCTGTCTCATGTTCCCCTACCTTTTCTGATTGTGGGTCTTAATACCCTCCCATGAGAGGGTCCCACCCTATACCCTGTGGGAAGAAATGATAATGTCATGAAGCTTCCATAAAAACCCAAGAAGAGAGGGTTCAGTAAGCTTCCAGATAGCTGAACATGTATAGGGCAAAAGGAAGGTGAAGAAGAACTCTTCCATGTGCAGGGAGGGTTGTGCACCCCATCTCCACAGGGTCAGAAGCTCCAGCGCTTGGGACATTTCCAGACCTCACCCTATGTACCTCTTTATCTGGCTATTTATCGGTATCCTTTAAAATATCCTTCTTAGTAAACGTGTTTCTCTGAGTTCTGTGAACAGCCCTAACAAATTAATCGAACCCAAAGAGGGGGTTGTGGGAATCTCAACTTGATGTGTGTGTCAGAAGTTCCGGAAACCTGGGCTTGCAACTGGTGGGGAAAGAAGGGAGCAGTCTTGGGGAAGGAGACCTCAACCTGTGGGATCTGGCACTACACCTCCAAGTAGATAGTGTCAGAATTGAATTGGAGGATACCTGGCTGGTGTCCACTGCTTGGTGGTGGGGAGAGACCCCCACACACACATTTGGTCACAGGAGTTTTCTTTGCATAAATGACTGCTGTGGTGTGAGAGTAGAGGAAAAACACAGAGTTTTCCCCACACAATAAGAACTGAAATTAACAACAACCACATAACCCCATTAAAAAATGGGCAAAGGACATGAACAGACACTTCTCAAAAGACAAATATGTGGCCAACAAACATGAAAAAATGCTCAAAGTCAATAATCATTAGAGAAATGCAAATCAAAGCAACAATGAGATATCATCTCACACCAGTCAGAACATTATTAAAAAGTCAAAAAACAGCAGATGCTGGTGAGGGTGCAGAGAAAAGAGAATGCTTATACACTGCTGGTGGGAAAGTAAATTAGTACCGCCACTGAAGAAAGCAGTTTGGAGATTTCTCAAAGAACTACAATTTGACCCAGCAATCTATTACTGAGTTTGTATACCTAAAGGAATATAAATACCCAAAGGAGTGTACATCATTCTATTATAAAGACACATGCACATATATGTTCACTGCAGCACTATTCACAATAGCAAAGACATGGAATCAACCTAAATGCCCAAGAATGATAGGCTGGATAAAGAAAATGTGGTACAGACAACACCACAGAATACTATGCAGCCATAAAAAAGAACAAGATCATGTCCTCTGCAGGAACATGGATGGAGCTGGAAGTCATCCTTAGCAAACACATACAGGAACAGAAAACGAAATACCACATGTTCTCACTTATAAGTGGAAGCTAAACATTAAGTACACATGGATACAAGGCAAATATAGATACGCAGGCCTACTTAGGGGTGGAGGATGGAAGGAGGGTGAGGATCAAAAAACTATTTATTGGGTACTATGCTTATCACCTGGGTGACTAATCTGTACGCCAAACCCCCATGACACATAATTTACCCATGTAACAAATGTGCCCATGTGCCCCCTAAACCTAAAAACAAAAGTTGGAAAGAAAACAAAAAGAAAAAAACTATGCCATGTGAACATTAACCAAAAGAAAACTAGCATGGCTAAATTAATCTCAAGGTAAATTTCACAACAAATAACATTATCTGCAATTAAAATGATCATTTCATAATGATGAAGGGATCAATTTATAAAGATGTAAAAATGCTAAATATTTATGTACCTAGTAAGACAGCTTCAAAACACATAAAGCTAAATATGATACAAATATAAGAAAAAACTGCTTTAATCCATGATTGTATTCAGATATTTCACTATCCCTCTCTCAGTTACTGACAGAACAAGTAAGCAAAAAATCAACAGACATGGAAACTTGAACACTGTCAACCAACCTGACCTAACTGACACTTGAAGAACATACTACTCAACAACAGCAGAATGCACATTCTTTTCAAATACAAACAAAACATTTTCCAAGACGTATTTTGTCATAAAACAAGTCTCAATAAATAAATGAGGGTCATACAAAATGTTTCTTGAGCACAATGGAATAAAAATAGAAGTAACAGAAAGATCTCTGGAAAATCCTCCAGGAAGAGAAAAAAAGAAAGGAAATACTAAGCTAAATGCTCCAATGTCATAATATTTATATACCCATAAAAAAGTAAATACTGAAGATTTAACCAAAACTTCACTATAAATATGTTGGGGGGAATAGGAGAGGGTGGTATAAGAAAGCAAAGGCTTTATATATCACAACAAGGTAAAAAAAAAAAAATGTGTACAACTGATAAATCAGAAAGTCAGCAATGTATGTATATTAATCATAAATATGGAGAAGTATAAATTTAGAAGAAACAGCAGACAGAATTCAGAGTCATTGTTTCCTCTTAATCACTGCATGTGGGGAAACTTGGGAGTAGAAAGGGCAGGGCATTTTGTTACATGTAATATTTTGACTTTTCAAACTACATACATGTAGTACTTTAATAAAATACCTTTAAAGAGATTTCATCTATATCATCTAATTTTATTCCCAGGGAAGGAGGTATAGTAACCCCCAATTTGACAAATGAGGAAACTAATATTTCAGGTAAAGTAGCTTGTCCAAAATCTAAGCCACTACAACTTTTTAATTTAATCATATAAATAATATAAATTATGCCTGTTATGGCATCATCTACACAGATAAATATGAAAAGGAAAAAAATTAAATTGTTTTTAAATCTCAGTTTTATTTCTGGAAATATTTTTATTTTCTGCTCTCTACTATAGATGACTAGTTTACTGTCACAGAACAAGATGAAATATTCACACTTAACCTCCTGTTAACAGATTTTTAAAAGAAATTTGAACAAAGAAAGATTTTGGCAAATGTAAAGAACAAAACTGTACTCAAAAGTAAACACTATTTTAATCATTATCTTTAACTGGGGTTAGGTGCACATAACATAAAATTTACCATCTTAACCGTTTTTAATCGTACAGTTCCAGTGGCATTAAGTACATTCACGTTGTTGTGCAACTACTGCCACTAACATCCATCTCCAGAGCTTTTTTTCATCTTCCCAAATTGACTTTCTTTATCCATTAAACAACTCTCCAGTTCCCCCACCCTCTAGCCCCTGGAAACCACCATTCTATTTGTCTCTATGAATATGACTACTGTAGGTACGTCACGTAAGCAGAATAAATAGTATTTGTTCTTTTTGTGACTGGCTTATTTCACTTAGCATAATGTTGTCAAGGTTCATTCACACTATAGCAAAAACACTTGTTAAAAGCCAGTTTCCAAAACAGCATAAACATCAATTATTTGATAATGCTGTGAGAAATTAAGGCACTGGTGAATTCAAGGGAAATTAGTAAAAAAATTAATGCTTCCCTCTCTCCCAACCCTGATCAGGACACCAAAAGGGGGGAAAAAATAGGTCACAATTTTAAACTATTGAGAAAGGGTATACTGGTAACTTTACAGTGTGCATGAAGGAATGGGGGGGGAAATTGTAATTTTGTGTTTTGAAAAACCCAATTACTTTTCTAAGGTTGTTGCTCTTTTGAGCTGTGCAACAAAGGCCTATAGGGAAGGGCTTCTCTAAATGTAAACTAGGTCTGTGTTTTCCTTCTTAAGGGTGGAGCCATGCAAAAGACAAAAGCGCTAATAATGTCAGATGTTCACAAAACCTTGAGTCATGGTAAATATCTTATAAATCAGAAGTGAAATAGCCTCCATTCAGTCACATAGAGATCAGGTAGGAAATACAAGACACTTGACCTTTACAGTGTACTTTGAAAAGGTTCCCTTGGTTGCAGTTTTTAAAAAACAGACTTGTATGCTTTACATTCCCCATTATTCTCTCACTCTGAACCTCCACAATGAATACCCTGTATTTATGTCCATCTAAAATTCAGACAGAAGTCCTAGGCAGCCTTTCAATGGAGCCACTAAACAAACCACACCAACCCTTTAAGATACCAAAAACACCACTCTGATGTTAGGGTGGGGTTGTTTCTCTGAATTTTAATTTATAATGCAACTAGAATCACTGACCAAATTTTAACAAGAAGTGGTAACCAGCAGTGCCTCAGGTATCCAGGTGTCTGATAAGCACTCAAGCAAGAGCTGTGTTTTTCATAAACTCAGAGTATTGACACCAAAAAAGGAAAAAGTCTGCTAAAACAAAGTCAGGTATTTTATATGACAACTATATAAAACAGTGTTTTAGACAAGACATTCATTTTTGCTTTATAAAGATTAAACCATATGGTATGTCCAAAAATAAATTACCACTGATAACAAAAATAAGACTATGTCGGCCGGGTGCCGTGGCTCACACCTATAATCCTAACACTTCGGGAGGCCAAGGCAGGCGGATCACTGGAGTTCAGGAGTTCGAGACTAGACTAGCCAACATGGCAAAACCTCATCTCTACTAAAAATACAAAAATTAGCTGGGCATGGTGGTGCAGGGAGGCTGAAGCAGGAGAACTGTTTGAACCGGAGAGGCAGAGGTTGCAGTGAGCCAAGACTGCACCACTGCAATCTACCCTGGGAGACAGAGCGAGACTCTGTCTTGAAAAAAAGACTATGTCAATGATCTTCCAATGCAAAATTTCCCATTGTCCAAAATTATCTGCCTCCACGTGGTATTTTTCCAGAATACCATATAGTTTCCCCCAAGCCCTGAGACAGGAATAATACAGGGTGGTCGAAGGTGAAAAGAAAATTCCAGGCAGCAGTTTCACATGACTAGCAAAAAGGAAACTGTTGAAATACATACATAAGCTAGGAGCCAAGAAGACCCGGAAAAGCAGAGTGTGGGTTAAGCTAGCTAAGACGAAGTGGACCCAACATGGCACTGGATTTGACCTAGGTTTCACCTAGGATCTCATTATATGCTCATTAACATACTAAATCACACCCACCAATGCCAAGACAGTTCCGGGAGCATCCATACTGGTGTAAAAATGGGTGGCACTAAAGTTGAGAAATTTTCACCTTTTTCCAGAAATCTTCATGAATACTCCACTCCTTGATTAAAGAAACCCATACAGATAGAAGCCAAACCCTGTCTGGAGTATGCTCGCACACCCCTTTCTTGAGCATGTGCTTTTCATTTTGCAATAAATCTTAGTACATTTCACTATTTTCCAACTCATCCTTGAATTCCTACTGAAGACACTGTCAAGAGCCTGACCATTGATCAGAGTTGATGTCCCACTGGCATTTAGGGACCTCCCCCAGCCCACTGGTATCAGCCCAAAAGAAAAAATATTAAATACCTAGTATTGTCATTACTTAAGTTCTCAAATTGCTACCCAAGTTATAAGAGGCACCTTTCTCCACGTGATATACGCTGTAGGTCAAAACACAAGACCTCAGTCATCACAAAAGAAAAACCGATTTAGTAGTTTTGCCTTTCCCATTCAATGAAGACAAATTTTGGCCTAAGGGAAGCATACACACAGTTTTTTCTCTTTTCTTTTTTTAGGCTCCTCCTCTTGTAGGGCCATGTAGGGATTTTGAGAAAAGAATTTTGTCTCTGTGATATTTTATAAACCCAGGCTACTTGATAGAGGGACACTATAAAAAAGATCCATTTCCACAGAGTATGTATCTTAGAACATGAAACACTTTATCATGGGTTTTTAAAAAATCTATAATAAAGATTTTCATCAAGTTTGGGGAAATTTCTTTAAGGTACTAATGATGCAGATAGTGTTTTTGGACGTTTTAGTTCTTCTTGTAATTGCTATATGGTATAAAATCTCATATAAAATCCAACTGTCATATTTAAATAAAAATTTTAATTAAAAATTATAATCAACACATCTAAATAACTGTATGCATGTGCATAAACCCACATACACACAAATACACAAAAATTTGACAACTGTATCAACTCTACAGAACAATGAATGTTTACCTGCAAGACTATCAGCACCTGAATTAAGAGATAGTAAACAGAAAAAGGCATACAATCCTAAAGCAGTATCTACAAATTAAAGGGTTGTTGCAACTTTGTTATAGATTTATTTCTAGTCTCATCTTCAAGATTACTAATATAGCATATAACACTGGAAGGAGAAAGGAAACTGAGGTTGAAGTATGCAAATAAAAGATGAAATAATAAGCCACTTTACCCTCACCACTTCAGTTTACTTTGAAACTCATTAATTCAGTAGACATTTGGACTGAGTACCAGGGTTTTGGTAAGAAAAGGGCTCTAAAATTCTTTCCACTCAAATATTCTATGATCATAATTTCCTAATATCACATGATTAATGGGATTCACACTTCTAGACTTCCTAAAAGCAAAACCAGTGTTTACAAATACTTATGATGCACACTGAGTAACAGGTACAGGAGAAATGAATAACCCAGCTTTCAGTTGCCATTGGAAGCCTGGGACCTGCATGAAAATAATTTTTGAGAAAGACTTCCTGACATTAATTTGTGCTTCAGGCATGGAAATTAACAGCTACTGGATCCTAAAACATACGAGTTAAGGAAAACACTGTCACTTTATGCAAAGCTGGAAAATACAGTGTTCTCTACAGATATCAAACATTTTTAAACAAAATTCAATCTCCTGGACTGTGAGTTTAGCTACAGGTTAAAACAGTGTTGAGGAGAAGATGGAAGCACATTTAAACTTTAATATCTTTACTCAGAAAACTGAACAATTTAAAGTACTAGCAATATGGAGGTTAATCTTCAAATCTGAAGTACAGGGCATTTAGTAATACTGTTACAATGATCGTCTCTTCAAACCAGCAGTAGGGCTTGCAAGACTTTCCCAGTACAATGTTAGAAATGCCTATGTTTAGTTTCACTTAGTCCAATTAACTGGCCTCCTCTAGTACAGACATCATTTTTCTAGAAACCTTTTTTTTCAACATGATACTCCTACATACTTTTTAATTGAACTGTTCTACAGAAATGCATTCCTTTTGTTCTCTCTTGTTTGCATAGGTTAATACATGCTATAATGTTGTCTAAACCCGTCACCAAGTCTTTCTACGTCTAGCTTTCCCTTGGATGTCTTTATTTCAAAGTTTTTGATACAGTCCCACTTTTTCTTCAAAGTAAGTTTTATGTTTTCCTTATTCCAATGATGAATTACAGTTTATCTGCTATATCAGCTAAAAAGAGAACTCTATTTTTAGGGTAGATGCAAATACAATAACAGAAGTAACTGATGAGTGTCTCTCTATGACGTGAATTAGTAATCTATTAGCCTATGAAGGTCTATTCAGAAACATCTGTGCTATAAACGTTTGGTGAAAGTGCAGCTAAACTTCCAAATAGCCTTAAGTCATTGATGGCTCAAAATTCAATTATCTGAAAATAATATTCCCACAACATTGTAGAAGCTTACATTCACCTTCATAATTTTTAAGTATCTCTGGGGGAAGGAGTGTCACCACTAAATTGAAAACTTGGCTTGATATATTATAAAAATAAAAAGAGGCTGACATACCTATTGGTTTCATATACCCTCACCTTCCTAAACATGAACAAATTCAAAATTCAGCAGCAGCCATTGGTTCAATATTCATAAATTTACAGAATTTTGCTAACATGTCTCAAATGATCATGAAGGAAAAAAGTACATTTTTAATGACAAACTTTTAAATTTATTTAGTTACCTTAAGAAACTTGTAAAACCACATTTTATGGAGGTAAACTTTACCCTTCTTTTCAAAGAAAAAAATATATATATATATGATCTTTTGTAATGGCTCTTCTTTGTGAGTCAAAGGGTTAAAACCATCTCTTTTATTCCCAAATGAGTATCAGCACCATTCAGAGGTGCCATGTTTTATTTAAAACATACTCGTACTCAGTAACCACTTTGTTCTAATTGGCAAGGCAAAGCCAGGTCCCTAAAGCACACAGCTCATTACATTCAGTTTGGATTACAAAAACACAGGATGAAACAAACTGCATCGAAATGTACAAATTAACAGCTCAGGAGTATGGGACAGAGAGGTGGAATTAGATTGTAATATGGAACAAAATCCACAGGGAAGCCGGAGAACAAATCACTAGTGTCTCTATAAACTATACAAGGTTTCCAAATGAGCAAATACACAAAGCAAAGGACAGGCTTTTCCATAACTCAACCAAACTGATAAATATGGATACAACAAAACAGGAGTTTTTTTCCATACTATTATGCACACATGTATGAGAGAACGGGAGTACCAACTGGAAGGTTTAACAAATGAAATCTGCAGGTTGCACAGTCTAAATACGAAATTCATCTTTGCTTTCACACTGACAATGTGCAAACAGCCTTGCAATTAAATCACGCTTCCAAACATTTTCAAAAAAATTCTTCTGAGAAGCTAAACACAGGAGACTAAATAGAAATGGTGCTTCACTACGCAGCACAGAGAGCAAGGTTAATGAGCTAAAAGTCATATGAACAAGAACAAGAAAGATGTTAAGAAATGAAGATCTCACCACCAAAACAGAAAATGTGTTAGACAAAAACACTCCCCCCACCACATATGCACACCTTTTCCTAAATTAGCTACTCTGTGAAGCTTTCAGCACTGTTTCTCTGATTATGAGGGGATCTAGAGGCAAACTACAACTGAACTAAAAGAGCAGAAGAAAAGAGAATACTCCTACACACAAATGCAAAACAATGTTACTGTTACATCCTCACAGTACAATCCCGACTAATCTATTTAGCTTTGGTTTTCACAGTACAATTCCATCTAAGTCTACTACTTTCATCCTAATAACATCAAACAGTGGAGATTAGATCCAAGTCTAAACTTCCATTGATCAAATCTCAGTTCTTTAAAATTTATTTAATCTTGGGAACATGAGTTAACCCATTTGAGTCAGTTTCCTTATCTGTAAAATGGAGCTATAAAATCACCAACATTGTAAGAATCAAATGTGATAATATTGTATTAAAGGACTTCATAATATAAAAGGGCTGCAGCAATCTTAGTTACAATTGCAATTATTTCATTTCAGGATTTTACTGCCTTTAAAAACAAAAAACAAACAAACAAACAAAAACCCATGTAATTGTCTATGCCTTTCCTCTCTTTTTTCACAAAAACTAATTCTTGTTCCACTACTAAAATGTCTGTCTTTCAGCATTCTCCATTTAAGATTATGTGTCATTTTTCTTTTTCTTCAAGCCGGAAGTCTTAAGGTATTTTTTCTTCTCTCTCCCCAATATTTAGTTTAAAAGTAAATTAAGAAATGTAAAACAACCTTTGATAATAGTTAAAATTGTCACTCTCTCTTTCTTGCTCCTGCTTTTGCCATGTGATATGCAACTTCTTGCTTGGCCTTCTGCCATCACTGGGAACTTCCAGAGACCTCCCCAGAAGCAGATGCCAGTACTATGCTTCCTGTACAGCCTGCAGAACTGTGAGCCAATCAAACCTCTTTTCTTTATAAATTAAAAAAAAATAGTTAAGACTGTTAACCTACAGTTAGATCTACTTTACACTGCAAGAACCAGCTAAGCACTGAGGCTTTTAAAGGGTATAAAATTTTATAGCATGAAAGATGATATTTTAGTCATACATTAATGGCCCAAAAATAATGTCCAATCTTTTTACTCATCATCCCTACTGTGGACTAAGAATTAAGTACAAGTGGGTATTATATCCAGGAAAAATGTCAAAAAGCAACCTCATCATAATCTTCTAATTCACACACAAAGGCAACAGCCAGAACAAGAATTATGCTAAGTATCTGAAACTTGGTGGAGCCAAAGCCTCTGAAGCACAAAATAGTCCCGTGCTTTTCTGAGTCTATCTGAAAGTTATCCATATTCCTGACAAGTCTAAAAGGGAGCCCATAAACCTAAGCCTGGTCATTCTGATACAGTAGCCTGCATTAGTCTACTGAGGATATGAAACATAGGGAATATTACCAATTAACTCCCCACACTGCCCGCCTCCCCACCCCGAGACAGAGCCTTGCTCTGTCGCCCAGGCTGGAGTGCAGTGGCACAATCTCAGCTCACTGCAACCTCCACCTCCCAGGTTTAAGTGATTCTCCTGCCTCAGTTTCCGGAGTAGCTGGGATTACAGGCGTGCACCACCACTCCCAGCTAATTTTTATATTTTTAGTAGAGATGGGGTTTCACCATGTTGGCCAGGCTGGTCTCAAACTCCTGACCTCGTGATCCGCCCGCCTAAGCCTCCCGAAGTGTTGGGATTACAGGTGTGAGCCACCGTTCCTGGCCTTAACTCTTATACTACTTTTCATGTCACAGAGGGTCGTCTAATTAAATGAAAAGAGGCCAACTGTATCCAACCCAAACAGTTCTCTAAACTACAGGTCTCCAAGCTTTGATAAAGGTGTACCATCAGCATAAAATTTGAGTGCACATCTCTTCCATTTCTGTTTTAAAAGTAGTTACATATTCCCGTAGTGGATTGAATGATGCACCCTGTCCCTGTCCCCACCTCCCAAAATATGTCCACCCAGAATCTGTGAATGTGATAATTTTGGTAAAAAAAGCTTCTGCAGATGTAATTAAGTTAAGGATTTCCAGATGAGATAATCCGGGATAAGACTGAGCCAATGACAATTGTCCTTAGAGGAGACAGAAGAGGGAAAGATAGAGACTCACAGGGGAGAAGGCCATGTGGATGAAGCAGAGACTAGAATGATATGTCTATGAGCAAAGGAATGCCAAGAACTATTGACAAGCCAGAAACAAGCAGCAGCGTGGAATGAATTCTCCCTCAAAGGTTCTAGAGGAAACCAACCCTGCCATTACCTTGGTTTTAGACTTCTGGCCTCCAGAACTGTGAGAGAATAAACTTCTGTTGTTTTAAACCACCAAGTGTATGGCAATTTGTTGTGGCAACCCTAGGAAACTAATACAGATACCAATGAGATTATGTATACAGGACAAAAATAAACACAAGTAGGAATTCTAACATTTTCTCTCTATGCCACAATGGATAATCCTGTCTACCACAAAGAGACTACAGCTTTAGACCAACATGAGGGAAGAAATAAAGCCAAGTGACAGACTAAACTATCTTAAAAGACCTAGTAACTACTAAATTTCTTCCATTTTCCCTATCATACTCTAACACATGGTCACAATTTTCCCACTTGAGGCCTGAAAGAAGCCACCTCTCAGCTATTTCACAGCACTGAGCACTGTTTCCCGTTAGAAATGCAACAATTATTTTTGACATAATTTCCATAACATCATCATCATCATCTTTAACACACTGCTTCATGTATCTTGACTAGCATAATAATTAACCACACAATTTAAGAATGCTTATTAGTAAGACATCAAACTGCTATAGACTAAGAGATTAGAAAAGGCTGCCACAGTCCAGCACTGCTAATCCGTTAAGGAACTGTTGCCCGAGTCTTGCTTGCATTTCAGAGTAAGGGAGGCTACATCATAAAGAACAGAGTTTCCTACAGAAACATTCTTTTAACATAGTCAAGCAAGTGCTGAAAAAGAGAGAGAGAGAAAACACAGGATTGCAACTGTGGTATAAAAATGGCCACTGAAAACAAATGTCCCTCTACAGGGGACTAGATAAATAAATTAGGGCACATTATAATGAAGGTGACCAATTAATGTATCAAACAAATTGGTACATTTACAATAGTACCAGTTTGGTACAAAGAGGTACTATTAGTATTTTCACTGGCACAAAATGCATAAACGGAGATTGTTCTAGGTAAATCTAGACATTAATTATAATGGAATATTATAGTTAAAATGAACAAGAGCAACGTGTCAACATGATTAGTTTCTAAAAGCATTATTTAAAAGAATACAGGTTGTAGACTAGTACAAAATACCATTTAAACATTTTAAAAACAGAATCATAACAATATTTATATAAATGCCCATTCATAATAAAAAGTGTAAATACAAGGATAAGAAGGAGAGTAGTTGTCTCTGAGATGGGAAGATGATGACTAGGGTAAAAGAAAACTGTGACATTTTAGTGCCCTTTTTAGTGTGATAAGAAAAAAGGCAAAACATTAACATTTGTTACTTCTGGGTGGGTTTGTGGATATTCTGAATGTCAGACACCCAACCATCCAACAGATACCTACCAACAGACACATAATGGTTAAGAAGAGCCTGGTAAGTTGAGCTGTCCCCTTTTAACAAACACATGACCAAAATGTGTGTGTGTGTTACACTTGAGAAATCCCTCTTGGGCGTCTGGCTTAGAAGAAATCAAAGAGTATACAAAAGCAATCAAGTCAAAAAGATTACAAAAACAGAAATACTCTATTCAAACACTTCGTCTTAAGAGCAGCAGTTACTTTTTTTGCTTTTTTTTTTTTTTTTTTTTTTGAGATGGAGTCTCGCTCTGTCGCTAGGCTGGAGTACAGCAGCGTGATCTCGGCTCACTGCAACCTCCGACTCCCTGGTTCAAGCGATTCTTCTGCCTCAGCCTCCCAAGTAGCTGGGATTACAGGCATGTGCCACCACGCCCAGCTAATTTTTGTATTTTTAGTAGAGACGGGGTTTCACCATGTTGGCCAGGTTGGTCTCGATCTCCTGACCTCATGATCCGCCCGCCTCAGCCTCCCAAAGTGTTAGGATTACAGGCATGAGCCACTGTGCCTGGCCAACAGTTGCTTTCTTTTGGGAAAAGGTGAATTCAAAAAATCAAGGTATGACAAGCTTACAAATTCCACTATCCTGCAAAATTTTTTGTATTGAAATTGGTAATTTGTTTCTACATTATTTGTGCAGAGTTCCTACATTTCTAAAAGGAAAATATATGAGCTTAAAATTTGTCAGACTCACTCTGTTCCTCTTACTGTAAAGCCTCAAAATTCAGCTGTAACCTACAACTCTTTGCTTTTCAAAAGTGACTAGAATCAGACCACTTTTACTCTGGTATTCTAACAGGAAATGGAAGCAGGAAAGAGATTAGTATGTAACTGCAACCACTAAGTTGCAAGTTCATAAGGAAATATTTTAATTTACTTGGTATGAAATGGGAATTTGTTATCCTCTTCTGGAACTATCATGAAACTCAAGTCACTTTCAAGAAAAATGTTAGTATTTTGGTTTATCTACCATTTCACCCTGCGCCCAGCATTGTTATATCACTCACCTTAGATGTCAACACTTAGATTCCCAATGCTGCAGGCGATAGCTAATTTTATTTTGCTCATTCCAGAAAGAAACAAACCACTTCTAGACTGTATAAATTCACTTCACTTTTTAAACATTTGTAATTTGTGCAATTACATTAATACTTAAATCTGAAAACACAGACAAAATTAAAATTTAAAGCTCCCCAATTACTCTTACTCTGAGACTACCACAATTAAATTTTTCATGTCATCTTCCAGCTTTATCTCATGCAACTATACACTTGTACATCATATGTGAACCACGTGATAGCAAATTTCTTAAAAGTTAGTCTTAAATGAAACAGTATGTTTAAAGATACCATGTCTACGGTTTATTAAAAATTAAGTATGCACACATTTAAAAGTCCACCAACCAAGTGGTATTCTGAACACTGTGGAACATATATTAAGTTTGCCTTATGATAAGCATCTGTCATCAGAGCTACTCCAACAACCTTCCATTTCTTAAACATATCTTCTGACTCACTGCCTTATAAAGTATACAATGATCAACAGGTTATAGCTACTTTCTAGTCACCATACTCCTCTCTTCTCCCAAAACTAGTATTTCCAAGGGTTTGTGGGGGATAGAGATGGTGTCACATTAGTAGAGGAGTTACTTCAGTCAGTTCTTTTAAAATTTCTGCCTTCCCCACTTGTGATCATCCTCTTTGATGCTTCTGCCATCCACACTTCTATTTAGGAGGTCAGCAAAACCATTCTGTGAAAAGCACTGCTTTAATGATAGCTGGCCTTCAATATGCTAGAACAAGAGGTCATCATGAATTAGGTACTAACTATTCCTAAATATTACACACTGGTCAACTAAAATGCACAAATTCATGAATTGGATTTGCACTCAAACAAAAAAAAATACCATAGGCAGTATCATTTCTACCTTTGTAAGAGGCAGGAATATTCATTAGACTCTATGCTTGACTTTTCATATGTATTTTAACACTGTAGTAGGCTATCGGGTCTAGTTTAAGCTTCACTTCTAAACTACTCAACAGCTCAGAACTGACAAAGATCACAAGAAATCAACTATTAACCTCTTGCCTGAAGACACAAATGAAATATTCCCTATTTTACAAAGCAAATTAGATTCCAAGATTTTCCAAAGCCATACTCCTGCAATTCACTGGGTTTCAAACTTAAAATCATAATAGTAATATACACATATTTACATTATAACCCATTACACATTATTTTCAACTCAATGCAAGTCAAACAAAGGTTTCACAAAATAACTTTACTATGTGCAATACACTGATATTTTCTATTCTACTCAGAATTTTTTAAATACTAATCATGACCCATTAAATTGTCTACCCACTAATGAGTGACAATACCCAGTTTGAAAAACTGCATTAAGAGGTAGTATTTCAACCAAATGTTAATTTGCCATAACTATGTCATAAAATTTTCTCGCTTTTTATATTCATTTACTTATTTAAGTAAAATCATATATAAAACTATATAAAAATATTTAATGAAAGGATAGTATGACAGGTAGAATATTATCAAGGGGGTAAGAAAAGCCAAAATTAGGCCAAAAGAGATCCTCAGACCAGCTCTGATAATTGGAAAGATTTGTGGCAAAATCAATTGATAACTCGTGTCCCAGGGTGCTTACATACCATCCTTTTCAATAGTTTAGAAAGTCTCCACAACTTCAAAATGCAAAGCTGTTAAGCAAAACCTTTCTTTAGCAATAATATAAAAATAATCAACACTTTTGACTGGGAAGAATTATATATCAACTAAAAGGTGGGAGAATCCTTATGCAAACTCCAGGAATTTCAGGCTTCTCTACCTACACAATAGTCTTAGACTTCAGAGATATAGATCCACATTTCCAAACAAATGTACTGAATTGTAATTTGAGAAAAGAAAATACAGAATATGTGAAAGGGGGATTGACGGGGAAGGTAGAAAAATAACAAATAGGAATTCTTACAGGAATGGAGAGAATATAGTATGGTAAGATTAACTTTTGCTTTTTTTTTTTTTTTTTTTTTGAGACAAGAGTCTCACTCTGTTGCCCAGGCTGGAATGCAGTGGCACAATCTCATCTCACTGCAACCTCCACCCACCGGGTTCAAGTGATTCTCCTGCCTCAGCCTCCCGAGTAGCTGGGACTACAGGCATGCACCACTACACTCAGCTAATTTTT
This sequence comes from Pan paniscus, assembly GCF_029289425.2. Classification (NCBI taxonomy): domain Eukaryota; kingdom Metazoa; phylum Chordata; class Mammalia; order Primates; family Hominidae; genus Pan; species Pan paniscus. The sequence continues at coordinate 52,405,996 of NC_073254.2, read as the reverse complement.
TTGTATTTTTAGTAGAGACAGGGTTTCACCATGTTGGTTAGGCTAGTCTCGAACTCCTGACCTCAAATGATCCATCCACCCACCTGGGGCCTCCCAAAGTCCTGGGATTACAGGCGTGAGCCACCGGGTCTGGACTTTTTTTTTTTTTTTTTAATAGACTAAATGACCTCAGATAAAGAGAATGTAGATGAGCAATTTAAGTCCATTTTACCTCAAATCCTAATACTTGAGTCAATCACTTCCTGGTGCTTCCCCAGAATACTTAACTGTAAGTGTCGTAGTTATCCTGGCATAGAAAATATTGGATGATAAAGGTTTCTAGGTCAAGGCCTTTCTCTTAAGACTGAGAAAGAAGTATACTTAAATGTCTTTGTGAAGAAAAGTCCTTTGGAATCGCTTGAACCCGGGAGGCAGAGGCTGCAGTGAGCTGAGATGGCACCACTGCACTCCAGCCTGGGCTACAGAGCCAGATTCCGTCTCAAAAAAAAAAAAAAAAAAAAGGGCCGGGCGCAGTGGCTTACACCTGTAATCCCAGCACTTTGGGAGGCCAAGGGGGGTGGATCACCTGAGCTCAGGAGTTCAAGGCCACTGTGACCAACATGGAGAAACTCTGTCTCTACTAAAAACACAAAAATTAGCCAGGCGTGGTGGCGCACGCCTGTAATCCCAGCTACTTGGGAGGCTGAGGCGGGACAATCACTTGAACCCGGGAGGCGGAGGCTGCGGTAAGCAGAGATCGCGCCACTGCACTCCAGCCTGGGCAACAAGGGCAAAACTCCGTCTCAAAAAAAAAAAAAAAAATGAGAGAGAGAGATCCTTTAAACAGTCTTAAATGATTTTAGCCTTTAAAGGTAACAGTGGCCAAACCAGGGTTAATGATAAGATAGTTGTCAAAAAGTTTAAAAAACAAACAAACAAACAAACAAAAAAACCTCTCTCATTTCAAAGAGAGGAATTTTGGTTGAGCTTCGAGTCTTTAGCAAACCCAGCCCAGCCAGGTTGGGCCCTCTTCCACATACATGCAAAGGTCTGACACAAACATTTCTCGTTCTAACAATACACAGAAGCATTATAATTTGGTATATAGTTCACCAGCAACTAACATTTCAATGGCTTTTAGCAACTGTCACTCTGCATATACTCATTTCTCCTTTCTTATTCTTTTCCTCTAAATTCAAACATCCCAAGAATATTTTATAAAGGAGAAATAGCTTAAGTAATGATGGTTATTGGGGCAGGTGTGTGCTCACCACTTAGCAGAATATTTCACCAGCAGCAAAACAGTTCTCCAAGTAAATACACACACCCCTAGTTCCTAACCTACAACGTATTCTCTTGGTAAGATTTTAAAGATGTTTTTCCCATTTCATTCAATTTTATGTAAACAAGTTATAACAAACTAATTTTGTCACCACATAGATTTTGAAAAGGAATCTTGAAAAGAAAATGTTTAACCTAGTGGCAAACAATAACTATTTAAAAAGTGATTTTTCCATCTTTTAAAGTACACTGTACATTTTACAATATACTTTAAAAAGAGTCTTTTAAGATCACAGTGGCTTTGGCCAAAATAATCTTTATGTTGTCTTGTAAAACTCATGGCTCTTCTGTAATACTGCATTCACTATACTCTCCTTATGTTCATACTGAGATGACATCCAAAAATGTATTTTTAAAGTTCAATGATCTCTTTTCTTTTGAATTTCTAAAGGTACGCAAAATTCTGTTTCAGCAGACAGGATATTAACTAGTCATGCCACGCAAAGTTCTGTTTCAGCAGACAGGATATTAACTAGTCATGCCACGCAAATGCAACTGGAGAAAGCAGTAGTGTGTAGGTAAAAAATATAGAGAGAAGCGAATATTTTCTTTAGATACTTGAAAATGTCCTAATATTTTTATAAAAGCAAAAATGGCAAGGCTGTATAAAATGTAAATAGACACAGATCACGAGACAGATAATTATAAACACAGAAAGTAAAACTGTAACAAGTCCAAAGAAACACAAAGCCCATGGCTGAACTCTAGCTTCATAGTTAAATTTTTTTAACTTTGTATTCATTTAGGGGCACAAGATAGTTCCTCAGGAGTATTTGATGTGAACCACCTTATTATTCAAAGGTGTCTGGCCTTCTCCCAAAGCCATACTTTACTAAATTACAATGGGGTCTCCATGTGGGGACAAATATATAATCTAATACAGGTTGAGTACCCCTAATTCAAAATGCTTGAGACCAGAAGTGTTGGAATTTGTTTTTCTCAGATTTTGGAACATTTGCACTTTGGAGCATTTCAGATTTGGGATTTGGGGTTCTCAACCTGTATACATTTTGTCTCACTGCTACTTTCGTCTTCACTATAAAGTTAACCTTTCATCAGTGAGGAAGCATTTCTTCATATCTGTAATTGTAGATACATAAGGTAAGCAGCAGAATACAGTCCTTTTATTTTTTTTTTTTTGAGACAGAGTCTCGTTCTGGCTGGAGTGCAGTGGCGTGATCTCGGCTCACTGCAAACTCCGCCTCCTAGGTTCAAGCGATTCTCCCGCCTCAGCCTCCCGAGTAGCTGGGATTACAGGCACGGGCCACCACACCCAGCTAATTTTTGTGTTTTTAGTAGAGATGGGGTTTCGCCATGTTGGCCAGGATGGTCTCGCTGTCCAGACCTCGTGATCCACCCACCTCGGCCTCCCAAAGTGCTGGGATTATAGGCGTGAGCCACTGCGCCCGGCCCGAATACAGTCCTTTAACATGGCACAAATACTGCTAAAAGCTGAATAAAAACCCACCAATATTTCTTTTCTTTTAAAAACCTAAATATCTGACAAATTCCAAATTTTGAACCTATAAAAGCTGTCAGCTTCCCCAATTCTTTCCCATCTAACCCCTAGTTTAGGCACAAATGTAAAGGTCTAAAGCTTACACCATGATTACTTCCTTGCCCAAATAGCATAATGAATAGATTAAAATTAACAACAACAAAAAAAATCTCTTTAATAAAAATCTAGCCAGCCTCCTCTGAGCCCTCTTCTGGACCAGGCCTCAACCTGGACCTTTAAAAACTACAGACTCTCAAAACAAATGATTTGGTCCACTCCCTCCTTTCACATTAAAAGACTTACACACACTAACATTTCTTTTTTTTGTTTGTTTGTTTTTTGTTTTTTTTTTTGAGACGGAGTCTCACTCTGTCACCAGGATGGAGTGCAGTGGCGCAATCTCAGCTCACTGCACCTCTGCCTCCCAGGTTCAAGCAATTCTCCTGCCTCAGCCTCCCGAGTAGCTGGGACTACAGGTGCACACCACCACATCCAGCTAATTTTAAATACTAACATTTCTAACAGCTCAAGGTTACCTCCCTAGGATGACCCTAGCCTCTCTTAAATTGTCTGCCTCTTAAAGCTCAAGGCTGCCAAAGAATCTACTGTTTGTTCTAGCCAGCATCTGAAGATAGGCCCTAACTATCCTCTTAGATCATTTACTAAAAAGGGCTTACAACTGTGAATCCTTCCTCTGTCCCTTTGAGCTGTACTCCTACAACTCAGGAGTGTCTTTCTCAAGGACCTGAAAGCCATTCCTTTAAAAATGTAACCATCAGGAAAAATAGGGTATCTATTCCCCAGTCACAGTGTCAGCTAACAGGCACAGCTGGCCTAATCACCATATTTTACCAATCTTTTTAAATTCTTCACTTCTTTGAGTCTACAGATTCCGTTTATCCACCCTGCCAAGTCCCCTGCCATTCTCCCTTTAAAACTCCCAGTCATCTCTGCAAATCGACATTGACTTCATTTCATACTGGACTCTCTTCCCTATTGCAAAAGTGTATTACTGACTAAAACCTGTCCTTAGAACTTTAGCTAGTATGCAGCTTTGTTTACCTTTGACAAAATGAATAAAGAAGGAAAGTTAAACATATCCTAATTAGCAAAGACTTATTTATATAGGATCGCTAGATAGAAAGTTTTTTAAAAAGTAAAAATAAAAAGACCTAAAAGTTTCAACTTCATGAAGGAGTCATAATTCCAGAAGTTAACCAATTACCTCTGGGGCTAGAAAAGGACCTTGGCACATGTCAAGCCCAAGTCCTTCATTTTATAATGATGAATCTAAGGTCCAAAGAGATTACGTGACTTACCCGAGGTGATTTGAATGAGGGATCTGCAGGAGGCTTTTTGTTTTTATAGAGACAGGGTCTCACTATGTTGCCCAGGCTGGTCTCAAACTCCTGGCCTCAAGCAATCCTCCTGTCTCTGCCTCCCAAAGTGCTGGGATTATAGGCATGAGACACCATGGCAGCCTCTATGATGGATCTGATGATGGGCTAACTCAGCTTGATTCTCTTCCTGACTCCAACATGAAAATATTCTGTTACATTCTCATTGATAGAGCAACATTAACCAATAATCATTCAAGTCAAGATGAGCAATGAGTATCTACTACCCTATTAAAACACACGCATTTTTTACAGTTCTACTGTATACCAACAACAGTAAACCAAGGACAGTTTGTTTGGTGCAAGTACATAGGAGATAGGATTTCATTCAAGGAAAACTGTTTCAACCGTCCTAGGCAAATATATGAAGCACCTTGGTAAGGTGAAACTGCTTTCTCACACAAGCTAAGAAAACAAAACCCCATGCATAAATCCTTTAGGGTCAAATGATTTAGTCTTAAAAACAACCAAAAAAAAAAGAAAAAAGAAAGAAAAATGAAAGTAAATTAAAAAACCCTTTTTCTGCACTTACCAGCAAAGCATTTGGAACAGAGATTCATAGTCTTGCTGGACCTGGGGCAAACAAAAAGAAAAGAAAGAAAGAAGAGCTAAAAACTCCATATCACTCTAATCAAAACATAAGATGTCAGAAACGTAGGCAAAGAACTTTCTGGTCAGGCAACTGAACTAATAAACTGATAAATTAATAACAAGTCCCTAGCTAGCCACCACTCCCCCCTCAACAAAATAAAAATTAAAAAAAAAAAAAAACAAAAATATAAACACTTGGTTTTTATTTTTATTTTTTACCTGTAAATTAGCCAATGTTTGCTTTTATTTATTGCGTATATTAGCAGCTTATATAGCAGCAAGTTCAGAAACATTATAAAATGCCCAGAAGATGGTATGGGAGTCAATTTAAACCACATGATTACCACATTCCCTCTTTTCATACAGAAAAATATATGAAGTTATCACAAATACTTCGTAAATGGGTAAAACTTTCTCCTCATATACACAGTCATTTATCTCTATAACATTAGCTGAACTTTGATCTTTCCTATTTCAGATCCTAGTCACATTATGACCTTCTTGTTTAAAATTCTTTCTTCAGATACGCCAATCAAATTATTTTTCATGTCCTTTCATCCATTAATAATAGCTACAATTCACTGAATACTAACTTGGATGGGCATTTCGCATACATTATCTTATTAATCGTCCCAACATCACTAAGATGGGTATTACCATATTGTTTTGCTTTTAAAACGCACTTAAAAAAAAATCACATTAGCATTTCTGTAACAAGGAAATACCTTAGAATTGGTTACAAGCGATGAATAATTTAACCTGTTTATGCCAGAGGTTGGAATTTTTTGAATTTTTGCAGTGAGACCAGGGCAATGACCTTGAGCAGGATATAAATAATTCCCACATGCTTAGTGTTCCAATAATGGAACACTATGTTACCCCTTCCTCTGCCAAGGCATTATTCAACTTAGAAGGGGGTCTTAGAAATCAAAGACATACAGTCTCATCCCCATTACATAGGTGGGCAGACTGTTCTAGGTCACAAAGCTAGGAACTACAGAAAAATATCTGACCTTGGGTGTAAGCTATCTCCAAAGGCCAACCCAACATCCTTTGTTCACAACACAGCACCTGACAGCACAGCACCCTAGGGACTACATGGTGGGCAATCAATAATGACTTTTCTGGCCAGGCACGGTGGCTCACGCCTGTTATCCTAACACTACAGAAGGCTGAGGGGTGGGCAGAATGCCTGAGCTCAGGAGTTCAAGACCAGCCTGGGCAACATGACAAAACCCCATGTCTACTAAAAATAGAAAAAATTAGCTGGGAGAGGTGGCACACGTCTGTAGCTACTTGGGAGGCTGAGACACAAGAATCGCTTGAACCCAGGAAGCGGAGGTTGCAGTGAGCTGAGATCACACCACTGCACTCCAGCCTGGGCAACAGAGCAAGACTCTGTCTCCAAAAAATAATAATAATAAATAATAATGACTTTTCTGTTACATTCATCTCACCGCTGCTTCCCTTCCTGATCCTCTCCCAAGCAGACTCATTCTTAACAGCTCTTCCTTCCAAAGACCTCCTGGAGTGCTCTACGTTAGGCAAGCTGACCTATTTAAAACTTCATTCCTCAGCAACTCCATTCCCAAGATTTGAGCCTTTGACCAGAACTGCCCCTAAAAATAGAATAAGCCAACCTTCTTTTGCCCTCTTTACTATGTTTTACAATTAAAGCAAGCCTCCCTCAGGAAGTATTCTCTGATGCTGATTGTTTGCCCCATGTGCTGGAACCGAAGACCTAACAGCAATTGTCACAAGATGGGGGAAAGGGGGTCATTATTTCTTTCCCAAAAAAGATGCTGTCAACAAGTAGATATTCCTTTAGAATCCTGCTTAATATAAACACAACAGCAATGAGGAAAATTAAGTATCAATAAGTGAATAAGATGAGTAAAAAGATAAAGAGATGTGTTAATGGTAGCATCTAACATTTATTACATGCCTATAATGTGGCAGGCACAATACCAGATACCTTCAACCCCATTTTACCATTGAGAAAACAGAGGTCCCAAGAGGGTATGTAACTTGCCAAAGATTACAGAACTAGTAAGTGAATTAATCTGGTCTAACTCCAACACCTGTATTCTATTCATCATGCCAAACTTCGGCCTCTGCCCCAATATAGAAGCTGAGGGGCATATACCAGTCCAGAACCAGCACTCTGGTGGTTTGTGAGAATGTCTATGGAAATCAAGTCAGTTCCCTGAGAAAGTAAAGCTTCTCATCTAGAAGAAGCACAACTTCTGCTCTCCCTGACCCTGCAGGCATATAGGAAAACAACCCAAGATTCCCAGTCATTTCAGTTCCAACGCAAGGAAGAAGTGAGAATGAAGAAAATCCTACATGCCTGTTTTAACTAACTGAACTTGAACTAGAGGCGCCTCTCCATCCTAAAGAGATGACTAGTATGGATGAAGTATACACACATCTGTGGTTTGCAGAACATTCTCTATTGCTAGAATATTGGGATTGTCCCCTCCCCTCTCATCTCCACTCAACTTCTCTGAAGGGGCCAGAATTCCCTGCCAGAGAAGCAGGCGCCCTTCTGATGCGGTCACTATCTCTTGTCCACGCAATGCCACAAAAAGCCAGATATAACTCATATAACCTCTGCTACTCCCAATTGTCCAGCAGGAATCATGGAAAGCCTTCAGAGGATAACTTGGCAACCAGTGTGCCAGTTTTAACATCTGAGTTTCAGAAACCTGGTTTAAAAAAATGGCAAAATGGCCTTTTTCTCAGAGTCCCTTGATCTCTCTTCAGATAATTTATGTATTTAAAATGCCTACCATACCTATGTATTACCTAAATGACATCCATTCCACATTCTGGATAGAAATTTTTCAGCAACATGGTTGTCAATCAGGTTATAAAAGAAATAATATAACTACTGATATTATTACTCAAAACAGAGATGTTTTAAATCTAAAATAAACCAGACTTTGGCTACCGAAATAATGGTCATTCTAAACAATGCCAGCTTGGATCACATGGGTCAAGAACACTGAATCCAAAAGAACTGGCAGAGACTTCCGGGAACTTTGATCCTTTCTCATGTTGAACATGGGAAACTTGAAGCTAATCACAGGCATACAACTACTCGCTACCTAACAAAAAGCAGTGTAATCAACTTGCATGGTCTTGGAACAGACAACAGAGCTCTCTTTTTGACAGTAAGCATGAAAGGTAAAGTTTCACTGGAGCAGTGAAACTACTCTTATTGAGCTCTCCAATGGGTACCACGTTTCTAAAACCAAGGGGTAGTAGGTTGAATAACGGCTACCAAAAGATATCGAGTCTTAATCCCGAAGTTACCTTACTCAGGCGGTGGAGGGTCCTTTCCAAATTAATTAATGATTTTGAGATGAGATTACCCTGGATTATCCAGGTGAACCCTAAATGACATCACAAGAGAGAGAGGCAAAGAACATTTTTGCAAGGGTGTAGCAAAGGGAATTCAGAAAGACACCCAAAGTAAACAGCCACATGAAGATGGAGGCAGAAGCTGGAGTAACAGGGTTACAAGCCCAGGAATGCTAGGGCAGCCCCCAGAAGCTGGAAGAGGTGAAGAATGGATTCTCCCTCAGAGCCACCTTGGAGGGAAGGAAGCCCTCCCAGATCTTGGACTTCTAGTCTCCAGAACTTTGAGAAAATAAATTTCTATTATTCTGTCACCAACTTTGTGGTAATTTGTTACAATAGCCTCAGAAAACTAATATACAAGGGTTATGTATCTGATCATAGCATATTCCCTCTCAGTAGCATTCAGCTAGATCCATCCTTCTTTCCGGAACACTCTTCACATACCTTCATGTCACTCAAATCCCAGATCAAACAACCCTCTTCCACCACAACTGCTCCCATTTAGCCACCTTTGCTGCTGCTCCTCCCCTGCAAAGACCCTTAACTGGAGGTCCAGAAACTCAGTCTTCATTACCTCTACTTTTCATTTGGTAGTGATCTCCCACACTTTCATGGTTTTAAAATACTGTATCTATACACGGAAGATGCACAAATGTTTACCTTCAATCCCAAATCTCTTTACCTTGCTCCAAACTCACATATCTAACTGCCTATTTGACATCTCAACGTTTGAGTCAAACTTAGTATTTCAAATTAGAATTCTCAGTATTTCCCACAAATTTGCCTGACCCATCTTTTCCACTCATATAAATGGGAAACACCTTCTTCCCAGTTGCTCACATCAAAAATCTAGAAACCTTTTTTTTTTTTTTTGAGATGGAGTCTAGCTCTGTTGCCCAGGCTGGAGTGCAGGAGCATGATCTCAGCTCACTGCAACCTCCGCCTCCTGGGTTCAAGCGATTCTCCGGCCTCAGCCTCCCAGGTAGCTGGGATTACAGGCACCCGCCACCACGCCTGGCTAATTTTTCTATTTTTTAGTAGAGACAGGTTTTCGCCATGTTGGCCAGGCTGCTCTCAAACTCCTGACCTCAGGTGATCCGCCCACCTCGACCTCCCAAAGTGCTGGGATTACAGGCGTGAGCCACCGCGTCCAGCAGAAACCATTTTTGATTCCTGTCCTTCCTGTAGTCTTACAGATACAACACTCAGCAAGATGCATTAGTTCTACTTACAAATAGATCTCAAATCTATGTATTCCTCTCCTTCCTTAATGCTTCTATGATGGCCACCATTAACTCTCACCTAGGCCACTGTAAATAGCTTTTTATTGGTCTTCTCGTTGCCATTCTTGACCCTATATAATGATTTTTCCACATAGCAGCTATGGTCATCTTTTAAAACAAGTTGGAGCGTGTTATTTTCTTGCTTAACACTATCCAACAATTTCCTATTGAGTATAAAATCCAAACTTTTTACCTGGAGAAAGTTTTTTAAAAAAAAAAGTCTGGAAGTCTCCTTGTGATCTGACTATGCCTACTTCCCCTCTTGCTCTCTTATCATTCTGCCCCCTCATTCACCACATTTCAACCACGCTTGCCTTTTCTCTGTTCTCCAACTGTGCTGTAGGGCTCATGCCCATGCTGTTCCCTGTACCCCCAAATCACTGTAATGCTGTCTCTTTCTTGTTGCTCATATCCTAGTTCAAACCTCCTCACTGGCCTTCCCTCGACAACCCAATTTTTTTTTTATTTTTTGCTTTTTTGAGACTGGGTCTCATTCTGTTGCCCAGACCAGAGTGCCCAATCATAGCTCACTGCAGCCTTGACCGCCTAGGCTCAAGCCATCCTCCCACTATAGCCTCCCAAGCAGATAAGACTCTAGGCACACATCAGTCCATTATTTTTTGTAAAGATGGTGTCTTACTTTGTTGCCCAGGCTGATCTCAAACTCCTGGGCTCAAGTGATCCTCCCACCTCAGCCTCCCAAAATGCTGGGATTACAGGTGTGAGCTACAACTCCTGTGGCCTGACTACCCAATTTAAATCAGTTCCTCTTCCTGTTTTCTTCTTTCACAACACATCATTCTTTGATATCTCACCACATGCCTGTTTGCCTGCTATCTTTCACCACTAGAATGTAAGTGCCATAAGAGCAAAGACTCCTTTGGTCACTCTTGGTTGGTATTTAACAGGTACCCAATAAATGCTCGTTAAATGAAGAAATAAAATCTCTTTTGAAGGCCTGAACCATTTAAAAAAAAAAAAAAAAAGCACTTAAGTAGATATTTGAAATGTATTTTGTAGAGGTCAAACACCAGCTAGAAGACAGGTTCTCCACAATTCCTGTGGCTGTCAGCCTGTCATCTTTCTGGAGCTCTGTCACAATGCATTACCTATGGCTGGTAGATAACATCATCCTATGTATCTGGCCATGATCTGTCACTCAGAATATAACAGGTGGCAGACACTTTTAAAAGTTTCTTTCTAATGACACGGAGTGAGAAATCTGCTTAAATTTTTTTCTTTTTCTAATAATGTTTAATAGTATGTTCTGGGCCGGGCGCGGTGGCTCACGCCTGTAATCCCAGCACTTTGGGAGGCCGAGGCGGGTGGATCACGAGGTCAGGAGATCGAGACCATCCTGGCTAACACGGTGAAACCCCGTCTCTACTAAAAATACAAAAAATTAGCCGGGCGTGGTAGCGGGCGCCTGTAGTCCCAGCTACTCGGGAGGCTGAGGCAGAAGAATGGCGTGAACCCAGGAGGCGGAGCTTGCAGTGAGCCGAGATCGCGCCACTGCACTCCAGCCTGGGCGACAGAGCGAGACTCCGTCTCAAAAAAAAAAAAAAAAAAAAAATAGTATGCTCTGGTTTTGAAAATACATACCCCTTGAACAGAATGTAGAAAAAAAAAGTAAAAACTAAAACTCATTTATAATTCCCCAAAATAAGAAATACTTTTTTTAGATAGATATCTATAATTCAGAATTTATTATATTTACAGTATTGGTTGTTGTATGGTATGTTCACAGGTGTTCATTTTATTATGCTTCATACCATATATACACATTACATATAGTCATGCACTGCATAATGATACTTTCATCAATGACAGTTCACATACACAACAGAAGTCCCATAAGATTATTATGCAGCCAAAAACTTCCTATCACCTAATGGCATCATAGCTGTAGTGTTAGAGCAACACAGTAAACAAACCAACTGTGCTGTCAGTCATATAAAAGTCTAGCACATACAGTTATGTATAGTACATAATACTTGATAAAAAATGATAAACATCTATGTGATTGGTTTGTGTATTTACTATACTTTATATCATTATTTTAGACTGTAATTCTTCTACTTACTAAAAAAGGAAGAGGAAGAAGTAGTTGTTAACTGTAAAGCAGCCTTACACAGCTCTTTCAGGAGGTATCCAGAAGAAGGCATTGTTATCATGGAGATGACAGCTCCATACCAATTACTACCCCTGAAGACCTTCCAGTGGGAAAAGATGTGGAAGCAGAAGACAGTGATGCTCCTGACTCTGTGCAGGCCTAGGATAATTGTGTGCATGTCTGTGTGCTGGGGCCTAACAAAAAAGCTTTAAAAGCAAAAAATAAAATATTTTTTAAATAAAGGTGCCAGGCCTGGTGGCATGCACCTGTAGTCCCAGCTACTCAGGATGCTGAGAAGGAAGGATCACTTAAGCCCAGGACTTTTGAGTCCAGCCTAGGCAACAGAGTGAGACTCTGTCAATCAATCAATAAAGAAAACTTATAGAATAAGGATATAATGAAAACATTTTTGTGTAACTATACAATGTGTTTGTGTTTTAAGCTAAGTGTGATTACAAAAGAGTCATCAGTTTAAAATTTTTTAAAGTTTATAAGGTAAAAAAGCTATAGTAAGCTAAAGCTAATTTATTATTAAAGAAAATTTTAAAAATAAAGTTAGTGTAGCCTAAGTGTACAGTGTTTATAACATCCACAGTAACATAATGTCCTAGGACCCTCACATTCACTCACTACTCATTCACTGACTCACCCAGAGCAATTTCCAGTCTTGTAAGCTCCATTCATGGTAAGTGCCTGGGACAGGTGTACACTTTTTTATCTTTCATGCCACATTTTTACCATACCTTTTCTATGTTTAGATACACAAATACAACTGCCTACAGTATTCAATACAGTAACATGTTCTACAGGTTTGTAGCCTAGGAGCAACAGGCTATACCATATAGTGTAGGTGTGGAGTAGGCTATACCACCTAGGTTTGTGTAAGGACACTCTATGATGTTCAACATTGTTTCCACAATGAAACCGACTAACAGCACATTTCTCAGAATATGTCCCTGTCATGAAGCAATGCATGACTATTTTCTTTTGTGTATATATAAAAATTTCATAAAGAAATGCATAATGAAAACCTACAGATATCATTTTTTCAATTTACATTTAATATTTATCATGCCTTAAATATTCTTCAAAAACATGTTTGTTGCTCTGTGACAATCCATTACATACTAATACTATAATGTAGTCACACTCTTACTACTGTTGGATGTATAATTGTTTTTCCCCAATTTTTCCTATTATAAATATTGCTATAATGAGCATTTTTGGACTTAAATCTTTAATCATAAATCTGTATTTGAATGGCTTTAAGACTGATTCTGAGAAGGAGACCTTACTAGGTGAAAAAGTATATTTTGGTAAATATTGCAAAATTACCTTCCAGGTAAGTTCTACATACTATTTTGAATACATCTTTGCCAACAACGTTTTATTTTATTTTATTTTATTTTATATTTTATATTTCATTTATGAGACAAGGCCTGGCTCTATTGCCCAGGCTGGAGTGCAGTGGTGTGATCTCGGCTCACTGTGACCTCCGCCTCCTGGGCACAAGCCATCCTCCCACCTTAGCCTCCCAAGTAACTGGGACTACAGGTACATGCCACCACACTCAGCTAATTTTTGTGTGGGTTTTTTTTTTTTTTTTTTTGCAGAGATGGGGTTTTGCCATGTTGCCCAGGCAGGTCTCTGACTAGTGAGCTCAAGTAATCTACCTGCCTCAGCCTCCCAAAGTGCTGGGATTACAGGTATGAGCCACTGCACCTGGCCAATACTGTTGTACTTTTTAATTTTTACTTGATGGCAGAAATGATTATGTTGTAAATGTTTCTTCTAAAATTTTTTTTTCAATTTTGAAGGATATCAATGTTTTAATGACAAATTAGCCTTCATGCTAATTCATCTTGGGGAATTCTAGTAACAGTGCTAATTTCTGGGAATTCTGGAAACATCTTATTTAGAATATTTTCCTGACACATACACAAGACTACTATCTCTCCCCACTCAGAGAAACATACACATGCAAAAAACTATTTTAATATAAATATGGAAATAAAAAACAACTCTTTCACCATATCAATGTTCCTCAACAACTTTTTTTTTTTTTAACCCAACTGGAAGGAAAAACCTAGGGCACAAGAAAAATAGAGAAAAGTATTAAAAAAACAGTACCAGCACGTAAGTATACCAAGCTCTTCCAGTCCTATGGTCCCTGAACTTCTCTACACTAGACATGTATCATAAAACTAAAAAAATCTAGACTACAAAGAAAGTTCCTTCTTCAGTGAAGGGAGTCAATCTGTAAAAACTGTCACATTTCTAAAAACTAGTCTGTAAAAACACAATCTGTAAAAATTAGTCACATTTCCGAATTCAACCTCTTCTAATAATCCAGACAAAGGAGGAAAGGGGAGGGATGGGTAAGAGGACAAAGAGAAGGAGAAGGCGGCGAGGAGTGGGGTGGTAAAGGAAAGGAAGGGAAAAACAAACCACAATACCTACTACACTCTAAAAGTCATCCCAGTTTTCTCAGAGGTAAAATTAGAATATTAAACACTACTAACAATCTGCTTCCCGCCTCATACACATATAGCCAGAAAAACTAACTTCCTACAGCAGCCAGGAAGCAGCCAACAGCTCTACTAAATCACCACTCTCTACTCACCCTAGGCAAACACGAAAAAGACCAGTTCAAACAGATGACATCCTAGCTGGCAATGACAAAGGAGGCTTCCAGGGGTGCAACCAGCCTGTCCAAACTGTTACACATCACTCTGAATCATTCAGACCATGTCTGCAAATTTTCTTTTTAAGGAAATATTACAATGGAGAAGATGGAACTGTTAATAAGGGTATTAGTTTCTATAATGTAGCAATATGGATCCTGCTCACTTTAAAAACTAATTTTAATGTAACAATTTAGATTCCAAGTGGGTTACTGTAATTAGCAGTGGTTTTAGCATTTTATGCCCAAATTCAAGGACAGCAGAGCAAAATGCCTCGATTTTTGTGTGTTTCAAGTACTTGCACTAAAAGTTATAGTGTATAGATGTAAAACTAGTCCCATTACCATCTGTGGCCCTGTATATATTACTGAAAGTTTAGTCCAGCACCATCTAACAATTACAGACAAGATGAGGCATGGCCATCAATAAACTAGTCAAAAGAAGAACAAGAAAAATTAAAATATATGAATGAAAGCCCCTGTAGAAAAGGAGAAAAAAAAACACAATGAAGTGAATTAAAATGCCAAATAATTTTTCCACGTAAGAGAAACTTAATGAGGCTATCAACTCTAACACACCCAATATATACAATGATTGCAACTGTCCCACTATATATCCCCAAACATAAGATAAGGTTTTCTTCCCTAAAGTTATCTTTCAGAAAGAAGGAATTGCTTTACAATTAAATCCTTACTTTTGAGGCAGACACCAATTATTTTATACTAAATACTAACAAGGGCCAAAAAAAAAGCTTCAAAAAAAACCTGGAAGTGAGAAAGAGAAATCCAAGCATGCAGTCATGCCCAGGGAAAGGAATGGTGTTTGGGATTTCAAAAGAGGAATGTAGAGTCACAGTCCCAGAGGCATCTCTCCAGTTAGTCTGTGAAATGGCTGAGACAGTGAAGTTCTCATCACTAGTCAGGGACACTGAGGTATGGAAGGATGTCAAGCCAACTCCAATATTGGATACTTTGTCATGGTTACTACAACAAACTAGTTTTATAAAAAGGGGAGGATTCGGTTTTAAACACAGATTTAATACTTATTTCTGGAGAGTGATTACAAATAGTAGCTGCCATTGAAGAAGGCCTCTGAAGATCTTCTAGAAAGCAATGCAGTAACAGCTTTGAAATGTGAGGAAGATCATAAATGACGTCAAGATGATGACAACTCTCCTAATGTTACATGAATGAATTCTTGTGGCTTGGGATAAATTTTCCAGTGACTGCAACATTTACAGATTTTAAAGTGCTTTATCTCAAACAACTTGGAGGCTAAAAAAAAAAAAATGAATGTGATATCCTCTGAAAAACCATGGTCAATAACTTTTAAAACGGCTTGGTAAATATTAAATAATAATTTGGTAAATATTGAAGTCTGATGTCTGTGCAGACATGGAGAATTTAAATCTGTTCATAACTGTGGGAAAAGTAACATTTTAAAATTTATATTAGGAGCATATACAAATTACATATAATTTTATATAATCCATGACCTTTAAATATGCATATGCAGTTACCATCAGGACAAAATGGGTGAACATATATATAAGATCTCTCAGCCCGGCGCGGTGGCTCACGCCTGTAATCCCAGCACTTTGGGAGGCCAAGGCAGATCACGAGATGAGGAGATTCAGACCACCCTGGCCAACATGGTGAAACCCCGTCTCTACTAAAAATACAAAAATTAGCTGGGCGTGGTAGCGCATGCCTGTAATCCCAGCTACTCGGGAGGCTGAGGCAGGAGAATCACTTGAACCAGAGAGTCGGAGGTTGCAGTGAGCCAAGATTGCGCCACTGCACTCCAGCCTGGGCGACAGAGCGAGACTCCGTCTCAAAAAAAAAAAAAAAGGCATTTTTCATGTTTTGAAAACACACAGAAAACTTCCCAACCATCTAGTACAAGAGCAAGTATCTGAGAATTAAACTGAGAATGACAAATTTAAGAGAGATAACAATAAGGTATTATCTGGCCTTATTTTTCTTCTGGCTAACAATGTTGCTTTTGAAAATAGGTGGGGTTGGGGGAACAACAACATTTATGGAGCTCAGAGTACTTTTTCCCAAAGTGTGTCAAAATAATTAAATATTCACCTGTCCTACCCAAGTGGCAAATATTTTTGCTTCATCCACTCATCCACTCTCATTAAGATAATTCAGGCTTACAGAGAGAGGCTTTGATTTATCCATATTTATGGTAAATTAAATCAAAGGCATGATAATTTTAATGAAAGATGAAAAGTAACCTAAAGTATTATTATTAGATCTTTCCTTGTCAGAAAATGAGACATAAACCTGGGAGATGATAGAGTTACAAGGGTTCAAACTACAAGGTTAAACAGGCTAGCAAGGAAGCTGTATGGCTGAGAAAGAAAAGCACAAGGTACTTCTAGAAGCTGGAGGATATCCAGGAAAAGACATCTACACAGGCCAGGCGCGGTGGCTCACGCCTGTAATCCCCGCACTTTGGGAGGCTGAGGCAGGTGGATCACAAGGTCAGGAGATCGAGACCATCCTGGCTAATATGGTGAAACCCCGTCTCTACTAAAAATACAAAAAATTAGCCGGCGTGGTGGTGGGTGCCTGTAGTCCCAGCTACTTGCGAGGCTGAGGCAAGAGAATGACGTGAACCCGTGAGGCAGAGCTTGCAGTGAGCCGAGATCGCACCACTGCACTCCAGCCTGGGCAACAGAGCGAGACTCCATATCAAAAAAACAAAAACAAAAACAAAAACAAAACAAAACAAAAAAAGACTTCTACACGATGCAACATTTCTGTTCATGTCATTCAGGTAAGATAAAAATACTGACAGAACATCTACAAAATATGGAGGAGGAGAAAGCAATATCTAGCAATATGCACATACAAGAAAAATTTTAATGTATACATAATGTCACTGACATATTTTTTAAATGTCATTTGTACTTCAACATCTTTCATTTGTTCAAATTCCAAACATATTATACCTTACATCAATCTACTAGGCCATTCTCAGGGAGTTTGTGAAAGAGTCAGGATACCACACCTACGACGAAACTAGATAAGGAATGGTTGAAAGGTGACAGCAGAAAATAAACTGCTTTCCTTATTCCCAGTCCAATGCTCACTGACAAGTGAAGCTCAAAGTTCAAAATATTCATTTCCTATTTTAATTATTCATCACAAAATACAAGATTGACCAGAGTTTGCAAGAGAAAATTATCTGGTTATAACCCCCAGCAAAAAAACAGAAGGGAACTCAAGAGTACATCTTTTCTATCTCTGCCTCAAAAAGACTTAAAGTATTCCTGTTCTACAATCACCAGAGATTCTATTGCTATTTGTGTATCATATTTCATTGCCTTTGTAATCATAAATTTCTAATGTCCAACACATATTTCCTCCCACTGTTGTAAACTTTATAATTCTGTCTTCAGGGTAAAAACAGTTGCTACAGGAGTAGTGTTAAGAGCAATGACTTGGGAAGAAAGGGCTTAGCTTGAAGGTGGGACGTCGCAATTGGGTTTTGTCACCCATTAAAATAAAGTGAGCTACTCAGACCAATGACCGCTAACATTCTATAAATCTATGATCACACAATGATATACAGTAGTCCCCCATTATCCTTGAGGGATACATTTCAAGACTCCCAGCAGAAGCCTGAAATCATGGATAGTACTGAACTCTACATATACTGTGTTCTTCCTATACAAACAGATTTCCTAATTTATAAATCCGACACAGTAAAAGATTAACAACAATAATTAACAGAACAATTTTAACACTATGTCAGCATCACTATGTTTGTGCTTTGGGGCCATTATTAAGTAAAATAGGATTACTTAAACACAAGCACTGAGATACCATGACAGATACCATGACAGTCTACCTGATCACCAGGACAGCTACTAACAGGCAGGTAGTGCATACATAGTGTGGTTATACTGGAGAAGGGGATGATTCACCACCAGGGCAGGATAGAGCAGAACAGCATGAGATGTCATGATGCTATTCAGAATGGTGTGCAACTTAAAACTTATGTTTATTTCAGGAGCTTTCCATTTAATACTTTCACAACATGGTTGACTGCAGGTACCAGAAACTGCGAAATGTGAAAACATGGATAAAGGGAGACCACTGTAATTATACATGGCATACCTTATTTTTTTCTTTTTTCGAGACAGAGTCTTGCTCTGTCACCAGGCTAGAGTACAGTGGCGCAATCTCAGCTCACTGCAACCTCTGCCTCCAGGGTTCAAGCAATTCTCCTGCCTCGGCCTCCTGAGTAGCTGGGATTACAGGCACGTGCCACCACGCCCAGCTAATTTTTTTTATTTTTAGTAGAGACAGGGTTTCACCATGTTAGCCAGCATGGTCTTGATCTCCTGACCTCGTGATCTGCCTGCCTTGGCCTCTCAAAGTGCTGGGATTACAGGCGTGAGCCACCGTGCCCGGCTGGCATACCTGGTTTTATAGCACTACAGTTAACCACACTTTGGAGGTACTGTACTTTTTACAAGTTGAGGGTTTATGGAAACCCTGCATTGAGCAAGTCTTTGTTTCAACAGCACGTGCTTACTTCATATCTGTTTCACATTTTGATAAGGTTTGCAATATTTCAAACATTTTCATTATTATTATATCTACAATGGTGATCTGTGATCAGTGTCTTTAATGTCTATTGTCATTGTTTTGGGACACCATAAGCTATGCCCATACAAGCCAGCAAACTTTTTTTTTTTTTTTTAAGTTAAAAAAAACACAGCAGCCGGGCACAGTGGCTCATGCCTGTAATCCCAGCACTTCAGGAGGCAGAGGCGGGCGGATCACCTGAGGTCAAGAGTTTGAGACCAGCCTGACCAACATGGTGAAACCCTGTCTCTACTAAAAATAAAAAATTAGCCGGGCGTGGTGGCGCATGCCTGAAATCCCAGCTACTTGGGAGCCTGAGGCAGGAGAATCACTTGAATCTGGGAGGCAGAGGCAGTGAGCTGAGATCGTGCTACCGTACTCCAGCTTGGGCAACAAGAGTGAAGCCCCGTCTGAAAAAATAAATAAACAAAAAATTTTTTAAAAACACATAGCATCAGGGGAGAGTGCAAACGCAGCCTCCCACTACCATAAATTATGCAGTCAAGTTTCTCACATTTGTGGAAAATTGCAGGGGTCAGCACATCCAGAGTGCAATGGATAAGCCCAAGGCAGCAAACTTCATCAATAAATGTTATGTGTGTTCTGATCACTCTGCCAACTGGCCATTCCTCCATCTGTCTCCTATTTTCTTGGGACAATATTAAAATTAGGTCAACAATGCTACAATGCCCTCTAAGTATTCAACTGAAAAGAGTCACACGTCTCTTACTTCAAATCAAAAACTAGAAATGATTAAGCTTAGTGAGAAAGGCATGTTGAAAGCCAAGACAGGCCTAAAGCTAGGCCTCTTATGCCAGTTAGCCAGGTTGTGAATGCAAAGAAAAAGTTCTGAAGGGAAATTTAAAATCCTACTTCAGTGAACATACGAATATGCAGAAAGTTTTAGTATCAAGACAGAAGATCAAACCAGCCACAATATTCCCTTAAACCAAATCCTAATCCAGAACAAGAGCCTAACTCTCTTCAATTCTATAAAGGCTGAGAGAAGTGAGGAAGCTGCATAAGAGAAGTTTGAAGATAGCAGAGGTTGGTTCATGAAGTTTAAAAAAAAGAAGCCATCTCCATAACAAAAATGCAAGGTGAAGCAGCAAGTGCTGTTGTACAAGCTGGAACAAGTTATCCAAAAGATCTAGCTAAAATGAAGGTAGCTACACTAAACAACAGATTTTCAATGTCGATGAAACAGTCTTATACTAGAAAATGATACTACAGAGGACTTCGTAGTTAGAAAGGATAAGTCAATGCCGGGCTTCAACGTTTCAAAGAACCAACTGATTCTGTTGTTAAGGGCTAAGGCAGCTGGTGACTTTAAGTTGAAGCCAGTGATCAGCTACTATTCCAAAAATCCTAGGGCCCTTAAGAATTATGGGTCACACCTGGCCAGGCACGGTAGCTCACACCTGTAATCCCAGCACTTTGGGAGGCCGAGGCAGGCAGATCACGAGGTCAGGAGATCAAGACCATCCTGGCTAACACAGCAAAACCCCGTCTCCACTAAAAAAAAAAAGAAAAAGAAAAAGAAAGAAAGAAAGAAAATAATTATGGGTCACACCTGTGATCCCAGTGATCCCAGCACTTTGGGAGGCCAAGGCAGGCTGATCACTTGAGGCCAGGATTTCGAGACCAGCCTGGCCAACATGGCAAAACCCCATCTCTACTAAAAATACAAAAATCAGCCAGGTGTGGTGGTGTACACCTGTAATCCCCACTACTCAGGTGGCTGAGACAGGAAAATCGCTTGAACACAGGAGGCAGAGGTTGCACCACTGCGCTCCAGCACCCCAGCCTGGGTGACAGAATGAGACCCTGTTTCAAAAAACAAAACAAAACAAAACAACTATGCTAAATCTACTCTGTCTATGCTCCAGGGACGAAACAACAGGGTCTGGAAGATAGCACATCTGTTTACAGGATGGTTTACTGAATATTTTAAGCCCACTGTTAAGAACTACTGCTCAGAAAAAAAAATTCCTTTCAAAATACTGCTGCTCACTGACAACACACCTGGTCACCCAAGAGTTCTGATGATGTTGTTCAAGGAAGTGAATGTTGTTTTCATGCCTGCAAACACAACATTCATTCTGTAGCCCATGGATCAAGGAATCATTTCAGCTTTCAAGTCTTATTAAGAAATACATTTCATAAGAGTATAGCTGCCAGCCAGGTGCGGTAACTCACACCTGTAATCCCAGCACTTCGGGAGGCTGAGGTGAGCAGAACACCTGAGGTCAGGAGTTCAAGACCAGCCTGGCCAACATGGCGAAACCCCATCTCTACTAAAAATGAAAAAATAACATAAAAAAAAATTAGCCAGGCATGGTGGCCTGTGCCTGTAAGTCCCAGCTATTCAGGAGGCTGAGGCAGGAGAATCGCTTAAACCCGGGAGGCAGAGGTTGCAGTGAGTCAAGATCACACCATTGCACTCCAGCCTGGGCAACAAGAGCAAAACTCTGTCTCAAAAAAAAAGAATATAGCTGCCATAGACAGCTGGGCAAAGTAAATAATAGAATATTTTCTGGGAAGGACTGACCATTCTAGTTGCCCTTAAGAACATCTGTGATACCTCTTCATGGGAAGAGGTCAAAAAAGCAACATTCACAGGAGTTTGGAAGTTGATTCCAACTCTCATGGATGGCTTTGAGGGGTTCCAGATTTCAGTGGAGGAAATAACTGCAGATGTGGTGGAAACAGCAAGAGAACTAGAATCAGAGGTAGAGCCTGAAGATGTCAATCACTGCAATGTCATAATAAAATTGAAATGAATGAGTAATGAATGAAAATGGTTTCTTGAGTTAAATCTACTCCTGAAGATGTTGTAAACACTGTTGAAATAACAAAGGATTTAGAATATTACATAAACTCAGCTGATAAAGCAGCAGCAGGGTTCGAGAGGATTGATTCCAATTCTGAAAGAAGTTCTACTGTGGGTAAAATGCTATCAAACAGCATTACATTCTATAGAGAAATATTTCATAAAAAAGAGGCAATTGATGCAGCAAACTTCATTGTTGTCTTATTTTAGGAAACTGCCAAAGCCCCCACCCAGCCTTCAGCAACCACCACCTTGATCAAGGGAAAATCCTCCACCAGCAAAAAGTTGTGCTTCACTGAAGGTTTGGATGATTGTTAGCAGATTTTTAAGCAAAAATATATCTTAATTAAAGTATGTATTTTTTTAGACATAATGCTATTATACACTTAACAGATTGCAGTATGGTATAAACATAACTTTTATATGTACTCGGAAACCAAAAAATTTGTGTAACTTGTGCTATACTGTGGTGGTCAGGAACAAAAACTGCATTATCTGTAAGGTATACCTGTATAATTTATTAAGAGAATTACTAAATTTCTTAATATTTCTAAACTAAGTATCTACTACAACATTCATCTACAGGACTATTTACTAGTTTTTCAAACAGTTTTCTCACTCAGAACATTTCTTTCTGATATCCCTATCATATGCTTACACTGTGAAATACTAAGTACAGTGAAGCCCTGTAATTTCCATAAGCACCATTCCAATTATATGACTTCTTATCAATGATTTTGAATGCAAAGGCATTATCAGCTTAACAATAACCCACAACACTTGGACCAACTACAAAAGCATTATCAATGACCCTTATTTAACTGGTTTTTCTTAGCACTTTGGGATACTTTGTACTATCATGTGTAGTACAAAAACTCTACTCCCATACCAAATTTCAACAACTATTTACTTTCCTTAAGAAAATTATCTCATCTGGCCGGGCGCGGTGGCTCACGCCTGTAATCCCAGCACTTTGGGAGGCAGAGGCGGGCGGATCATGAGGTCAGGAGATCGAGACCATCCTGGCTAACACAGTGAAACCCCGCCTCTACTAAAAATACAAAAAATTAGCCAGGCGTGGTGGCGGGCGCCTGTAGTCCCAGCTACTCGGGAGGCTGAGGCAGGAGAATGGTGTGAACCCAGGAGGCGGAGCTTGCAGTGAGCCGAGATCCCGCCGACAGAGGGAGACTCCGTCTCAAAAAAAAAAAAAAAAAAAAAAAAAAAGAAAATTATCTTGCCCTGATCCAGCTAAATGCCATATGTATATTCGCCAACTTTCCTGAACCATCAGGTATTCTGAAATTTAATCAAGTTTTCTATTGAGCCACCTATTCAATTTGATGCCATTTCACAATCTTAATGAGCATACTCTGTGTGCTACCATCTAAGACTCTGGTGGAAGTATTAAAAAGCACTGGGATCAGGATCCGACTGACAGAATTCAACTCAGAGTGCATGGTCCCCCTCCTCAGTGCTGGGGACTGGTGATGAGCCACAGGTAATTGTTCTCAGAGGATGTTGATAGTCCTAGGTCAGTCTATCTTCTTAGCCACAAAACTTGCCACCTCTCACAAACATATGCTACCTACACCATCACACACACACACACACACACACACACACACACACATACACACACACACACACACAGATAAAAGACTGGCAGAAGACAGATCCATAGCAATCAACCTACATTAGGCACTCTAAGATGGTGAATCTGCATCATATTCATCTTCAAAGAAAGCAGCATTAAGTTTTCTTGGCAACACTCTACTCAACTGACTGTAGTAACCTATGCTAGTGAGGCCCCCCATAAAATAGGATGACATAACCACAGCTTGCCAGATGCCATCTCAGGCAGCAGAGCTATTTTTCAATATACAAGCTCATCTCCACTCCCACCTGTTGAACTGAATGTCTAACAAGAATCAGTGGTTTCTGTTTCCAAATCTGCCTTATAATTATGCCTGTTCTGTTACTGTAGATAATATAATCAGTTACAACCCAAACCAGTAAGTGCAAAAAGGATGCATTATTTCTATAAAATCTATGTTGACTGCTTTGAACAGATCAAAAGACATACTGCCAAGCATGGTCAGGACAACTTATTAAGACTGGGATGGATAAAAATCATAAAAATCTGGAAAGATTATACAAAGAAAAGGAAACAGTCAACAGAGTAAAGACACAACCTGCAGAATGAAAGAAAATATGTGCAAACCATACTTCTGATGACCATACTTCTTTAACATCTAAAATATACAAGGAGCTCAACTCAATAGCAAGAAAACAGACAACCCAATTTTTTAAATGGTCAAATGATCTGAATAGACATTTCCCAAAAGACGACATACAAACAGCTAACAGGTACACAAAAAAGTATTCAACATTAATAATCACCAGAGAAATGCAAATTAAAACTGCAGTGGAATAGTTATCACCTCACTCCTGTTAGATGGCCATGATCCAAAAAGACAAGAGATAACAAGTGTTGGCAAGGATGTGGGGGAAAAAGGGAACCCTTGTATACTACTCATTGGAATTAGTACATCCAATATGGAAAACAGTATATTAAAATTAAAAATAGAACTACCAGTGGAATTGAGCCAGCAATTCCACTTCTGCGTATATATCCAAAGGAATGGAATCAGGATGCTGAAGAGATATCTACACTCCCATGTTCACTGCAGCATTATTCACAATAGCCAAGACATGAAATCAACCTAAGTGCCCATTAATGGATGCATGGATAAAATGTGACATATAAACACAACAGAATACTATTAAGCCTTAAAAGAGAAGGAAATTCTTTCATTTGTAAAAACCTGGATGAACCTGGAGGACATCATGTTAAGTGAAATAAGCCAGACACCGAATGACAAATACCACATGATCTCATTTATGTGCAGAATGTAAAAGAGTCCAACTCATAGAAGCAGAGAGTAGAATGGGGGGTTGGGGATATGTTCATCAAAGGACATAAAATTTCAGTTAGGAGGAATAAATCAGTTGTATGGTGATTATATTTAGTAACAATTTATTGTATACTTGAAAATTGCTAAGAGTAGATTTTAAATGTTCCCACCCCCCAAAAATGATAGGTGTGTGAGGTGTTAATTAGCTTGATTTAGCCATTACAATGTATACATATATCAAAACACCAAGCTGTACACCATAAACATACACAATTTATATTTGCCAGATTTAAAAATGTCTTAATTAAAATATTTTTTTTAAATCTAGAAAGAGTACCTTCAGATTGCTTCACAAATGTATTTAGACTCTCATGTCACTTAATGAAACCAAAACTGGACATTACTTAATTAACAATTACTTAGGCACTTACATGCCAGTTACCAACAGGATTAAATGAGTTAATCATTTTAAACTAGTATGTGTTTGACAATTACTGACTCACTGGTATTATCTGCATTTTACAAATGGGGAAACTGAGGTAAGGAACTGTCAAGTAACTTGCCTTGGTTCATATGCTAGTAAGAAAAGAGAATAAGGGTTGCAGCCCAGGAGGCCTGGTCTCAGAGGCCACATTCTACTATGCTAAATTATCACAGACAATGTATTATTTGTGTGGCTTATGCAGAAACAAGTGTATGGCTCTCAAATCAGTTGACGACATGCAAAGAACAAGTCTTAGACCTACATTTAAAAACGCAAATCATGTAAATTTATGTTTTAAATTAAACTAAACATTCAAGTTGCTTTTTAAGATTCCATGCTTTAACACATTTTTTTACTTACCTATCAGTTTTATCAATTTGAATAAGAGACTTCTGCTGTACATTTCCCATGTTCTGGTGTAAGCCAGTCACAAATCAATGATAGAGCAAAGAGCTTCACATTAATTACTGATATTATTGACATGCTGTATTCTCTTTTCCCAGGAAAAGAAATGAAAGTATTTACAGGCTTGAATGTAACATTTTGAGATTCTACCCATGATTAATCAGCACAACTATAGTACAAGCAATTTCAGAAATGCAGAGGACAAAACAGGAAACTCCACCAAAAGCTTTAGCAAAACATCAAAAAAAAAAAAAAAGAATTCTGAACAAAATTCTTAACATTCAGAAATAAACCTAGGCTGAGCACAGTGGCTCCTGCCTGTAATCCCAGCACTTTGAGAGGCCAAGGGCAGGTGGATCACCTGAGGTAAGGAGTTCAAGAGGAGCCTAGCCAACATGGCAAAACCCCGACTCTACTAAAAATACAAAAATTAGCTGGGCATGGTGGCGCACATCTGTAGTCCCAGCTACTAGGGAGGCTGAGGCAGAAGACTCACTTGAACCTGGGAGGCGGAGGTTGCAGTGAGCTAAGATCGTACCACTGCACTCCAGCCTGTGCGACAGAGCAAGACTCCGTCTCAAAAAAGAAAAAAAAAAAAAAGAAAGAAAAAAAATCTAGTTTTGTCAGGTGAACATCTATTTAGAAAGTCTTCCCTCTTAATGGATTCCATTAATTTCTCTATCATCTTGCTAAGTGCTAAAGTGCAATCGAGTTATCAATGTAAAATCAAAAGCAACTTCTAAAACAAAATCGATCTCCACACTTACTACCATAACAAATTCATAAGTAAATTTCTCTCTGAAAGAGTTAAACATAAAATACAATGTAACAAGTCAATGAGACATCTGGGGTATATTTACCCAAGTACAGAAACCTAAGGAGACAATGTCAAATGTCTTCAACTAATACACAACTTATGAAATTATTTTTTAAAGCATTCTCCCAATGTAATTATTATTTCAAGGACCCTGAAACAATCAGCTAAAAGGTTACTGACAAACAAGATCCCATACGGTTTCAAAGTTTCATCCTACAAATTACTTAATACAAAGAGAAAGTCATTCCTTTAGAATCTGGCATTCAATACCTCTAAGCAAGTGATCAAACTTTTCTACACAAGGGGAGAACTTGACATTATGTTCACACTAATGGCAATGTACATTTACGTTTTACATTAAAATAAAGCATTTAAGGTATTTTTAGATTTGTGCTATAACTCACTTTTTCACTTTATCACTGGTGTGCTAAAATGTACACAACTTCACCTTAAAATTAAGAATCCGTGTCAAAATGTTTAACCTAAAACAAATCATTAAAAACAATGAGACAGATCTAAAATGTGGAAGGCTTGTATTCTTCCAAACCTCACTGACAGGACAAACAAAAAGAAGGGGAACCATTCTAGATTAAGACAGACTAAGAGAAATATCAAACCAACTGCGATTCATAAATCATTTGGGGATGTTACATTAGAAACCGCGGGGTGGGAACTACAGAAGACATTTTTGGGACAAGTTTCAATATGGACTATAAAGTAGCTGACATGAGATTACTGCTAATTTTCTTAAGTGTGATAAAATCGTGGTTATGTATGTGAATGTTCTCATTCTTAGGAAATTCATGCTGAAATACATGAGATAAAGTATAATATCTACAAATGGTTCTGGAAAAGGTATATTTATAGAAAAAGGCAAAGAACAGCAGGCAAATGTTAATAGTGAATCTAGGTGAAGAGTAAACAGGTGTTTGCTATACTACTTACTTCAATCTTTCTGTGAGGTTTAAATTTTTCAAAATAAAAAGTTGAAAGAGGATGTCCTCACAAAGACTTGTACTTAAATGTTCATTATGCATAATAGTCAAAAACTAGAAATGATCCAAATCCCCATCAACTAGTGAATGAATAAACACAATGTGGTATTATCCACAGAATGAAATACTACTCAGTAATTAAAAAAAGAACTACAGATACATGCTACAACACAGATGAACCACAAAAACACGTTCAGCGAGAGAAGCTAGTCACAAAAGACTATACATTATGATTCCATTTATGTGAAATACTCAGAAAAGGCAAATCAAGAGTAACAGAAAGCATCAGTGTTCACCAAGGGGCAGAGCAGAAAATGACTTCCAAAAGGTCTGAGGAAAACTTTTCAGAATGATAGAAATGTTATAATATTGCATTGTGTTAACTGTGGTACAATGCTGTTAAGTTGACTAAAAATCACTGAACTACATACAGTTAGAATGGGTGTATTTTATGGCATGTAAATTACACCTCAGTAAAGCTGTCAACAAAAAAGTTGGGAGAGGAATATTCTATGATCTGAAAAAAAATCAATGATATTTTGGAAAGGAATAAATCTGATAATTTGTTAGTGCAGACAGAGAGTCAGGCAAGCATGGAATCAGGCATCAGGCTAAGCTATAAAATTAAAACAATTTCATTTCTACAAAAAAAAATACATTAAAAGGAAGCATCCAATAAAGTTTACTTAAAAAGTAATGAAGTCCAGTCCTTTATTTTATATTCCGAAATAAATTTTTATATTACCAAGTATATATTTCCAAATAAGCCCCCTAGAGAAGAATACATAAATTAATTTCATAATCAAAAGACTGCTTTCAACAACAAAAAGACAACCCAATTAAACAGTGGGCAAAGCACCTGAACAGCCATTTCTTCAAAGAAGATATACGAATGGTCAAAAATCACAGGTAAAGATGCCTGTCATTAGCCATCAGCAAAATGCAAATCAAAACCACAATAAGATACACTAGGGTGGCTATAAAATTTAATTAAAAAAAAAACAGAAAGTAAGTGTTGGCCAGTATGTGGAGAAACTGGAACCCTCATACATTGCTAATGGAGTGTAAAATGGTGCAGCCACTGTGGAAAACAGTTTGGACTTCCTCAGTAAGTTAAACATAGAATTACCACAAGACCTAGCAATTCCACACCCACGTGTATACCCAAAAAGTGAAAACAGGTGTTCAAACAAAAACTTATACATGCATGTTCGTGGCAGCTCCACTCACACAGCCAAAAGGTGGAAGGGACCTAAATGTCTATCAACTGATTATTGGATAAACAAGGCTGTTATATCCATACAATGGAATGTTATTCGGTCATTTAAAAAAAATGGAAGTTATGCAGTAAGATACACACAACAACACGGATAAGCCCTGAAAACATTATACAGTGAAAAGTCATTTTTTATTATTTCACTCATAGGAAAGAGACTGAATAAACAAATCCATAAAGACAAAAAATAGATTAGTGGCTGCAAGCGGATACAGAGAAAAGAATAGGAAGTGGCTCCTCAATGGGTACAGGTTTCCTTTTGGGGTAATAAGAATGTTCTCAAACTAGACAGTGATGACTGCATAACACTGACTGTACTAAACACCACTGAATGATTTACTTAAAAATGGTTAAAATGGTTTAAAATGGTGTATTGTGTAAGTGTTATACCATAATTTAAAAATAAAACTCTGCCTGTGGGTGTACAACATTTTTAACTTGAACTTAATTACTGTAACTTTTTCTACCTCTTTTGGCTTTTATGTATACCATAGATCATATTACAGGTATGTCAAAATATTAAACATTTACTGAACACTTGCTACACTGCTACAAACAAGATGTATACTAGCAACTTTTTTTGAATTTCAGTTAAATCCTTAAAAAAACTATAAGGTAGGTAGGTATTATCATTCCCATCTTATGCTTAAGAAACCATGGCTAAGAGAAATGAGGCAACTTAACTAATAAGTGGTACACCCTAACCCTAACATTTTTAAGATTAACTCAAATATAAAAGGGAATAAGCTAAATGATTTCTAAGGTAACTTCCAGCAATACAACTCTATGAATATGCCACATTTTAAAAACCACCCTCCGCAAAATGTCCTGACAATAGCTTTCCAGTGAAATATATGAACAGAAAGTCAGCACTAGTCCTAAAAGATCTTTAGTATGACACATGTTAGCATTTCTTTCCCTCTACCAGTATAAGATATTAATTATTAATTACCTTACTGGTTACCATTTCCAGAGAACCCAAAAGGTCCAAGGTGATTGTCATCAAATTTCAAAGTAAATCATGAAAGGTGGGTAGCAGAGAAACTGACTATATGTAAACACCTACAGAAAGGAAATTATTAAAAAACACAGATTCCTAGGCCCCACCCCAGGATCCAGTGAATGAAAATCGTTGGGTCAATGCCCAAGAGTGCTTACATTTTCTTAAAAGTCCAAGTGGTCAGCCCAGTTTGGGAATTGCCACAGGAAAGTAAAATTTATATTTTGTCAAACAGGACATATAAGCCCAGTCCAACTATACTGACTTTGGAGTACAAGAGTATAGGATTTATAATCTAGTTATGATGTCAGACCTTTTTACTGTACACTGACATTTCAAAGGACATGATTCTACCCAAAGATACTTGAATCTTTGCATTGATTCATTCATGATACTCAACATACCAAATTGTACTTATATTACCTTTAAGAAATCTTTTAGTGATCAATTCCAACTGCTCATACACATAAATGTATTATATGAAATACACACACGTACACACTAGAAGCCTTACACAACATGTAGCAGGGTTCCTGACAATCTAACCCCAAATAGTTTTTAAATAAACAAGCACAAGTAAATCCAACATTGACTGACATCCACATTATGTGCCAGGCACTGTTCTAGGCGCTGTGAATATAGCCAAGAATAAGACATATTCTCACAATACTTATTATTAGCAGTGACATGAGTCACTAAGCAGGCTACTATGGAAATAATCACTCCTCTTCATCATTTTCCTTATTTTGCTTTTAGAAGTGAACATTCTGCTTCATCCTTCCCTAGGTCATTATATAATTCTTGCTTTGTCGTATCAATCCCTTTAAATTCCAGTTTTCATTATACATGGGGAAAATGTACAGCCAGGCAGCCTCTGTCACTATTTCAAAGCAACTGGAAAATCCCAGAATCCACATTTTCATTGGGCTGAGACTTTCCAATATGCCTAATAATGATACTTTATGACCTGGAAGTTCCAAAGAATTGGTAGTAAGAAAACATTGATTTGCTTCAGTGGCACTGTAATTGGAATGGTGATTAAATGCATCATGTTAAATTTACCCTGGGCCTTTTCCAGTATAGCAAATATAAAATGAGCTATCAGCATCAGCAGAGCCTAAACCACTCCTTCCTTCTAAAACGGTACTTCTGCTGCATGTCAAAGGTGATATGATGGAACTTCGCCCATAAATAATCAGGTGGCATAACATGACAAACTGTATACACCCACATAGGCTTCCACAGGATGTACACTGCCCAACATGGTTTATTCTATTTAGCAACTTGGGACAACCTTATGTATGTCAGAGCAGCACATTTGCACCACTATAGTTAATGGTCTGTCAGCATTTCCATTATAAAGCAATTTTCAAAGGTTTATTGCTCAGCTGAAGAATCTGCTCTGAGCTGAAATTTGGCATTCCAGAAAAGCAAAAACTGTAGGCTATAGTTGTTTATTCCTTTCCAAGCAGGCCAAGTAGTTTGTTTCTTTTTAAAGAAAATCTGTCCCTTTATTTCAGAATTTCGTCATATTGCCCTTTGAGAATATCCACAGAACAAAAACCTCTCACCTCATAAAGGGACTATTGTTTAGAATAGCAGCTAGCAACTTACAAGGTACAGAGGATAGATTCCAACTTATTTATGGAAAACAATTTTTAAAAAGCAAGCACATTTTTATGAATTGCACGTTTAAAATTTTCATCAGTCCTACCTTAGTTATGATTAAATTATTCATGCTATTAGAGCGCGTGCTCTGCCACTGATATTAAAATCAATCGATGACTTTGAAATTCTCAATTGTTAAACCTCCTTTATCTCTCCCACCCAAGAACCACAGACCACTGACCTAGGGTCAATGTTACATACTCTTGCTATTCCATCTTACTCTACTAAACGGAATATGCGCTGTAAGTAAAAGCTTGGTAGCAAGAAAGGTGATACAGTAGATAGGAGAAGCTTTGACAGTAATTTAGAAAATTCAGAAAATGGATGATTAGCCCCTGAATGATGAAGTTCCCAGAAAACCAATGTGGTAATCTAGATGACCAGTAAATTAGTGATAAACAATTTTATTCAATCTCTGGAAACTGTTCTACTAGTCTGAAAGCTTGCCAGAATATTTCATGGGTCAAAGAAGAAATTAAATATTCCTATATATTTTGTTGGTGACTCTAACTAGAAAGCTTAAATATTTACACCTTAAATTATAGGATTTTTCAATTATACAGGTAATTATAATTCTGATACAAGTCTACCCAATAAATAAAGAAGTTTTAACACAAAATTGGTTTTCTAAGCTTAAAAATTCTCATCATGTACCAATAAAGACTCTCGAAACTTTCAAGACTGGTGATCAAAGCAACCTTTTAAAAATGAATACTTTTTAGAGAAGTGTAAGGATCCATCCTAAATTACTGCACACAGCTTGACATGCTTTGCCAATTTTCCAGCTTTATGTTACTCTGAAATTATTACTATTTAAAATCATCTATGAAACTACTTCCAAACTAAATAACAACATAGGGTAATGTTTGTAAAATGTTAAGTAAATGGGACATGGCCAGTGCAGTTGCTCATGCCTATATATAGTCCCAGCTACCTGGGAGGCTGAAGCAGGAGAATCACCTGAGCCCAGGAATTCAAGTCCAGCCTGGACAATATAGTGAGACATCATCTCTTAAAAAAAAAAAAAAAAGTAAGTAAAAGAAGCTTGCTGCTGCATCTCTATCTGAAAAGAAAAAGTCTACATTCAATTAAAATTACTTTTTTAAAAAAGGAAATGGGATCTAATTCATGATTACAGCTATTGAAAACAGATGTGGAAGCAACAGACAAGAACTAGAAGGGTCTAACACACCTGAAAAGATATGAACAACATTTTCTTTTATAATTTTTACTAACGTTATATTTGTTTCGTTTGTTTGGTGGTGGTGGTGGTGTTTTGAGACAGGGTCTCACTCTGCCACTCAGGCTGGAGTGCATGGCAGGCTAGAGTGCAGTGGTATCATCTCAGCTCACCACAGCCGCAGCCTCAACCTCTTGGGCTCAAGCAATCCTCCTTCCTCAGCCCCCCGAGTGCCTGGGACTACAGGGATGTGCCACTATGCCCAGCTAATTTTTGTATTAAAAATACAAAATACAATAATTTTGTATTTTTTGTTTCACCATGTTGCCTCGGCTGGTCTTGAACTCCCGGGCTCAAGCAATCTTCCTGGCTTGGCCTCCCAATGTCCTGGGATTACAAGAGTAAGCCACTGTACCTGGCCATAATGCTATTATATTCATTTTATAACAAATATTTTATATTCAGATTCCAAATTAACCCCACCTTTACCCTTCGCAGGCAGTATCTATACTTTCCAAATATACAAATACAAACGCTAAATTTAAAAACAGAATTACCAGAGGACACTCAACAAACTAACAGAATATTTAAAATTAACCCTCAATAGCTACAAGTGTTACATGTCAATTGGTTTTATATACAGCATCAGAGATCCAAGTAAGGAATTAAATTACTTTTGTCTTTTGCAATTTTGTTAAAGGCCTCAGCAAGAAGGTCTCTCCAGTACTTAACCTAAGCACCTGTGAATCCCTTCAGCTTTTGTGAGAGAAACCTCAAGTCAGTCTGCTAGTGGTTCAGATGCAGCAAACAGAACATGGAAGTGAGTATCAAACCTTCACTCAACCTCACTGCTTTCATTCAAAAGGCTGAAGCCCCTCTAAAAGGCTTAACTGAAACATACTGGAAGTTAGTAATTGATGATTTCATTTCCATATTAGAAAGACAAACACATCCTTTTTTTGTTGTTATTGAAACATGGTCTCACTCTGTCACCCAGGCTGGAGCGCAGTGGCACAATGTCGGCTCACTGCAGCCTCAATCTCCTGGGCTCAAGCAATCCTTCTCCTACCTCAGCCTCCCGATGAGTAACTAGGACTACAGGTGTGTGCCACCACGTCTCGCTAATTTTTGTATTTTTCAAGAGAAGGGTTTTCACCATGTTGCCCAGGCTGGTCTCGAACTCCAGTTCAAGTGTCGGGATTACAAGCGGGAGCCACCACACCTGGCCAACACAGCCTTGTTCATGATTTAAAATAACAGTAAAAGGTTTTTCTGGATTTGATAACTTTTCATCTCTTACCCATTTACCACTCAAATCTCCCTTGCTTTCTCAGGATGCCCTTTTCCTTCCTTAATATGCTATCGGTAGGAATATACGATTATAGAACCACTTACTACTCATTTCTGAGTAAGAAGGCCTGGCCACAGTGAAAGCACCAGAATGAATTGCCAAAAATTGGACGGCTTGCTCCCTTGCTCCCTCACCTCTAACACCACAGTAGCCTATCTTTCAATAAAATTGAATTTATTCCAATAAACGTATTGCATGTTAAAAAAAATTCAGTAGGCACAAAAAAGTACTAGTGAAACGTATGTCTCATTCCCACTCCTGTCTTTCATACACTCAGTTCCCCTCTATTAAAAGCAACCACCAGTTTCTTGTAGGTCCTTCCCTAAGGTACATCCTATTTTAAACTCTGAATCTCGGCACTCCATATTCTGCCTGCATGCTTTATTTTTCTCCTAGTATTGATCACCAATTAGCCTGCCAACATATTTTTATTATTTACAATTAAATCAATTATTTTATTCTTGCCCCACCCGATTCTGCAACTCCATAAAAGCTCCATGACGAACTCTTTACTGATATATTTCCATAGCATGGAATTTCCGCTACCTGGAACATAACAGACCTGTGACAAGTATTTGTTGAATGAGTTAATAACCCTGTTACTACAAATACTAACAACAAGCAAGTAATGTATTCTTTACAAAATACTAGTGCTTTTCCAAAAAGAGGGGAAAAAATCTACAGAACTAGTGCACTCTACTTAGAAAACTAAAAACTAAATCAGTTTAAAAGTAATGAAAATTGCAACAACTCAATATTGCCCATTATTTGATATTAAAATTTTACACTGAATTTCTACACAAAAGGAAGTTTGCTCAAACACCATTTGTAAGATGAGTTTCTCCTCTTGAAAAAGAGATGTCTTCTGCAAGCCTATTCCAAGAGAGTAAAATTTTGAATAGTAATTTCTAATTCTCAAGAGTACTGAAAGAGTACTTTGCTATGTAATGTTCTCAGAACACAGTATAAAAGAAGTTATAAATAAAAACATTAAGATAATATGGGAAGAAATTCCCACACATACACAGAAAAACTTGTATTGCAAGGGTTTCTGCAGTATTGTTTAAAATAGTTACATAACTAAATCACAGTTAAACAGTTAAAACAAGATTGGTAATAACCTAAATGTCCATAAAAAGAGACTAAAGTATGCTGAATCTATTGAGTATAATATGACACTACCCAAAAGAATGATATAATTCTACATATACTGATATAAAACAATCTTACCCAAAAGAATGACGTAATTCTACATACACTGTTATAAAACAATCAATAAAACACATCATAAGAAGCTGAATAGTATGTATAGTACATGCCCAAACATATACTGTTTAAATGTATAATGGTTAAGCACAGTACAAAGTAGAAGGATACTCCCCATCAAAAAACACCATGGTTACATAGGTTGCCCTCGGGGTAATGGAACTGTGAACGGAAGTAAAAATATTTACTTTTCACTGTAAACCATTTTGAACTGTTTAAATTTTTACCATGTGCATTAGTTGTATTATTTCTTCAAAACAGGGCAATTAAAGAATTGTAAAGAAATTTTATTTGAAATATGCAAAGATAATAACGGGCATCTCTAACGTCTAAAACATAAGGGCTAAAATTAGATCAATCCTATTTAAACAGTGCTTATTTCAAGTATTAGTTTACATCTACAATTTAAATACAAATATACATCTAAATTGGACAAATGAACAATAACTTCGGATCATTAAAGCATTAATGAAACCTCAGAAAAAGTCACAACACAAAAATGAACAGGCTGGGCACATTTTAACAATAATAGTGGCTACTCAGCCACTATTGTTAAAGGCTAACAATAATAGGTTAATATCACATTAAATGGTGAAATATTGCACGCTTTTCCCCGATGCAGGAAAAAAGTAAGAAGGTACACTATCACCACATCTACTCAACATTATAGTAGAGATTCTAGCAAGTGGAATTAAGCAAGGAAAGTCAAATAAGAATCAAAAAGATTAGTGGTGCCAACATCATCAAAAGAAAAAGGAATCTTAAAAATCAGAAACGAATGGCCAGGCGTGGTGGCTCATGCCTGTAAATCCCAGCACTTTGCGAGGCCGAGGCGGGTGGATCACGAGGTCAGGAGATCGAGACCATCCTGACTAACACAGTGAAACCCCGTCTCTACTAAAAATACAAAAACAAAATTAGCCAGGCGTGGTGGCGGGCGCCTGTAGTACCGGCTACTTGCGAGGCTGAGGTAGGAGAATGGCGTGAACCCAGGAGGCAGAGCTTGCAGCGAGCCGAGATCGCGCCACTAAACTCCAGCCTGGGCAACAGAGTGAGACTCCGTCTCAAAATAAATAAATAAATAAATAAGAAATGAATATGTAAACCTGTCATTATTCATACATAACATGACTGGGTATCATGGAAAGAAATCTGTAAAATATTAGAATTAACTAATGAATTTAGCAAGGTCACTGAATAAGGTCAACATACAAAAATTAATTTTATTTCCTCATTTAAAACAATAAACAAGTTAAAAAGTGAAATTTAAATCATAGTACTTATATCAAAAGATATCAAATACCAAGAAATAAATCTAAAAGATGTACAGGGTTGCTACACTGAAAATTATAAAACACTTCTGAGGGAAATTAAAGACTTACATAAATGGAAATATATATACTATGCTTAGATTCAATAGAATTTCAATCAAAACCACAGCATTTCTTTTTAACTGAAATTGACAGTCTGACTCTAAAATTTATATGAAAATTCAAAGGCTGTGGAATAGCTAAGACAATCATGAAGAATAATAAAAAACTTGAAGGACTTACACTACCAGATATGAAAACCTATCTGAAAGCTACAGCAATAGAGACAGCATGTCACTGATGTAGAAACAGGCAAACAGACCAATGGAACAGAATTAAAAGTCCAGAAACAGACCTGCATGTGGCTTAACACTACCACAGCAAGCACTAGGGAAAATGGTCTTTTCAATAAACGGAGCTGGGTCAACTTGATATCAGTGTGAAAAAAAAATGAACTTTCACCATTACTTTACATCACATGTAAATGTGTACAGTAGACCCAAATGCGAAATATAAAACAATAAAACTAGAAGAATGAACTCAAGAGGGTCTTTTTTAACTCTGTAATAGGAAAAGATATCTTAAAACACAAAGAGTCCTGACCACATAAAACAATGATAGATAATACTGCATTAAAATTGAGAACTTCTGTTCATCAAAAGATAACACTAAGGGAATAAAAAAGTCAACCACAGATTGGGAGAAGATAGCTGCAATACACATATATGGGGTGTGTGTGTGGGTATGTGTGTAAAATATAAAAAGAACTATAAATCAATAAGAAGACTGACTCCCAATTTATTTATTTTGTGTGTTTTTGCTATTCTTTTCTGACTACTTGCTGACTGTTGATTCCCAATTTAAGTTGGACAAAAGACTTGAACAGGCACTTCAAAAATGCAGATATCTATGCGGTCAATAAAAAAATGGAAAACAGTTCAACATAAGTAGACATCAGACAATGCAAATTAAAATAAAAATGCCACACCAATATAACTCCACCAGAGGCTAGAAGACTGAAAATATCCAAATTCTGGCAAAGGTGCAGAACACTGAAATACTAATCCACTGATGCTGGGAGAGTAAACTGGTATAGCTACTACCGCAAAAGCTTAGCATTGATAACCTATGACTCACTGATTCCCTCTCATCTATATACTCTTGAAATACGAAGCTGAATTTCTTCCAAGAGACATATAAAGCAACATTCACAGCAGCATTACACCTAACAAAGACGGAAGATAAGCCAATGTCTACCCACAAGTGAATAAATCCATAAACTGTTCTGTATTCACACAATGGGATGAGAATTACTACCATAAGCAACAACAAAGATGAACCTTACAGACATAATGTTGAGCAAAACACACCAGACATGAAGAAGTGCCTATGATTCTAGTTACATGATGTTTAAAATAGATAAAACTAAAACTACAGTGATAGAGATCAAAATAATAGTTACGTACAGACAAGGCTTTAAGTAGAAGAGGGCAAGAAGGAGCCTACAGGTATGAAGGAAATATTCTTTACCTTGCTCTAGCTGTTGATTACACAAATATAGACATATATAGATAGAAATATACATGTATGAAAATTCATTACATTGTAAATTTAACATCATACTTGTTATTATATGTAAGTCATATCTAAATTTAAAAAGAGGATATTATCAACAATATCATGTTAATAAATTATAAATTTTAAACTTCTAGGGAAAAAAAACTTACCAAAACCAAAAAGAATAAACAAAATCTAACCAATCCTACAGTGAAGAAGAAAATAAATCCAAAATTTAAAACTTCATTAGAAATGAAGAAAATCTCAGTCTCAGTTGGCTTTACTGGCAATTTCTACAAAGAGTTAAGAAATAAATCCATCTTAAACACAGCAGGGCAAGAGAAGGAGCACTCATCCACTCACCTGATGAGACCAGCATAACCTTGATGCCAAAACTCAATAAGGGCATTATAGGTATTTAAAACACACACACACACACACACACACACACACACAAAACAGAAGGAAGGCAGGAAGGCAAGAAAGAAAGAAAAGAAAGAAACAGAGAGAGAAAGAAAAGAAAGAAACAGAGAGAGAAAGAAAAGAAAGAAAGAGAGAGAGAAAGAAAAAGAGAAAGAGAGAAAGAAAGAAAGAAAAGAAAGAGGAAAAAAAATTAAGACACCAGCCTCATTCATGAACACAGATACAAAGAATGTAAACAAAATTTAGCAAACCAAAATGGGCAATAAAATACCATGGTACAATAAAGTTGGGTTTTTTCATGGGAGTCCAAGGCTGATTTAATACTCAAACATTTATGTAATAGGCCACATTAACAAAATAAAGGAGAAAAAAACTTGAGCATCCAATGGACAGAGAAAAATAACTGGATAAAAATTAATATTCATCCATGGTTTTTTGTAAAACAAAAAAAATCAAAGGCAACAGAAGGAAACTTTCTTTCAGAAAAAAAGGATACTGTAAAAGAAAAAGAAAAAAGGTTTAAATAAAGCCAAAATGGAACATCAAACCTAACGGTGAAAAGCTGAGCTTTCTGTTTCAAATAAGAAACAAAATCAGTATAACCATAACCATTATGATGACATCTGTAAATCTACTCAATGTAAGGAAGGACAAAGACTTCTGAAAATAACTAGAGGGAACAAATGCCATAGCTTACACAGGGCCTAGAATAGTGCGTGTTCCCATCAGTAAGAATGGAAAACCTCACAATTCATAGGACACAGGGTAGAGTGCTCAAAAGGGTTTTGCCTCAGTAGTGGAGTAAATGAACCCTAGATTAAATGTTGATTTGGTACACCACAGCCTAACAAAACTTAGAAAGACATGAAATGACTGAACTCTGCCCAAGAAACTTAACAGCATGCCAAAATAAAGTCAGGAATATTACAAGAATACAAAAATATCTATGAAAACAAGGTAAAGTTCACAATCTCTGGTATACAATTTAAACTTTTAACTAGCATGCAAAGAAGCAGGAAAATATGACCCACAGTGACAAGAAAAATCAACTCAATCAAAAGTGATCCAGAATTGAAACAGATGGTAGAATCAGTAACCAAAGACATTAAACCAATAAATATAACTGTATTCCATATGTTCATGTTTTTTGTACTAAATCAAAAAAAAAAAAGAAAATTCAAAAAGTTAAGTCTAGACATATAAGATTAAAAAAAAAAAAAAAAGAACCTCTGAGGCAGGAGAATCGCTTGAACCCAGAAGGCCGAAGTTGAAGTGAGCGGAGATCACGTCACTGCACTCCAGCCTGAGCAACAAGAGCAAAACTCCGTCTCAAAGAAAAAAAGAGAAAAAGAACGTAATAGAACTCTTACAGATGTAAACTATATTGAGATGATAAAAACACTGGATGAAATTAAGAGCAGATTAAGCAATGCAGAAGAAAAAAGGAACCTGAAGACCTAGCAGTAAATAGTCACAATAAAACAAAACAGTAAAAAATGAAGAAAATAAAAAGGATCTATGAGTGAGGAAACTTTAAAAGGCTTAATATATGTATAACTGAAGTCTATGAAGAGGTAGAAGGGAGGCAAAAAAATTTTTGAAGAAATAATGGCAGAAATGTTTAAAAACTGATTGGAAACATAAGCCCTTTGATCCAAAAATCTCTACAAAACTAAACACAAAAAATACAAAGAAAACTACACCAACGCACATCACATAATAAAGCTGCTTAATTAAAACCAGTGATAAAGACAAATTATTAAAAGCAGCCAGGAAAATCACATTATATGTAAACGAAAGAAGATAAGGACAGTGACAGATTTCTCATTAGAAATGAGAAATCTAATGCTAAAAGACAGTAGAGCAACATCTTTAGGATACTGAAAGAAAAATCTATCAACTTAGAATTCTATCCTCAGCAAAAATATATTTCAAAAACAAAGAAACAAAGACATTTCCAAACATAAAAGCTAAAGGAATTCCTCACGAGCAGATCTGCACCACAAGAAATATTAAAGCCGGGTGTGGTGGCTCCTGCCTATAATCCCAGCATTTTGGGAGGCTAAGCCAGGAGGACTGCTTAAGGCCAGGAGTTTGAGACCAGCCTGGACAACATAGAGAGATTCTGTCTCTACAAAAAATTTAAACATAAAAAAATTAGTAAGGCACACACCGGTTAAGTCCTAGCTACTCTGGAGGTTGAGGTGGGAAGATCACTGGAGACCAGGAGTTCCAGGTTTACAATAAGCTATGATCACACGGCTGCACTCCAACCTGGGCAACAGACTTAAAAAAAAAAAAGGGAAAGGAAAGGAAGGATTTCAAGGAGCAGGAGAATTATACCAAATGAAAATATGAACCTACACAAAGAAATGAGCACAAGTAAACAGACTTTTCTAATTATTCATATCTCCTTAAAAGACAACTGCTTTATTTTCCTGAGGCACAGTCTGTTGCCCAGGCTGGAATGCAGTGGTACTATCTCAGCTCACTGCAACCTCCGCCTCCTGGGCTCAAGCAGTCCTCCCACTTCAGCCTCCTGAGTAGCTGGAACTACAGGCACCAGCCACCACGCCCAGCTAATTTTCTGTATTTTTGTAGAAATGAGGTTTCACCATGTTGCCCAGGCTGCTCTTGAACTCCTGGACTCAAGGGATCCACTCACCTCGGCCTCCCAAAGTGCTGGGATTACAGGTGTCAGCCACGGCACCCAGCCTAAGACAAATGTGTAAAGCAAAATTAGTAACAGTGTAGTACGGGTTTTGTAACATATGGAGAAGTGAAAGTGCATGACAACAATAACACAAAGTTGAAGAGATAGAAACAAAAGGTCCTGGGCCGGGCGCGGTGTAATCCCAGCACTTTGGGAAGCCAAGGCAGGTGGATCACCTGAGTTCAGGAGTTCGAGACCAGCCTGACCAACATGGTAAAACCACGTCTCTACTAAAAATACAAAAATCAGCCGGGCATTGTGGCATGCGCCTGTAATCCCAGCTACTCAGGAGGCTCAGGCAGGAGAATCGCTAGAACCTGGGAGGCAGAGGTTGCAGTGAGCCGATATTGTACCACTGCACTCCAGCCTGGGCAACAGAGCAAGACTCCGCCTCCAAAAAAACAAACAAACAAACAAAAACAGAAGATCCTGAAATTGTATAGTATCACTTGAAGGCAGACTGTCATAAGTTAAAGATAAAAGTAACCACTAAAATAACACAGTTAAAAAGTAATAGCTAGAAGCCTTTTATCAGATTGAGGAAGTTCCATTCGATTCATAGTTTGTTGAATGTTTTCATCAAAAGTGTTGTTTCATAAAATGCTTTTTCTGCCTCTATTGAGATGATGATATAATTTGTTTTTCATTCTGTTGATGTATTACATTAATTGATTTTCAGATGTTAAACCAACCTTATACTCCTGAGATTATCTCACTTAGTCATGGGATACAATTCTTTTTATGCATCTCTGATTTGGTTTACTAGCATTTTGTTAAGGATTTTGGCATACATATTCATAAGAGATATTGGAATGTGATTATGATACTTTACTTTTGGTCTTGGTATTTGGGTATTAATGGCCTCATGAGTTGGGAAGTGCTTCCTCCTAAACGTGTGTGTGTGCGTGCATGTGTGTGTGCGTGTGTGTGTGTGAACTGGTATTAATTCTTTAAATGTTTGGTAGAATCCCTCAGAATTCCATCTAGAGCTAAGTTTTTCTTAAGAGGTAGCTTTTTAATTACTGAATCAATCTCTGCACTTGTTACAGGCCTATTCTAATTTTCTTCTACTTTCTGAGTCTGTTTCAGAAGTTCAGAGTCTAAGAACTGATGCATTTCCTCTAAGTTATCTAATCTGCTGGTGTACAATTTGTTCACAGTATTCTTTTATAATCCTTTGTATTTCTGTAAGGTCAACAGTAGTGTCTCCTCTTTCATTTTTTAATTCTGCTAATTGAGTCTCGCTTTGTATCTTGTTCAATCTATATAAATGTTTGTCAATTTTGTTGCTCTTTCCTAAGAACCAGCTTTTGATTTCATTGATTTACTGTTATTTTTCTATTCTCTATTAATTTCTGCTCTAGTCTTTATTTTTGTTCTTCTTTCTGTTTGCTTCAGATTTCACTTGCTCTTCTTTTTCTAGTGAAGACAGGGTATTGATTTGAGATCTTTCTTCCCTCTTAACATAGGCACTGACAGCTGTAAATTTCTCTGTAAGCACTACTTAAGCTCCATCCAATACATTTTTTAAAAAATGTTTAAGAGCATCTCACTATGTTGCTTCCCCAGGCTGGCCTCAAATTCCTGGGCTCAAGGGATCCTTCCACCTCAGTTTCCCAAGTAGCTGGGACTACAGGCACGTGCTACCACACCCTGCTCATCCTATACATTTTGACATGCTATGTCTTCATTTGAATTCATCTGAAAGTATTTTCTGATTTCTTTGACCAGCTAATCGTTTAAGAGTATGTTGTAATTTCCACGTATTTGAGTTTCCAAATTTCTTTCTGCTATTGATTTCTAATTTCATCCCATATGGTCAGAGAAAATGATTTGTATTATTTCCATCCTTTTAAATTTATTGAGGTTTATGTTATGGCCTACTACATTGTCTATACTGGAGACTGTCCCATGTGCCCTTAAGAATAATGTATACTTTGGCCGGGCACAATGGCTCACGCCTGTAATCTCAGCACTTTGGGAGGGCGAGGCGAGTGGATTGCCTGAGTTCAGGGGTTCGAGACTAACCTGGGCAACACAGTGAAACCCCATCTCTACTAAAATACAAAAAATTAGCAGGGTATGGCAGCATGCACCTGTAATCCCAACTACTTGGGAGGCTGAGACAGGAGAATCGCTTGAATCTGGGAGGCAGAGGTTGCAGTGAGCCGAGATCCACCACTGCACTCCAGCCTGAGCGACAGAGCGAGACTCAGTCTCAACAATAACAAAAAAGAATAATGTATACTTTGTTGTTAAGTGAAATGTGCTATAAATGTATTAGCTCTAGCTGCTTAAACAGTGTTATGCAAGTCTTCTATTTCCTTGTTTATCTTCTGTCTAGTTGTTCTATGATTTATTTATTTATTTATTTAGCCCAGGCTGGAGTGTAGCAGTGGTGTGATCTCGGCTCACTGCAACCTCCATCTCCCAGGTTCAAGTGATTCTCCTGCCTCAGCCTCCCAAGTAGCTAGGATTACAGGCATGGCATGCACTGCCACACCTGGCTAATTTTTGTATTTTAAAGGGGGGGGGGGGCCTGAAATCTCCAACTATTTGTCAAATTATCCATTTCTGTCAGTTTTGCTTC
Source organism: Pan paniscus (assembly GCF_029289425.2). Taxonomy (NCBI): domain Eukaryota; kingdom Metazoa; phylum Chordata; class Mammalia; order Primates; family Hominidae; genus Pan; species Pan paniscus. Next base: position 52,362,351 of record NC_073254.2, on the reverse strand, counting down.
ATGTATTTTGGTGCTCTACGTTGAAACAACCAAAATGCCCAACAACTAATGAATGACTAAACAAAAAATGGTAACAACCATATAATGGAATTATGCTCAGTCATCAAAGGGAGAGCAGCACTGATATGATGCAGGCTACAACACAGATGAACTTAGAAAACATTATACTAAGTTAAAGAAGCCAGTCACAAAAGACCACGTATTGTATGATTCCATTTATATGAAATGTCCCAAAGAAGGAAATTTTAGACAGCAAGTGGATATGAGGACTCCGGGTTTGGGGGATAGAGAAGTGATAGCTAAAACATACAGGGTTGTTATGTGTGTGTGGTGATGAAAACATTTAGTTACTATAACGCTTTGGCTATTTTGAGAGCTTCGATAAAGTTGTTTCTGACAGTTTCTGCTCATCTTCCGATGTTTCTGTAAAGAGATTAGTGTGTTTGGAGCTGCCTGCTCTGCCATTTGGCTAGAGTCACTTTTAACATACTGAAAACTAGGATGAATTGTCAAGATAGTTTAAATTGTTTCAAAATAAAAATTGAATTTAGAATAACTACTGCTGTTCTATATGTTGATATTCAAATCTCAGATTATCAAGAACTCTACAATACCAGAACTGTGTGCTTATCTTGAAATAAACTGATAAAGCAATCTGGTTTTGTGAATTAGCAACAATTATAACTAATGTGATAGTGTTAGTCTGGCCATACTTCAGACACTTTGAGTACCTTTTAATATGTTTACTCCATAAAACTTACTATTAATAATAATATCCACTATATATTTGTGAAATTGTTTAGAGTATTAACTCTATCTACACAACCCAATGAGGTAGAACAATACAGATCACATGTTACAGAAAAGTCAACCACATCTCAAAGAAATAAAGGGCTTCTTCGCAGCCATTCAGATACTAACAGTGTCAGAACAAGAGAGCTGAGGGCTTCTGGCTCTCAGGTTCATGGTCTTTCCATTCAACCTGCAATCTCTCTATTGAGACCCAAATGTCCAAATATCAGCAATCGGGGATCACTCATGTAAGCATCTCAAATTTGATAATAGTCAACCTATAGGGACTCAAACTGAAGTGCTATTTACTTAAAAACACAAAATTAAAAAATGTTAACTGGGAAAGGATTTATAAACATACATGTATAAACTTATTCAAAACTGTTAATTTCAGAATATTCCAGCAAAGCAATGCTTGTATGTTTGTCAGCTAGGATATGAACAGAGAAGGAACCATAGGACTCATGCTATTATTAGCAGCTACATGTCCTTTTTAAAAATACCTGTTTTTTCTTATTATCTAAAAGTAAGAATTGAGTGCTAAATGCAAGCAGTAACAAAATACAAAGCCTAGTTGCTCAAATGAAATGTCATGAGAAGTACCCTGAAGATGGATGGAACATGTCTTAACATGTCAAATTATTTTACTTTTCTAACATACTGCAAAAATAATCAGAAATAAATCGCTGCTTAAAATATGTATTATGTAGCTTCTAAAAATGAAACACATTTGAAAGTCCTAATAATATACATTACACAATAAAGATTATATCAATAACAATAATAGTGTTCTATTGTTTCAAACTACCTGGCCAGTTATTAAACTATGGTTCAAATCAGATATTCCAGCTAGCAGCCAAGTACAGCAATGCCCCATGGCACATTCCAGGACTCACCAAGAGGAGTCATAGTTCAGTATCAAGCACACTGGGTCTCACAGGCTAATGCATTTACCATTTTCCTATCAACTTTGTATGCCTTTCTTAACTATAACACAAAGAAACAAGTTATTAAATTCAATGTCTAAGACACTCTGACCTCTCTTGTCAGTGTGGCAGTTAATACTTGGTAACATACCTAGCTATTACTCCATCCTTCTCACTAATAAAATCCCCATTTACTTCTGGTGGCCCTAGACACAGTGCCAGGGGAGAAATCAAAATTGGTCTAAGCCAGTATAGCAATCCATTATTCCTTTTGTTTTTTTTTTTTGGTTTTTTTTTTATACTTTAAGTTTTAGGGTACATGTGCACATTGTGCAGGTTAGTTACATATGTATACATGTGCCATGCTGGTGCGCTGCACCCACTAACTCGTCATCTAACAGGTGTATCTCCCAATGCTATCCCTCCCCCCTCTCCACCACAGTCCCCAGAGTGTGATATTCCCCTTCCTGTGTCCATGTGATCTCATTGTTCAATTCCCACCTATGAGTGAGAATATGCGGTGTTTGGTTTTTTGTCCTTGCGATAGTTTGCTGAGAATGATGGTTTCCAGTTTCATCCATGTCCCTACAAAGGACATGAACTCATCATTTTTTATGGCTGCATAGTATTTGATGATGTGGCTATGTGACCCAGATCTGGCAAATAACATGTAAAGGGAAGCTTTCTGGGAGTCGGAAGTTGGCAAAGTGGCAGATGAATCACTGGGGAAAGTTTTATTCCCCATTAATATAGAAAATAGAGATGAAGGAAAGCTTCCTTTTTTTCCTCCTTCTTCCTCTAGCTTTGGATGTCCTCATTTGAGGAGGGCATGCTCAGAGGTGCTGTAGTCATTTTTTAACTACGTAATGGAGAAAGACAAGCAAATTGCAGAGCTGCTGAACCCAACCTGGAACCACCAAATCCAGACTTCTTGTTAAGTGAAATAATAATTGTGTAGTTTATGCTTGTGTTACTCAAAAGATGGTCCACGTACTACTGCTAGTCTGCAAAAAAGGTTTGCTTCCAATCCACAGTGGGATAAATACAGGAACAGAGAGCAAACATTTAGAAACTTCATAGTAATTTTATATTGCTGCAGCATTTTTATTGTATTTACAAAATATAAGTTTGCACTTAATTGAATTTTGTTTAAAAAGGTCAATTAGCATATAGTAGAAATAGCATTTTTTAGGCCACTTTCAGTTGGGTATTAAGTCTCTTGCAGCCAAAAAGTCCAAGGTCTCAGCAACATCAAAGAGAAAGAGATCTATACAAGTCTTCTTATATCCTCACCCATTTTAAGGGTAACCTTTCCGCAAATAGTAAAACATATCCAGGGAAATTAAACAAAAATATAGACTAATGTGATCTGGAAAATGGGATTTCGGTCTCCTGTCTAATCATATTTCCAAGGATTCCAGAGCACCGTGGAAAAAAAAAAAGGGATATACAAGCCAATGCACATATAATTTCACATAATTTGGATTGCACATACAATCCAAATTACGTGAAAAAATTAAGCTCTAAAAGAATAAAGCATAAATGATTGAACCATTATGTATTCCTATTGATAATGCCATAATTATGCAACTACATTTCAGATGTTAATTCTCTTTAGAAAATTATCTGACTTCATTAAACTACTTCAGAGCTAAGTCAAGCTGATCTATTACAGTATCAGAGACTGAGCTATGTGACATTCAAACTTGTAAGTCTGGTTTTAATGACATTCAAACGATGCACAATGAGAAACTTTTTACTCATACATTAAAATTTATTTTTCTAATCAAAACTGCAAATATTTTAACCATACTCTAATATATGGAAGCTGAAACATACATGTAAAAAAATTTATAGCTGTAGACGTAGGTACTTACCAGAAAGATGTAACACAATTAAGAAAAAAAATCCTTAACTTCCAGTTCCACCTTACAGTTTTGTTTTGTTTTTTCTACTTAGTAAATTAGGAAAATGCTCAGTAAGAAGAGTCTATGAATGCCTTCTTAGTATAGTCAAGAATGACGGATAGATGAGAACATACAAGTCAAAAATCTCAACACAATGAAAAGCCCAACTGCACTTGAGATAGCATGACTCTGTAAATGTGTTTGCCAAGGCCATTTGTTTTCCAAAAGGCTATACATTAATATCTCAAAGAATAAACCATATTCCTCCTTCTACAATCAATGGCTAAGAGAATTTGTCCAGAAATTACATATATGGTAGTTAACAAACATCTTCACAGCTTAATTAGATTAACTCTTGTTGGCTAAATGCCTAACACTACATAAAATAATCATTTAACAGAGAAGATGCATACATGGTATATTTACGACAGTTGCATCTAGCACCAAACCAAAGTTCCCCAATCTAAATAGAAGCAAAACTAAAATACAATTTCATACTTATATCAGCCTTAGCCTAGATAAGATTCTTCCCATCATGGAATACAATTTAGGGTGAATTTTTTTCTTTTTATCACAAGTTAATTTCCAACATAGTAAGTTCTGATTTGATTATGACTTTCCTCATAATATACATTAAGGTTACCTAACTTGTTTAAAATATATTTCTTTTAATAATTTTGATATAAAACAAATGCTTTAGTTGGTACAAAGTACTCATGATTTTGATTTTTAAAAAGAAAGTCAAGATTATTACATATTTAATACAAATTCTTACATATGCCAAGAACAATAAATGCATTTCTTTTAAACTGAGAAGTAACTCTGATGTGTTTTTACAAGAGAATTACTTCCATTTCTCTGTAATTTCACTGCTTTCAAATCCAAGAGCAAAATTCATACTTAGAATGACATTTAAAAGGAAAGCCAAACGGGCTTTTATTCATTATATCACAACACTTCTTACTTCATTAAAACATTCTTTATGCTTGATAATTTTCAGATTGATAATACATTACCAGATTAAGGAATAGGAGTATGATATACAATGATATACAACTAACAGTTTTTGGTTCTTTTTTTGAGACAGGGTCTCACTCTGTCACCCAGGCTGGGGTGAAGTGTATGTGATGTCAGCTCACTGCAGCCTCTGCCTCCCAAGGTCAAGCAATTCATGTGCCTAAGCCTCCTGAGTAGCTGGAATTACAGGCATGTGCCACCACACCTGGCTAATTTTGGGGTTTTTTGTTTTTTTAGTAGAGACTGGGTTTTGCCATGTTGGCCAACCTGGTCTTGAACCCCTGGCCTCAAGTGATGCGCCCACCTTGGCCTCCCAAAGTACCAGGATTACAGGCGTGAACCACCACGTCCAGACAACTAATAGCTTCTTAATTATAAAATCCAAAACATGGAATTCTCACTTGTAGCATATGCATGGATACTCATGCACATGTACCTCTGTACCACCTTCTTAATAGCTTTACTGAGCAACAGTGCTGAAGAGACCAATGTGGAATCAAGGGTCCTTTCCATGATATGACTGCAGAAAATCTCCCGTGATTAGAAACCACTACTTCTGACCCAAACAACTTGTACTATTTTAGGATTCAGCCTTTCAAACCAACAAGGCTTGTGTTCTAACAAATCAAATCTAAATTCCTAATTGTACAGACAGAAAACTGAGGCCCAGAGATGCACAAGTGATTTACCTAAGATCACATTACTGAATTTAAACCTACCATTGGTTTCTTTGTCATTAAGGTTGGTTGTAGTAATCAAGGTTGAGTAACAGCATATTCTTTGAACTTTTTTTTTTTTTTTTTTTTTTTTGAGACAGAGTCTCGCTCTGTCGCCTAGGCTGGAGTGCAGTGGCGCAATCTCAGCTCACTGCAACCTCCACCTCCTGGGTTCAAGCAATTCTCCTGCCACAGCCTCCTGAATAGCTGGGACTACAGGCACCTGCCTCCACGCCCGGCTGGTTTTTGTATTTTTAGTAGAGATGGGGTTTCACCATTTTGGCCAGGCTGGTCTCGAACTCCTGACCTCAAGTGATCCACCCACCTCAGCTTCCCAAAGTGCTGGGATTACTGGCATAAGCCACCGCACCTGGCCTGTTCGAACTTAAAATAGTTGTTCAGTTGCTTCCGCTCAGAAGTATACTGACTTCTGGCTGGGCTCACACCTGTAATCCCAGCACTTTGGGAGGCTGAGGCAGGAGGATCACTTGAGCCTAGGAGTTGGCAAAGTATACTGACTTTTTCTGCCCCTCTCCCCAAGCAAACAAATTCTATGCCCAATTAAGTGCTGTCTTTTAAAGGAGTAACCTCAAGGAAATAATTTTGGACATCAACACCATTACTCAAATAAGGTTGAAATTCTTCAGAACTGTCTTCAGCTCTACATCTATTTTTATTTATTTATTTTGAGACAGAGTCTTGCTCTGTCAGCCAGGCTAGAGTGCAGTGGCACGATCTCAGCTCACTGCAACCTCCGCCTCCCAGGCTCAAGCAATTCTCCTGCCTCAGTCTCTCAAGTAGCTGGGATTACAGGCGTATTCCACCACACCCGGCTAATTTTTGTATTTTTAGAAGAAACGGGGTTTCACCATGTTGGCCAGGCTGGTCTCTAACTCCTGACCTCAGTTAATCTGCCCTCCTCAGCCCCCCAGAGTGCTGGGATTACAGACGTGAGCCACCGCGTCTAGCCCAGATCTTCATTTATAAACCATATAAATGTATTCCTAGGGATGAGGAAACCAAGGTCACACAAGTCTTGTGACTCCAAATCTCTGGAAATATTCTTTTCATTGCTCTTTATAGTCACCTCAATAGAGACCTTTAGTATCCTTCAACTTGACAATTACCCACCCCTTTTTTCCCAATCTTGTCTCTAAAAAACATGTTAATCATTTCTCCCACCCAAAGACAAATACAAGCTCCAAAAGATGATTGGCCACCAGAGATGCTCTTCAGTCCCTGAGTACAGATTCAAGAGGCCCCCAAGACATTCTGAGCAATGATGGTACTGTTGGAAGAAAGAGGCTCGAAAACTAGATTTCTGAAAACAATCATGTGGATGTCTGTTACAAGAGCCTTGTTAGATTTACTCATCTCATTTCCATCAGAAATGGAATTTGAAGGTGGAGGGAAAATATAGATGAATTCAAAATTCCAACCCAAAATTTACATGTGGATTTGGAAACTAGTCCTATCTGGCAAGGGCTAGAGTGACTGAAGTATGATATATGATAAATGTTCTCTATGCAACAGCAACTTGAGGAATCCACTGATAATTTTTCTTCTTCATTCACATCTCTCAGAAAAGCGTTCTGAGTGACATCACTGCATACCTGGAATGACCCTACAATCTAATGTGCTTGTTGGTAATCTTGCCCTCCCACTTGATATTTAGAGTAGCAGATAAATGACAAATGATTTTCATTTGGTCTTTTGGTCTAGAGTATTTCATTGGTATTTTGGTCTGGAGCTTGAAGCCACACTGGAATTACAGCCTAACAATCTCTCAAAAGACATGCAAACTTAGCTGATGTAATTCTTTTTTTTTTTTTTTTGAGCTAGAGTTTCGCTCTTTTTGCCCAGGCTGGAGTGCAATGGCGCGATCTCGGCTCACCACAACCTCCGCCTCCCAGGTTCAAGTGGTTCTCCTGCCTCAGCCTCCCAAGTAGCTGGGATTACAGGCATGCGCCACCACGCCTGGCTAATTTTGTATTTTTTAGTAAAGATAAGGTTTCTCTGTGTTGGCCAGGCTGGTCTCAAACTCTCGACCTCAGGTGATCCACCCACCTCAGCCGCCCAAAGTGCTGGGATTACAGGCGTGAGCCACCGCATCCAGCCACCTGATGTAATTCTTAATTCTCACTTTCCTGAATCAAGGTATATTTCATTTTCAATCACTTGTAAAGCCCTGATTAGACTCAAACAATATCAAAACCATTCTAATCTCCCACTTCCATGTGATCAAGTTAAAAATCAATCTCTATTATAAGAGCTACACATACATCAGAACTCTAGACATCTTTCCCTACCCAGGAGCTCTAGGGCCCTTGTAAAGCTCTTGGTCATCCAAGTTTTCTCCACCAAGGATGACTATAACCTTGAGAAACTCTGGCTAAAGGTTCCCAGGCCTGGCGAATCTCCTGAACATACATTATGAACTAGTTAGGTGGACGGGAGAAAGGGAAATAGATAATGAAAAGGTATCCATCAAGCCGGGCGCAGCGGCTCACGCCTGTAATCCCAGCACTTTGGGAGGCCGAGACAGGTGGATCATGAGGTCAGGAGTTCAAGACCAGCCTGACCAAGATGGTGAAACCTTGTCTCTACCAAAAATACAAAAATTAGCCAGGCATGGTGGCGGGCACCTGTAATCCCAGCTACTCAGGAGGCTGAGGCAGAGAATTGCTTGAACCCAGGAGGCAGAGGTTGCAGTGAGCCAAGATTGTGCCGCTGCACTCCAGCCTGGGCAACAGAGCAAGACTCCGTCTCAAAAAAGAAAAAAGAAAGAAAGAAAAGAAAAAGTATACATCATTTAAATATGGGGTAGATTTCTACAGTCTTCATTATTTAAAATATCTGCAAACAAAACTCATTTGTAGTCTGGGTACTTTCTATACGTTCAACAGCAAAGGGTAGGGGGTGGGGGCCATCCAATGTTAATTCTCTTTACTGTGACAATATTGCTGGTACAGTAAGATAAAACTATCTTAGGATGCTAAACTTACTCTCTGGATGTGCTTTGTACACTGCTTGTACTATGTGTGACTCACGTTATTGACTTTATTAACTAGGACTGTAAGATGCTTTAGTTTTGTTTGTGTTTTTGTACAAAAAGAGTCTCACTCTGTCACCCAGGCTGTAGCGCAGTGACGTGATCATAGTTCACTGCAACCTCAAACTCCTGGGCTCAAGGGATCTTCCCAATGTAGCCTCCCAAGTGGCTAGGACTACAGGTGCACAACTCTATACCGAGCTAATTGTTTTTAAATTTTTTTGTAGAGAAGGGGTCTCACTATGTTGCCCAGGCTGGTCTTGAACTCCTGGCCTCAAATGATTCTTCTGCCTTGGCCTCTCAAAGTGCTAGGATTATAGGCATGAGACAATGCACCCAGGCTACATGTTTTAAATATAGCCATACACTGGATGGTACTAGAGAAACATTAAGCAACCACTGGAATGTCCTGAGCAAGAGAAAATGTTTATGGGATAAACACAAAGAAATTCCAAAGTCCCACAGTGAACAGACATAGAAACAAAGAGGATTTCTGTAAAGAAATGCCAAAAGAAGTGGCCAGCTACTCCCTGTTCATTATCTTTGTATGCAGCCCAGACCAGGTAGTGGGCTAACCTAGTCTGGCCATGGCCCACATCTCTAATATCCAAAAGGGTGGAAGGGTGGGGGGCACAAACACTCCAAACCAAACAAATGGGGGTGGCGGGGGTTGGGAGGGGCACAGACCAGTGAGGTTGGCATTTCCCAATTATATGGGAATTACATTCATTTCCTTCTCCAAGGGGGAAGTATAGCAGCAGTGTGTGTAGCAGGGACTAAACCCTAGGACTAATCCAGAAAAACATAGCTTGCCATGCAATCCTTTCAAGCATCAAAGGGACCCTAGGCCTGGGAGCCCTAACCTTAACAAGTATCCTATCCTTGGGCAAAGGGAAGGAGGAAGAGAATTGGGGGGGCGGCTATATCATGCTTCTGATTTGACTACTGCCCCCAAAATAAACAGAATCTGAAGAGCCTAGGGGGAGGGGCTTCGTGTGGTCCACCTCATACTGACAAGAAACAAATCATTACTAGTCATTTCTATTTCAGGGGAGGTTGGACTGCCTACATGGCAAACAAACAAAGAGTAATACTTTTGCTAACACAAGGCCTAAAGTTAAATCCCACTCCCCTCCCACTCCAGCAACATGGCCACCCAACTGGACCACTGAAAAGGACCCTAATGTCAGAGCTATCTTTGCACGAGACATACTTTAGAGAACCTGGAAAATTCAACATTGGACACATTTTGCTGCAAAATTAAATTGGCTATTAAGAAGTGAAAAGAACAAAATTGTCATGACACAGACGACATGCTGAGCTCTGCACCACTGACCTATAGTCTTCATGTGATTATACAGGAATGTTTTTGAATTCATTGTACTTCTTACCATATACTAGCATCCAAAGGAATGTTTTTTTTTTTAACTACAATTGTTGAAATTCTAAATACAAACAGCATTCAACTCTACTCTTGCCTACCCCTATCCCTGAAGTCCAGCTCTCAACACTGAACTTTTCTTTCAAACCCTAAGGAGCAAGGAACAAAAATCTCTATGAAGGTCCCAAAGACTAAAAATTCGTATTTTTAGTGCTCTATTGTTATGTTCAAAACCCTATATAGCTCGTACTTTTTGGCTAAGGAGATCTGAAAACAGCAAAGCTCCTGCAGCCCAGCTGTTTTCTTTTCTAATTAGTGAAAGAGGAACCTGTGGAGAGATTAAAGATTTAGCCTGCCCCAGAGCTAACAGCTTCCCCTCCAGCAGCAATCCTACCTCCTGCTGGCCTTAGCAGAAAGACAGAACAGACCATCAAATCCAGATCTCTGGCATTAATAATGACTGACAATCTTGCCAGCCACCCAACTAGGTCTTTAATTTAAAGACTATCATAGGCTGGGCACAGTGGCTCACGCCTGTAATCCCAACACTTTGGGAGGCCAAGGTGGGCAGATCACTGGAGGCCAGGAGTTCGAGACCAGGCTGGTCAACATACGGAAACCCCATCTCTACTAAAAATACAAAAAGATTAAATAAAAAATTAGCTGGGCATCGTGGCGTGCAGCTGTGGTCCCAGCTACTTGGGAGACTGAGGCAGGAGAATCTCTTGAACCCGGGGGGTGGAGGCTGCAGTAAGTATAGATTGCACCACTGCACTCCAGCCTGGGCAATAGAGCAAGACTCCAACTCAAAAAAACAAAAAACATAAATAAATAAAAATAAAGACTATCATAATCAGCCTTCCCTTGAAGAGTATTTTTATGAGGTGCTAGCACACAACAGTACGTGATTTAATCACGAACTTTTCAGAATATACATGATAGCACAGTAATTTGTGATTCAGAACTATACAGCTTTAAAAAAAAAATACTTTCCATTATCAAATATATCCTTCAGGAAAGATGTTTTGTAAAGTACAAAACAGACCTGAAACTAAGTTCTGAATAAATAGGCACTGTTTTCTCAAACCTTGTAATACACACTTTTAAACTCCTTTTTAAAAATTTGGTTCAGAGGGGGTATCTCATCCTGGAGGACTTTTCCAACTTGATCTTCAGATTCCAACTGGCTCATTCTAGTCAACTTCAGGACATCTCTAGTGAAAGATTCTCACTGAACTCCCTTAGCAAGTTATTCCATTGTGTGACTGACCTCACCGTCAGGTAAAATTTTAGTGGGAGATTAGAACATTTTTCTTTTTCAGCTCCAGAACAAAGTAATTTTTAGATCAAAAAGAATTGCTGCAACATCCCTGCTGACACAATAGGATAAAGCAAAGGAGAAAAGCACTGGTTAATACCATGCAGCTACTGTAAAGTTTATTTCTAAAGCTGTTAATACAGTTTTGAAATATGAAGCTTCAAGTACCATGACAGCCAGAGTGTGAGTTTTTGTTGCTACATTTTTAAAATTAAGCCCTTTATTGGCTTTTTGTCCATTCACCTTTCTTTTAATACTGAGAAAGGAGAAAAGAAAAACATTTCATGTTAGTAAATGCTTTATTGACCTCTCTTATCTGAACAAAAATGACCCATATCTCACAACCTCTAAAAGCTGGTGAATTTTTTAAGCCAAATATACAAAACATCACACATAAAGATTTTGCTTTTAAGCCTTAGAATACAGCCAGGTGGTTAGTACTAATGGTTTGTCTCCATGCAGAGTCTATAACGCAGCCCCTTCAAAAGTTCCAAGCCAACATCTTCATGCTATCCTGAAAATAATGCAGTATTCAGTTCAAAAGAATTAAGTACCAGATATATCTGGTTTCAAGTGTTATTCAGTATTTCATACCCTAACTCACATTCTGAAAGTTCTATAACAGGCAGGATAATATCTTCTACCAATAATGAATTTACTATCATCCAGATTGAGAAAAAGCATGCTCATTCATCCCAGTTACTTGAATACTCTTTTAAAATATTCACCGAATACAGGCAAAATAAAGTTTAAGAAACACACATTTTTAAGTACCTTTAATTACAGTTAATTCATTTAATTGGGTTCTAGTACACAGATATACCTATATATTTGTCAGTTACACAGAGAGAAAACTCCATTTCACAGCCACAAGAAATAACTAACCCAAGTATGCAAGTCCATGTGGGGTATCAAGAATAATAAAGATGGTTCCATGCAATTCCCCCCATTTCTAACACCAATCTTCCCCTACCTACTCCCTGCACCACCACCACCCGCTCCCCCACAAAAAAAAAAAAAAAAAACTTCTGCATTTGGAATTAGAGGTAAAGCAGAAACCTGTTCTTGCTGGACCAAAGAAGTGATATATAAAGCATCCCATCACATACAAAGATAGTTCTGAGCACGGTGGTACCAACCTATTCTCTCACCCTATCCCACTCTTCAGTGATTTCTCCAAGGTAATACTTTGTAAGGAACATAAAACCAACAGTTACACATGTCACAGGGGTTTGGATGAAGAAAAATCAATTTACTTAGGCTAATACTCAACTACATATGGGTTGGGGATAAGGGGCTCTTCCTCTGAGATTCCTGACTCCAGTTGTGACCAAGAAGGATATTTGACCCTGGCACAAGAATGCTAAAATCAATCCAATCCAGCTCTAGAATTAACTCACAGGGCTGGGAAAGGTTATCTGGAGCAGCTGACCTGTCCTGGAGAAACAGACACTTTCCTAGCTTCTTAAGAACTTCACCAGGAACACGGAGATTGGGTGCCTATATAATAAATGACACAAAATGTTTACCTCTCATTCCATCCCTGTGATTACTAAGTGTCTCTTCCTTGCCACTAAAAAACCTGATCAACCAGACTAGGCTAGGACAAATCCTTTCCAGAAACTAAACTAATTCCCAAATCTAACAGCTTGAAGTTGTTTCACTTCTCCTAGTTTCAAGAAACTACACATCCAGCAGGACAAACTGCCTCGGCCAGCAGAGGAGGAGGCTGTAGCTGCCAGTGGTGGGACTCCCCAGCTGCTCAGCCCCAGGGTGCTGCTGTGGGGTGTTCAGGTCACAGGGGCAGGGCTATGACAAGCGTGAGGGATCTAGGCCCTGCCTCACCTCTCAGAGCTACATCAAGCACTGGGGAGCCTACAACACAACCCTCTACTCAGCAGGGCGTTCAAGGCCTGACCTCGGCTTGCCTCTGTCTGTCCAAACTCATTCAGGATAGGGCTCACACATAGTGCTGCATCAAGCCCCCTTCATCACTCCAGTGATCTGCCCTCAATCTGTCTCTCCCACTGTCCCACGGATAGTAACGGCAGTGAGCTCCTGGAGTGACTCAAGCTGAGTTAATGACTGTGTGGAGAACCTCCATAAATCAAATAGGGATTGGATTGGATCGGATCATACTTTCCCTCCAGTGTCACAGGCTGTCCACATTTGTACGAGTTCCCACACAACTCTCACTGTATTGCAAATTTGTTTCCAATCTGCCTACTTCTCTCCAACTACTGCTGTCACCAACCATCTAGCCACCATCATCTCCTGCCTGGACTGATACAGCTGTTGTTCCTACCTCCTTTCTAAAATCTGTTCTCCACGAAAGCAGCCAGATTGATCTTTTTGCATTGTGTAAGTCTGATTAAGTCATTCCCTGCTTAAAACCCTCCAGCGTCTGCTTCACTTAAAATAAAACTCGGACTTCTTAGCTTGACCAAGACTTTGTCTGGTTTGGCTCTTACTTCATTCTCTCTCCACATCTCCTCTCAATATCAGTAGTTCCCAGAAGAAGCTATTAATACATAGTACTTTGTAGTGTTTGGAACACTAGCTTTGTTGTGAGCCTCCCTGGGTTTGAATCCCAGCCCTGCCACAAGTAAGCAATATCAAGCATGTAAAGTTATTAACAAATTATGTTTACGCAGTAGATCCTCCCACCTCAGTAAGTGAAACCATCATCCACTGGATTGCTCAGTGCTAAACTAGAAACCTAGGCATTATCTCTGACTCCTCTTCTTTCACCTCACATCCAGTCTATCACAAGGCTTGCAAAAACATAGCCCCAAACTGACTACTTCTCACCATCTCCTCTATTACTACTGTAATCCAAGCCACCATTATTATCTCGTCTGGACTCCTGCTTTTTTCTCTGATACCCTTCAATTCTTTACATGGAAAAAATTAAAACAAAAACAAAAACACTCCACAACCAGCTACCAAGGAAACAATCAATTTCCATGATAATCTGAGGTTCATATTAAATATGTACAGGATAAGAAATGACAATGCTGCACTAAGGACTTTTTTCCCTCACAAGTGTGGAAGAAATACCAACAAAGCAATGCTCCCAAGAAAGAAGTGGTATGATTTGTCCATAATCAGGATAAACAATAAATCACCCACTTTATTGATTCCCACTGGTGAAATAAATTTTAAAAATGTCGCATGCACGTGTGTGTAATTAAAGACCTATACAAAACCCTCCAGCCCTCCTTTCATATACATAAAGTACTTGCATAAATACACAAAAATTAAAACCTAGGATCTGTGTGTCACTCAAGGAAGATTGTTGCAGGCATAGAACTAATTGATGCATTTCCAGAGTCTCCACAGTGGACAAAGAATATCTTCAAAGCAAAGGAATTTAATAGCATAAAAACAACTAAACATCGAAAATAACCTCAATTAGCCAAGGTATATGTATGTGTATTTTAATCTCACAGGCAAAAAGATCATGAGATGAGTGTCCCAAGCCAAAAGGGTCATGGTTATAAACATTATTTTCCTATCAATATATGCAAAAGAGGCTTACTGCTCTTTCAACCACACTCCAAAATGTCCCTTGCCTTTCAAACAGACTAAGACACACACCATGTCAGTCATTCTTTACAAATTCTTAGAGTACGAATTGATATGAAAGACTGACCAGAGATAAAATTAACTATCTCATTACCTCTGATCATTTCAACTACATGAATATATACAAGAACTCCTACAATGAGAACATATTCCAAATATACAGCCTTTACAACAGTAGGGGCTCTTTCTTTTCTCTATTTTCTTCTATATTTTATTGGCAGTCAAGCAGTACCTTTACTTTAAAGCCTTTTTAGACTTACCTGCTTTGCCATAATGCTGACTGAGATGACTTCACTTACCACTAACACGTAGGTAAGAAGTTCTCTCACCTTTTCAGGAGCTACCAGTAACTCTACTTAACAGGAAATAATTAAGTTGTATCTACTGAAGCTGAAGGCAGAAACAAATCAATGCCTACGGGATTCTAAAACTTGTCAAAGAAATGAAAACAAAACTTGGAATAGAAATTTGAACTGATTTCATTTCTGCTGTGCCCTCCCCATCAGAATATTAACTCAATTTAAAATAACCAATTTCCTTTATTTCCTGCTTCACCTTTTCCAATTTGTTACATATACTGAATCAGCAATTTTCCAAATTTT
This sequence comes from Pan paniscus, assembly GCF_029289425.2. NCBI lineage: Eukaryota > Metazoa > Chordata > Mammalia > Primates > Hominidae > Pan > Pan paniscus. The sequence continues at coordinate 52,347,052 of NC_073254.2, read as the reverse complement.
CGAACAGTAAAACTTTCTTTCAAATTAAACCTTGCAAAGAACATGAATATAAAATAGAAAAAAAAGTGATTTTAGGGTAAATATATCTCCTAAGTTCAAATGTAAAACATTCACATATTATAAAGCAAATTACTGCTGGGCCTGTAATCTCCACACTTTGGGAGGCCAAGGCGAGAAAATCACTTGAGCCCAGAAGTTTGAGACCAGCCTGGGCAACATAGTAAGATTTCATCTTTACCAATAAAAAAATAAAATAAATTCAAAAATTAACCAGGCATGGTGGTGCATGCCTGAAGTCCCAGCTACCTGTGAGGCTGAGGCGGGAGGATCACTTGAGTGAAAGAGGTCAAGGCTGCAGTGAACTGTGATTGCCCCACTGCACTCCAGCCTGGGCAACATAGCAAGACCAGCCTGACAACACAATGAGACTTCATCTCTATTTTAAAAAAAAAAAAAAAAAAAAAAAAAAAAACAGAAATTAACTATTATATAAACAAGAACTAATATATAGATGACAACGAAGAAAATCTTGTTCACGAACATAAGTTGCTGATAACAGATTTATCTTTATTTTAAACAGTTCACCTCAGAGTTCTGGGATGCTCTTTAAGTAGAGCAGGCCAAAAAAAAAAATCATTTACTTTTAAGATCTTCACAAAAATGAATTAACAGAACAGCAACAACTAATGCATTATTGGTAATCATGTACTAAAATTAAGTTTATTTTTTGAATAACATCTAAAATAACACTTTCATCAAACGTTTATAAAATCCTTAAAAGCATCTCTACAAAATGCTGGACAACTATTTCAAATCACTTTCCAAGCCTTCTTTTATTACATTGCAACTCCAATCCACTCCCAAAAATATCTCCAATTGGGGGGCCAGGATGAGTCTATTATTTTTAAAATTAAAAATAACACAAAAATGGTATTTGAACCTGAATTCTAAATGTCTGAGAAGACATAATCCTATACTCAGGTACATCAGTATAAACTGCTGTCCTTCATATTCAAAAATGAAAATGATTATCGTTCTTCTGGTGTATTTGAAAGGTCCACAAGATTAGCCATCTCATTCAAAGATACATCTACACAGGCCTTTGTAAGATTTACAGGTATCATCTCTCCTACAATCAGATAAGCCAAGGGCTGACAAAGTGCAGCCAGCTGATAAAGTCTAGCCCTTTAGCCATATTTTTCAGCCCCACAGCTAAGAATGGTGTTACAGAGCCAGGCACAGTAGCTCACACCTGTAATACCAGCACTTTGGGAGGCTGAGGCGAGAGGACTGCTTGAGTCCAGAGTTTGAGACCAGCCTGGGCAACAAAACGAGACCTTCATCTCTACAAAAAGGAAAAAGAAAGAATGGTGTTACGGGTTGAATTGTGTCCCTCCCCTACCCTAAACCCCTGGCAACAAAAACAAGATATGCTGGAGACCTAACCTGCAATACTTCAGATGTGACCTTATTTGGACATAGGGTCTTACAGAGGCAATCAAGTTAAAATGAGATCATTAGGGTGGGCCCTAATCCAATATGACTGGTGTCCTTGTAAAAAAGGGAATTTTTTTTTTTTTTTGAGACGGAGTTTCACTCTTGTTGCCCAGGCTGGAGCGCAATGGCACGATCTTGGCTCACTGCAACCTCACCTCCCAGGTTCAAGTGATTCTCCTGCCTCAGCCTCCTGAGTAGCTGGGATTACAGGCATGCGCGACCACACCCAGCTAATTTTGTAGTTTTAATAGACACGGGGTTTCTCCGTGTTGATCAGGCTGTTCTCGAACTCCCGACCTCAGGTGATCCGCCTGCTTCGGCCTCCCAAAGTGCTGGGATTACAGGTGTGAGCCACCGCGTCCGGCCAAAAAGGGAAATAAGTACACAGAGACAGATACATACAGAGGAAAGATGATGTGAACACACAGGGAGAAGATGGCCATCTACAAACCAAGAAGAAGGTCCTGGAAAACATCCTTCCTTCACTGCCTAAGGAGGAACAAACCCTGCCAACAAACCTTGATTTCAGACTTACAGCCTTCAGAAAGAATCATGAGACAATAAATTTCTGTTGCTTAAGACATCTAGTTTGCAACACTTTGTTACAGTAGCCCTGGCAGATGAATACAAATGGTTTCCACATTTTCAAGTGGTTAAAAAAAATATGTTATTCTGAGACGTGAAAATTATACGATATTCGAATTTCAGTGTAAAGTTTTTCTGGGACACAGTCACATTTATTCCTTATTCGTTTATGTATTACCTATGACAAACTGCTTTTGTGTTCACAATGTAGGGGTGAGTAGCAGCAACAGAGAGCTTGTGGCCCACAAAGGCTAAAATATAGCACTTTCCAGAAAAGTGTGCCAATCTGAGAAAAACTACTGTGTTACAAAACATCACACCTTATATTGTAGATGCTCCCTAAGAAAATCAATTTGTTATCATTTTCCATCTTCCAGCTGACCTTCACTATTCTGCTTTTCTTCTAAAAATTAGGTCAACAGACAATTTACATATCCCTGGACCATCAATCTGTTAAGTCCACTAATGTCAGCAAGAACTTATGTGACGGATAAAACTATATAAAATACCTCATACAACTCTCAACGATAGATCCAAGAATCACAACCGCATAAATGATCCCAATAAAATTCGACAGGCTCTAGCAAGCAAGCAAACAAGTGATTATGTATGAATTAGGGCTGTGTTTACCTTCTATTATAAAAATACCGATTTATTGACCAAACCCTAGGGGGTAGCACACAGAAAGAATGATTAATTGTGTCTGCATTAACTCCTTAGGTTCCAATTTTCTTTCTTTTTTTTTGAGACGGAGTCTTGCTCTGTCACCCAGGCTGAATGCAGTGGCGTGATCTCAGCTCACCGCAAGCTTCGCCTCCCGGGTTCACACCATTCTCCTGCCTCAGCCTCCCAAGTAGCTGGTACTACAGGCGCCCGCCACCACGCCTGGCTAATTTTTTGGGGGTTTTTTTTGTTTTTAAGTAGAGACGGTGTTTCACTGTGTTAGCCAATATGGTCTCGATCTCCTGACCTCGTGATCCACCCACCTCGGCCTCCCAAAGTGCTGGGATTACAGGCGTGAGCCACCACACCTGGCCCCAATTTTCTAAAAGCTAAAAACTCAATGTTTGTTAATGCAATGAAACGATTAAGTTCTGCCACATTAGCCAACTGTTTGGCAGCATGTACTAAGGTTGCAGAAATGCATACACATGTATACCAAAAGACATGTAAAAGAATGTTTAAGCAGTACTTTGTGGAATAGCTCCAGTAATCCAAATGCCCATCAACAGTAGAAGGGATAAACTAATCACAGTAAATTCACACAATGAAATACTTTCCAGCAATGAGAATGAACAAATTACATGCAACATAGAATAACCTCATAAACACAAAGATGAAAGCCAAACAAAAAGCAAAACCTATGAATGATATCATTTACGTAAATTTCAGTAACAAGCAAAATTAATCTATGGTGCCAGAGTAGGAGAGTGGTACTCTGGAGAGGCAAGTGGGGGTAATGACTGAGAAGGGACATGAAGAGAAATGAAAGGGGTTTCTGAGGTTTTGGTAATATTCTATTTCCCTACTGTGGGTGTGTATGATATATTTCAACAAAAAAAGGTTAACAAAAAACAAGTTCCACTTCCAGGAGATACTTCCTAAGATTACTAGAAGTGGAAGTGAATATGTTCCTACTGGCCCCACTGTTCCATAGGTAAAAACCATAAACTCTGGACAAAACATAAAAAGTAACTACCTGAAGGCACTGAACAGCAATCAAAACCAAGCAGAAACTGTGAGTCTGCACCGGAAAATGGGAATTGCATTGAGAAAGTTTCCTTTTGTTTTTCTAAATGGCTTTTTGCCTGAGGGAAGGCCTACATAAGCCACGTTAGGTAATAGAATCCAGATAGAAACTACTGTCTTACTGAGATGAAGAACCAGATGACAGAGTTCAGAGTGATTCTATCAGGTGGAAAGTGGAGGGGGAAATCAAGAAAAGGAGAAAGCCAGAAATGGAGAGGTTCAAATCTACCTATAAACTTGGCCCAAATCTCCAGCTGATCCATGAAATATACATGCATGGGATAGACTACAGCAGCCCAGGTAAGACTAAAAACTGAATAAAGAATTTAGCTGCTGATGGTGGTGGGAAAGATGGTTTCAATTTTGAGACCATTCAAGTGAAATGCCTGCTAAAACAAAAATTAATATTATTTGGAGGTATACAACAGAAACCAGTATTTCTATAATAAATTGTCCACAATGTCTAGGATGCATTTCAAAATTACTAGACATTTAAAGAAACAGGAAAACATGACCCATACTCAAAGAGAAAAGGTGATCTATGCAGACCAACACTATGATAACCTGAATGTGTAATTAGAGAAGGATTTTTTTAAGCTACCTTCACTTGGGTTTCTCTAATGTTAGTATCTTAAATAACCCTAATATGGCTATAGAAACCAAGAAATTAATGTTGATACAATACTATCAAGGAATTTATAAACCTTATGTAAATTCTGCCAATCAATCCACCAATATCTTTATTCTGGCCCAGGATCCAATCCAAGATCCCACATTGCATTTAGTTGCTACATATTCTCAGTCTCCACCAGTCTGAGACAGTTCCCCAGTCTTTCTTTGTAGACAAGAATTTTAAAGCAGCTACTATAACTATGCTCAAGGATTAAAGAGTAAAATAGTCTCTTAATAAATGAATAGGAAATTTCAGCAAAGAAACAGAAACCATAAAAGAACACAAATTCTGGACCAAAAATTACAATAACCAAAATAAGAACATTCACTGGATACAAAATAAAGATGACAGGAAGAGTCAGTAAACTTAGAATAGATACTATTCAATCTGAACAACACAGAGGGAAAAAATAAGAAAACTGAAGAGTACTGTGTATTACAACATCAAAGGTCTAAACCTACATGTAATAGGTATAATTGGAATTCTATAATCAGAACTAAGAGAAAATGGGGCAGAGAAAAATATTTGGAGAAATAATGACCAAAATTTTCCCAAATGGATTACAAGATGGAAATTTACAGGTTCTAGGACATCAATGAAACATAAGCAGGACAAAATACAAGGAAAAACACTTAAGCACATCATAGTCAAATGGTCAGCAACGAAAAAGACAAAACTGCTAAAACAGAGAAAAATGACAAATCATATAAGAAAACAATCATAAGAATTACTGATTTATAGCGAGGAGTGGTGGTGCACACCTGTAATCCCAGCTATTTGTGAGGCTGAAGCAGATCACTGAAGCCCAGGAGTTTGAGGCTGCAGTGAGCTATAATTGCACCACTGCCCTCTAGCCTGAGCAATAGAACAAGACCCTGTCTCATTCATTCACAAAAGAATTACTAATTTCTTAGTTAAAAAAATAACTAAGGCCAAAAGACAGTGGAAGGTCATGTTAAGTGCTCTTTTTTTTTTTTTTTTTTTTCTGAGACAGAGTCTTGCTCTGTCGCCAAGGCTGGAGTGCAATGGTGCGATCTTGGCTCACTGCAACCTCCACCTCCCATGTTCAAGCAATTCTCCTGCCTCAGCTTCCCAAGTAGCTGGGATTGGCGCGTGCCACCATGCCTGGCTAATTTTTGTATTTTTAGTAGAGGCGGGGTTTCACCACGTTGGCCAGGCTGGTCTCGAACTTCTGACCTTAGGTGATCCACCTGCCTCGGCCTCCCAAAGTGCTGGGATTACAGGCATGAACCACTGTACCCGCCTTTTTTTTTTTTTTTTTTTTTTTTTTTGAGACAGTCTCGCTCTGTCGCCCAGGCTGGGGTACAATGGCACAATCACAGCTCACTGTAGGCTCAAGCAATCCTCCCACATCAGGCTCACAAACAGCTGGGACTACAGGCGTGCGCCACCACACCCAGCTAACAACACACTTCTAAATAACAACACACTTCAAAGAAAAAAATCACAAATGAAATTAGAAAATGCTTTGAATTTAATCAAAATAAAAACACAATGTACCGAAATTTGTGGAATTCAACTAAAGCAGTACTGAGAGAAAAATGTATAGCTTTAAATGCCAATATCTGAAAAGAAGAAAGTTATAAAATCTCCCAAGATTCTGGCTCAAGACACTAGAAAAAGACCAAATTAAACCCAACATAGAAGGAAAGAAAGAAAAATAAAAGCAAACATCAGGGCAAACAAAAACAATAGAGAAAATGAACAAAGGCAAGAGTTAATTTTTTTTTTTTAAGATTAACAAAATCGAGACTGGGTGCAGTAGCTCACATCTATAATACCAGCACTTTGTGAGGCAAGGGAGGAGAATCACTAGAGGCCAGGAGTTCGAGGCCAGCCTGGGCAACAAAGTGAGACCCCCAACTCTACAAAAAAAAAATTTTTTTAATAGCCAGGCACAATGGTGTGCGCCTGTAGTCCCAGCTACTCAGGAAGGTGAGGTGTGAGGATTGCCTGAGCCCAGGAGTTGGAGGTTACAGTGAGCTATGACCACATCACTGCACTTAAGCCTGGGTGACAGCAAGACCCTATCACAAAAAAAAAAAAAAAAAAAAAAATTAACAAACTTGATAAATACAGATTAACCAATATCATGAATGAAAGACAAAATAACGGCCAGGCACGGTGGCTCACGCCTGTAATCCCAGCACTTTGGGGGCCCAGGTACGTGGATCACCTGAGGTCAGGAGTTCAAGACCAGCCTGGCCAACATGGTGAAACCCCATCTCTACTAAAAATACAGAAACTAGCCGGGCGTGGTGCGCCTGTAATCCCAGCTACTCGGGAGGCTGAGGCAGGAGAATCACTTGAACTCGGGAGGTGGAGGTTGCAGCAGTGAGCCAAGATCGTGCCACTGCACTCCAGCCTGGATGATAGAGCGAGACTCCATCTCAAAAAATAAATAAATAAAGACAAAATCACTACAGACCATACATATATTAAATTATTAAATGAACGATACAATGAACTTTATGCCAAAAAAATCTGACAACTTAGGCAAAATAGACATATTCCATGAGAAATATAACTTATCAAAATTGACATACTATAGACTAAAAAATCCTAATAGCCCTAATTCTACTAACTGAATTTGTTATCAAATGCGAATATTCACACAAACCAAACCACAGGTTCAAATGGCAAATTCTCTCAAATATTTAAGGAATAACTAACATCAATTGAACACTTCCAGAAAAATAGACGAATATTTAACAACTGATTTTGAGGCAAGCATAACACCTCATATCCAATCGTGACAAAGAAAACATGAGCACGTATGCAAAAATCTTTAACAAAATACTGCACTAACAAATGGAGTCTAGTAATATATTTAAAAATGATTCATCATGACCAAGTGACGTTTATCACATGAATGTAAGGTTGTTAAAACAACTCATCAACACCCACACCGTAACACTGCAGGAGAGATCTTTCACAAAAATCTCATCACATTCCTCACTTTCTCAAAACTCTTTGGCTTGGTTTTTGGCTTCCCATAACCACATACAAGACAGAAACCTTAACACACATGTAATGCTCCTTTCACAACCCCAGCCCCGCGCTACAGTCACATCTCTAGGTAGTACCCTCCACTATGTACCCCATATTCCCACTACAATGGCCATGTCCTCTGCCCAAGATATACCACTCCCCTCCTTCCCTCTATCACAAATGCCAAAGCTCCATCTTGGCCCAGTTTCTCTGAAAGTTTTCCTAACTTTATCAGGTTGATTTCATTACTCCTCTCTCTACACTCCCACTGCATCTTTTGTAACCCTCAATCACAACAAATATTACCACTTCTTTGTTTTTCTTTCTATTCAACTATCACTCCTACAGGGCAGGGAATGCCACATTAACAGAATAAAGAAGAAAAACCATATCATCATTTCAAAAGATGCAATAAAAGCATTTGACACATGTCAATACACATTTGTGAAGGAAAAACTCATCAAATTAAGAATTAAAGGAAATTTCAATCTAGTAAAGACATCTAAGAAAAATTTAACAATTAACATCATTCTTAACTTTCAAGTATCAGTAATCTAGGTAGCAGGTGTCAACATTTACATTAGCTTATTTATCTCTCACTGGTCTTAACAACCACCCTGTTTAAATGTGAAACAAAAAGAAAAAAGGAGGAAGTTATTGTCCCAACTGGTATAATAGCAACTCTCGGTCAAAAATATTAAATCATATACTCAAGTAAGAAAGCCAGGGCAAGAATCCAGTCTTTCACCCAAAGTACTTTTTCACTATAGTACACTATCTCTAATATTCAGGTTCATGTCACAATGGACAATTAGTCCCTCCTACAAAGCATACTTTGGGAACTTTATCAAAGACTGAGTACTGGTTCTTATTGTGACAATTCTCAACATTTTCTAGCAATGCCACTAGTTTAGGTAACTATGGCGAATAGGCAGTAAAATATGCAAACAGTTATTATATTTCTTTAGCTGATCAAAAAAAATTGGACAAGTACCACTAATGTGGAATGAAAAAATTTTAAACCCACATTAAGGACCCATACAACAACCTCAAATCCCCTTTCCTTAAATAGGGGTGCCACAGAGAGGAAAGGGCATAATCATTGGTCTGCTCCTTCCCTTTACTAGTCTAAAATGCAGCAGATGCAGCAGAAAAACTGGTAATTTGAAGATGTATTTCTAATTCGCTACCTGTCAGCAGCAAGCTTAGGACCACAGCTCCTTAACAGAGAAACCAGAGTGACGTGGCCACTTCTGAGTTTCTGTCTGTGATTCAAATGAATTTTTCACGCACGAAAATATAAATGTTGCCTTCACATCATTCCTTCTGTGATCCACCACAGCAAGCAAGTTCCACAATGAGGTTAGATCTGCTTCTTTACTGCACAACATGCACTTCACTTTAAAGCACACAGGGAAATCCAAGTTTCTTCAAATAATGTTTACAGAACTACAAAAAAAGATAGGAAGGATTTTTCTTCTTTAAACTAGCTTTGCCACTCAACCGCCTATAGGCCAATCATTACCATGCATTCTCTTTTGTATCCTTTTGGGTCCCCTAAAGGTGAACATTTGACTTTGAGTCATCATCTGTCTGAGACAAGACATTAAACAATTCAGACAAAATAAGCCTTCTCCACAAATGGAGTTGCCTTCTGTGTGAGCATCCCAGGTCCTTAGTAAAGCAGTCCATATGTTTCATGACAACACAGTGCCCTTTACAGACAAATTCCTAAAAGGCTTTGTGAAGTTCTTACCTGACCTTACCACTGTTGAAAGTCAGTGACCACAGAGCTATCTCTCACTGACATTTACAGTGATTGAAGTAAAAATAAGAACCTCTTTTCTTTAAGTGACACAGAAAATTCAAAGGTCACTGGATAATACACTAGCAAGTACAGTGCACCAGTATCTCAGATACTTCTACACTCAAAATGTCTTTTTCAACAATCTTTGGGAGTGTCCTGTGAAAACCACTGGGTAACCTAATTTTTAATCAAGCAGTCAACAAAACAGCCTTATCATGACTACTTTCTGGATAAGCCAATATTTTAATTTCAAACTTCCCTTTAATTCTAAGAATTCAGACATGTTTGGACAGTCTAATAATGTCTTTAAAATTAAAAAGCTGTCTTTTAACTTAATTCTATTCTTATTAATCATCTAAGAAAAAAAGAAGTGGGGGTTATCAAGATAATTTAGAGTTCTCTCAAATACCACATCATATAACAACATTGGGCAAACTATATATAGACCAAACCACCTAACTTCACAATACCACCCTCAAATCTAATTTCAGGAAGAAACAAAAAAGACTGGAAAATAAAAGAATGATAATCTCACCTAATCCCATTCTAACATACTTTTTTAAAAAAGCTTCCCTTTAGCTGAACAATTCCAATCAACTCTCCTACTATCCACCTGGGACAAACAGAGCTCCTACTATCTCCAGGTTAAGGTAGGAGTTGCCACTACAGAGCCTGGGGCAGCTCACATCTAGCAGTTTGGGAGGCGAAGGAGGAGGCAGGAGGATAGTTTAAGGCCAAGAATTTGAGACCAGCCGGGACAATATAGTGAGACCTCCATCTCTACAGCGGTGAGGGGCAAAAAGATAGGAGTTGCCACCAGAGATATGGCATTAGGGCACACAGACCAGAAATTAAGTAAAGCAGCTAAAGATGCAGGAAGACTGAAGGGTGAAAGCCCCACTCCTAGTTTCATAGTTGGAAAAGAGAAGTTTTTGCACTTTTGCACCTACCGTTCGACTTGCAACCTACCTACGGACCACACTCTTTGTGACCTACTCCTATTTAACCCAGCTCTCCATTCCAAATGGCAACTCCCTTGCCTCTGACTTCCTCTGCACCTGTGACGCTATAACACAACTGTCCTTCGTGTCCTGAGTCTACAACTTAACTCTGAAATCAATTTATTTAGTCCACCCAAACTGTTCAAACAACATCCCCAACCCACAGTCACAGATGTTGCAATGCATGTAAAATATGTAGTTTCTAACTTTTCATCAAAAAAGGGAAATTCTTCAGAGATAAGGCTTAAGTACAATGACAGATACTGTTTGATCTGAGTTTAAAAGGCATAATTTCAAGAGACAAGTGTGTGCGTGTGTATCTGTGTGTGCCATATTTTACATACAGTCAGCTCTCTGTTTAATGTGGGTTCTGCATCCATGGATTCAACCAACTGTAGATCGAAAATATTCGGAAAAAGAAATTGCACCTGTACTGAGCGTGTACAGATCTTTTTTGTCATTATTCCCTAAACAAAACAATACAACAACTATTTATACAACATTTACATTGTATGAGGTATTACAAGCAATCTAGAGATGATTTAAAGTGTACAGGATGATGTACGCAAGTTTATGGAAATACTAAAGTTTTTATTTTTTATTTTTTTTGAGACGAAGTGTCACCCAGTCTCCCAGGCTGGAGTGCAGTGGCACGCTATCAGCACACTGCAACCTCCACCTCCCAGGTTCAAGCAATTCTCGTGCCTCAGCCTCCTGAGTAGCTGAGATTATAGGTGCCCGCCACCATGCCCAGCTATTTTGTATTTTTAGTAAAGACATGGTTTCACCATATTGGCCAGGCTGGTCTCAAACTCCTGACCTCAAGTGATCTGCCCGCCTTGGCCTCCCAAAGTGCTGGGATTACAGATGTGAGCCACCACGCCCAGCCATATTAAGCTATTTACATCAGGGACTTGAGCATCCTCGGATTTTGGTATCTACAGGAGGTTCTGGAATCAATCCCCCAGGAATACCAAAGAATAAATATAGAGTGAGAGTGTGCGTGTATGTGTGCGTGTGTGTGTGTGTGTGTGTGTATAACCACATATATAAACATACATAAACATATGAACATACACATATATACATATATACACATATATACACCCACACACATACATATATTTTTTTCTTGAATTGGTCTTCATACAAAAATGGCTATGTCCCCTCTCCTAAACATTTCTCATCATGTTCCACAGGAAAAAAGAATCTTCCAGAAAAATCCATAATCCTCATTTAGAATTATGGTTACTACTGCACAGTACTCATATTTAATTAAGAAACCATCATTTTGCTTATCTCAGATCCCCAGATAAGTGTGCAATTATGGAGAAGTTTATCTGTAAGAACAGATAAAGGGAAATTGTCTACACATGTGCATGTAGAAAGAAATTATGGAGATGGATTCAGCCCTCAAAGCAAAAGCTCTATTTAATTTGAACTTTTACTTAAATCAAAAGCAGAAAATTTAAATTGTCACTAATCTTAACTGGTCAAGGCATGATGCATCAATCTCATAACCTGGCAAAAACCTGCCCTTAAATGATCAGGTCAGAAACAGTAAGAGTCTCTATCCTGGTCCTCGGTAATACAGAGAGCTCCCAAATAAAATATATGTATTACAGAGCAATTCAGCCAAATATACAGTCTCTGATTTTCACATGGCCTACACAAACTTTATGTTCATTAAACATAAGATGCAAATATTAAACACAAATTTTGAGTTGCAAACCCCAATTCACATTCAAACTTTTAGAACAAGCAAAAGCTGTCTAAACAACATATGCTATCCCAGCCACTGTTTGTCACTAGTCTAGTGACAAATCATGGAGATGGATTCAGACCTCAAAGCAAAAGCTCTATTTAATTTGAGCTCTATTTAATTGCCACTAGACTTAGTCCAGCCACAATCCCTGCCCTCATGGAGCTTAGCGTATGCCATCAACCCAATCCATCCACCCATTTTAGAGCAACAATGTGATGTGACAGGATTTGGCATATTGTCCAAACGCTACTTGTCCTGGACTGGTTTGCCTCCCAGAACAGATGACTGACTGCCTGGTCCTAATTAAGTGGATACTATAATCAAAGCCATGACTGCTTACCCATTTGAAAATATGTTTGAGAAATCATTTTGGTTAAACTGAAAAAGAAAAAAAAAAAACCTGTGAAACCTAAAACTGTTAAGCAATAACACTAAAACAGGTCATCATTAAAAATCAAAGAAATCACTAGTTCTATTATCAACCTTTTGGTGTGTCTTTATTGTCATTTGAAGAGTCAGAGTGAAAGACAAGTGATGTAGCACTTCTGTTTTTAATAATTACAGTTTAAACTACCTGTAGGTTGGTGCAAAAGTAATTGCGGTTTTTGGTCCTTAAAAGGGACTTGAGGAACCTACTCAGGATTACAGAAGTGTCTTTCCACCTAATGAGACAGTCTGGCAATTTCCTAGTTTTGTATCTGATTCAATAGAAATATTTCAAAGTGGTATGTGACCATTTGATGTGGAATGTCGGTTTCCTTCTAATAAATCCCTTTGCCAAATGCAGGGAGTTGCAGACTTGCTTCTGGCAAGAGTAAATAAAGCAAATAGGTGAATAAACTTATCCTGATGTGGGAGCATTCTCCTATTGGAGTTCAGTCTTGATCAAAGTGTCAGCGCAGGAATCAGACTCCTAGGAAGGTTACAGTATCTCCTGACAAGACCTGCCAACCACAGCAATAGTGTTGCCATCACTCGATGCCTACCTTCTGATGTATTTGGGTGAGTAGCTGAGCAAGCCAAGGGGAGGCTGGATGATTAAATAAGAAATAGGGGATTTTTAGTTAGACAAGGCTTCATCTGAGAAAAAAAAAAAAAAACGTTAACAAATAATCAGTTGGAAGCTGGCCCAAATATTTTCCCTGGAAAATACCCATTTTTTTTCCCAGCAAAATTTTGTTAGGGGTTATGTTATTGAGGAATGAACTGACATGAATACGTGGAGATGTTCTGTAATACCATATTATGCTAGACATCTGAAGGCCCAGGGTACTTTTTTTTTTTTTTTTTTTTGGAGACAGGATCTCGCTCTGTCACTCAGGCTGGAGTGTTGTGGCACGATCACAGCTCATTGCAGCCTTGACCTCCCCAGCTCAAGCCTCCTGAGTGAGCTCAAGTGAGCCCGCCCACCTCAACCTCCTGAGTAGCTGAGCCTATAGGCAAGCACCACCATGCCTGCTTTTTCTTTTTTTTTTTTTTTTTTGGAAAGATAGGGTCTCACTATGTCGCCCAGGTCTCAACTCCTGGGCTCAAGCAATCCTCCAGCCTCAGCCTCCCAAGGTGCTGGGATTATAGCCATGAGCCACTGTGCTCAGCCCCTGCAGCAGATTTAAATTCCAACTCGTTATAACTTCTTAAAAGACTATGAAAATATCAAAAGGTACATGAATCAAGTTTTAAGATACTGTATGATGGGTGAATGAGGCCGTCTACTGTACCATTTCTTTCTTTGAATTCTTAGGCATGGTTTGGCAGTGCAAGAACTTTGCAATATTAATAAATTCAATAAAAAGTAAACATATGGTTAAAAAACAACAAAAATCAAAATATAACTTAAAAATTAAATTTTTTAACATTAAAAAATTCAATAAAAAGTAAACATATAAAAAAGTAAACAGAAATCAAAACATAACTTAAAAAATAAAATTTTCTTAGGCTATTTCCTCTTTGAGCACATTTTTAAAAAATAATTCTGAAGTCATAGCCCAACTTAATAAGAAAGAATGTTATGAATCAATTATTCCATTTGCATCAGTGACAACACTGGGAAAGATTATAAGAAAATGCTTATGATGCAGAGCAGCAAAACACATACAACATATTTTCTATTTCTACTTGAAATAGTTCAATAAGCTTACAAGGCTCTAAAAACAGTGAAATATTAGAATAAAGCTCCAGTTATCCATATGTAATGCTTAAAAAGAAGTATTTCTAAGTAAATTTTGGAGTGTGAAAACCACACATCATAATACATAAGGCTCTGTGGTACTAACCAACTCTCTCTGAAGTTATTGCTAGAGGAGCACAGACTTATTTGCAGCCAGATATATGGAGGATGAAAACCTAGAAGTTTCATAATTCTTTCACAATATTTCATAATAGTTTTAACCCCTGTAAGTCTTACTTTCTTCACCTGTGAAATGCAGACACTCATACCACACCAGAAGATTAATGCTGGGATCAAATCAAGTAAGTACGTAAAGCCCCTGAAACAGTTCTTTTTTCACTGTACCCTTAATAAATTACACTAATTTCCTACTCGTCTTTTTTATCATATTGTCCCCTCAGCCTGGAATGCCTGTCCTTTTCCTCCCCACTCCTGTCTACCTAAACCACATCATTTCTTCAGTGTCCTTTTCTAGTCACTCTTGATACCCACTTTATCTACAACACTATGATAGCCTTTCTCATCTTTGAAATCACACTGTTTACTTTCATCATGCTATTTTTTTCATTTTTATTTTTTGAGACACAGCCTAGCTCTGTCGCCCAGGCAGGAGTGCAGTGGCACGATCTTGGCTCACTGCAACCTCCACCTCCCAGGCTCAAGCAATTCTCATGCCTCAGCCTCCCAAGTAGCTTAGATTATAAGAGTGTGCCACCATGCCTGGCTAATTTTTTTATTTTTAGTAAAAACAGGGTTTCACATGTTGGCCAGGCTGGTCTTGAACTCCTTGCCAAGTGATTCGCCCGCCTGGGACGCCCAAGTGCTAGGATTACAAGTATGAGCCACCACGCCCGGCCTTATGCTATTTAACTAGACATTGCTCTCATTTTTATTTAACATTTCACTGGCATATGGTACAGATTTCCAGCAGAGAAGCTTTAAGGCTTCATGGAGTACCATATCTCATCCACCTCAACACCTATCAGTGCTTTACAGAAACTAAGCCACATCCCATAAATGAATAAATGATCAAATAAAGGCACAGAAATTACAAGTTGTTCTGTTTGAAAAAAAAAAACTGGGTGAAAAAGGTACCTGATGTGGCCGTCACAAACAGAGAAGAGTAAATATATGGTATATAGTGTTAACTAAAATCTAAACCTACTTAACAACAACAAAAAACACTAAGTGAATATCCCCTTGGCACTAAACATCACTGCAAACAAGTCCAAATGAGGAAAGACATAATGCAATCAATTTCTTACTCAAAATGATACCCCCTATAACTTTAGCCACTTCTACAGAGAATAAAAAATTTGACAGATATTCTCAGGTCTGAATTAGGATTCTGCTTTTCCTAACTCACTGTCTTCCTAAAAAGTCAGCCAGCAGGGGGAGTGCAAATTCATTAACATCATAGTCACAAAATACTTATGGCTAACAAATTTTTGAAATTCTGGAATTTCTTTTTAAGTCAAACTTCTGAATATTAGCCACAAAAACTACTGGAGCCCATGCATTTTAAAACCATAATATTTTATAATATTATTCCTCTTTACTATGTAAGTACTCCATAAAACTGCCACTTCTTACCTCAGGTCCTTTTGGGTTACAGGTACATTCCAAAAAAAAAACTCTTTTTGGCCTGGCACGGTGGTTCACGCCTGTAATCCCAGCACTTTGGGAGGCCGAGGTGGGTGGATCACCTGAGGTCAGGAGTTCGAGACCAGCCTGGCCAACGTGGTGAAACCCCACGTCTACTAAAAATACAAAAAAAAAAAAAAAAAAAAAATTAGCTGGGCATAGTGGCAGCCTCCTGTAATCCCAGCTACTTAGGAGGCTGAGGCAGGAGAATCACTCAAACCAAGGAGGTGGTGGTTGCAGTGAGCCGAGATCACGCCACTGCACTCCAGCCTGGGTGACAAGAGCAAGAGTCTATCTCAAAAAAAGAAAGGAAAAAAAAAAAAAAAGCCACTCCAGCCTGGGCAACAGAGCTAGACTCTATCTCGGGAAAAAAAAAAAAACCCTTTTTAAAGACAGAAAAATAAATCATTATTCATCAAAATTCAAATGACAATGGAGAAAAGCTACCACATTCTAAAATGTTACACAAACTGATTGAGGTACAAGGCCAGTCCCACAATATTTGCAAGCCATTCATGAATTCAATCCTCACCTATCACTGAAATCAAAGCCTCACCTGAAGGTCTCCAGCCTGCTGCTATCATGCCCCTCCCCAATAAGCAAACATTAATTTTTAGCTCATGACCATAAGATATGAAAATAGACCATAAGATCAGAAAATTGGTAGGTAGAAATTACATATTTTGTAACATACAATATACTATTTAAGGAGCAACAAAGTCTCTGGTGACAACTACAGACAATCATAGCTACAAATGGTACGGAAGAGCAATGGAGAGAAGAAAGGGTTCAGCAACAGAAGATATTACAGGCCAAGTCCAAATTGCCAAACACAGAACACTGAAATAAAATTTAAGCAAAAGTGTGCCAGGATCATCTGTCTTTAATAGAAAGAATCAATGAGATGGATAGAATCTAAACATAAATTTTTCTCTGTTCAGCTAAAAAGTACTAGTATATACATTAACATACTTGATCCTTTCAACAATCCTGTAAAGCAGGTAATGGAATTGAAATAAAGAGAGGTTGTCTTATTCAAGGCAACAAAGCTAACAAGTGGTGGAGCCAAAATGCTAACTTGGGCTTTCTGGCTCCAAAATCAAAGTTCTTTACATCCCAACATGCTGCTCCTTGTTGAAGCCAGGGCTAAAACATATGTGTATCAGAAATGTAGCTGACCTGCTCCCACAGACACAGGATTTTTAAAAATAATAATACATGCATAAAAGTACGACATGCACAATGCTGGCCCTGGCAGCAAATCTTCTAGCTCTTCTAGTATAAAGAAATGGCAGTGCAGCTACTGGTAAAATCAAAAAAGGTGTTTGCAGCAGAGCACTATAAACACGAAAGAGCCAATTAAACATTAATAAATCCTCAAGGAGTAAACACACTGGTCTTCAAAACGCTGCCCCAAAAATTGTTTTTAAAAACATCTTAACCTTTTATAGATTTTCTTCACCTTGTTTAACAGGTTTCACTCATATGCAGGAAATATTAAATACACAGTGTTAGATGAGCAATACATGTCTTTTGTGTTCAAATCAGGAAAATATAACAGGATGTGTTTTATAGTCAATGCTCCATTTTTCAGTCATATAGGTGGAAACAGTCTTTTGTTATATATTTGCAAAGTAAATGTTTTATGAAAAAAACTACTCTCCACTGCCAGAAGCCATCCTCTTTGAAAGCACGTAAAGCCTCAAAAAGGATTTCAAAGCTCTATTACTCCACAGCCTACTCCAATGCTAGTTTTCAATCTTATTCTAACCTTTCGGCACGTCAAGCATAACCCTTCTTACAACCACATGTTGGCATTCTGGTGAAGTCTTGAAGGTCCTTAGTGCCTGCTACAAACCACCTACAATCTACCATCCCCTCCCCAGGAAAAGTGTCCCCAGAAGTTCTTCCAGCATAAAGTTGCCAGTGTCTATCAGTGAAGACAACCCTAATATTCCGGTTGTGCCAGGCTGAACCAGCTACTGGTGTCCCAGCAAAGGATGCCATAGACTGACTGGACACCTAGGGTCAAACTTGGCTCAACAAGGGCAACTACACAGGAATGTTAGCAAACTATCCAAAAAGACCCTCTCACAAACACTATGGCACAGAGAGGGCAGGTCACTAGAGTTTACACAGTTTTCCGAGTGATTCTAAGCTCTCTCCATCAAGAGTACTCTAACTCCTAGTCTAGGAAGGAAGAGGACCCAGAGTGAATGCACAATTAATAAACAGACACTATCCTACACTATTGTACACTCAAAGGCCCATTCCTGAAGTTAACATCTCTTCCTCATAACCCTAAAAGGTCTATCTGATACAACTGACCAAGTTCTCTAGACATACCAACAAGTTCACTCACCACACCCTCACACACACTGGACCTGGTCATCTGGCATTCAAGCCATCACATAAACTATTATACTCTTACGGAGGCAGGGACTGGTAAAGTTGAGATTAGACCATATTAGGCTATTACCTACAATTTTCTCTTACTGTAAAAATCCATAATAAACTCAAGCTGCTCGACAAGTCGCCTCCTCAGGAAGACTTCTACAACTGCTGAAAATGAAACTCCTTTACTCTACAAACCCTCCATATGTTTAGTTTGTTCCATAAATCACACATCATTTCAATGAATTTTTGAGATTCAATCCAATTTATAAATCCAAAAAAACTGCCCCATGCTAAATAGTATTTGAAATTTGCAGGGCCTCTAATTTTTTTTTCTTTAAAAATAGATACTTTTATTCCCACACAGTTTGCCTGGTATGTTTACTTACCATTGTTTCCACAGTACCATGTTTTTCATACTCACTTGTATTCACTTCATTTGTCTCCCCAATACAAGGTATTTATCATGTTATATGTTTCTGCAGAGCCTTAGCACAGTGTTTCATTCTTAACAAATAAGCAATTGTGTTGATAAACATAATATTTATCCTAATCAGATTATTATAAAGCATATCTGAAGGTGGGCTATTTTTATGATTCCATTATTCTGGATTTTCTAATATAGTTGCACAAACACATAAAAAGGACAGCTATACATGGTGAAACCCCATCTCTACAAAAAGTAAAAAGGCCAGACATGGTGGCGTTTGTCAGTGGTCCCAGCTATTGGGGAGGCTGAGGTGGGAGGATTGCTTGAGCCCAAGAGGTCAGGCTGCAGTGAGCTTTGATCACGGCACTGCACTCCAGTCTGGGTAACAGAGTGAGATCTTGTCTCAAAAAAAAAAGGTTTGTCAAGAGTTAAACAATAAATAATATTAATCACCTAGATTTTGCGATGTTTATGTGGGTTGTCAGCTTTTTTAATTAATAATTTGTCAAATCTTTCATTTGTAATAAACTTTCACTCTCAAAAAAAATAAAAATAAAAAACCAAATGGACAATTATAACCATGCATTTTGTTTTAGGTACAGTATTTGCTTTGTTAATTAGCATTATTAAATACATCCTCACAAAATTATTGTATATAAAAAATAAGAAATATGTATATTTTATTATTTATGAAATACAAAGGTATTAGGCACAGTATCAAGAGAACAAAATCAAATTGTGCCTTCAGGAGTTTAGAACTTAAAGACAACCTAAAGTAAATACAAACCATACACAGGTGGAGTGGAGGGTGCCCCTGACTAAATGGAAGGGGAAATAAGGGAAGGTGGAAGCCCGTAGGTGGTATCTGCTTCATTGTGCAGGTGGAATTTTGAGTGTAATCTGAAGCAGTCACAAAAAGCTATATATGCTGAATACTGAAAGAAACAAGTAACTAGCACTGCTAGAAAGAGAATATCAGGTTAGCAGAAAAGAGAATAACATGGATCCAGGAAGAATGCTTCTACATGAAGTCAGGTAAGTGAGCCTGACAGAAGTAAGACTAGAGAAGAAACAGAACCAGCCAGGCACAGTGGCTCATGCCTGTAATCCCAGCAATCTGGGAGGCCGAGTGGGGCAGATCACTTTGAGCTCAGGAGTTTGAGACCGGCCGGGCAACATGGCAAAACTGGGTCTCTACCAAAAATATAAAAATTAGCCAGACCTGGTGGCTTGTGCTTGTTGTCCCAGCTACTCAGGAGGCACAGGCTGGAGGATCACTTGAGCACCACTGCATGCCAGCCAGCCTGGGCGACACAGTGAGACCCTGTCTCAAAAATAAAAAAAGAAGAAGAAGAAGAAAAAAAAAACCAGAACTACCACCAAGGTTTTATGTCAGGAAATAGGTCTAAAAGCGAGAGCAAGGAAATGATGGAGGTTTACAGATCACCCTTGTATGCAACGTCAGCATTCAAGAAAGGTATAATGTAATATTATGCCTGAATTATTAACAATGTCATTATTTTATAAAGTTTCTATGCAGAAAGAAAATTCTTCCTAGTTAATCCTTAAAGACTGAGGCACCAACGAAGTACACTGTGTATATGCAAAGTACATGAAGGTCTACATATGCTCTTCTTTTTCAAAATGGAACCTAGATTTCACAATGGTTAAATCAATGCAGTCCCACCACCTGCCCCCCAAAAAGAAAAGATACTAGAGAGAGTACTCACTCCTCTCTTCAAATTTTAACATATTGATTCAAGTATCCCTGGTAAGAAAAAAGTCTCTAACATCAAAACTAAATTCCTTCCCTCTTTCATTAGGTTCAAACCTCTGTCAAAGAATATGGGGTTCAAACCTCTGTCAAAGAATATGGGGCGGGGGGGGTGTTGCCCTGAACTAAATTATGGACACAAATTTCAATTGCTGCCAGGTGCAGTGGCTCATGCTTGTAATCCCTGCACTTTGGGAGGCCAAGGCAAGTGGATCACCTGAAGTCAGGAGTTCGAGACTAGCCTGGCCAACATGGTGAAACGCTATCTCTACTTAAAAAAAAAAAAAAAAAAGTTAGCCAGGCATGGTGGCACACTCCTGTAATCCCAGCTACTCGGGAGGCTAAGGCAGGAGAATCGCCTGAACCTGGGAGGAGGAGGCTGCCGTGAGCCGAGACGGCACTACTGTACTCCAGCCTGGGCAACAGAGTGAGACTCTGTCTCAAAAAAAAAAAAAAATTAAACTGCCACAAAATCCAAAATGACTCCCTTAGCGCTACCTTGCTTTTTAGAAAGCAAAGATTTGTTGATATCAGAGGGGATCATCCAGAGATTAAAAAGAAGAGGTAATTAGTGAGCAACCATACCATAATCCAGCAAGATCCCAAATGCTTCACCAAAAAAAAAAAAAAAAAAAACAAACAAAAAAAACACCTACTATTTTTCTCCTGTAACCTTTCAACTGGTAATAATTTTGCTTCCTAGACTGTACTCATTACTAACTTATTAGCTTTAGCTTTTCAGACCAAAGACATATATAACTGCAGAGCTTCTGTTAAGCATGAAACAACCATAATTAAGTGACTCAATTTCAGGTCAGCCTACTTCTTAAAAAAAAAAAAAAGCGGGGGGGGCATTTTAGCCTATGTAGTCTCATTAATAAAATAAAATACAGTTAAGAGAGAGTTCTAGAATCAAAACATGGTTGCCTGATTTCAGATAAGGTACTTGTTTCCTCATCTATAAAATAAAGATATTACTAATACCTGTCTCATAGAGTTCTTAAGGAAGAAAGGAAATAATTAATACACATAACACTCTTAGAACAGTGCCGGGCAAACAGAAAATGCTCAATAAATGTTTTAATCATTAGTAACATTTCTCTAGGCTTTAAAATACATTATAATAACCTGGGGACCTGGATCCACCACCACCTCCAACAATCTCTAAAGAGTAAAGGGACTTGAGCTATAAAGTTCTGTAACTTTGTCTTTAAATGTCCAAAACATGTGAAATTAAATCAATAATATGCTTTTCACCTGAATTCATGTCTCCCCTAAAGATGGGACATTCATGAAAATGTTTTATCTGTTGTTTTCCTCCTACCTTGTAGACCTAGAGTGGGTTAGTCCACTAAAAAGAAAGGCAAGCCGGGCGCAGTGGCTCATGCTTGTAATCCCAGCACTTTGGGAGGCTGAGGCAGGCGGATCACCTGAGGTCAGGAGTTCGAGACCGGCCTGACCAACATGGAAAAACCCCATCTCTACTAAAAATACAAAATTAGCCAGGTGTGGTGGTGCATGCCTATAATCCCAGCTACTCGGGAGGCTGAGGCAGGAGAATCGCTTGAACCCAGGAGGCGGAGGTTACAATGAGCCGAGATAGCGCCATTGCACTCCAGCCTGGGCAACAAGAGTGAAACTTCATCTAAAAAATAAAAAAAAATTTTTTTAAAAAGGCAAAAGCCCTATTTTTATGTGTTTCAGTTTTCTGTACTAAAAATACATTCTTATTATAATCAGAAAATACAATAGACATTGTAAGATTAGTGTTTTCCCCCCCCAAATAGTTTACTGGTAATCAAGAATTCTTATACAATCTACTTATTTATTCAGGTGCCTAATAAAATAGTTTAGATTCTTAGGGGTTTTAGTATTTTCTTCCTACTTCTGTACCTATTACATTGCTCATGAGCAAAGGCTTGCAAACAGAATGCATTTACTAAAACCATATTATATTTTATATATCAGCAGTTCCCTTTTAGAATATAATCCATTTGTAATTCAACTGTTTGGAACTCAGAATTCATTTTCCCTTAAAAACAATGTTGTGAGTATGATTACAGTTCCTAAGTTAACCCCCCAAAAATATTTATAGTATTACTGAATTCTAGTAGTAAGAGTTACTGGTCCAGATTCTGAAATCCAGGGTCATGCCACCAAAGAGCAAGAATGAGTCCACCTTTTTTTTTTTTTTTTTTTTTTTCTTGAGGCTCAGAAGGGCTGTTGGCAAAATGTTAAAGCAGACAGTTTGTCTTGATATCTTTCAACACCCCTCTAAGTTTGTGCTCCTGGGATCTCATGTGGCCCCTCAGGCCCACCTATGGCACCCCATCCAAGCCTGATCTTCCATGATGCAATTTTAGCCAATTTTCTTCTCTCACCCATCCTACCAGTGTCACTGATCCCATTTAGATATTAAATACAGAATCAGATGAATGAATCAACTCACACTGAATTCCACATACATTACTATTAATTACCCCTTAATCCTAACATGGAGCATCCGACCATATAAAATGAAGTGAAATATTCAGGCCACATCAAAATAGACATTATTGACCTACAAGGGCACCAGTCACAATCAGCTTTTCACAATTCTTACCTTCTTCTTTCTAAGACCAACAGGTTTTGAAAAGTACCAAACCTTCTCACAAAGACATCTTTAGTGAAGAAAATATTAGCAGCAGGGAATGGACACCCTTTGAGAAACTTAAAATTTAAGAAATATACATAAAGGCTGGGCATGGTGGCTCACGCCTGTGATCTCAGCTTCTTGGGAGGCTGAGGCATGAGAACTGCTTGAACCCAGGAGGTGGAGATTGCAGTGAGCCGAGATCATGCCACTGCACTGCAGCCTGGGCGACAGAACAAGACTCTGTCTTTAAAAAAAAAAGAAAGAAAAGAAAAAGGAAATACACATAAGAATGTGTGAAACTAAAGAACTATGATTAGTCTAAATTAACACAAAATGCTAAGGGAACACAAAAATTATGTCTGGAGAAGTTGTAAATATAAGAGGTGGCAGAAATACATTCCAAAAAGAGAAGAAATAAGAAGGCATGGAGTTTGGAAACGGCAAGATATGTGCATGAGGTGATAGAGACACCACAATGTGATAAAGTAGGACAGAAGCATGGTTTTGATTAGGTAGACTTATGGAGCCAGGCAGAAAAAGAAAAATCTTCAAGCAAACAAGTACAGGTTAGATTTGAATAGACAAAAAAACTGAGTCACTGCCAGGTAATTCTTTGTTGTGGAGGATGTCCTGTACACTGTAGGATGTTTAGCAGTATCCTTGGCCTCTACTGAATAGATGCCATTAGCACCACTTCCCACCAAGTAGTGACAAGCAAAAATATCTCCAGACATTGTCACATGCTCCCTTGGAAGACAAATCCATCCTCCTCACCCCCATGGAGAACCACTTACCTAGTCCAACTCCCTTTATGAGATAAATAAACTGATTTCCTGGTAAGTCACATAACTTGCTACAGTCGCACAGCCTAGTTTGGGTTTTGTTACAGCTAGAATATAAACTAAGCCCAAAAGCACTGGTCACAGTAGGCTCTGTGATATTCCTACATTATAATTAGAATGGCTAACAATTCTTTAGAAGTTAGATCAAAATTATTTTTATATGCCTAAGATGAACACTTTACTGCAATGTATCAGCTATTGTTTCTGTGCCTTTAAAGAATCAATCTTTAATTAACAAAAACAACAACAGAAATTGAGCTACTGAGGGAGCTCAAACAGGCAATGTGCAACTTACACTATAATAGCTGGTCAAATTTCTGTGCACCTGAGTATCTTCTCTAAGTAGCCAATTTTTCCTAATGGCTGAAAATCTGTCCCTTTAGATATAAGGTATTTTTTTCCAATTTTAACTCTCTTGGACAGAAATCTTTACTTCTATACATATACTGCCTTTCATTCTTGAACAAAAATTTTAAAAATAATTCTGTTTTAGGATTCAGGGTCATTATGAAATCCATTCATAACTGTGCAACAACACTTTGAGATCTTCAGAGAATACTGTAAGTAGGGAACAACAATTAGTTTTATGTAGCTCAAATACAGTATATGTGGGAAAGGGTGGGAGACTGGGCTAAACAAGATAGTTTGGAGGCAGACTAAGGAATTTGATTTTTATTTCAGGAGGCAGACTAAGGAGTTTGATTTTTATTTCAAAGAGTAAGAACTTATCCTTTTTTGGTGGGTAAATGAAATGAACAGATCTATTTTCCAAAGGCCACAAATGAATAAAATAGAGTGGGAAAAAACTGGAATCCAACAAGAAGCTCTAGTAAGAGGCAACAGGCCAATGGCTGGGCGTGGTGACTCACACCTGTAATCCCAGCACTTAAGGAGGCCAAGGCAGGTGAATCACCTGAGGTCAGGAGTTCGAGACCAGCCTGGACAACAAGGTGAAACCCCATCTCTACCTGAAAAAAAAAAAATGATAAAATTAGTCAGGCATGGTGGCATGTGCCTGTCACACCGCTGCACTCCAGCCTGGGTGACAGTGCGAGACACTGTCTCAAAAAAGAAAAAAAAAAAAAAAAGAGGCAAGAGGCCAAGCAGGAAGCAGAGGCTCACTGAATTAGGGTGACAGTGATGGCAAGGAGGGAGAGACAAGACAGATAAAACCAAGAAAATCAATTTGGTGACTAATGGGGTGGGAAACAGAGTGGGTAAAAAGAGTCAAAGGGCCAGGTGCAGTGGCTCACACCTGTAATCCCAGCTACTCAGGAGGCTGAGGCAGAAGGACTGCTTTCAAGCCAGGAGTCAGAGACCAGCCTTGGCAACACAGCAAGACCCATCGCTGACTCCGTTAACTACAGTCATGCATCGCTTAACAATGGGAATATGTTCTGAAAAACATGTCATTAGGTAATTTCATTGTTGTGCAAACACCATACAGTGTACTTAGAAAAACCTTGATGATATATCCTACTACACACCTAGGCTATGTGGTATGGCCTATCACTGCTAGGCTACAAACCAGCACGTTACTGTACTGAATTCTGTTGGCCACTGTGACACAGTGGTATTTGTGTATCTAAACATAGCAATGGTACAGTAGAAATACAGTAGTATAATCTTATAGGACCACCTTCGTATTTGTGGTCTGTCACTGACTGACATGACTATTACCCATTAGACGTGTCATCCTCATGCCGGATACATGAGGGCAGTGACTTATTCTCCGTATGCCCAGTGCCTAGAGTCATTTCTGGCACAAAGTAAACAGCAGAATATTTGTTGACTAACTGATTCTCACTCCCAATTCCAGTTTTTAAAGGTCTATTAATCCCATTCTAACCTTCCTCAGATAGAAAAACCTCATCTCTTCCAAAATGCCTCTCCTGACTGGCTCTAAAGAGTTTCAACTGAAATAAAACCATCCTGCTTCTGGTTATGTTTCAGTCATCTACGTTTTATTCTTCTCTAGCTTCCAATTCAGATAAGATACTCAAGGGCTACAAGACAGACCTCCTACTATAGTAATAAACCTACTAGGGCTGTGCCCAGGATGAATGGAATGTTCTCACTAATGGTCCACTGCTCAACTTGCTGTTGAGATACCACATAGCCATTTTATAGGTACCCGCAGCAAGCAATGGTGGCAGCAGCAAGGATAGACAGAAGGAAGCACAGAGGAAGGAGTACAGCAGAGAAAGCAATCACATTTAGGTGAAACTAAAGGAAAGGATGGGAGATGGTGGCAGAACCCACAGAGCCTCACTCATCCCTTACTCAGGACCGTAACATTCCTTCCCAAAAGGGCTCCTAAATCAAGTTCTAGGAAGTCCATCTGCTGCCCTTTAGGACATTTTCCATCTATTATCACAACTCTATATCATTTTAAAAGGAGTGAAGTTTTAAACAAAAATCAAGGCCAGGCGCCGTGGCTCACGCCTGTAATCCCAGCACTTTGGGAGGCTGAGGCAGGTGGATCACCTGACGTCAGGAGTTCCAGACCAGCCTGGTCAATATGGTGAAACCCCGTCTCTACTAAAAATACAAAAAATTAGCCAGGCATAGTGGTGGGTGTCTGTAATCCCAGCTACTCAGGAGGCTGACGCAGGAGAATCACTTGAACCCAGGAGGCAGAGGTTGCAGTGAGCCAAGATCACGCCACTGCACTCCAGCCTGGGCAATAAAAGCAAAACTCCGTCTCAAAAATAATAAGAAGAAAAGCAATAAAAATACTAATGGCACAAGCACAAACTATTATATGACGCAATTCATCTGGGGAAGACAGGTGTTTATAAATTACTTACCTCCCCATAGCCCAAAGAAGAGGAGAGGGGAAAAAGTCAAAAAGAAAAATTGAATAGAACAATGCAACTCTAAAAGGGGAGCTCTCGCTTGAGAATGCAGTGTGTCTATGGTCCTCCCCCGTCTCTCCCATTCTCCTCCATCTTCACTCCAACCTTCTGGCCCCCTGCAGCCCCCGTTGATGAGCAGCAGGAATATAGAATCCAAACTAATTCATCTCAACTTGCAAAGCAGTTTATCATAATTACCAGAATAATAGAAGACACTATTGGCTTATAAGCCTTAAGACTTCTGTCAAATCTTAGAGTTGATTTTTTATTTCAAATTCCCCTTCCACAGAAAAACATGATGTTTAAAGAACTTCACTTGTCAAACTAGATCAAAGTTTAAAAAGTTCCATACAAAATAGAAGTTTAAAGGAGAAGCTGACAGCTCTCTCAACAATTCTCTTATGCCTGTCTATAATTGTCTTCAGCATCATATAATACCAGACTACCAGCATCGAGACACCAAACATTGTTAAAAAAATTTTTTGAGGAAGAAAAAAACATAAAGACGCAAACACAACCCTCCCAAGTTTTTTCTTTTTAAACATAACTTCAACAATAAACTCAGTTACATTCTAAGCGAGACAGCTCTCTCTCCAGTTTGTAAGTTTCATGGCTAGTTTAAGTTATGACAACTCAAGCAGCTCTATTTCTGCATTTCCTAATTAAAAACTTACCAGAAAAATAATTTTTAACCAAAGCCAGAAAGAGGTTAGCAAAGAGTAACTTATGATGAGGCTATAGAGACAAAGGAAATAGTGCACATAGGCAGAATAACCATTTTCCCCATTCAGTGCTGCAGCTCCAGGAATCTAATGATTCTCCATTTATTCAAAAATGAAAATGATTATAGAATTCCCTGGTGTTGACAGCAGGTGATTTTTAACTTCACCGCTGCCTGACAGGCACCTACAGGCTTTACCTGGCCTCAATCTGTCCAGTTTGGAACTGCCAATTAGTAGCTTCTCAAAAGCAAATCTCAATGTAAGCTATTTTTAAAAAGTACTTTTCAAAGTGCCAAATACAATGGACTAGTCAAACTCAGCATGTTAGAACAAAATAAAACTTGAGTGCCCAATCCAGGTTGCAATTGTCAAAGCCAAGTGACAAAGAGTAAAGAAAGGATAAAGTTCTCAAAACAGTAATGATATCTGTACTTTCCTACTAAATATAAAGAAGACTGCAGCAATCTAAAAGGGATCATCACTGGTAATCTTAGCCCTTTCTCAGTTGAGGTTCCACAAGGCAGAATTAGGCACTAATGCCCTAGGGCAGAAAAATTAACAAACCTTTCTGTAAGTATTTTACGCTTTTAGGCCACTACATCTCTGTCACAACTACTCGATTCTGTCACTGTAGCACAAAATTAACCACCAACGATAAGTAAATGAGCATGACCGTGTTCCAATAAAACTTTATTTATGAACATACTGAATTGAATTTCATGTAATTTTCACACAAAAATACTTTTCCAAGGCTTTAAAAACATAACATCATTCTTATAAAAAAATTCCGAATTCACTGGCCAGATCTGGCTCTAGGCAGTTTACTGACCTATTCCCAAGGCATCCTTTACATGTAACAGATTAACTTCTTTCCTATGTATCTAGAATGGTACCAATTATGTATCATATTATGGAGAATAGAGAAAATAATCACTCATAACACTTTCTGTGTATCAATAGTACTCTGATTGTCTAATATTCTGCAGAGTCTCGCTCTGTCGCCAAGCTGGAGTGCAGTGGCGCGATCTCGGCTCACTGCAACCTCTACCTCCTGGGTTCAAGCGATTCTCATGTCTCAGCCTCCCAAGTAGCTGGGATTACAGGCACATGCCACCACACCCAGCTAATTTTTGTATTTTTAGTAGAGACAGGGATTCACCATGTTGGCCAGGATGGTCTCGATCTCCTGACCTCGTGATCCGCCCCCCTCAGCCTCCCATAGTGCTGGGATTACAGGCGGGAGCAACCACACCCGGCCGATTGATGAGGTTTTTGGGGGCACTTGTTAACTTGAGCAAATAACCTTACATGAGCTAATATTTTAAAATAATTCTCAAAATATAAAAAACATAAAAAGTAACTTTCACATGTAGTATATTGCCAACGGGTGATATAAATCAAACTGGTGCAAATTAAATCTCTGGTTAATATATCACCAGAAATAAACATTCTTTTAGTAAAGCCAATAATTCAACTATCATCTTTCAATCTATTTTGTAACCTCAAATGCAAAACCTACCTGAATAAAAATCACAAGTATACGCCAGGCACAGTGGCTCAAGCCTGTAATCCCAGCACTTTGGGAGGCTGAGGCAGGCAGATCACGAGGTCAGGAAATTAAGACCATCCTGGCTAACATGGTGAAACCCCATCTCTATTAAAACTACAAAAAATTAGCCAGGCATGGTGGCATGCGCCTGTAGTCCCAGCTACTCGGGAGGCTAAGGCAGGAGAATTGCTTGAACCTGGGCGGCGGAGGTTGCAGTGAGCCGAGATCACGCCACTGTACTTCAGCCTGGGTGACAGAGCGAGATTCCATTTCAAAAAAAAAAAAAAAATCACAAGTATAAATTATAGGATTGCCTCAGATACTAACAAACTAGATTTGAGTTCCAGCTCCACCTCTTTCTAGATGAGTGAGCTTCGGCAAGTTCCAGACTCTTTACTGTTAAGGAGTAAATATCTGCAACGTCCAAGAGTAGTCAAAGCGTGCAATTCAACTTATGTGAAAGGGTCTGTATACTACATAGTGCTACAGAAATATCAGCTGCCATTATTAGGTGCTCGATGGCTTTCTTCATAACTTTAATACTATAATTTTCCCTTTTATTTTAAAGGGACAAGGGTCTTGCTATGTTCTCCAGGTTGGACTTAAACTCCTGTGCTCAAGGGATCCTCTTGCCTAAGCCTTCCAAACAGCTGCACCTGGCTCAATTTTCCACACTTTTTAATAGCACTTGCTAGTTTCTGCTAAGGCTTGGGTTCTTAGTGGAATACTGTGCACCTAGAAGTATATTTCATTGAATACATTTAAGCAAAGCATAATGTAAGGCACTGTGGTGGAACTAAAGATGACTGAGATGGCCTCAACCCTCAAACAGCTTAAAATGAACTCAGACATATACATATGATGAATCAGGGCTGTAACAGGAACAGGCAAAAGCCAACATGAGTGTCCTATGGGATCAGGAAAAGCTGTACAGGTATTTAATCAGGGCCTGGGTCACAGAGCAATTCTAAGAGCTGAGGTAGAGATGAGAGAACACTTCACTTCACAAATTCCAGGATGCAGGGCAGTGCAAGTTCTAAAATTCCAAAAATAATGTTTCATTTTAAAAATCTAACCAGGAAAAGAAAAACTGTACCATTAGTCTTTAGACCTCTAAAAGGTAAACATCATGAAGGATAAGCTAAGGCTCACTTTAAGCTCAGAAGTTAGGAAAATTATGAACAATGCTGGTTTCAACCCATTTCATCATTATTTCCCAAAGCACTTTACAAACATTTTATCTAAGAGAGTATGTTCCAAGGACACTGAGTACAAGGAAGGGACAAGTCCAGCCTAGCAAGTCTCTGAGGGAGTAGAGACTGGCATATGCTGTTCTACTGATGATACATGCAACCTGCTTCAAAAACCATTTTCCTAAATGCTGCAAGTTACCACAGCTCACAGTACGAAAAAGCAATAAAACAAGTTAGTTCTTGGAAGATTAAGCTATACATGCTTCCTTTGAGGAAAAGGGGCTAGGAAATCTGACATTTTTCTACAGTTTATTTTCTTATCTGTCTCATTAAAAACCTTTCCCCTAACCAAATTTCATTTATGTTTACCCTTCTGCCAACAAAGACAACGAAACAGGTTTACTTTGGAGCTGTGCCTAGGCATGGTAAATTTTAACCCAGAAGAAAATTAAAAAACAAACAAAAAAAATGTGAGTGATAAGGAGGGTGTATATAACACATTATAACACCTAAAAATGACTGCTGTCTGTAATTCAGTTACGTCTGCCTCCCAAGATTGCCACTTGCCAGTCACACCATCAGTAGAAGATTAAAGATGGCCCCAAGCTCTGTGCTACTCCTCTCATTGAGAAATGGAGTCCAGTTCTCCTTCTCTTGAATCTGGGCAGGCTCCATAACTGCTTTGACCACAGAATATGGTAAAAGTGATGCTATGCCAGTCTCCAACTGAGCCCATCAACTGTGAGAGATGATAATTGCTTTTTTTTTTTTTTTGAGATGGAGTCTTGCTCTGTCGCCCAGGCTGGAGTGCAGTAGCGCGATCTCGGCTCACTGCAAGCTCCACCTTCTGGGTTCATGCCATTCTCTTGCCTCAGCCTCCCAAGTAGCTGGGACTATAGGCGCCCGCCACAACGCCTGGCTAATTTTTTGTATTTTTTTTTTTTTTTTTAGTAGAGACGGAGTTTCACCGTGTTAGCCAGGATGGTCTCGATCTCCTGACTTCGTGATCCGCCCACGTCGGCCTCCCAAAGTGCTGGGATTACAGGAGTAAGCCACCACGCCCAGCCGATAATTGCTTTTTAAGACCCTAAGTGTTAAAGTGGTTTGTTCAGAAGCAACAAGTAAGCAGAACCTCAGCCAGCAGACCACAGCTCCAGTTTTCAGGCCTTTCACCACACCAATAGCCTAAACACTGTTTCACTTAAGAAAAAAACTGGCCGGGCGCAGTGGCTCACGCCTGTAATCTCAGCCCTTTGGGAGGCCAAGGCGGGCAGATCATGAGGTCAGGAGGTCAAGACCATCCTGGCTAACATGGTGAAACCCCATCGCTACTAAAAATACAAAAAATTAGCCGGGTGTGGTGGCAGGCGCCTGTAGTCCCAGCTACTCGGGAGCCTGAGGCAGGAGAATGGCGTGAACCTGGGAGGTGGAGCTTGCAGTGAGCCAAGATCGCGCCACTGCACTCCAGCCTGGGTGACAGGGCAAGACAAGAAAGAAAGACAAGAAAGACAGAGAAGGAAAGAAAGACAAGGAAAGACAGAAAGACAGAGAAAGACACACAGACAAAGCATCAATCAATCTTGGCCAGGTGCAGTGGCTCACGCCTATAATCCCAACACTTTAGGAGGTCGAGGCGGGCAGATCACTGGAGCCCAAGAGTTCAAGACCAGCCTGGGCAACTGGCAAAACCCTGTCTTCACAAAAAAAAGAAAAGAAAAAAAGAAAAAAAGCCAGGCGTGGTGGTCTTGTGGTCCCAGCTGCTCAGGAAGCTGAGGTGGGAGGATCAATTGAGCCCAAGGGGTGGAGGTGACAGTGAGCCAAGATCACACCATTGCACTCCAGCCTGGGCAACAAAGTGAGACTCTGTCCCCCCCAAAAAAGAAAACAATAGAAAAGAAATAATCTTATTGTATTCAGCATTTGTTAGTATTTATTAACTTTGAGAATATGTTCAAATTAGCTTTTTTTTTTTTTTTTAGAAACTACAAGGATACACAAGGACAGAAAACTATCAGTGTTGGAAATGTTAAAAGAATATGCAATGTCTCAGCTAGAAAAGAAAAGAAAAAGAGGTCTCATTTACCAATGATTGTTGAGTATATTAAAGGTTTTTTAGTGAGGAAAATGCTGAGTAATTGCAAAAACAGGCCCAAGCCATTAAGCAAACACTGGTCTCTAAACAGGAATAATGTGGACCGCATAGTTCTCAAAACAAAATTCTCCTATTAGCTCTCAGATCTGATTTCAGCTTCAGAGAAACAGATAGGATTTTACAAAACTGTATAACAAGCAAAGACAGGAACACATTTTTTTTTTTTTTTTGAGACGGAGTCTCACTCTGTCACCCAGGCTGGAGTGCAGTGGCGCGATCTCGGTTCTCTGCAAGCTCCGCCTCCCGGGTTCAAGCCATTCTCCCGCCTCAGCCTCCCAAGTAGCTGGGACTACAGGTGCCCGCCACCACACCCAGCTAATTTTTTTGTATTTTTTAGTAGAGATGGGGTTTCACCGTGTTAGCCAGGATGGTCTCAATCTCCTTACCTCGTGATCCACCTGCCTCAGCCTCCCAAAGTGCTGGGATTACAGGCATGAGCTACCACACTCAGCCAGGAACACTTAAAGAAACAAAATCACCTGAATAGTCAAGGCACAGTGGGCTTAAGAAATTAAGATTTTTTTTTTTTTTTTTTTTTTTTGTGAAACAGTTTCACTCTGTTGCTCAGGCTGGAGTGCAGTGGCACAATCTCAGCTCACTGTAACCTCCGCCTCCTGGGTTCAAGCAATTCTCGTGCCTCAACCTCCTGAGCAGCTGGGATTACAGGCACACACCACCACGCCTGGCTAATTTTTGTATTTTTAGTAGACACGGGGTTTTGTTATGTTGGCCAGGCTGGTATCAAACTCCAGACCTCAAGTGACCCACCCACCTCGGCCTCCCAATGTGCTGGGATTACAGGCATGAGCCACCACACCCAGAAAGAAATTAAGATTTAAAAGATAATCCTGTAGCAGAAATCACAACATAATGAATGAGATTATTTAACATTGGGATGCTCATAGGGCCAGGGTATCTCCCAAACTCTAAAAATAAAATTAAGGCAACTAAAAGAGCAAGGATGGAATATAAAGTTATCTAAGTAAATTCCAATCTATTCTAGTCCTTTTCTTGATGTCAAGTAAGGGTGTTTGCTGATAAGTGATTTTTAT
Organism: Pan paniscus; assembly: GCF_029289425.2. Taxonomy (NCBI): domain Eukaryota; kingdom Metazoa; phylum Chordata; class Mammalia; order Primates; family Hominidae; genus Pan; species Pan paniscus. Next base: position 52,313,551 of record NC_073254.2, on the reverse strand, counting down.
ATTACTATTATTATTATTTAAAAAGCAAATTAGGGTATATATAAACAGGAGAATAGAGAAACTGGTTGTATAGTTATACAATGAAATAATACTATTTAAAGTATGCAATAACAAAGATGAACAAACTTATTCATACAACACTGATAAATATCAAAAACATTACACTGTGTCAAAGAGTATATAATGTACACAGCATATGACTCCATTTATACGACTTTCAAAACAGGCAAAACTAATCTATGATGGGGAAAAAAATCAGGACCATGGCTGCCTCATAGGGTACGAGAAACAGCAGAAGGGACCAGCCTGACTAGGAAGGGACATGAGGAACCTTTCTGGAGCAAGAGTAGCATTACATAGTATATCTCCTGGTAAAGGTTTGGGTTACAGAGTACCACAGTCTCAATGTCGGTGTCCTCCCCAAAATTCATTTGTTGGAACCGAATACCGAATGTGATAGTATAAAGAAGTGGGGCTTCTGGGAGGTAACTAAGTTATTAAGGCATCGCCCTCATCAATGGAATTAGTACCTTTATAAAAGAGGATGAAGGGAGCACCTTAGACCCTTCCACCACATAAGGACACAGCAACAAGGTGCCACCTATAAGGAATGGGCCCTCATCGGACACTGAATCTGCCAGTACCTTGACCTTGCCCTCCAGAACTATGAGCAATAAATTTACACTGTTTATAAATTACCCAAGTATTTTGTTATAGTAGCCCAAACTAAGACATACAGGTATATGCATTTGTCAAAACTCACTGAATACTATGCTTGAGAGATGTATTTTTCACTGTATATAAATTGTACTTCAAAACTTAAAAACAGGCTGGGCACGGTGGCTCACGCCTGTAATCCCAGCGCTTTGGGGGGCTGAGGCTGGTGGATCACAAGGTGAGGAGATCGAGACCATCCTGGCTAACACAGTGAAACCCCATCTCTAATAAAAATACAAAAAAATTAGCCGGGCGTGGTGGTGGGCCCTGTAGCCCCAGCTACTCGGGAGGCTGAGGCAGGGGAATGGCGTGAACCCGGGAGGCAGAGCTTGCAGTGAGCCAAGTTCGCGCCACCGCACTCCAGCCTGGGCAACAGAGCCAGGCTCCATCTCAAAAACAAAACAAAACAAAACAAAAACTTAAAAACAAATGTTAAACTCTAGTTAATGATATGCATGCTGAAGTACAGAAGGGTAAATGTATTGAGTCTACAATTTACTTGGAAAATAAAAAATAAGATTAATAGATGGATAGAAGGATAGAAAGCAAATAAAGCAAAATATTACAGAATCTAGGTAGTAAATAAATGGATGTACAATTCTTGATTTCTCATGATAAAATGTTATGGGGGAGGAGAAAATCAGATACTAGAAAAATAGTCTCTCTTTCCATAAAGTTATTACTCAAAGAACTGAAACTTATTCGGAAACCCTTCTTAAAATACCCTCTTTCATTCATTACCCTCTTTCATAACTAAAGTGAAATATTTACTCAAGATCTCTAAATTTCCTCTGTGTTGATTTTTCTATAACCCAGCAACCCATTAACTGATTACTGATTGTTTCTCAAGTATCTTGAAGTCACAAAGGGGAACTTCCAGTCTGAGACAAATGTATAACAGATTCAAGCATTATGGTTACAAAGCATATTCTAAAAAATTTTAATAAATTGGCTCCTTGTTTTATTATTAAAATAATTAATCTTCCTGTTATCTCTGTTTTTTCTAACCAAATGGTCTCTTTTCTGTTTGTTTAGCAGAACTGCCTCCCCAAAAGTCTTAGGAAACCTTCAATTTAAAAGAGAGTTTCTGGTTTTGGAAAGCAAAAGACCAGATCATTGTACAGTGAAAACTACAAAATGTTGTTGAAAGAACTGAAGACAGATAAATGAAAATATATCCCATGTTCAAGGATAGGAAGACTAAATATTGTTAATATGGAGACATTCCCCAAATTCATCTGGAGATGCAATGCAACCCCTACCAAACTCCAAGCTGGCTTCTTTGCAGAAGCTGACAAGCTGATCAAGCTGACAAGCTGACAAGCTGATGAAATTCATATGTAATTTCAAAGGACCCAAAACAGCCAAAACACGCTTGATAAAGAAGAATGAAATTGTAGAAGTCACACAATTCCTGGTTTCAAAACCTATTACAAAGGAAGTACTCAAGACAGTGTGACATTGGCATAAAGACAGAAATTATAGATTAATGAAATAAAATTGGCCAGGCGCGGTGGCGCATGTCTGTAATTCCAGCACTTTGGGAGCCTGAAGCAGGCGGATTGCTTGAGCTCAAGAGTTCAAGACCAGCCTGAGCAACATGGTGAAACCCCATCTCTACCAAAAATACAAAAAATTAGCCAGGCAAGGTGGTGGGACCCTGTAGGCCCAGCTATTTTGGGGGCTGAGGCAGGAGAATCGCTTGAACCCAGAAGGCAGAGGTTGCACTGAGCCGAGATCGCGCCACTGCACTCCAGCTTGGGCAACAAGAGCGAAACTCCATCTCAAAAAAAAAAAATAGGTAACCAACTTAAATGTAAAATAAGAGCTAAAACTGTAAAACTATTAGAGAAAACATAGTGTAAATATTTGTGACCTTGAATTAGGTAAAGTTTTCTCAGATATACCAAAAGCACAAGCAAAAACAACAAAAAGATAAATAAGAATTCATCAAAATTAAAACTTTTGTGCTCTAAAGGACACATCCCCAAAAAACGTGAAACCACCACCTACAAAATGGGAAAAAAATTTGCAAATCCTGTATCTGATAAATAACTAGTAACCAGAATACATAAATTTTACAACTTATGGCCGGGTGCGGTGGCTCAAGCCTGTAATCCCAGCACTTTGGGAGGCGGAGGCGGGTGGATCACGAGGTCAAGAGATCGAGGTCATCCTGGACAGCATGGTGACACCCCGTCTCTACTAAAAATACAAAAATTACCCAGGTGTAGTGGCACACGCCTGTAGTCCCAGCTACTCGGGAGGCTGAGGCAGGAGAATCACTTGAACCCGGGAGGCAGAGCTTGCAGAGAGCTGAGATCGCGCCACTGCACTCCAGCCTGGCGACAGAGCAAGACTCCATCTCAAAAAACAAAACAAAACAACAACTACAAAAAATAAAAAATAAAAAAATAACTGGCCGGGCGCGGTGGCTCACGCCTGTTATCCCAGCATTTTGGGAGGCCAAGGCAGGCAGATCACTTGAGGTCAGGAGATCGAGACCATCCCAGCTAACACGGTGAAACCCCGTCTCTGCTAAAAATACAAAAAATTAGCTAGGCATGGTGGCATGCGTCTGTAGTCCCAGCTACCCGGGAAGCTGAGGCAGGAGAATCGCTTGAACCTGGGAGGCGGAGGTTGCAGTGAGCTGAGATCGCGCCACTGCACTCCAGCCTGGGCGACAGAGTGAGACTCTGTCTCAAAAAAAAAAAAAAGAAATTTTACAACTTACAAGTAAAAAGGCATACAACTCAATTTTAAAACATGCAAAATATTTAAACAGACATTGTTCCAAAGTAGATACACAAATGGTCAATGGGCATATTTAATGATACTCAACATCATCAGTCATTAAGGAAATGCAAATCAAAACACAATGGAGATGCCACAGGGTTGGCTATAATCAAAAAGAGCAGCAATGACAAGTATTGGCAAAGATGTAAAGAAACTGGAGTCTTCATACATTGCTGGTGGGAATGTAAAATAATGTAGTTGCTCTGGAAAACAGGGTGGTAGTTTACTCAAAAGTTAAACAGAGTTACCATATCATCCCGAAATTCCCCTCCTAGGTATTCAAATAAGAGAAGCGAAAACAGGTGTTCACACAAAAACTTGTAAACAAATGTTCACAGCAGTATTATTCATAATAGCCAAAAACCTGAAACAACTCATTATCCATCAGCTGATGAACAGATAAACAAAATGTGATATATCCACATGGAGTATTATACAGCCACAAAAAGACATGAAGTACACTACAACATGGAAGAACCTTGAAAACGTTATGCTAGGTCAAAGAAGCCGGACACAAAAGGTCATATATGGTATGATTCCACTTATGTGAAATGTCCAGAACTGGCAAATCCATAGAACCAGAAAGTAGATTCATGGTTAGCAGGAGCTGAGGGGAGAAGTGACTGCTATTGGATATGAGATTTCTTTATGAAGTGATGAAATTGTCTTGAATTACAAAGTGATGAAATTGTCTGGAATTAAGACAGTAGTGATGGTTGCATAACTTTGTGAAGAGACTAAAAAACACACACAGTTATACACTCCAAAAGGATGAAATTTATGGTATGTGAATTATATCTCAATATTTTTTAAATTAAGCAAAAAAAAATTTGAGGAACAAAACAACTTTACCTTCCACCTGCAAAAATGTTATAAACACTTTCATTCCCTTCATAACTAGAAAATGATAATCCCAAAGCTTCAGATAAGCCAAATATCAGCACTTCAAAGATGCATCTAAATCTGAGCCAGAAGTTCAAGAACAAACTTTCTAATGTTTCTGGGTTAAAATACAGCAAGTTGTCCTTGTCTACAAATGCAGCACCACCCAGATTGCAGCCCTGGGTCTCCCTGTCAGTCCCTATGTTTTAAAACAGAAGGGTGTGAAATCAAAACAGCTTCAACCTCGAAGGCCTCCAGGGATATTCTAAAATAAAGTAACATCAAGTTGCCGTAATATTTATGACACTATTTAAATTGTATCAATATAATTTTAAACAAACTTAAAGTGTATTTTTGTATATATTTAGCATATTGGTATACACGCTGTTCTCTATATATGTTGTTCTTTAATAAGAGCCTATCGGCCGGGCGTGATGGCTCACGCCTGTAATCCCAGCACTTTGGGAGGCTGAGGTGGGCGGATCAACTGAGGTCGGGAGTTCGAGACCAGCCTGACAACATGGAGAAACCCTGTCTCTATTAAAAATACAAAAAAGTTAGCCGGGTGTGGTGGCGCATGCCTGTAATCCCAGCTGCTTGGGAGGCTGACGCAGGAGAATCGCTTCAACCTGGGAGGCAGAGGTTGCAGTGAGCCAAGATTGCACCATTGCACTCCAGCCTGGGCAACAAGAGCGAAATTCTATCTCAAAAAAAAAAAAGGACTATCTATACATTAAAAGGACCCATTGTCTTTGATTACACAGTTCCAATGCTGAAATGCTTAAAATTCCCTAAAATAACAACAGAGCAGTTACATATAGCAAAATACACTGAAGAATGTTTACAGAAAATCACACACAGCAAAATAAGATTTTTAGAATATCTGAAAAATACTACTCGACCTTAATCCTCACACTGTCTCCTCTAATAATTCCAATATGTCCTTTCTTCTTGTGTCATATTGACACATACAGCACATGTCATGAATAAAATAGCATAAACCAGTATCAGCCAAGAAGTCTGTCCCCTCATCTTACCTCATACTTCACCTAATTTTTCCTATATATATACTGAGCTTTTCTTAAGAAATATATTTCATTATCTCCCACATGAACGCCTTCTTTCTATGACATCCCAACCTATACGGGGGAGGGGGAGAGACATGGAATCTGAGTATTAGTATCTTTTCAGCAACACAGATGCACTTCAAAAAGACATAACATACAATTGGAAAGACTTCAGAAAAGACATCTAAATATTTATAGGAATCAAAGTCCAGACTAAATAAAAGGGACTTCTTCCTAGAAAAACAAAAGCTGAGAGAGATGGTTAGGTCTATAAAATTAAGTCAAATATCAAGACAAATGAGGTGAACGCAATCTTGTCTGCCAGAACCTAGAAGACTAAGAAGTTGAAGTTCAAGAGTTTTTTTAAAAACTACCCTAAAAACATATATATTATTGGAAGTGTTAATAGAAGTGAAAATATAGATTCAAGAGAAGTTTCAATTCATGATGGTTAGATTCATGAATGATTAATGAAAGATGTTCATTTCTGGTACACATAGGATGTAATTACAACAATTTTTCACAAAACATACCCTGGTACCATGCTGGGCCAGAATACTGCTGAGAGGCACAAACATGACTTTAAAAGCATTACTCAAGTTCTTCTAGGACCTTCAAGGAGCAGAGATGTCTCAATTATCATCTTAACTTGACCATTCTTTGCAGCATGATAAAAGCATTACTCAAGTTCTTCTAGGACCTTCAAGGAGCAGAGATGTCTCAATTATCATCTTAACTTGACCATTCTTTGCAGCATGACCCTACTGCCATTTCTTCATTGAAATATCACCTCCTTTGGTTTCACTAACCTTATACTCACCTGATTTATCTCCTATCTCAGTGTATCCAACTCCTTTCCAAACTCATCTTTTTCTACCTGTGTTCCTCAGGGTTCCATCCTTAGTTATCTTTTCACTCTATACCACTGGGTCTCAAAAGGAAAGTGACACTTTTTCAAGAGATGAAAGAAAAAAGGTCAAGGATGAACTATCCAAACCTTATCGTGGACCCACTAAACTGGGGCTAGGGAAAGCATGAGTAATGTGTTTTTTAGAAAAGACTCCCAAAGTGATTCTGACAACTCCATTTCTATCCCACAGAGAATCACTGATCTAACAATACTTCTTATGTGACTCTACCTGCTCCCTTGGCTTCAGCTATGACAATACACACTCATGTCACCCTAAATGATAAAGCCCTAGCTCATCCTCTCTCCTAATTCAGACACCTAAGGCATTTTCACACTTAGATTGTCCATAAGCCCTAAAATTCAACATATTTCATGCTACTTTTGTAGCATAATAACACTCATCAAGAAGGAACTAGATAAACTGATTACATAAAATCTGGTACATGCACCTAACTGGAATACTGTTCTGCCATTTATTATACAGGATGCTAGAAATGTATATGCTCATTTGGAAAGAATTCCAAGATACGTTAACTGAAAAAACCGAGGTGGTTCCGGAATAGTGTGTCGTATGCTATTTGTGTTAAAAAAAAAAAAGAACAAATGCAGTACATGCATAGGAAACATACTCAAAAGAACATAACCATGACTAAGTGGGACTAAGGCTATGGTCTCCCATTAAGGGACTAAAACTAGGAGGGAGACATCCTTTTCATAATATACCCATTTGTGTGTTTAAATTTTTTACCACACAAATACACTCATTTTCTAATTTTTTTAAAAAAGGATTTAAGATAATACAAAACCATACAGTACATGTACATGCTATCTAAAAAAGGACTCACCCAGAATACATTAAAAAAAAAAAAAAAAAAACTCTTACAGGCCAGGCATGGTGGCTCACGCCTGTAATCCCAGCACTTTGGGAGGCTGGGGCAGGAGGATCACTGGAGCCCAGGAGTTCAAGACCAGCCTGGGCAACATGGTGAAACCCTGTCTCTACAAAAAACTTAAGTTAGCTGAGTGTGGTGGCACACACCTGGGGTCCCAGCTACATGGGAGGCTGAGGCAGGAAGATCACTTGAGCCCATAGGCTGAGGCTGCAATAAGCCATGACTCTGTCACTGCACCCCAGCCTGGGAGAGAGTGGTGAGACTCTATCTCCAACAACAAAACAAAAACCTCTTACAAATGAATGAGAAAAAAGCAGATGACCTAATAGAAACTTAAGCAAAATGCTTAAACAGGCACCTCACAACAAAGTTTAGCCAAATGGCCAATGAAAAAAGATGCTCTATTTTGTTAGTCATCAGAGAAATATAAATTAAAAGAAAAATGCAATAACTTTATACATCCAAAATGAAAGTGACCATCAACAGCAAGTATTGACAAAATGTGGACTAACCAGAACTCTCATATACTGGTGGTATGAATGTAAACTGATATAATCATTTTTGAAAACTGGTAGTATCTAGTTTTTTTTTTTGAAACATACATGCATACACACATATATCATAATGATATATGCATATAATATGAGCATATATCATTATATATGCATAATGATATATGCATATGTATCATATAGTGTCAGCATTCAACACCACCAAATGCTGACAAGGATATGGAGCAACAGGAACTCTCATTCACTGCTGATAGGAATGCAAAATGGCACAATCATTTGTTAGAGTTTCGCAGTTTCTTACAAAACTAAACATACTCTTATCATATGATCCAGCAGTTGTGTTCCTTGGTATGTAACCAAATGAGTTGAAAACTTATGTCCACACAAAAACCTGCACACAGATGTTCCTAGCAGCCTTATTCATAATTGCCAAAACTTGGAAGCAATCAAGATGTCTTCCAGTAGGTAAGTGGATAAACTGTAGTATAATTCAGACACTGGAATATTATTCAGCACTAAAAATGAGCTAGCAAGCCATGAAAAGACATGGAAGGAACTTAAATGCTTATTACTATATAAAAGAAGTCAATCTGAAAAGGCTACATACTGTATGATTCCAACAATATGAAATTTTGGAAAAGCCAAAATTAGGGAGACAATGAAAAGTTGTTGCCAAAGGTTGAAGAGAAGGGAGAGATGAACAGGCAGAGCAGAGAGGGTTTTTACGGCAGTGAAATATTCTATATGACATTATAATGGTGGATTCATTACACATTGTCAAAATCCACTGAATATACCACCACCAAGAGTGAATCCCACTGCAAACTATGGGCTTTGAGTGATAATGATGTGTCACTGTAGGTTCATCAATTCTATAAAATGTTCCACACTAATGTGAGATGTCGATAGTAGGGGAGGCTGTGTGTGTAGACAGTTAAAGGGTATATGGGAACTCTCTCTTTTTACCTTCTAGTAAATTTTGTTGTAAACCTGAAACTCCCTTTCAAAAATGAAGTCTTTTTTTTTTTTTTGAGACAGAGTGTCACTCTGTCGCCCAGGCTGGAAGTGCAGTGGCGCGATCTTGGCTCACTGCAGCCTCCACCTCCCAGGTTCAAGTGATTCTCCTGCCTCAGCCTCCCGGGTAGCTGGGACTACAGACGCTCGCCACCACGCCCAGCTAATTTTTGTATTTTTTAGTAGAGACGAGGTTTCACTATGTTGGCCAGGCTAGTCTCTAACTCCTGACCTCAAGTGATCTGCCGGCCTCGGCCTCCCAAAGTACTGGGATGACAGGTGTGAGCCACCGCGCCCGGCCATGAAGTCTATTTTTTTTAATCTACCAAAGTACACACTTGAAATGTTTGCAGTAAACTAAGTCATACTTCAATTAAAAAGTAGAAAAACATCTAAGAAGAAAAAAATTGTAAGTAATCTGTGATGGTACAAGTTGGGATAGCGATTACCCCTGAGAGAGGAAGGGAGCAGTTACTGGAAGAGGACAGGAAGAGGGATTCTTGGGGGCCGGAAATGCTATTTCTTGTTAGCTATTTCTGGTTACACAGGCATATTCACTTTGTGAAAATTCATTTAGCTATACACTGAAGATTCATGTATTTTTCATTATTTATATTTCAATAAAAAATTCACATAAAAAAAGATACAATGGTAGCATGCCTGTAGTCACAGCTACTTGGGAGGCTGAGGTGGACTGCTTGAGCCCAGGAGTTCTGGGCAGTACTGCATTATGCTGATCAGGTGTCCACACTAAATTCAGCATCAATATGGTGACCTGCCATGAACAAAGGACCATCAGGTTACCAAAGGAGGAGTGAACTGGCCCAGGTTAGAAATGGAGCAGGTCAAAACTCCTGTGCTCATCAGTAGTGATCACGCCCGTCCCAATGTTTTGGGAGGCCAAGACGGGAGGATCACTTGAGGCCAGAGGTTCAAAACCAGCTTGAGAAACAGAGACAGACCCCCATCTCTACAAAAAAAAAAAAAAAAAAAACTTTAAAATTTGGCAGGTGTGGTGGCATGCACCTGTAGTCCTAGCTACTTCAGAGGCTCAGGCAGAAGGATCACTTAAGCCCAGGAGTTCGAGGCTACAGTGAACTATGATCCTGTCACTGCACTCTAGCCTCCTGGGCAACAGAGCGAGACCCTGTCAAGGAGAGAGGGGAGAGGGGGAGGGAAGGGAAGAGAAAAGCAAAGCAAAGCAAGAAACTGTCTTAAGCTGTCTATAATTCACCAGAAAGTAAACTTAACCTGTCTAAAACTAATCATCTCTCTCACCACCCATTACCATCTTCTAGTACAAATTCACTGAATCACTTCAACTTAAGAACTTCCAAAGCATAAACTTTTTCCTACTGTACAAAACAATGCATACCACTGACAGAGGGCACTACTAGTTGCTTCTCCAATTTCACTTTGGATTTAGGAATAGATGAATTCACAAATGACCTTTCATATCTAGAGTTTGTAAGTGAAAGAACTTCTACACCCACCGCAAGTGACCTGACATCATCTTCCATCCTGCAGTCCATGTCAGACCCTGCTGCCTCTCTTCTCCTTTACCACCACTCCCCGCCATCCAATCTGTCGCTGCTCTTAAACTTAAGACCCCTCTTCATTCCCCACTGCCAGCCTACAATTATTTTCAGCCCCCTACTGCTGCCTTCTCCCAGGGTTACTTTATCTAGGGTCCACAGGCTCCCATGGTCCATAGGCTAACCGGTTTCCTTTGTAATTACAAGTGTTTTGTTTTATGCATTATTCTCAGAAGGGGTCCACAGACTTCACCAGATTGCCAAAGGGATCCATGGTCCAAAAAGGTTTAATTGCTCTAACTGGTCTCTCTGCCTATACACTCCAATGCATCCTCCACATTAACTTTTTTGAAACATATTATAAATATCATCTGTTATCCATGCTTAAAATCTTTAAATGCTTCCCAGTTGCTTCCTGATCCTTAAGTTCAACAGTGCAGCAATGAAGTATCTTCATAACTGGCCCCTGCTCATCTCCCCAGGTTTGTCTTGCCTCCTGCCATACACTGCAGCTAACATATTGAGTTGTGTTTGCACCTCTCTTAATTCAGCACACTTTCCCATTCCTCTGTGCCTCTCTGTACATGCTGTTCCCTCTGCCCAGAAATCCCCTCCTTACCATCTTCATGTGGTTAACTTCTGCTCGTCTTTCATATCTAGCTCAAACCTAACTCATGAGAAGCTCTCCTGGCCGCCCTCAGTTCCCATCTAGGTAAGCTGCCCATTAGAGTTCTCACAATACTCAGTGATCTCCCAGAGCACTTCTCGAACACTGTTTTGTCAGTTTATTGATCCATCTCCCCTTCTAGACTGTGAGCTTTCTCAGGGCAGAAGCCAGACCAAGGTATCTCTTGCCTAGCATAGCTCAAGACACACAATAGAGTGCTTAACACTTGCTGGAAAAAGGACTGGCTCTGGAAAATGGCCAAAGGGGCCAAAAGCTGGTCAGAAACTTCACCAATTAATAAGGTGGCATCAGTCTGGAGATCACTATAAATGCAAATTGCCCATATGAGGTAAGATAGTTCTGTATTTACTAATCTGCCATCAGTGCTCCTTCTTTCAAGTTGGGAAGCTGGCCTTTAATAAATGTAATTACCATGACCAGGCTCTGTGGCAAGGGCTTGAGAGGCATCAGAGCTCATTAAATCTCAAAGCCAACTCTAAGATACTATTTTTTTAAAGATAAAGAGACACAGAGGTAAACTCACGTCTTTGATTCCAATCCAGATCTTTGATTCCAAAACCCATGCCTAGCCACTTGGTTCAGCTGGTTTTCTGGAGATAAGAGATCAGTATGCCCTTCATCTTCGGAGTTTTGGAGGAGTTTGGGATAGATGAGAAAGGGGGCCCTTCGTCAGCCTCTCAGCAAATAAGAAAAGGTCCCATTCCCCAGGAAATACTACTGTTAAATTCTTTAAGATCTAATGTAACTTCCCCATATGTACTCACTGTAAAATCTTTTAAAAAAGAAGGGCTTGTGTGAGTTGTTTTTCTAAGAAGAGCAAGTTAAACAGACGATGGGCAAGACTGTTGAATTTCCCACCAGGCATGGGGGAAAGAGGAGAGAAGAAAAATCAATCCCAAGGAATAGAATTAACAGGTTGTGGCAATACCAATAAAAGAAAGGTAGGTTGAGTCTCCATGGCCTGCTGCAAAGAGAAACCATGAAGCATTTTTCTTTAACTGGCTAAGAAGGTATCTATGGTCTTAGCAGAAGAGCCCGTGGGTTTCTAAAATGATGGAACACCAATTTTGCTGAAAGCTGCTGCTATTTCCACTAAACTTTAGTTTGGAATCTGTATCTCAGCTGTCATCCTGTGATCATTAGCACTTTCCTGTAAGGTCCCAGGGGACTCACATACCACACTTCAAGAAAAGACAGAACATCTCATTAGCCCTAACCACCACCTTTTCACATTAATTACTCTAGCCTTACAGATGAGACCACCTCTCACAGTTTGACTAAACGATGGTGGCCACAAAACAACTTCATTCCCAATTATAATCCCACCATTCTACTTTCCTCTGTGTGTCCCCATCCTCATCCCCCTTGCCCCAGTCTTCCCCTTTGACCACCTTCTGTGTCCTTTCCCTTCCAACTCACCTCCAAATTACACAGATCTCTGTCCAATGACTTTTCTGCACCGCAACTTTAAACACAAAACCAACAGTCTACTCTTCCTGTCCCTAACTCCAACCAAAAACACACACAATGTAAAAATCTAATTTATTTAGAATGAAAACTATTTAGGTAAATTTGGTGGCTTTCAACTATCATATTAGAATATATAATCCTAGAAAGTTTAAAACCAAGGGTAAGAAAATGCAGTTTGTAGGGACATACACTTCCACAGATCAGGATTTTTGAGATCCCCTAAAGAGATCCTACTATACAAGAGTGCAGTACTCCACACATTTTCACTCAAGATTTTATCTGTCAGTTGCAAAGACTTTTTCATTTAAGTCAAAGCAACTGTTCCTTAATAGATCCTGCTCAATATTCCCTGAAGAAGATCATCAGCCTTACAAATAAAATGCACAGTTTTAAGCACATATTGGAAGTGCTACAGCATGGGTGAGGTTGGGGGAACAGGGTGAGCTAGTTAACAGTGACTGATCCACAGAAACAGGGAACTCAGGCCTCAGAGACTACATGAACATGTCCTCCCAAATCAATAAAAAAAATTAAAAGTTTCTACATGCAAGTATTTTTGTGGGTCAATATACAAAAACACTCCTCCATTTATTTTATTTTATTTCATTTCATTTTTCGAGCCGGAGTCTCACGCTATTGCCCAGGCTGCAGTGCAGTAGTGCAATCTTGGCTCACTGCAACCTCCACCTCCTGATTCAAGTGATTCGCCTGCTTCAGCTTCCCGAGTAGCTGGGATTACAGGCGCAGGCCATTAAGCCCAGCTAATTTCTGTATTTTCAGTAGAGATGGGGTTTTACCATGTTGTCCAGGCTGGTCTCGAACTCCTGACCTCAGGTGATCTGCCCACCTCAGCCACCCAAAGTGCTGGGATTACAGGCATGAGCCACCAAGTCTGGCATCCTCCACTTTTTTTTTTTTTTAAAGCAACAAAGCCTCATTATGTTACCCAGGCTGGAGTGCAGTGGCTCTTTACAGGCTCAAACCCACTGCTGATGAGTCCACAGAACAGTTCTCCACTTGGTAAGAGAATACCTTTAAGTTATATTAAAAGGAAAAGGCAAACTAAACTGCATGCAGTAAAGTTAAACAATGTAAAAATTTTGTATGTACAAGCAAAGTTTCACACACGAACACATAAGGACTTGAAAAACCTGGTTTTTTTAGATTTCAGCAGCAACTGAAGAAAAAGAATAATACCATCCAGGCTGGGCATAGTGGCTTACGCCTGTAATCCCAGCACTTTGGGAGGCCGAGGCGGGCGGATCACGAGGTAAGGAGATTGAGACCATCCTGGCTAACACGGTGAAACCCCGTCTCTACTAAAAATACAAAAAATTAGCCGGGTGTGGTGGCGGGCACCTGTAGTCCCAGCTACTCGGGAGGCTGAGGCAGAAGAAATCGGCTTGAATCCGGGAGGCAGAGGTTGCAGTGAGCCAAGATGGTGCCACTGCACTCCAGCCTGGGCGACACAGCGAGACTCCGTCTCAAAAAAAAAAAAAGAAAAGAAAATAATACCATCCATGCCTCCTTAGGCACAGAAACCAAGAAATCATAAATCCAAAAGCAACTCACATTGAAATCACCATACCTTCTCCTACCTCTGGTTTATTTTTTATTATTTATTGCTAGTTAATACTCTTATGACTAGTTTAAGAATAACTATACTACTCAATGTACTTTATGTGTCTCATCGTAAATCTTTTCAGGAGACGATTTTGCCAGTACATTTTTCTGCCGAAAGCATCCTAGAAAGGGCTGCCATTAGAAAATTATGATCTGAAATAGATAAAAGCTTTCAAAGCACAGAATTGACAGCAAAGCCCACCACCCACTCTGTGTTCCTCAACTTCCTGCCTCCACTCTTCCAGTTAGGTACCATAAGCCACAGAAATTTTTTTTTACTTTCTTGTAAAAAATAAATGAATAAAACCAAGTGCCTGGACAAAGAAGCTGACTACAGGAAGAGTGTTTGTGATATTCTTGAATGGTCAGAATGTTTCTCCTTCCAGGAAGTGTGGCTGTGAGTGTGATTATTTTATGCAACTGCACTTCAACTTATCAGTGTGTAAGAGTCCAAGAAGCAGATACATCAACAGCTGTTCCTCCACACCACTCTACTTCAGCAGAAATAAATGAGAAAAGACACTCCCAAAAAGGTCCTAAGTACATCACCAACCTCACTCTGCCAGGTAATGACTAAAGTATCAATAAAGCTAACTAGAGCTTATCCACAACCTGGAAACAAAATGCTCTGGTGTGGCTTGGCCCTCCTCTTCCATCCAAGGCCAGAGCGGTAGCAAGTGGCATCAATGACCTCTCCCAGGACATTCTTCTGCCCTAATAAACTCGAACTTGCCTACGATATGGGACATCTGGTACAGCTAAATGAACAGATGTAGTTAGCTAGTACATCATCCCTCCTTGAGTTAATAGCTGTAGCCAAAACTTCAGGTGCCCGGCACTGTTGCAGCTCTGTCCCTCAGCCTCATGGATGACATGCATTTTCATTCACTTATTTCTATTAGCCTGGGTGCATCACAGATCAGTTTGGTTTTGTCCATTACTGCTGGAAATTCCAATATACCCCACCTTTCTCTATATATGGTAACCTGAATTTACCAGAAAATCCAATGCACTTATCCCTAATCACATATAAAAAGCTGCCATGAGATTTACATTTGTGAAAACAAATATTTTTCCTCCACAAAAGTCATAAAAGCTAACTAGAGCCTATCTACAACCTATCATCTTTCAAAAAGGTGAGTAGCTTCAAAAATTCTTTGAACCAAAAAGAAACTGATTGTTAGACCAATACCTCCCTGTGCAAGCCGCTGAGGTTGCCAGTTTAACAGTGCTAAAAGAGCTAAAATGTCTGACTCAAAAGTAACACTTCAAAAAAGGTTCAAATTACAGACTACATTATAATTCCCATTACTGAAATGTTAATTCCCATTCCTGACCAAAGGAACACATCCCAGTAATCTGGATTAACAATAGCATTGCTTCTCCCAGTGGAAATAAACTATGTTAGGGCTGGAAAGAAATTTAGAGCTAAATTAGCTAAGTCCCTCATGTTCAGAATGTAAGAAAAAAAGGGATCTAGAGAGCCCACAAGAAAACAGGCTTGAAAATTCTGGCTGCCCATCAGTCAACATTCTAGAACAGCACTGTCCAACATAACTTTCTTGAAGGATGAAAATGTTGTATATCTGTGTTCCTCAATAGGGTAATCACTAGTTACTGAGCTAGTGAGTACTTAAAAGTAGCTACTGTGACTGAGAAACTACATTTTTAACTTTAATCTGAATTTAAATTATTACTTACAGCTAATGGCCACCATACTGGGCAGTGCCATTCTAGGATACAGTTTTAGATTCTGATTATTAGACACTTTTTTTTTTTTTTGAGATGGAGTCTCACTCTGTTGCCCAGACTGGAGTACAGTGGCACAATCTCAGCTCACTACAATCTCTGCCTCCTGGATTCAAGCGAATCTACTGCCTCAGCCTCCCAAGTAGCTGAGACTACAGGAGCATGCCACCACCTCAGTTAATTTTTTTATTTTTGGTACAGACGGAGTTTCACCATGTTGTTCAGGCTGGTCTCAAACTCCTGACCTCAAGTGATCCTCCCGCCTTGGCCTCACAAAGTGCTGGGTTTACAGCCGCCAGCCACAGCATCCAGCCAAGACACTGTAAATAAAGTTCCTTAACCTCCTTTTCTGCATATGACACTTACAGGAAATGTCTTATGTTTAAATATCTCACTCAGCAATGTAATCTTGTTACACAGGGACCCAGCCCAGAGCAGGATCGCTGTTCCTCAGAAACCCTAGAAAAATTGAGTAACATCAGTGTCATCCACACAGTTGGAATGAAGGCCCTCTTTTGAAAACCACTCTGACACAAAGTCCCACGAAATCCAAAAACCCAGAATCTGGATGATTTTGTAAGTATTGCATTACAAGTGCTGGGTTAAGACCAATCACTTCCTTCAAGTAGCTTTGCTGAGATATCAACCTTAACCTTTCTTCAAAAACAGAAAAGAATTTTTTTTTTTTTTTTTTTTTTTTTTTTCAAGAGAGGGGACCTTGATAGGCTCTGCTTCCAGCCTCAGCCACAAAGCCATGCAGCCTGCCAGTCCCAGGCCTGGGTGAAAAAGAAAACAACAATATTTAACCTCAATTTTGATCTGTGATTATTGCAGGAATTCAAAATACTACATCACTTTGCATGGACAGAACCTCCCTATGACCTAATAAAAAATCCAAATGATATTAGTTCTCACCCTCTAAGTATTCTGTTCTAAATAAATAATCTTTTATATACTGTTCTTGGTTTCTTTTTAAGGACTTTATTCTTTTCAAAGGCTTCTTAGTTCTCTGATTTTTAGAGCAAGGAAAGGTTAATTTGTGAAAACTAATGTTAATTTTGATACCATTAAGGATTATAAAGAGATTTTTAGTCAAAACTTTTCAGCATGATTTAAAGTTTAGAATTCTCTTCTATTTTGGAATAGTGGGAGACGGTAAATGGAGAAGAGAAGATGATAAAACCAAAAGAGCCAAAACTGGACCTAACTCTAAAAAACTATTGCCTCAAACCAATAGAAAGAAGACTATGTTTCTTTAAATTAAAAAAAAAAATTATTTCCCTGTGTTCCATCACATCAAAGGGACGAATTTCCTATTTTCTGAATCCCCCAAATGTAATCAGGAAAATAGGGCAAGCAGATAAATGAACCAACAGTGAATACTTAATTTAAATCATGTTTTATCTTCAGATGCACACAATACTCAAAGATGCAAAGTAAAACTCCACAAGCAAGCATTTTGTTTTTTAAGAGAATGTTTAAGGGGGTTTTATAATCAAGGGATAAGTAGTGACATCAATGGAACGAACATTCTACTGATTAGTAATTCATACTGTGTTCACATGATCTTGAAAGCCCAGGTTAAGCTGGTTAAAGTGTGGCAACATGTTACAATTGGGAGACTGAGACTGAAGAGGCAAAATGAGTGTGAAGTCCACACACTATGAGGAGCCAAGCACACTAGCTAGATGATCTACACAGTGACAGTAACAAAGTTGATGTTCGACAGCAATTCACTAAGCCTGGGCTCAGAGGGAAAAAATATATACATTGATTCTAAACTAGTCAGTATCTTATGATTGCCAAAAATAAAGTGGAATAAAACAAATCATGTTATGTTTTCAATCAACTTTCTATTAGTACCGATTTCAGAAATGGAATTTATTTTAGGAGATTACCCCTATCCTTATCTCCACCCATCCCTATCTTAAAGTACATCTTTTATCCAGCCAATTTAGTTTGTAGGCAAAATGCTTCAACAGCAATGATTATAAAAATGAAATACTAACAAAATCTATGTCCCTAAAGAAAATGAGCCCATATGATATTTGCTTTGTCATGACTTGTTAGAAGAGCTTCTTTTTTAAAATCAAAACAATGAATAATTTACCTAATAAGCCCCATATTTAACTATTCCATTATTCTCTAAATACCAGACTGAACGTTTATGTCTAGTACGCTTTAAGCTTATTTACAAAATAGTAATTCCCAAGGTTTCCATATGTCATCACGAGATTATCTCCAATTGTAAAAGCAAAATATCAATAGTAATTATGTTTCTGTACTTAAATAGAATTAGAAAACAATTCCATCTTCCATCCTAATTACCCTATTATCCTATAATACACATACTATATTCTTATACTTATTTTTCTTCCTATCTTTTCTGTAATATTCTAGGTCTTCACATTTGTGAAGAATCTACACACCTCAGCACTTTTTAAATGTCTAAATAATTTAAAATACAGCTTCAACTAATACCACTTATATCTGTATAGTTTAAAAGTGTTTTTGTGTATGTGTATATTTCATCTAAAGAAAGTGTACTAATTATTTCATTTCAGATACAACAATTATCAACAAATACGTTCTTTGCCTGAGTACTGAATGCCTAAAATGAGCCAAGAAAATGTTCATATTTCACTTAAAGTTTTAAGTCCATGTCTCCAGGAAAAATTTGTTTTAATCCTAAAAATATGATGTTAATATATACCGGCCAGGCGCGGTGGCTCACGCCGGTAATCCCAGCACTTTGGGAAGCCGAGGCGGGAGGATCACCTGAGGTCGGGAGTTCGAGAAAAGTCTCCCCCGTCTCTACTAAAAATAAAAAATTAGCTGGGTGTGGTGGCACGTGCCTGTAATCCCAGCTACTCGGGAGGCTGGGGCAGGAGAATCACTTGAACCCAGGAGGCAGAGGTTGCGGTGAGCCAAGCTCGCGCCATTGCACTCCAGCCTGAGTAATGAGAGCAAAACTTCCTACCCCCCCCCAAAAAAATACAAAAAAATACATATATAATACAAACAACTTGCAACTTTATTATCAACTGGTTAATATTCAACAATTTCCATGGCAGCAAAGTTTCCCAGTGGAGATGGCCTCTATAAAATAACTTAATTACCTGTACACAATTATACCATACAAGCCAAGAGGGAGAGAACTGGAACCACGTGTTACAAGCACTAACGCATTTGAATTGTACACTCCTCTTGGCATTCTTCTTTAACTGCATTCTCACAAGAGAATGCAGTTAAAGCTCTCCTATTCAACCGAGCCACACTGATTAGTGTCCTGACTGGACAATGCTGGGCAGCAAGTCCTGCAGCCTAAGTCACTGGAAAGAGCAGCAATCCTAAAGGAACTGCCGTTAGTCTGCCGGAGCCAAAACATTCTGCTGAGAGGCTCCTCAGCAAAGGGCTGGGTGTGGGCCCTGGCTAGCTGACTTTAGACCTAGAGCTTCCAAGGAGTGCAAAGCTGCATAAAATTTTTTAAAACATACTCACCTTCATTTTCATGAAGGGAAAAGGCAAAAGATACCTCCTGAATGGCTTTCACTTCTATGTACTTCGCTCTATTCTCCCCAGGCATTACACTGATTCACGCCACCACAGGGCAAATCTGGACTTGGCAACGTTCCACGGAAACACGTATATCACATTCATACAGACACACAGAATCATACCCACACACCCAAGCCATTCTCAAGAACCACCAATAGTCTTTCACATTAAAGATATACATCACTCCCTGATCAAAGTTCTTGAGTAGCTCCTCACTGCACTCAGGATAAAAGTCCAAAGTCCTCAGCATTACAATGCTATGAGGGCCCTGTATCACCAATTCCTCTCAATTCCCCAGCCTTATCTCTAGATTGTGATCACCCTTCACAATCTACCAACAGACCCCCTTATCTCTAGATTGTGATCCCCCTTCACAATCTATGAACAGACCCAACAAACCTGTTCCTCAAATGAGTAGTGCTCTCACTCACATCCCGGCCTTCACCCATGTTAGTCCCACTGCCTGAAAGGAATATTTGTTTCCATACTCTACTTCTACCCTTCCTGTGGGTCTAGGCTAAAGCGTCACTTTCTCCAGGCTACTTTCCTCTACCTCCACCCCAGCTAGGGTAGGTGCCCCTCCCCTAGAGCACCTGTACAACGTATTGCAACTGTCAGTTTACTTCCCTGCGCCCCCTGCCCCAGAGTATGGGGCCAGCACCTCCTTGCCCACCATTATATCACAGGCATTCAAATATCTGTTAAATATATTCTAAGTTTACTCAGTGAACAAAATATAAATGTGGCCCATACAGTAAGGGAAACATGTCCAAAGTCAGTTGTGATACGATGGAAACAAGGCAGCAATGTTGCTATGCTTTGGTATAAAATACAAACTACACAATTGTCTACAGACGTCCTTAGGAAAGGTTAAAACATTGCACCAAAAAGAACACTTTTCACGATAAAAATACTAGTTTTGTGGTCACTACTCCTGCTAGGTAAACTGCAGTTCATAAAAAGTATCAGACTGAAAGTATCTAAAAAGAAGCCCTGGTTGCTTATAGGTCAAGCACAACATTAGTGTAACTTTTCCTGTCTGCTGCCACCAAACTCTCTTGGCATTATCAGAACCCTACCGGCTAAAGGTAAAAGGCTGGCCGGGCGCAGTGGCTCATGCCTGTAATCCCAGCACTTTGGGAGTCCAAGGCAGGCAGATCACCTGAGGTCAGAAGTTTGAGACCACCTTAGCCAACATGGCAAAATCCCGTCTCTCCTAAAAAATACAAAAATTAGCCGGACATAGTGGTGTGCACCTGCAGTCTCAGCTACTTGGGAGGTTGAGGCAGGAGAACTGCTTGAACCCAGGAGGTGCAGGCTGCAGTAAGTCGAGATCACGCCACTGCACTCCAGCCTGGGCAACAGAACAGGGCTCCGACTCAAAAATAAATAAATAAATAAATAAAGGTAAAAGGCTATTCCATTTCCTTAGTTTCTAAGCCTTGATATAAGTCTTTCGATAAAGATTCCATTCATGGTAACAGTCCGAAGGACATAAACGTGTTGCCAGGAAAGAGACGTGATACATCCTGAGCATTAGCTGCCACTGGCAGCGACTTTCTTTAGGACATATGTCTTACAATGAGTTACAATCTGAGGCTTGTGACACAAGATTTTTCCAGGGCAGCAGACTGATATCATAAACATGATGGTACTACGCACTCTAAAGAGCTCACCAGCTCCACCCTACACTCCCTGTGTGAAGCGGCAAATTATCCACCCAAAGCCTCAGTTTCCCCAGCTAATAATGAGATAATGGTTCCTACCTCGCAAGATTCTTGTGGGAATTAGACAGTCCATGAAAGCACTTCACAGGCAAACCAATTATTTTCAAATCAAAATGAAGGGAAGACTAGAAATATTTTCACATTTTTAGGACTTTTTATATGCCACAACTTATTTTTGACTAATGTCCTTCCACAGGGAAATTTTTGAGAAAGGCAGAAAAATGAGAAAATGAAAATCCACTTCTTTGTCATAACCTTGAGATACGACAACTTCCACAGAAGTCTACATTAAGATCCACTTTCTAATCTTTCTCTGCACTCCCAAAATTACTCTTAATTTCTGTTAACCATTCCTACAATATGGGAGATAGCAAAGGGAAAACTACTTCCATACTTCTTCCCAAGATGTCCTCACCAGAAACAACCTTCCTTCCTGCCTCTATGTCTCCAAATATACGGAATCTCTCAAAAAATAAAACTAAAACAAAACGATAAAAGAGAAAAGGGACTCAAATCACAAAAGCCAGCCTTCAAAGTCTCCAGCTTTCTTACTGCAGAACTACAGTCATGTGGTATGATGGAGGCACCTGTTAGGTGGCAATCCATGAAGCTTAAAGTGTTACCAGGAGAATTTAAACAGTAATGGGGGGAGGGAGAGGAGCTGATTTCCCACCTCACATTTTTTTCGCCTTAACACATGATGGCCAAACAATATATGCTACCCACTGTGAACATTTTTATCATTTTTACTTAAATTGAGAAAGAGGAGAATTTGAGAGCCAACTGAGGAAACTGGATCTCATATTCCCCAATCCAGGCTGACTTCAGGTTTTGTGTGGTTTTTTTCTTCCTTTTTGACAAGGAAATTTTACATATCTCCTGAAACGTGTTTTACATGAAGGTGAGACCTCAACAATCTTGTAACTTTACCCCAGCCTGGTTCTGGACTCGGTTTTTACAAACGGGTGACGTGTGAATAGCTTCCTAAAAGCAAATGGGGCACTGGGATATAATCTAGGAAGTGATGATGCAAGTCTCCGGAGGACGGGAAGGAGGGGAGGTGAAAAAGTCAGAGGAAATACCCTCCTAGTGCCTGGGCACCAACTCACACCCCGGGAGGGAGGAAGGGCTGGCTTCCACATGCCCAGGGAAGGGGCACCCCTGCTCCTCCCGGAGCGGTCAACGCCGCCCCCTCATCCCTCCCCGCCGCCCTGCCCCCCTCACCCGTGGCCCAGGAGGCCCCCGTGGGCCCGAGCTTCAGGCCGGCGAGTCCCAAAGGGTGGCAACGCACCCCCGGCAGGGCCTTCTCTGCCCACCCCCAGCTCCCCACCCGGCACCCCTCCCCGGAACGCGACCCCCACCCCCTCCCCGTAGGCCCGGGCTGGGCCCAGCCTCCAAGGTTCCGGCCTCCCGGGCCCCGAGGCCTGCCCAGGCGGCCCTGGCGTCCGCACCCCCGGCCCCCGCCCCCACCCGGCCGGGCACTTACCCCCAGAAGCCGCAGGGACAGCGAGGCGGCAGGCTGGGCGCTTTGCTGCGCTCGCTCCCAGCGTCTCCCATGGTGCTCGGCGGCGGCGGAGCTCGGCGGCGGCAGCGGTGGCGGCGGCTGGGCCCGGGCCCCGCTCTGAGGAGGCGGTGGCGGCGGCGTCGGGGGGCTCGGGGCAGGGGGAGGGGGAGGGAGCGGGCGCACGGGCTGGCGCGAGTCCGGGGCTCGGAGCCGGGATTCCAGGCCGGTCAGCTGGAGGCGGGCCGCACCACTCGGCCTGCGGAGACGGGGGGGGGGCGGAGAGGCGCGGAGAGAAGGAGGAGGGAGCCGAGGAGGAGGGGCGTGCGGACGCACCGAGGACCGCGGGGGAGGAGGGACACAGACGCCCTCGGCGGCTCTCACCGCCGCTCCCCAGCCAGAAAGATGTCCTGTGCGGTGGCGCAGGGAAGGACCGGAGCCCCCCGCCGGCTCCGGAGTCGCAGCGGCCGCTCTGAAGCCCCGGGCCCTGCTGTCTCCGTAACACCGTCCCCTCCCCCTGAGGCTGCGCTGACCGGACAATGGCCGCTCCGCCCCCTCCCCGGCGTGCGCCCCTCCCGAGGAGTCACAATGGTCTCGCCCGGGGGAGCCAACGCCAAAGCCCAGCCGCTGATCAGCTGGGATCCGGGCGTGCCACTTTGTTCCGCGCCTCAAAGGCGGAATGCGGGGCTGTGGGAGAAAGCGAGAGCCTCGGGCTGTGGCCCGGCGACGGGCGGCTGAGGCCTTCGTATTCTTAGAACTTTTAGAATCTGAAGCAAACTTATCTTCCCCCTGTCTGAAGAAGGGGAGCAGGTTTCTGAGTACTCCGGGGCGCGGTACCTCCCCCTAAACGCGAATGGTGCGCTCCAAGCGGGAGGGGGAGGAGCAGATTAGTTGTGTAGGGTAAATTGGGCCGGTCCCAGAGTGGCGGCGCATGCGCCCGTAGAACCCGTAGTCGAGTGCGAGGAGGGGCCTGGGGGAGCAATGCCAAACGCGGAAGTGGAGCTCTGGCTTCCCGGGACGTCGGAGTCAAGGTCCCTGGAGCTGCCGCTCTGGCTCCTGGGCGATTCCGGGGAGCCTTTCTCCCCAATTTGCCAACTCCCTGGGCATCTCTCTCTCTTCCTGGTCCCGCCACACCCAAACAACTCTTATAGTTCCACCCGGTATACTGGTCTCTTGACAGGAACTTTTGGGAAATGCCCCTCCCCCAGCCCCTTGTCTGGGGCAACTTCCTTGTCTCTTCTCCCCCACCGGTGTTGGGGAGTTCCTTGTCTCCACTCCCAACCACAGAGCCACAAGTACATTATCTATGCCCAGGCGAGTCCCTATGCCCAGGCTAGGAGAGCCGCACTTCTTCCTACAGCTGACACGTTTGGTTTTTGGAGGGGAAAGGGGAGCTGTAGCTGAATCAGTAATGGAAATTGGTAAGTGACCAAAGAAGTTTGAGACACTAAAAAAATGAGTCCTTTAACGATCCTAGTCCTTGATCCTGAGCTCATTCTGATCTCCAGTTAGTCATGAACAGAGAAATCGATTATTGATGACTAATTCAACACGGAGGCAACATCCTCCAGACCTTTTGGAGACCCATCGCTGAGGAAGACTTCCTGGCTCTTAGGAATAGCTGCCGTATACCCTCCTTGCCTGTCGGGTATATCAGAGCCTCAGAGAGACTATTACCTAGATTAATTTGATTACCAAATGTTGCTATCTTATTTCTTTATATACCAAATCACATTTCTGTTTGTGCATACTGTGTGGGTTTGTTAACATTGATGTTTATTTTGGCCTCTAAAGAGCAAGGATCGCATTTAGCTTAATATGCCACAGATGCTGTTGATGGTGAAGTTAATGATTGCAAAAATCAAGCACTTAAAGCCAAAACACCCTAAAATGTGAGTGCTGATTTATTATGCACAATGTTTAGTTTTAATTTGGTGGATTTTCCAAAGCCTTCAATAAGTATATCTGTAAGAAAGTGCATAGAAAAAGCCGGACGCTGTGGCTCACGTCTGTAATCCCAGCACTTTGGGAGGCCAAGACGGGTGGATCACCTGAGGTCAGGAGTTCGAGACCAGCTTGGCTAACATGGGGAAACCCCGTCGCTAGTTAAAAAAAAATACAAAAACTTAGCCGGGCATGGTGGCACGCGTGTAATCCCAGCTACTCGGGAGGCTGAGGCAGGAGAATCGCTTGAACCCGGAGGGCGGGTGTTGCAGTGAGCCGAGATCATGCCATTGCACTCCAGCCTGGGCAACAAGAGCGAGAGCGAAACTCTGTCTCAAAAAAAGAAAGAAAGAAAAGAAAAAAATGCATAGAAAGGATAAAGCCATACAGCACACCTTGCTCTCATTGGATTCATATTACCCTTAAATCTTCATTTAAGCCGACATAAAATTCCCACATGCATGAGATACTTAACAGCCTTTGAGTTTAACAAAGATTAAGTGGGACTATCTCTCTTGGCATCTTGATGATTTTCTTTTATGTACAGAAAAGGAAACTCGACAACTAAAAGGAGAATTCAACATAAAAAGTGATTGTCATTTTCCAAACTGCTTTCCTGTTTGCCAGTTATTCAACAAACATTTATTCAGTGCCCAGTATACACAAGGACTTTGCTAAGCACTCTGGAGACTAAAAGGATTAATAAAATGTAGCATTCACCAGCAGGTCCCTACATATAATGTAGATAATTTGGTTCCAGTCTTCCTCTCAGACTTCATTTTCTACTCTTCTCTATTCACCCTGCGAAGCAGACACTAGTTGCCATTCCTCAAATACACCTTGCTTTCCCACATCTCCATTCCTTTGTCCTCCTGTTCCTGACTGCTTCAGCTGCCTTTTCTCTTTATATGTATACACACAACACAAGGAGATAATCTTATACAACCCAAGGACACAGAGAGCGGTAAGATCTCATGAAGGACTGAAATAGGTACCTAATACATCAACAGGAAGCCAAGTGTTTGGTTTTTTTCGATATCTTTTTCTCTCTGGTTACAGGTTCTTCCATCTCTGCTGCTCTCTACAAAGCTGCTTTATAATCTCGGCAGAGCTGTTTTCACTGCTTTTTTGGGAACGTAATCCAGGTTTACCCAGCCTCACTTCAAGAACAAACAGAGACTAATTAGTATCTATGAATCCCAATCCCCAGGAGAAAGAAACTGATTGGTTCGATTTATGTCCGCTTGTGTACTCTTGGTACAATCACCTTTGACCATCAGGGCAGTTATGTAGTCAGGTCTCTTTGTTTTGTAAAGCAAACATGGCTGCCAGAACCCCATCTTTGTAAGCTATGTTCTCAAAGTTATGTACTTGGCAAAGATTCCAAAAAATGTCCACCACAGACCATAAACGAGTAAATTGCAGCTGAACTTCAAAAGCATAAAGAACAATTGACATGTTAAGGATTTTCAACAGACTGACTCCTACTTAAACAAATTCAGACCTGAATTTAAATGGAACTCCTTCAAAGAAGTCATCCCTGACCCAAGCCCCAATCAAAATTTGGTGGCCCCATTATTATCTTACATGGCACTCTTTTTCTTTATAGTACCTATCATAGTTTAAATATGTATTTGTGAGTCTCTTCTCCAAAAATCATGTCTGTTTTGTTTACTGTGATATACACAATACTCAAGGTGCATTTGGGAGGCGTTCAATAAATGTTGCATGAATAAAAGCACAATAATTTGTTAGTCAATGTGAGACCCACAAATGGATTGGAGTCATAGTTAGACAATCCTGGGGGAATGTCTTAGTTACCAACCCACCCTCCCTAGAAGACATTGAAGCTCTCTGCTTTTTTTTTTTTCTGACCTCGTTCATCACAAGGCTGCCAGCTTTTTTGTCACACTGAAGTTGTATGAGATGAGACAGTATTTAGCTGCTGCTTATGACGTTCCTAGCCAGATAACTCTTTACTCTTAGTTCCCAGTGTCTCTATCTATAGAGCCCTTGATCCAATTCCTATAACAAGCCCACTTAGTTGACTGAAAGCTCAGAGAGGACATAAAATTTCAGGGCATCATCAAATTAGGGGAACAAAGTGTGGGGGTAATTGGTAGAGTGCTTTTGTTGTAATTGTCTTGACTATTTTCTGTCGTGTATTATGTTCCAGATGAACCTGTGATGTGACTCCTGGGAGTAGTTTGCAATCACCATTGGCCCAAAAGGAGCCATCTACGTGCTCAGTGGGGTCTAGTAAAGGATAATATTAATTCTTCAGCAGCCAGAGCTTTTGAAGTAGGAACTGAGGGTGTATAGAAAAGAGCCTGGTATGATTCAAGGTCAGGAGCAAACAATGGCTGCCTTCTTGGTAAGAATTCAAAAGACCTACTTAGCCCTGGAAGACTTTACCAAAAAGAAGGGACTTGTAGAGACCTGAGAGAAAGCAGATGATCCTCCACTCTAATTCTAATCCCTACCCTTGAAACTCACTCTCAGTTCAAAATCTGTCATCATTATAATCCATCCTAACCTAGTATTAGCCCCAATGTCCAATCCAAACTCTAGATTTAATTCTAATCCTAATATTATCTGTAAAATTTAATCTCAGTTCCCAACTCTAGTTTTATGAGCTTAACAAAGGCTCTTTGCCTTGCCACTGAGTTATTTTCCCTAGCTCCTTTTTCTTGTGTCCCTTGACCCTGACTGACGAATGAGAGCAGAGAACCCTATAACATCCTGGACCCCTGGAGAGAATGAGAGCCAATTTCAATAATCCAGGTTGGATCCAAGGCCTTGGGCTGCCAGGAAAGAGAAAGTGGGGCATCTGTGACCAGAGCAGGAGGCAGAGACCCTGCCCAGTCACATTTCTTGTTGCCTAATTCAGGGACTACTAAGCCTCTGAAAGTCCAGAATACATGCACTCCAAGTCACCTATGTAGACTCAGGAATGTGAGGTACAGTTGGCCTACAGTGGAAGACCTGAGACCCCTCTGCAAAACAATATGGTTAGATTAGACGAGTGACCCCTCTGCAAAACAATATGGTTAGATTAGACGAGTGGCTTTTACGCTATGTTCTCAGAGAGCAAGAATTCTGAGTTTTGCTCTCCTCTTTCATTTGAATTTGGTTTTCCAAGGGGATGAGAAATTTTTTTTCAAAAGGCATTGAACGAGATCCTCTCTAAGGTTCCTTCTGGCCCTTGAGTTTTCTGATGTGCGGTTGATTCTTTTAGTCACTTATGGTCCAGTTGGCATGGATAAACTCTCAGAGCCAAGGGAAAAGAAGGGCAACCAAGCATACCATCTCCAGCCTGTCTCAGGAAACTAAAAATGAATTAAATAAAATGAAGAGTGCGACAGGGAAAAAGGGAGGAGGGGAGAAAATGCTGCCATTTCACGTCCCATGTTCCTCACGTTCATGAAGCAATTGCTGATTTCCCTGCTGCTCACACCCATCTTGGTGTGAAATTTGATTTTGCTGACTTTTAAATTTATTTTCAAGAATGGAAATAATTGTTTTTCCTAGAAATACTTGACCTTTGTGGGGAAAAAGAAATTCAAACAATGAGAAAGCAGAAGTCCTCCCTAATACCATCGTCCTCTAGAGATACCCTTTGCTAACAGTTGGTATATAGCCGTCTAGGCTTTTCATTTGTGTATGGTCATATAAATGGAATCATGTAACACATAGTATACTCTAGCTGATTTTTTTTTTAACTTTGAAATAAGTCACGTACATCTTCCATATATAGTTCTGCAGTATAGTCTTTTAGTTAGGGTTCTCTAAAGAAACAGAACCAATGGGAAATTATATATGAGATTTATTATAAGGAATTGGTTTACACAATTATGGAGGCAGAGAAGTCCCAAGATTTGCGGTGTGAAGGCCTGGGAACCAGGAGAATCCATGGTGTAAGTTCTAGTCTGATTCGGAAGCAGGAGAAGATGGATGTCCCAACTCAAAGGCTTTCAGGCAGACAGCAAATTCTTTCTTGCCTAGCCTTTTCTTCTGTTCAGGCCTTCAATAGAGTGGATAAGGCCTTCCCATCTTGGGGAGGGCAATCTACTTTACTCAGTCTACCATTTTGTTTTAATTCATTCAAACTGCTATAACAAAATACCATAAGGGCCGGGTGCAGTGGCTCACGCCTGTAATCCCAGCACTTTGGGAGGCTGAGGTGGGCAGATCACGAGGTCAGGAGATCAAGACCATCCTGGCTAACACAGTGAAACCCCGTCTCTACTAAAAATACAAAAAATTAGCCTAGCGTGGTGGCAGGCGCCTGTGGTCCCAGCTACTCGGGAGGCTGAGGCAGGAGAATGGCGTGAACCCAGGAGGCGGAGCTTGCAGTGAGCCAAGATTGCGCCACTGCACTCCAGCCTGGGCGACAGAGCGAGACTCCGTCTCAAAAAAAAAAAAAAAAACATAAAGTGGGCAGCTTATGAACAACAAGAATTTATTCCTCACAGTTTTGGAGGTTGGGAAGTCCAAGATCAAGCCACTGGCAGATTTGATCTGATGAGAGCCCACTTTCTGGTTCATAGATGGTACTTTCTTGCCATGTCTTCATATGGTAGAAGGGGCAAATGAGCTCCCTTGGACACTAATGCCATTCATGAGGACTGTGCCTTTATTATCTAATCATCTTCTAAAGGGCTGTACCTCCTAATGCCATCACCATGGGGATTAGGAGTTCAACATATAAACTGGGGACTATGTGTGTTGGGGGACACAAGTATTCAGACTGTAGCAAATGTTAATCTCAACCTCAAAGATGCACCCATAATAATATTTAACCAAATATCTGGGTACTGTGCAGCCCAGTCAAGTTGACACGTAACATTAACTATCACTAAAATCATGGGCTCCAAACTCAGGCTGCCTAAGTTCAAAAGTCAGGCTGCCTAAGTTCAAATGTGGGCTCTGCCACCTACTAGCTCAGAGACTTGAGGGAAGTTACTTAGCTGGTCTGTGTCTTAGTTTCCTCATCTGTAAAGGAGGCATTTGTAATGAGCTGTGGTTTTTATCTGCCTACTTCTCCCTGCTCTTCAGGGGTGCACACACTCACTGGTTTCGTCAGGGAGCCCTATCCTTCTGGACACAGGAATTGGGATTGGCTCAGGGAAAGGCAGGGCCCTCCCTAGGGTGACTTGTGAGCTTTGTCTTCTGAGATCAAGTGTCCCAAAGACCATGTAAGCCTGGAGCTGCTGAAGGACCTACCATCTGTAGTGAGGCTGCCTGGGGAATCGAGCCAACAGAAGGGAAAGAAGAGAGTTGGAGAGAGAGAGACTAAATCATCACGACGTTGTCTAAGTCCTTCAATCCGACTAAGTCTGACGCCAGAGCTACCCTCTGGACTTTTCAGTTACATGGGCCAATAAATTCCTTCTTTTACCTGCACAATTTAAATTGAGTTTCATTATGTTCCATGAGAAAATCCTGACCATCCCTAGTAGTATCTACCTATTTCATAGGTTTATTGTGATGATTAAAGTATATAATCTGTGAGGAAATCTTAGCGTAGTATGTAGTGTGTAGTACAAGCTCAGGCCAGGCGTGGTGGCTCACACCTGTAATCCCAGCACTTTGGGAGGCCTAGGCAGGCAGATCACTTGAGGTCAGGATTTCTAGACCAGCCTGGCCAACGTGGTGAAACCCTGTCTCTACTAAAAATACAAAAATTAGCCAGGCATGGTGGCACACACCTGTAATCCCAGCTACTTGGGAGGCTGAAGCAGGAGAATCGCCTGAACCTGGGAGGCGGAGGTTGCAGTGAGCTGAGATTGCACCACTGCACTCCAGCCTGGGCCACAGAGGGAGACTCTGTCTCAAAAAAAAAAAAAAAAAAAAAAAGCTCCATAAACACATGCTATTGTTATTATTATTTGTTTCTTTTTAATGGCTACTGACTATTGTATGGGTGAATTATTTAAAGAATCTCCTCTTGATTCATTTCTCTCATTGATTCATTTGCTTTCATTTATTCATTCAAAAGACACTTACTGAGCACTGTATTAGGCCGTTGTTGCATTGCTATAAAGAAATGCCCGAGACCAGGTAATTCATAAAAGAAAAGATATTTAATTGGCTCATGGTTCTGCAGCCTGCATAGGAAGCATAGCATCAGCATCTGCTCAGCTTCTGGGGAGACCTCAAGGGGCTTTTACTTATGGCAGAAAGTGAAGCAAGATCAGGTACTTTACATGGTGAAAGCAAGAACAAGAGAGAATTGGGGGACAGGGGAATGCCACACACTGTTTTGTTTTGTTTTGTTTTTGAGACAGAGTCTTGCTCTGTCACCCAGGCTGAAGTGCAGTGGCACGATCTTGGCTCACAGCAAGCTCCGCCTCACGGGTTCACACCATTCTCCTGCCTCAGCCTCCCGAGTAGCTGGGACTACAGGCGCCCGCCACCGTGCCCAGCTAATTTTTTGTATTTTTCATACAGACGAGGTTTCACCGTGTTAGCCAGGATAGTCTCGATCTCCCTACCTCGTGATACGCCCGCCTCAGCCTCCCAAAGTGCTGGGATTACAGGCGTGAGCTTTCCACTTTTATAAACAATTTTACAATGAACATCTTTGTCCATTTGTCCTATTAATGTCTTAGATAAATTTTTTAGGAAAAGAATTTCAGGCCGGGCACAGTGTTTCATGCCTGTAATCCCAGCACTTTGGGAGGCCAAGACGGGCAGATCATCTGAGGTCAGGAGTTCGAGATCAGCCTAGCCAACATGGTGAAACCCTGTCTCTACTAAAAATGTAAAAATTAGCTAGGCATGGTGGCAAGTGCCTGTAAATCCCAGCTACTTGGGAGGCTGAGACAGGAGAATTGCTTGAACACAGGAGGTGGAGGTTGTGGTGAAGTGAGATCAGGTCATTGCACTCCAGCCTGGGCAACAAGAGCGAAACTCCATCTCAAAAAAAAAATGGAAGGCTGGTTGGGCGCAGTGGCTCATGCCTGTAATCCCAGCACTTTGGGAGGCCGGGGTGGGCGGATCACGAGGTCAGGAGATGGAGACCATCCTGGCTAACACAGTGAAACTCTGTCTCTACCAAAAATACAAAAAATTAGCCAAGAATGGTGGCACATTCCCATAGTCCCAGCTATCCGGGAGGCTGAGGCAGGAGAATCGCTTGAACTCGGGAGGTGGAGGTGGCAGTGAGCCGAGATTGCACCACTGCACTCCAGCCTGGGTGACAGAGCAAGACTCCGTCTCAAAAAAAAAAAAAAAAAAAGAATTTCAATGCCACTTAACGTTCATTGTATATGGCCAAACTTCCCTCCAGAAAGCTCATACCAATTTACACTCCCTCCAATAGTGAATGAGAAAGCAGATTTCCCCATACCTCTGTAGCGTGGAGATATCATCATTCTCTTTAATCATTGCCAATGCAAAGGTAAAAAAATGGCACATAATAGATGTTTTAATTTGCATTTTGGGAGTTATTAATGAGGTCTGGGTTTTTTAATGTATATAAATATACCATTTGAATTTGAATTTACTTTTATATGGCATTATCTGTTTATGTCCTTTGTCCGTTTTTCTACAGGAGCTTTTTTTTTCTTATTTAGCTTAAGATATTAATGTTGGTTTATTTTATTTTATTTTATTTTATTTTATTTTATTTTATTTTATTTTATTTTATTTTATTTTATTTTTTGAGACAGAGTTTTGCTCTTATCGCCCAGGCTGGAGTGCAATGGCACGATCTCGGCTCACTGCAACCTCCGCCTCCTGGGTTCAAGCGATTCTCCTGCCTCAGCCTCCTCAGTAGCTGGGATTACAGGCGCCTGCCAGCACACCTGGCTAACTTTTTTACTTTTTGTAGAGACGGGTTTCACCATGTTGGCCAGGCTGGTCTTGAACTCCTGACCTCAAGTGATCCGCCCACCTCGGCCTCCCAAAGTGCTGGGATTACAGGCATGAGCCACTGCGCCCAGCCATTAATGTTGGTTTTAAGAATATTAACTCATTGTCATATGCACTGCAAATTATTTCTCTGTCATTTGTCTCTTAATTGTATCTAGGAATTTTGATTTTCTTTATTATTATTATTATTATTATACTTTAATTTTTAGGGTACATGTGCACAACGTGCAGGTTTGTTACATATGTATACATGTGCCATGTTGGTGTGCTGCACCCATTAACTCGTCATTTACATTAGGTATATCACCTAATGCTATCCCTCCCTCCTCCCCCCACCCCAGAATAGTCCCCGGTGTGTGATGTTCCCCTTCCTGTGTCCATGTGTTCTCATTGTTCAATTCCCACCTATGAGTGAGAACATGAGGTGTTTGGTTTTTTGTCCTTGCAATAGTTTGCTGAGAATGATGGTTTCGGAATTTTGATTTTCAAGATATCTAAAATGCAGTTGAAATATGTGAATTAACCTTGGCTAATGTTTGAATTGCCTACACGGGCACTCTTTTTTAAGTCCTCTATTTGTTGCTTAAAGGCAAAAAAGAAAAGGAGAAAATTAAAGGGGGAAAGACAGGATATTGCAGGGATTGGGGAGCAGGCAGCTGAGAGAAATCTTGCCCCCTCAGCCTGCCCCATCCCACCTCATCTCAGGCGGGCTCAGCTTAGAGACCAATAAATGGCCAAGAATTTCATGAATTGGCCCAGCCCATCAGGCTTGATGCCAGCCCTGAGCTCCCTGGGGTGAACCATCCAGGACACGTGCCCCAGCCTTCCCCGTTCTTGTCTAGAGGTTTTAAAAAAGCAGCCAGAAGCCACAGCCAGGCTGCCATGTAACTCTGAGATCCCAGAGACTGGCCTGCAGTTTTTTATCAAGTCCCTTGCTTGTTTGTACAGATCATTTCTAGGGGTGAATGCACCATGTGTGGCTGGGATGGACTCCAAGAACTGACTCGAGGAGAAGAACCAAGGCTGTTTGTGAAAAAGAGAGTTTTAGGATAAAACGGTTAGAATTCATTATTAGGGTGAAATTAGGGAAGGAGCCAGAGTTGGGGAGGTTGGGCTTGAGAGTCAGGAGTAGACATTTGGAATGCCAGACAGAATTAGTGGCTCAAGGAAAGGTTTATGACCTGGAAAGAAGCTCAGATGTACAGGATGAAGTCGAAAGGTTAAGACTGGTGTATTCATTGCCAGGCGTCACGCCTGTAATCCTAGCACTTTGGGGGGCCCAGGTGGGCGGATCACGAGGTCAGGAGATCAAGACCATCCTGGCTAACACAGTGAAACCCCATCTGTACTAAGAAAACTTAGCCGGGCGTGGTGGCAGTTGCCTATAGTCCCAGCTACTCGGCAGGCTGAGGCAGGAGAGTGGCATGAACCTGGGAGGCGGAGCTTGCGGTGAGCCAAGATCGCACCACTGCACTCCAGCCTGGGCAACAGAGCGAGACTCAGTCTCAAAAAAAAAAAAAAAAAAAAAAGATTGGTGTGTTTGTTTGGGTTTCCCCAGAAGCTGAGCCTGAGATAAGGATTGAGGGGTACAGAGAACACAGCTGGGGATGGCAAGGTGGCCAATAAAGGGTGTATCATCGAGCCAGTTATCATTGGGAGTGACTACAGCTGTGGGGACTGTGCAAAACCTCACATTAAAGCCATCCCATCTGAGGAGTCGGGTGAGGTGGCACACTGAGTTTTATATACCCACTTCCATCAATAGTTGACATAGATCATTGCACTTCAGCCTGCCTTTGCAGGCAAAACAGGCTTCTCTGGTTTCAGAGAAAACCCTCAGGCAAAGACATGCAGAGACGGGCCATTGGAATTTGGTGGGATCACTGAAGTGGTAAGGGCTGAGGGATACGGACCAGACTGGCATCTACAGTGTCTTCTATACCTGGAGACAATGTGTGTGTGTAGATTTGAGAGATGTGATATTTGCTAAAATTATCCAGGGGTTTCTTCCTAAGGTCATGATTAATCAGGTAAGGCTAGTTGTCTTCTGATTAGGAGTAAAGGAGCAGACTTGAGGTTATAACTGAGATTAGAGAATTAGAGTTCTAGTACAAGCACTCAGGATATTCATCCTGCCCCAAGTTGCACAGCTTGGTGAGCCACACAGGTGGTGAACCAGGGCAGGATTGGGGCCTCCAAAGCCCAGTAAGAGGATAGAGGGCAAGATGGCCTGTTATAGGGAGGGCGGTTTCCACAGGATCCTTGCCGCCTGCAACTCCTTCCCCGGCAGCCAGGAAACTGGGCTAGAAGGAGGCTGTGCAGCTGCCATCTGTTCTCCCAGCTCAACAGCCTGGCAACTGCCTGCCCATATCTGCTCTCTGCTCTGGAGGAGGAGGCATTCCTCCACGGCCCATTGGGCAGGACGAGGAGCTGTGCCCTTGCCAAGGCTGCACCACATGATGGATTCAATGATGATGACTTTCTGATGTGGGGGCTGCTCAGTCATGTAGCAGACCCAATCCCGTCTGGTGTATGTTCTTGAAAGGGCTGCTGGAAGAAAAAATCCACATACTGCTCATGCTGGTGGGAGGGTGTGCGTGTATACACATGTACAGGAGGAGTGTGTACACACAGGTGTGAGTACACAGGTGTGAAGCTAGATGTGTTTATATATGTGCATGCACATGCACATACAGGGGGGAACATGAACATTGAGAATTCAAAACTATTGCGTTCAATTTCCTTCTCAGAGATCATTGAGCAAATAAGTCCTTAATAATTAATAATGCTTCTGTTTTTTAAATGCTTTCCACATGGAGTAACTTAGTAGGTGCTTTATACACTTTGGTTATTGTAGTTAATATAAATCTTACAAGTGCCACTCAAAAGAAATTTTATCTTCTTTATGCTACAGATGAGAAACCAAAGTTTGTGAGGCTAAATGAGCTGTCCAACACTCAATTCATAAGTGGCAGAGCCCGGTTTCAAGACCATGTCTCTTATTCCACAGTACATGATATTTAATTTTCATCCTCTCCTAAATATTCTCAATGAGAATGAACCAACAAACTACAGCTACACACAACAATAGGAGTGATTTGCATAAAATTAATGTTGAGCAAAAGAAGCCAGACAGAAAAGAATACCTACTACACGATTTCATTTATATCAAGTTCAAAAACAGGCAGAACTAATCTATGATATCAAGAGTTAGGAGAATGGTTAGCCTTGCAAGGGGCAGGGAATGACTGGAAGGGGACACTGGAGGGACTTGTGGGGGGCTAGTAATTGGTAATATTTTCTGTCACCCAGCCGGGAGTGCAATGGTGCAATCACGGCTCACTGCAGCCTTGAATGCCCTGGCTCAAGTGATCCTCCTACCTCAGCCTCCCGAGTAGCTGGGACCACGGGCATGAACTACTATGTCAGGCTAATTTTAAAATTTCTTTTAGAGATGAGATCTCACTATGTTGCTCAGGCTTGAACTCCTGGGCTCCAGCAATTCTGCATCCAGTCAGTAATATTGTATTTCTTGACCTGGTGCTAGTTACATGGGTGCATTAAGTTTGTGTGAATTCATTGAGCTGTGTAGGTATGGTTCGTACACTTTTCTGTATGAATGTTTCATCTCAGTAGGAGTTCAAAATGAAAAGAAAAACCTTGCCAGGTGCTGAGAGGAATTTAGAGAAAGAAAGCACCACTGGGCCTACCCTTATGGGGCTTCTCTTCTAATCACGGGGACATAGTCTGAGCCTCAGGAAGTTTCTAGGCTGTGGAGTAGAAAGTCTTGAGGTCAGTGGACTCTGAGCTGAGTGTTCCAGGGGAGCTTACAAGGAGAATGAGAAGTGACAAGGAGAGTTAAGTGTAAAGACTGGGCCACCAGAGGTGGTCAATATGCAGTGGCCAAGAGAAGATAGCAGCATGGACACCCCAGCTGGATCCTCTACTCCCTGTGGGATGTAGAGAGAACTATTCAACCCCTCAGAACCTTGGTTACCTTCCTTGTGCAATGCAGTCACTGGTAGTAAAGGCTCTTTGAGGACTAAATGACACTATATAGTTAAAACACCTGGCACAGAGCATGGTACATGGCTGGCATTCAAGTAAAGATGTGTTTGGAAAGTGGAAGAAAAGATGCTCTGGAATCTGAGAGCTTCCTCAAATATCAGAAAGGCTGGCAGGTGGAAGATGCCTCACCCACACTGGATAGCTGCGTGGCCAGAACGAAGTGATTTATTACCCATGGGGTGGGACCTGGTCTGTGACGGGCAGGCTGGCACAAGGTTGGTGGCAGCAGCTGGGACTAACTGATAAGCTCTACAAGTAAAATCCCTGGGCTGGGTGCAGTGGCTCACACCTGTAATCCCAGCACTTTGGGAGGCTAAGGCATGAGAATTGCCTGAGCCCAGGAGTTCAAGACCAGCCTGGGCAACATAGTGAGTCCTCATCTCTACAAAAAAATTAATGAATAAAATAAAGAATTAGCTGAGTGTGGTGCATACCTCTGGTTCCAGTTGTGGTCCCACCTACTCAGGAGGCTGAGGTGGGAGGATCCTTGAGCCTAGTAGGTCAAGGCTGCAGTGGGTCATGATGTTGCCATGCACTCCAGCCTAGGTGACAAAGTGAGACCCTGTCTCCAAAATAAATAAGTAGGCCGGGCATAGTGTTTCACGACTGTAATCCTAGCACTTTGGGAGGCCGAGGCAGGTGGATCATTTGAGGTCAGGAGTTCGAGACCAGCCTGGCCAACATAGTGAAACCCCATCTCTACTAAAAATACAAAAATTAGCTGGGCATGGTGGTGGGCGCCTGTAATCCCAGCTACTTGGGAGGCTGAGGCAGGAGAATCACTTGAACCTGGGGAACAGAGGCTGCAGTTGAGCTGAGATCGCACCACTGCACTCCAGCCTGGGTGACAGAGTGAGACTCCATCTCAATAAAGAAAAAATGAAAATAAAATAAAAATAAATAAATAAATACAATGAAAGTTTCCCTGAGAGAGATCCAAGAAAAGGGACCCAGGAAAAGACATAGGCTTAGGGGAGTGAGGACAGTTTCCCAGGTTGGTAGCCCACTCAGAACTCTGAGGGAGAGCAGTCTAATTTTATAGAGGCTTATGAAGCTGTGTGCTGTGCAGTGGGAGTTCTTTCCCTATGAAATTGTTTAGAATCCACCCCTCAATTTTTTCCCAAAAAATACAGAGACTGATAGAATTTGTTTTGAAAACTTGAAGGGACCTAGTTTGGCCAGACTGAGTGAGTATCAGCAACCTGAAGACAACTGACAGATGAGTTGCCTAAGAAAACTTCCTGACTCATCTCCAAACTCAAATGCCAAATACCCAAAAAAGGTTTATTTCCCAATATTCCTCTTAGAATTTTGCACTTTCTTGTTCATGCTCCATACTGTACATATTGCATGGCCCACGGGAACTGGTGCATGAAAAACAGCCTTGCATCAGTTATTTTCTGCTTATAACAGACACCCCAAAAAACAGTGGCTTAAGCACAACAGCAGTTTATTTTGGTTTCATTTTTAAAAAGTCCAGCTGACTCAGTGATGGAGGCTGCAGTGGGCTATGATTGCATTATTGCACTCCAGTCTGGGCAGCAGAGCAACACTCTGCCTCTAAATAAATACATCAATAAATAAGCAAAAAAGAAAAGAAGTCCATAAAAACTCATGCTTCAAAAGATGCCATCCAAAAAATGAAAAGACAAGCCAGAGACTGGGAGAAACTTATCCAAGAAGTAAACACACACACACACACACACACACACACACACACACACACACACTTGAAACTCAATAATAAAAAGACAACAATTAAAAATGGACAAAAGGGACGGGCACAGTTGTTCATGCCTGCAATCACAATACTTTGGGAGGCTGAAGTGAGAGCATTGCTCGAGCTCAGGATTTCGAGATCAGCCAGGACCACATAGGGAGATATTGTCTCTGCTAAAAATCAAAAAAATTAGCCAAGCATGGTGGCATGCACCTGTAGTCCCAGCTACTTGGGAAGCTGAGATGGGAGAATCATTTGAAACTGGGAAGCCAAGCCTACCATGAACTGTGATCATACCACTGCACTCCAGCCTGGGTAACAGAGTGAGACCTTGCCTAAAAAACAAAACAAAACAGACAAAACATTTGAATTGATAATTCACCAAACAAGGTATATAAATAGCTATTAGGCACATGAAAAGATGTTCAACATCATTAGCCATTATAGAAATGCAGATCAAAACTACAGTGAGATATCACTTCACATCCACTGGAATGACTGTTACCAAAAAGACATACAGTAACAGGTCTTGGTGAAGATATGGAAAAACTGGAACCCTCATCTAGAATGTAAAATGGTAGGAAACTTCATGTGGAATGTAAAATGATAGGAATATAAAATGGTACAGATACTTTGGAAAATCATTTGGCAGTTTCTTGATAGAGTAAACATAAGTTTACTATACCAGCCAGCAATTCCACTCCTATGTATCTACCCCCCAAGAGATATGAAAATATATTCTACACAAAGACTTGAACACAAGTGTTCATATCAGTGTTATTCATAATATCCCAAAGTGGAAAAAACTGAAATATTCATTAACATGTGAATTGTATAGCCATACATTGGAACACTATTCAGCAATAAAAAGGACAAAAGTCTGGGTGCAATGGCTCACGCCTGTGGTCCCAGCATTTTGTCAGGCTGAGGCAGGCAGATCGCTTGAGCCCAGAAGTTCAAGACCAGCCTGGGCAACACAGGGAGATCTCATCTCTACAAAAAATACAAAAATTAGCTGGGCATGGTGGCACGAACCTGTAGTTGCTGCTACTTGGGAGGCTGAGGTAGGAGGATCACTTGAGCCCAGGAGGTGGAGTCTTCAGTGAGCTGAGATCATGCCACTGCACTCCAGCCTGGGCAACAGAGTGAGACCCTGCCTCAAAAGAAAAAAGAAAAATGAGAAAAAGCACAGATACATGTTAGAACATGAATGAACCTCAAAAACACTATGCTTAGTGAAAGACCACATATTGTATGATTCTGTTTGTATGAAATGTCCAGAAGAGACAAATCCATAGAGGCAGAAAGTACATTTGTGGTTACCAGTGACTGGGGGTGTGAAAAGAAATGAGGCCAAATGGGCAAAAGATTGTGGTGAGGGTTGCACCATTCTGTAACTTTATAAAGTCATTCCTGTTGTTCCTTATTTTTTGTTTGGGTTTTTGCTGTCGTTGTTGTTTTAGAGACAAGTCTTGCTTTGTTGCAGACTGAAGTGCGTGGCTCACTGTTCCCTCAAACTCCTGAGCTCAGGGGATCCTCCCACCTTAGCCTCTTGAGTAGCTAGGACTCCTGGCATGTACCACTATGACTGGCTAATTTTTTAATTTTTTTTTAGATACAGGCCCTTGCTATGTTGCCAAGCTGGCCTCAAACTCCTGGCCTCAAGCAATCCTCCACCTTGGCCTCCCAAAGCACTGGGACTACGGGTGTGAGCCACCATGCCCAGCCAATTTTTGTTTGCTTTTATTAAAGTGTAATGTATTAGGTCAGTGCAAAAGTAATTGCAGTTTTTGCCATTATATGCAATGTCAAAACTGCAATTACTTTTGCACCAACCTAACACATACAAAAAAGTGCACGTCTAAAATGTACAGCTTGACTTATATACAGAAACACACAGAGACCACACCTCTATATAACCACCACCCAGGTCAAGATGGTGAACATTTCCGGCTGGGCGCGGTGGCTCATGCCTGTAATCCCAGCACTTTGGGAGGTTGAGGCAGGTGGATCACCTGAGGTCAGGAGTTCGAAACCACCCTGGCCAACATGGTGAAATCTCATCTTTACTAAAAAATACAAAAATTAGCCGGGCCTGGTGGCAGGCGCCTGTAATCCCAGCTACTCAGGAGGCTGAGGCAGGAGAATCGCTTGAACCCAGGAGGTGGAGGTTGCCATGAGCCAAGATCCTGCCACTGCACTCCAGCCTGAGTGACAGAGTAAAACTCCGTCTAAAAAAAAAAAAAAAAGATAGTGAACATTTCCAGCACCCAAGAAGCCAGCCCCTCACAAAAGCTATCGCCATTCTGATTTCTATCTCTATAGGTTAGAGTGTTGCCTGTTCTTAGAACACAGAGCAGGCACTCAATGGTATTGGCCATTCTCTGTCATTGGAGGGGGTCTCTCCTAGGTTCCTTCTTGATCCTATGATTGCACGTGATTGCACGTGATTGCACTCTAGGCCCAGTGAGGATCACAAATTCTAAATCCTACCTGGGACAGAAAAGCAGCCAAAGTGGATGGGTTCAAGGAGGGACTAGGATGAACCATGGGGTCCAGGCTCCATGAAACAAGGACAGCCATATTCAGCTCCAACCAACATTCCTGAGGTCTGCATCCAGTCAGTGCTATCAGCTGGGAACCCTGGGCTTTTCTCTCTTCTTCTCCTTTCTGGGCCTCCTACCCCGCTCCTTTGCTATGCAAAGCAATTCAGTTCCTCTTAGCCTGGTCTTCTCTTCCAGCTTGGGCCCACAGTCTGTCCTCTTTCTCACCAAAATCTTCTATGAAGACTCATCAAGGTGTTTTCCTAAATGAAAGAAACATCTACTCAGGAGGTAGGAGGAACCACATCCGCTTCTTAAAACATAGCACACTTTTGTATTTCCTGCTTTTGTTCCATTTTAGTGATGAAGAAACTGAGACCCAGAAAGTTTAAATTACTTGCCCTGATCACAAAACTCATAACTGGTGATGCTGGAAGTTGAATCCTGACTCCAAAGTCCATGAAGTTTGGCTTGTTCATCTCTGTAGCCCCAGAACTTAGCAAAGTGTCAGAACACGTGGTCAGAGCTCAATTAGTGCGTGTCCTATTTGGATCTAATTAAAGGATGGCTGGCGGGTGCGGGTGGACGAAGAGGTCCTGGGCCTGTGAGGACAACTGGAGCAGAGAGAGGACAAATTGTTTAAGGAGTCGGTGGAGGGTGCTGAAGGGAGAGGGGGCTGGGCCCCCGTGCTGGCTGCCTGGAGTGGGCTGCCCCTCCCTGGCTTCTCTCCCTCCTGCCTTCAAGGGGGGCTGGTGCTCTGGGCAGAGGCTGCTGCCATCATTTATCAAAGCCCAGTAGCCTGAGGAAGCTCAGGGGCCATCCTGTAGGACACTTTCAATCAACTTTGGTTCAATTTATTCCCTCTAAATGACTCTGAAATGTAAATAAAATTAAATTAATGCTGCTGTATTTGTCTCTGGTTAGGGCTGTAATGGGCTTCAGTAATGCTGCCCCTGAGATCAGCTGTGAAGAGAGATGCTCTGACAGTAGCAGCGTGGCCAGCTTTGTGCCCCCCTCACACCGTCACCCCTCCATCCTCCCTGCTCTGGAGGGACAGACTACACTCTCCACATTCATCAGTGGGAGGGGTGAGAGGCTGTGGCACCTTCACCTCTTCTTTTTCTTCTTCTTCTTTTTTTTTTTGAGATGGAGTCTCACTTTTTCACCCAGGCTGGAGTGCAATGGCATGATCTCGGCTCACTGCAACCTCTGCCTCCCGGGATCAAGCGATTCTCCCGCCTCAGCCTCCTGAGTAGCTCGAAAAAGTCCTTCTGCCCTGTTCTAAAGCTCCAAAAATGTGGACACTGAGGGGGCTGGGGCAGTGGCAATGGGAGTATCTGTGGCAAGCAATCAGGTGGTCCAGGTAGGCTTGCGCTGAGGCTGAAGAAGGGGCAGGCCGGATGCAATGGCTCACACCTGTAATCTCAGCACTTTGGGAGGCAGAGCCGGGTGGATCACCTGAGGTCAGGAGTTCAAGACCAGCCTGGCCAACATGGTGAAACCCTATCTCTACTAAAAATACAAAAAAGTAGCTGGGCATGGTGGCAGGAGCCTGTAATCCCAGCTACTCGGGAGGCTGAGGCAGGAGAATCGCTTGAACCCAGGAGGTAAAGGTTGCAGCAAGCCAAGATCATGCCATTGCACTCCAGCCAGGGAAACAAGAGCAAAACTCCATCTAAAAAAAAAACCAATTGATGTCAGGGTGCCAAAATCGCCTCTGATTGAGAACCACAGCCCTGCAGGGAAGGTAGGGAAATGAGGGTGCATAGGAGGAGTGGGTGACAGAATCCTACAAGACATGCACGTCTTTCCACTCTGTCTCATCTAGCCTGCCCCCAAGATGGCATCTAAAATCTATCAACATTGTTCTAACATAAGTAATAAATGGCCATCTAAGCCTTTGGACTAAACACCAGGAACTCTTCCCTCCAGCAGCCTCCTCCACCCTCTCCCACTCCAGTCCCGCAATGTACCCAGCTCAGCCTCAAGAACCAAAAAGCTAAGAAAGGAGATTCCTTTGGGATTCTCCATTAGCAGAGATGCCCCAGGTGAAGGAGGTTTCAATACATTGAGATTCTCCAAGGAGAAAGAAATTTCTTGCCAAGAGGAGATTTCTGAAAGAAGGAAATTCCAAGTAGGAGGCTATTTTCCAACAGAAGTAGGGCCTCAACACTTCTGACTGAGTGGGCTATTAGAATTTGTCGATATCTTTCTAGTATTCAACTGCCCACATGCCCAGAAGGGGCAGGGCAGGGCAAGGGCTGGTGGAAAACTTCCACATTCTGCTTCCTCGAGCTGGGACAAGAGAAAGCCAGGAAGCACGAGGAGCATTATCTCCCAGGGTTCAAAGTCCTGGTGACAAAGGCAATGACAATGAATTTGCCCAGGGAGAGGGAGGACAGAGGCGAGTCCCCATCCCCTGTGTCCTTTCACCTCTCACTTTAGCCTTCTCAATTTAGAGAACAAACTGTGGGGAAACGATCCTGTGACTTTAACTCTATTTATACATCTCCTAAAACTTTTATGTGGTCCAGAAGAAGGCCTGGCCAGAACATTCCAGTTTACGCAGAGGAAATCAAAGAACATGTTTATAATCACAGGACAAAGCCTGAGCCTAGACATACAACAGGAGCAGGGAAAGGGGATGGGGAGGCACCCCCACCTCCTACTGGATTCGCTATCACAAAATAATTAAAATCCCACCTCCCACCTTTGTAATTCCTCATAATCTGATTTGTGTGTAT
This sequence comes from Pan paniscus, assembly GCF_029289425.2. NCBI lineage: Eukaryota > Metazoa > Chordata > Mammalia > Primates > Hominidae > Pan > Pan paniscus. The sequence continues at coordinate 52,270,012 of NC_073254.2, read as the reverse complement.
GTGTTCGGCTGTATTTCTGCCTCTTGCCAAAGTCTGTTCCTGGCAGAATTTCTGATTTTGGGAAGTCAGTAAAAAGCCATGGTCCAAAAGTACACTCAATCTGGAGAATTGTCCATCAACCAGCTTTGTGTTAGTAGGATGTTTATTTGACCCACGGCTGCTGGGCTTATTAACTTATTGTAATGTGCTGATCCAGATCCAACCGCTCTTGTGCTAAGTCTTTGGACTAATTTTTTTCCTGCTAATTCTGCCATGGTAGGACACCCTAATGCAGATGATAAAGAATCCAGTGATAGAACAGATGGGTGAGCACTTCACATATCTTCACATCGCTCTGTTAGCATGGCAGTGACTTCCAAATACAGCCTTCATCCCTTCCAGGTGTACGGAAGAGCTGCTTTGATCGTTCCATACCGGTAGACACTGTGCACCAGCCTCTCAGGACAGATGGAAAGGAGTGGGTTTAAAGTGCAGTGGCAAGGACTGAAGTTCTGCCCTCAGTGACTCCTCCACCTCCTCTACAGAACCCCTCTTTGTATCGCAGTTTCCCTGGGCCCTTGCCTGCCTGCTCCCTCCTGCCGCAGCCCTCCCTGGGTTGTCCCAGCCTCCCAGCTCCAAATGGAGCCTCATCCTTAGGAGCTGGGCCTGGCATACAAAGTGAACTTCATGGACTCTCTCTCCCTACCGTGTCCCAGGACATGGTCAGGAATAATTGCAGGAGTGTAAGGAATCCAGAATTTCCAGACCCTTGCTGGAGAGCTAAGGTTTGAATCCATGCCATTTTTACTGCAAAGCCCTTTTAGGACAAATAGGATGAAGCAAGACTCTCTGCCCACCATGGCACTGCCCTCCTACCCCGTCTCCACCAGTAGCAGGTGTCCATATCCCCAGCCTTCTCTCCAACAGCCTCCTTCAAGATGGGGGCATTAGCACTCTATTGATGGCACAGAGCTTGGCCACTGTGCCAGCTCCCCCTCTTTGACTGTGATGAATGATGAGTGACTAGAGCGGGGAAGTGTATGTGTGTTTTCTAAGCAGATGAGGGGAGGCGAGGCAGACAGAAACAGGAGGCAGAACGCGAGGCCCAGGTACAATGGTTGACTGATGAAGAAAGAAAGCAATGGGTTGGAAGGAGAAGAGAATCAAAATGGGGCTCTAACAGAGACCAGGGTAGACTGAGAGGAGCCACAGGAGCTGAGTTGATCACCTTGTGCCTGTTTCCTCGAGCATTTAATGGGAACAATAATAGTACCTACTTCACAGGGGTATTGTGAGGGTCAAATGAGCTAATATACCTAAAGTGCTGGAACAGTGATAGTGGCTGGGCCTAGTGGCTCACATCGGTAATCCTAGTGCTTTGGGTTTTTTTTTTTTTTTTTTTTAGATGGAGTCTCACTCTGTCGCCCAGGCTGGAGTGTGCAGTGGTGTGATCTCAGCTCACTGCAACCTCCACCTCCTGTGGTTCAAGTGATTCTTCCGCCTCAGCTTCCCAAGTAGCTGGGATTGCAGGCACTCACCACCATACCCGGCTAATTTTTTTGTATTTTTAGTAGAGATGGGGTTTCGCCATTTTGGCTAGGCTTCATCTCGAACTTCTGACCTCAGGTGATCCACCCACCTCGGCCTCCCAAAGTGCTGGGATTACAGTTGTGAGCCACCGCCCCTGGCCTGTAATCCCAGTGCTTTGGGAGGCTAAGGTGGGAGGATCTGTTGAGGCCAGGAGTTCGAGACCAGCCTGGGCAACATAGTGAGACCCTGTCTCTACAAAAAATAAAAATAAATTAGCCGGGTGTGGTGGTGCATGCCTGTAGTCCCAGGTACTGGGGAGGCTGAGGTCGGAGGATCACTTGAGCCCATGAGGTTGAGGCTGCAGTGAGCCATGACGTGATTGCACCAGTGCCCTCCAGCCTGGGTGACAGAGTGTGAGCCACTGTCTCAGCCAGGATTGGCTTTTAAGGATTATTAAATGCAGGATAGTATTTTAAGCTCTTCTCAGTCATTTACATCCTTGTGAGAATGAGTTTCAACTACTTTCACCAGAGCAGGTTTTAAAGCAGACAAGGGAGAAGGCAAAAGGGTTTGGGACAATTTGGCCTGGGTATGGTTGGCCCTGAAGTAAGGGCTGATAGAGACCTCATGTAGCCAGGACCAGGCATTTTTTTCTTTTTTTTTTTTTTTTTTGAGACAGAGTCTCGCTCTGTCACCAGGCTGGGGTGCAGTGGCGTGATCTTGGCTCACTGAAACCTCCGACTCCCTGGTTCAAGCGATTCTCCTGCCTCAGCCTCCTGAGTAGCTGGGATTACAGGCATGTGCTACCATGCCTGGCTAATTTTTGTATTTTTAGTAGAGACAGGGTTTCACCATGTTGGCCAGGCTGGTCTTGATCTCCTGACCTCATGATCCGCCTGCCTCAGCCTCCCAAAGTGCTGGGATTACAGGCGTGAGCCACCGTACCCGGCCTAGGGTCAGGCATTTTATCCCAGACAGTTTTCTGTGATTGAGCCTGGGCTAGAAGCCAAATAGAAAATGGCACACACCCGAGTCATGCTGTGCATGCATGTGGGGTCAGGGCCAAGGCTCAAACACTCACTTTGGGACACACAGTAAAATCTCCATAACCTGATGAGGGTGAGAAAGAACAGTGCAATGGTTACAAAAGTAATCTGAAACCGTACTGCCTGGATTCAAATCCTGGCTTCTGAATGTGCAACCTTGACTAAGTTAATAAATCACTTTGCCTTAGTGTCCTCATCTGTCAAGTGAGTGTGAGGATAATACCTAATTATAGGGCTGTTTTTGTTGTTGTTTTAGAGATAGGGTCTCACTATGTTGCCCAGGCTGGAGTGTAGTGGTGGTATCATAGCTGACTGTATCCTGTAACTCCTGGACTCAAGCAATCCTCCCACCTCGGCCTCCCAAATAGCTGTAACTACAGACATGCGCCACCATGCCTGGCTTCACGGTGCTGTTTTGAAGACTAAATGAACTCATACACTTAAAATGCTTCTAACAATACCCAGCAACAAATAAGTTCTCCATATGACATGGGTATTTTTTTTTGTTGTTTGTTTGTTTGTTTATTTGAGACAGGGTCTCGCTATGCTGCTCAGACTGGTCTCTAACTTCTGGCCTCAAGCGATTCTTCTGCCTCAGCCTCCCTAGTAGCTGGGGTTGTAGGAGTTCTCCACCATGCCTGGCTATGGCATGGGTCTTATCATTACCATCATTATTCGTACTATTAGTTGTAAGACTCTGAATTGAGAATAAGTACACCTTGATCTCATCTTGGTCTCTGTGGTTCCTCCTCCTTATCACTTACACTCCTGTGGGGCTAGTTACCCAATCCTCTATTATTCCCTAAATTGTTCCCCACTCTTTCCTTCTCCAGGGATGGTCTCCCAGGGACTAAGTTAGTTTACTGTGACCCTGGGATTGGATCAGGGTGCACCTGCCCAGAACTTTGACATTCAGAGGCTCTACCTAGGAATTTGAAATTGAGAGAGGCTGGGCACAGTGGCTCACACTTGTAATTCCAGCACTTTGGGAGGCCGAGGTGGGAGGATTACTTGAGCCCAGGAGTTGGAGACCAGCTTGGGCAACATAGTGAGACCCCGTCTCTAAAAAAAAGGTCAAGTGTGGTGGTGCATGCCTGTAGTCCCAGTTACTTTGGAGCAAAGGTGGAAGGGTCGTTTGAGCATGGGAGGTAGAAGCTGCAGTAAGCTGTGGTTGTACTATGCACTCCAGCCTGGGTGACAGAGTGAGACCCTGCCTCAAAAAAAAAAAAAAAAAAAGAAAAAAGAAATGGAGAGAAAGAGAGCGCGAGAAAGCTGTCTGTAGGGGGCCTGAGTCAAACTCAACCTGAGGCTGGTCCTATAATCTAAGCTCATTTTGGGCAAAGACTATGTATTTTGGGGCCAAGTTGTGATGGTATCTTTGGATTCCACAAGACACTCCTCTGTCTTTATAATAATACATTTCCCTCTTTGTCCTTAAGTTAGTTTCTATTGCTTGCAAGCAGAGTTCTAACAAACATTCTTAAGTGTGTGTGTAATCGTATTCTCTGTTATATTGACAGTTTGCCAGTCTGACTCCCATGGCCTGGGCACTGCTTGAGGGTCATGACTGTACCCTCTATTTCTGTATTCCCAGTGCTCAGCATGGTGTTGCACACACAGCAGATGCTCAGTACTGTACTGAATGAGTACAGACATTGGGGTGGGGAGAGAGGACAGGTATTTATTAGCACATGCTATGAATGCCATGCTCTTTTTGTATGTTACCCTCCTTGATCCTCCTCAGAGAATTACTATTAAAATGTTATCTCCATTTTACAGACCAAGAAACTGAGACTTAGAGGGTATATTAGGAATAGGTTCTGTTGTAAGTATCAAAGGCCCTGAGATAAGTTTATTTCTTACTTAAGTGAAAGTCCAGAGGTGAGCTGTCCAGGTATTGCAGCTCTGCCGCATCAAGTCCTTTGGGCTCATTGCTCCACCGTCTCTAGGACGTGCCCCTTGTTATCATGGTCCAAGATGGTAGTTAGAGTTCCAGCCATCATGTTTGTTCCAGGTAGAGATAAAGGGAGAATGAAGAAGGGAGCAAAGGGTGAATGACTTTTTTTTTTTTTTTTGACAGAGTCTTGCTCTGTCGCCAGGCTGGAGTGCAGTGGCACCATCTTGGCTCACTGCAACCTCCACCTCCCGAGTTCAAGGGATTCTCCTGCCTCAACCCCCTGAGTAGGTGGGATTACAGGTGTGTGCCACCATGCCCAGCTAATTTTTGTATTCTTAGTAGAGACGGGGTTTCACCATATTGGTCAGGATGGTCTTGATCTCTTGACCTCGTGATCCACCTGCCTCGGCCTCCCAAAGTGCTGGGATTACAGGCGTGAGGCACCTCGTCTGGCCAGGTGCATAACTTTTAAGGAAGCTTTGCTAAAGCTGCCACATGGTACTTCTTCTTATGTCCCATTGGCCAAAATTTTGTTATATGTTCACTAAGGGAATCTGGGAAATGTCTTCTGGGTGGTCATGTGCTAAGGCAAAATTTGGAGGTTCTATTTTTTAAATTTTAATTTTAATTAATTAATTAATTTTTATTTTATATTTTTTGAGATGGAGTCTCGCTCTGTTACCCAGGCTGGAGTGCAATGGCACAATCTTGGCTCACTGCAACCTCCACCTCGTGGGTTCAAGTGATTCTCCCACCTTGACCTCCTGAGTAGCTGGGACTACAGGTGTGCACCAACATACCCAGCTAATTTTTATATTTTTAGTAGAGACATGTTTTTGTCATGTTGGCCAGGCTGGTCTCGAACTCCTGACCTCAAGTGATCCGCCTGCCTCAGCCTCCCATAAATTTTCATTTTTAAAGAGGGAATCTCGCTGTGTTGCTCAGGCTGGACTCAAACTCCTGGGCTCAAGTGATCCTTCCACCTCAGCCTCCCAATGGGCTGGGATTACAGGTATGAGCCACCACACCCAGCCAAATTTGGAAGTTCTATTGCTGTGGAAGAAGAGAGGCAACCCTAGCAGTCTTTGCCACAGAGAGGTTAGGTAACCTAGCTAAGGCCACACAGTGGAGAATTCGCCAAAGCTGGGACTCAAGCCCATCTCTATGAGACACTTCTAATCAAAAGGATAGGGCAAGGTATTTACAACTTTTTAAAGAGAGGGTAGAGTATGCTAGGAGTTGGAGATAGGAGAGTTCTGAGGTTAAGATCAATAGGAACTTGCGCATCAGAATGCACATACTGAGTCAGGTCCCACAGGGGTGGATTATCTCTCCTTGAGGGGCTGGCAAATACGCGTGATGTCACTAGTTGTAGAGGAAGAGGTTGGGGTAAGTCTCCTAGAAGGACTTAGGTCACTTCTTGGGCAACAGCTTCAAGAGGCAGAATCCTGTAGCCCGGGTTCAGCCAGGCCCCCAGGGAGGACCTGGGAGGGAGCATAGTTTCCTCGTGACAAGACAGTTTGCAGCAGCACTCCAAGGTGGCCCAGTGCTGGGCTATGGAGAGGGCTTATCAGCTGCGAATAGGAAACTGCTGCATTTCGCTCCTAGAATTTAGCCTCAATCACTTCTTCAGTAAAGGCTTTCAGGCTTAACCCTTTGGGATTGGGCAGGGTTCTGTTCTCCTGAGGGGACCCTCCAGTCAAGGGGAGGCACTCTGGCACCAGCAGGGACAAGAAGCAGAGAGCCAGGGAGGGTGTAGCCTAGGCCAGCAGAGGCAAAAGCATTTCCTGCCTAAAGCTGGGTGCAATGAGAAGTGTGGGTGCTGAAGATCGAGGGTGCAAGGATGCGCAGATGATGCTGGACAGCTGCTGAATGGGAAGTCTTGGTTCCAGCAGTCTTACATCCTCTTTCAAGTTCTCCCACCACCCTCTGCCTCCAAAAGCATTAACGGTAGTATTTCTAGCTATGTGGCTTTGGGCACAGCAGTTTATCGTGAGCATCAGTATCCATCTGTACATATCTGAGCCTCAGTATCCTCATCTATGTAATGGGCAAAAATACTATTTTGAGGTAGGAATACAGGTTACCTAAAGGGCAGCCTTGACTGGGGCAAAGCATAGGGGATGCTGGAAATGCTCTGTATCTTGATGTGGAGGGCGGTTACACAGGTGTACATACATTTAAAGATTCATCCGGCTGTATGTGCACTTAAGATAAGGGCACTTTACTAACATGTAAGTTACAGCCCAATATAAAAGTTAACAAATAGGCCAGGCGCAGTGGCTCATGCCTGTAATCCCAGCACTTTGGGAGGCCGAGATGGGTGGATCACCTGAGGTTAGGAGTTCGAGACCAGCCTGGCCAACATGGTGAAACCCCATCTCTACTAAAAATACAAAAAAAAGAAAAAAGAAAAAAAAAGAAATAGCCATACGTGGTGGCAGATGCCTGTAATTCCAGCTACTTGGGAGGCTGAAACAGAAGAATCACTTGAACCTGGGAGGTGGAGGTTGCAGTGAGCTGAGATCACGCCATTGCACCCCAGCCTGGGCGACAAGAGTGAAACTCCATCTCAAAAAAAAAAAAAAAAGTTAACAAACAGAAAAGATGCCCCTCATTCTCAAGTCCATCCTAAAAGGTGATTGTGAGGGCTACAGGGTTGGTGAGAGAGAAACATTTCGCACAGGGCCTGCCTGGCACCGCGGTGTTCTCTCATCCCCTATCTGCACCTGGGATGGATCTGCAAGATGTAATCTCAAGAAAAGTAGTTGCCCTAAGTCCTCCGGGTGAACAAAACTGGAGTATGGCTAACTACCAGGGAGATTTCTCTGACACGCAAATTAAGGTATAAACACAAATGAGGGATGAGACGTCCTGGTTTTAGGCAGGAGAGGTATCATCATTTCTGTTTTGGAATTAGCTGAGGCACAGAGGGTGGCCAGGGTGTAGGAGGCCCAGGAAGTCAGGCCCCTGACTCCCAGTCCAGTGCTCTTCCCAGAACTGGAGTCCCCCAGATGGCCAGGATGTCAGGCCTGGCTCCCCCCGCCCCCATGTGGCCAGCCTGGGAACTCTCCAGTTGCAGTGCTGCCAGGACTGCCTGTGCACAGATGGGCGAGACAGGCTGCCCCTCCTCCCTGTAACTCTGCACTCGATGACAACATGACAACTCAGTAATGAGTCATCCCAAAGAATGAATGAGCTGGAGAACAAACCCCGCCTTCTGGAGGCGGGGGCAGGAATCCCAGAGTGGCTCCCCTGCCTGGCTGCTGCATATTCTTTGCAAACTTGCTTGTCCAGCCCCTGGGTCTACAGGAGAACAGGGATGACAGTGTTATCTCCCAGGTGCCCTGGCTGACCTCTTGATCCAGCCACTATGCCCAGCCCCCAGAGCCCCTACATTTGATAGTCCCAGCGAGTCTTCCATTCCTTGACCAAATGGTTCCCCTACCCTCCCTTAGGCACCTGCTCCCAAGTCCTCTTTCTCTTTCCAGCAGCCCCTTTCTCCCTGCTCCCTGACATGTACTCTCTAACTCAACCTGATTGTCTACTGGGCCCAAACTCTCCTGGCTGAGGTGAGAGCCTGTCAGCGGATCATTCATTACTGATACCCAGCAACCCCATTGTCCCCCACAAGCTGGTTTCTCCATCCCAATAAATCCCACTTGGTAGCCAGTCTAAATCAAGGCTTGAAAGCAATCTTAGTGTGAATTTCTGGATCTATTTGTTCACTTATCCATTCAACCCTTCAATAAGCATGTATTGAGTGGCCCCTGTATGCCAGGCATTATGGGGGATACTAGAGGTATAAAGACACAAAGCACCATCATAGTCCCTAATTTGGCACCCCAAACTGTTCCTTTTTACTCTTTCCTCCTTCCCTTCAAAAGCTCTGTTTCTGAGTTTTTCAGCTTACTAGCTATGTGACCTTGAGCAGAAAACAAACTAGAAAAAAAAAACCATTATTATAGATGCCAAGTGCTATGCAAGGTGATTTACATCTGTTATTTAATTCTCCTGACAACACTGCGAGGTAAATATTATTATCCCCATTTTTCTAGGTGAGGGAATGGAGGGTCAGAGAACTTAGTTAAACTTGTCTGAGACCACACAGTTAACAGCTGGCAGAGCCATGGTTTGAACCCAGGTCACTCCACCTCCCCAAATCTGTTTCCTCATCTGTAGACTAAATCTGTGCCATACATAAAATCCAGGCTAGGTACAGGCTAGCGGGTTTAGAAACCCTTTCTGCTTCCCCCCCCCCAGGTTCATGGCGAAGACCTTGGTCAGGGCTTCAGCTGTGCCGTGCATGGCACGAAGACCCAAGACTGTATTTGGAGGCTTCCAGGGCCGGTCCAGGGGGTCCTGAGGCTGTCCTCTTCTCCCACAGATACGTTCATGATGCAGCGTTGTAGTAATCTCATCCCAGCATGGCACAACCCAGTGGAAGGAGGTGGAAATGGTATGTTGCCATTTATTTTAAAAGTCAAAAATGTGTCTCAAAATAATGTTAATGAATTATTCAAATGACAGGTACAAGGATGCTCACAGCAGCTTCATTAAGAATAGCTAACAAGGCTGGGCATGGTGGCTCATGCCTGTAATCCCAGCATTTTGGGAGGCCGAGGTGAGTTGATCACCTGAGGTCAGGAGTTTGAGACCAGCCTGGCCAACATGGTGAAACCCCATCTCTATTAAAAATACAAAAAATTAGCCAGACGTGGTGGCAGGCACCTGTAATTCCAGCTACTTGAGAGGCTGAGGCAGGAGAATCGCTTGAACCCAGGAAGTGGAGGTTGCAGTGAGCCAAGATCATGCCACTGCACTCCAGCCTGGGCAACAGAGTGAGACTCTGTCTCCAAAAAAAAAAAAAGAAAGAAAGAAAAGAAAAAGAATAGCTAACGAATGGAGACAACACAAGTGTCCACCAACAAGAAGTTAAATAAATAAACTGTGATTGGGCCAGGCACAGTGGCTCATACCTATAATCCCGGCACTTTGGGAGGCTGAGGCAGGTGGACTGCTTGAGCCCAGGAGTTTCAGACCAGCCTGGGCAACATAGTAAAACCCCATCCCTACAATTTTTTTTTTTTTTTTGAGATGGAGTCTCACTCTGTTGCCCAGCCTGGAGTGCAGTGGCATGATCTCGGCTCACTGCAACCTCTGCCTCCCGGGTTCAAGCGATTCTCCTGCCTCAGCCTCCCAAGTAGCTATGATTACAGGAGCGTGCCACCACGCCTGGCTAATTTTTGTATTTTTAGTAGAGATGGGGTTTCACCATGTTGGCCAGGCTGGTCTCTAACTCCTGACCTCAGGTAATCTGCCCCCCTTGGCCTCCCAAAGTGCTGGGATTACAGGCGTGAGCCAGTGCGCCTGGCCTACACATTTTTTTTTTTTTAAATTAGCCGGGTGAGGTGGCATGCGCCTATAGTCCTAGCTACTTGGGAGGCTGAGGTGGGAAGATCATTTGAGGTCGAAGCTGCAATGACCTATGGTTGTGCCACTGCCCTCCAGCCTGGGTAACAGAGCAAGACCCCATCTCAAAAAAAAAAAAATCAAAATTAAAAAGTTGTGATACATACATGTATATATATTTACACAATGAAGCACTACTCAGTAATGAAAATAATTCCTATAACCACATGCAACAACATGGATGAATCCCACAGACGTGATATTGAATAAAAGTAACCAGGCACAACAAAATCACATACAGTGTGATTCCATTTATATGAAGTCCAAGAAGAGACCATATTAATTTATGGCAATAGAAATCATAACTGTGGCTACCTTTTGGGGGGTGTTGACTAGGAAGGGGCATATACATTTTGAGGAGCTGGAAACGTGGAAATGTTCTCTGTCTTGATCTGGGTGATGGTTACATGAAAGTACACACATGTAAAAACTAATTGAGCTGTACTGTTGAGCCTTATGCACTTTACTGCATATATGTTATATATCAAGAAAAAAAATAATGGTAATGTTTCCTAGGGTGTTACATGTATCTTGCTGCTCCCCCAGATCCCCTGTGCACACTCTCAGCCATGGCCACCTGAAGCAGGATGGGTAAAGGAAAGCTTTGCCTAAGAAAAGGGCAGGGAGTGCTGAGCAGGTGGACAGCAGTGGCTCTCAGAGAGGGCAGGATGGACACTTACTTGTTCCAGACTCCAGCCCCTTTCTAGGAGCAGGTGGGTGCCCTTTTTCCCCAACCATCCCCTAAGTCATCAGTAAGGAATGTTGCCCTGGGCATGCTGGTTTGTGCTCTGGGATTCTCTCCAGACACACTGAACAAATGGCACCACCCATGCCCCCATCCAAAGAATGAGCTGCCATATTTCTTTCAAGAAGAGGTGGTGTTCGAGGCCCTTGCTGGCTCTTTATCTCGTTCAAACCTCCAGGGTTTACCACAGTTTACTGCTGAGGAAACAAGTCCTGAGGGTTGAGGAGCTTGTAGAAGATCCCCTGGTGAGTTAGCTGAGAGCTGGTGTTAGAGCCAGCCCTCCTCTCTCCTGGACTCCCTAGGTTGGAGTAGGAGTTTGGTTTGGGGACGGGCTTCTCCGCTAATCTGGTGACCAAAGCCATGGCATATCAGCATGGGTACCCACGTATGGGAAGGAAGACAGGAAGATGTGTGTAGTCACTGGGCTGGTTATGGGGGTGTATGGAGTCCTTCGAAAGTTTTGTCTTTCCCCACATCGCTCCCCAGGGGAGAAGAAACTTGGAAGCTTTCCTTCTTTTCTGTGTCCACGACACCACCTTCCTTACCCTTCCCCCACCCCACAGACCTCTGCTGGCCACCCTGAGAAGGGCTGAATCCTTTCAGTACAATTTTCCATGTGGTTTTTGCTTTAAGACAATTTCCCATGTTTAGTAGCTGGCTGGGAGTGCAGAGGGTAGATGTTAATGCAGTGGAGACCTGGGGTAAGAGGCAGCAATGGAGTGAGGGGGGAGCAAGGAGGGGTGGACTGCTTGCACTTGATGTGATGCCCTGCAGAACTACGATTATTAGTCCCAGTTCAAGGGAAAGAACACACACAGTTCCTCTACTATGTGGGAAAGAGAGAACAGAGTCCCTGCCCTCTAGCCAGCCCTGAGGTACCATGAGAACAGACCACCAACAAATCGTAGCTCCGCCCTTTCCTTTATTATACAATGAAGTACTACTCAGTAATGAAGAGAATTCCTGTAACCACATGCAACAACATGGATGAATCTCACAGACATGGTATTGAGTGAAAGTAAACAGGCACAACAAAATCACATACAGTGTGATTCCATTGATCTGAGAACTTTACTTCTGGGAAGTTCTCTCTGCTATCTAACTTCCATCCCTCCTGTTTGAGTTTCTTCCCAGCCCTCTGTCCTCAGAGGAAGTGGAGAGCCAGCAGGATGGCCCTCCTGTCAGCCTTGGCAGGAGTGAAGGACTTTAGACTTGATCTGTACAGTGGAGCAGGGAGGTAAATGACACTCTCTCTAGGCCCCACTTCCCTGCCTTTCTTCTGAGCCCCGAGACAGCTCTACCAGACCCTCCTCACTTAGGGAAGACTCACCTGGCTGCTGTCTGCACCAACCCCTAGGGTCCACCTCAGATCTGGGATGGCACCTGGGACAACCTGGGCATCTCAACTAGGGTGACTGGTGGCTGGACATCCCAGGAGGAGTGGGTGGCAGTGGCAAGTTGCTCCAAACCAAACCCATAATTCCACACTCCAGGGTGTCCAGGCCACCCCTTTATTTTTATCATTATTATTTTTTTTTTTTGAGAGAGTCTTGCTCTGTCACCCAGGCTGCAGTGCAGTGGCACAATCTGAGCTCACTGCAACCTCCACCTCCCAGGTTCAAGCAATTCTTGTGCCTCAGCGTCCCAAGTAGCTGGGATTACAGGTGCGTGCCACTGCGCCCAGCTAATTTTTTTTTCCTTTTTTTGTAGAGATGGGGGTTTCACCATGTTGGCCAAGCTGGTCTTCAACTCCTAAGCTCAAGTGATCTGCCTGCCTCATCCTCCCAAAGTGTTGGGATTACAGGTGTGAGCCATCACGCCCAGCCCCAATTAATTATTAAATATTTCCCACTTAGTGTTAATCATGTCTTTCTACTCCTATCTCCACTCACCCAGCTCTTCTCAGAGACAATCACCTTATCAGTTTCTTCAGTCTGCTTGTGAAGATATTATGTACAGATCCATAAATACACGTATATTCTGTTTTATACAAACACACACTGTCCTGAATTCTTTTTTTTTTTTAGACAGGGTCTCACTCTGTTACCCAGGCTGTAGTGCAATGGCGCGATCTTGGCTCACTGCAACCTCCGCCTCCTGGGTTTAAGTGATTCTCCTACCTCAGCCTCCCGAGTAGCTTGGATTACAGGCTTGCGCCACCACCCTTGGCTATTTTTTTATTTTTAGTAGAGATGGGGGTCTCACCATGTTGGCCAGGGTGGTCTCAAACTCCTGACCTCAAGTGGTCCGCCTGCCTTGGCCTCCCAAAGTGCTAGGATTACAGACATGCGCCACCGTGCCCAGCCTGTCCTGAATTCTTGACAGTGTGTTGTGGTGGTGGCTCCATGTCAGCACACATCAAGCTTTCCTCGCTTGTTCCCTTGAATGGATTATAACACGTACATGCAGCACCTACTAAGTGCCAGGCACTGTGCGTTTGCTGAGCAGTGAGGTTGTAACAACAAACCAGCCAAAGTTACTGCCTTCCTGGGGTTTACAGTCAGGGAGACAAAGATAAGAACACAGACAGGTGCCTTTGTCTCCTGGTAAGTTTTATAACGGGAGAACCAGAAAGGCAGAGGAGTGTTGGGAAAGGATCCCGAGGGAAGTGACAGTACAGCGAGGCTGGGAATCCGCCAGATGGGGCCCGAGTGGGCAGGCAGGAGAATTTCAAGTTGAGGGAACTTGCACAAGGCGCAGACATAAGACGCTATGATTCAATACGGGGAAGCGTGGGGGGGCTGATGGCCCTCCTGTCAGCCTTGGAAGGAGTGAAGGACTTTAGACTTGATCCATGCAGTGGAGAGCATCCAGCGGGCTCAAGTGTGAGTGACGTGATCGGGCTCGTGTTTTGGAAAGATCCCGGTGGCTGCTGTGCGGGAGGAAGATGGATGGGATGAGGGGCCGCAGATGCAGCAGGGAGGCCAGCTGGGCACTCCAGCCGTAGGCCTTGCCACTCACCTCGCCGGCTTGGCAGCCCACCCGGCCGTTCCCATGTGGGCTTGGGGTAATCATAGCCTTTTCTGGCCACATTGCCTCACCTCCAAAATGAAGCAGGGAGACGGATTCACTCAGCCCACAGCTCACTCATGACCTCAGCCTCCTGCTGGGTAGACCCAGGAGTCATCCTGGGTCCCCCGTCCCTGCCTGCCCACCTCTCCAGACACCTTTTCCTACCTGGATGCTTTTATGCAGACTCTGCGCTCCCCTGCCACCAACGCTGTAGCCCCTCATCTCTTCCCAGTACTTCAGTGCTGGCCCCTGTTCATCACTCAGCCAGCTCCTCTCCTCCTCCCTCTTCCAGTCTTGCAGGTCAGCTCCTGTTCAGGAAGCCACTCCCTCTCTCCTGGTGGTTATTCAACCACTTCTTAGGGTCCCTGTTCCATCCAGGTTTCTCTGGCTCCCCAGCTTATGTCTGGGTCCAAGGACGCCCAACTTGGTACCTCTTATGAACAGGAACTGGTGTCTCTCCTATTAGGAATTGTTTTTCCAAGACTGGGGGTTCTCTCTTCCTAAAGTCTCCAGTCTCTATGGGACTGAGATGGCCTTTCCCAAAGCTTCCAGGAGAACATCTCATCTGGTGCTAGTTTCTGTCCTCCACTTTGCTTTGTGCCTGGAAGGCTGACCTCTACGACTGCATCACTGGACTCTCTTGCCCTCTGGCTTTTAGCTGGATGCAGGCAATGGGAGGCACTGCTGTAGATCTGAAGGCAGGAGGAGATAAAGCCCGGGGCGTCTATCCACCCCCTCCCTTGCTGCCAGGCGGCAGTTTGGGCAGCGGCTGCATTTCTCTACCAAGGCTGTAGGCTGCAGCTCCTGTTGCGGGGGCTGCCAGCTCCCATGGCCACAGCTCCCGCCCTTTCCCTCTCCTCCTAGGATGGTAGCCACCCTGGGTGCTTTATCATAGTTTCCTTAAAGCTGCCCCCCACCTCTGTAAATAGCCTCTTCATTTATGCCCCTTCAATGAAACCTTGGCGTGTTTCCTGTGTTCCCTGCCAGAACTGACTGATACATTCCTCAACCCCCCACCGCCTCCCTCTCCCTCCACCCTCTTGTGGGGCGGGAGAGTTTGTAGATCTCCCTTGGTCACTGGTGATTCTTCCCTTTGAGCTTGCACAAGTTGCTTATGCTCTCAGTTTCCTGTTGGGAAAAGTGGGAATAATTGTCCGACTTCATTCCCGGGATGTTTGCAAGGATTCAACGCGTGCTCGCGAGTCGCGTGCCTGGCACAGTGCCTGGCCTACGGCAGAGCCTCGGTAACCGTCGGCTCCTTCCCCTTGCGGAGGGGCTTCCTCCCCACACCTGCCTGGAGCTGACCTGGGGAGAGCGCGCGCTCTGAGACGGGAACGTCGGGACAGAGGGAGTGCTCCTGAGGACAAATCCTGTTTAAAACCACACCTGTGACTGCATTAACCGAGAGAGTGCCTCTCCACGCTTCATTTGCCTTTTAAATGAAGAGTGGGATGGGCTGTGAGTGGGGGGTCTGCTCATTACAGGAGGACAGAAGAGGCTGCGCGCCCTCCCCAGGCCCACGCTGTCCGCCATTAGCGCAGCCCGGCCCGGCGCTGCTCTCACATTAGCCTTCAGGAATAAAAAGAATGATTTCGTAAGTCAAGAATAATTATTTCGACCAGCTTTCCTCCTCAGCTCGCTACTGCGCCGCCTGGGCTGCGTGTGCTGGCTGACAAATTAATTTCTATTATTTATATTGGGCTAGAGAGGAAGCACAGCCCGGGGAAGGGGGGAGCAGGGGGCCTGGGGGAGAAATGAGAGATGGAGATGGAGAGACAGGGGCAGGGAGGTGGAGACAGAGCAGCACAGGGAGGGGCGGAGAGGATGGGAAATGCAGAGACAGAAGAAGGGACGGTGCCTGGAGGAGGATGAAGGAGCCGAGGGGCAGGCTGGGTGAGCTCCGGACTTGGAAGGGCTGGGCCTGGGCCCTGGGGGTGTGGGCATCGGCTCTGTTTCCGCTCCTCTGGGGCGGGCACACAAGCCGGCTGGAGTCAGCTTCTCCATGAAGATCTGCCAGGGAGCCGGCCTCCCCATCCTCCGCATTTGGGACATGCTCTGGCATATCATTGAGCACTCAGGGCGAATGCTCTTCAGGACCCATCAAAATGCACAGAAATGTCTCTCTCCCGGCCTCCCAGCCTCCTGCCATCCCCAGGCCTCCTCCCGGGAAGCCTAAGAAGGTCTCATTGAACTCACCCCACCCAATTCAAAACCAGGGGCGGCTTGGAGAAAACGTGCCCCTACCCACGAGTTGCCGGGTGGACACAGGAAGCAGAGCTGCTAGCAGGGTGTGCTGCTGGGGACTGGAAGCTCACACCCCTGTCCCTGAGCAAAGACTCAGGACCTGTGCCTTCAAAGGGATAGTGGGCAGGGTCGGCCTCCCCAGCCCCACTTCCTGCCAGGATGCACAGCCGGAGTTAACTGAGCTACCCGAATCTTAGACCTGCATCTTTTAAAATGATATATATGAGACATTTATTTATTGACTTTCTCTTCTGTTAAGAAAAATCTTAAGGGTACAGCGGGATGAGTTTTTACATAGTATACACACACTCACATAACACTAACCACTTAGATCAAGATAAAGCACTTCCAGCACCCCCAGAAGTCCCCTCATACCACAATCACCATGAGCCCAAGCTCATCCCCTCATCACCTTAAGGTAATGATTATTTTTATTTATTTAGTTTTTTTGCCAGAGTCTTGCTCTGTCGCCCAGGCTGGAGTGCGTGGCGCGATCTCGGCTCACTGCAACCTCCGCCTCCTGGGTTCAAGCGATTCTCCTGCCTCAGCCTTCCAAGTAGCTAGCTGGGATTACAGGCACCCGCCACCATGCCTGGTTAAGTTTTGTATTTTTTGTAGAGATGGAGTTTCGCCATTTTGGCCAGGCTGGTCTCGAACTCCCAACCTTCAGCAATCCACCTGTCTAGGCCTCTCAAAGTGCTGGGATTGGCCAGGTGCCAATAATCCCAGCACTTTGGGAGGCTGAAGTGGGCGGATCACGAGGTCAGGAGATCGAGACCATCCTGGCCAACATAGTGAAACCCTGTCTGTACTAAAAATACAAAAATTAACTGGGTGTTATGGCGCGTGCCTGTAATCCCACCTACTGGGGAGGCTGAGGCACGAGAATCGCTTGAATCCAGGAGGTGGAGCTTGCAGTGAGCTGGGGTCGCGCCGCTGCACTCCAGCCTGGCGACAGAGCGAGACTCTGTCTCACAAAAAAAAAAAAAAAAAAAAAAAGTGCTGGGATTACAGGCCTGAGCCGCTGCGCAGGGCCAAGGTAATTATTATTCTGACCCCTACCACCACAAATTAGTTTTGTTGGTGAACTTCATATAAATAGAATCATGTAGTATATATCTTTTTATGTTGGCTTCATTTGCTCAACTTATGTCTATTGTCCATGTTGCTGTTTGTATCGGTAACTCATTATTTTTCACTGCTATAGAGTACTCCATCATATGAACGTTCCACAAGTCATTCAACCCTTCTCCTGCTGATAGGTAGCTGGATTTTTTTTTTCAGTTTTTGGCTACTATGAATAAAGCTTCATGAACATTCTAATACCTGTAACATTCTGCACATTAAGAACAGTGTGACCTTGGGCAAGGTGCCTAACTTCTCTGAGCCACATTTTTCTCATCTCTAAAATGGGAGGGAGGGAAGGTATTAGCTATCACATTAGGAAATCATGAGGGTTAAATGGGATAACACATGCAAAGTGTCCAACACAGTGCCAGCAGGTGCTTAATAAATGTCATTTCTTCTATCCCCATAATCTGTGGGAAGCTGGGAAAGAAGGTTGCTATATAGAATTTCCAGCCTGGGACCTGAGGTCAGAAAGACATCTCAAAAACAACCACCACCGAATCAGCTGGGCATTGTGGCAGGTGCCTGTAATCCCAGCTACTCGGGAGGCTGAGGCAAGAGAATCACTTGAGCCCGGGAGGTGGGGGTTGCAGTGAGCCGAGATCGCACCACTGCACTCCAGCCTGGGCAACAGAGTGAGACTCCATCTCAAAAAAAAAAAAAAAGCAATCACCACCACCACAAAGTAATATTAAGAGTACCCATGACCATTTCTCCAGCACTCCCATGGCTGGTACTGTGCTGCAGAATTATATTGTCGTTTCTCCAATCTGTGAATCATCTGCATCTGTGGCAATAGGCAGCATCTGTGGCTGCTCCCTGAGACTTGATTCTCTGTGGCCTTTCAGGCTTCCTCGAGCATCAGATCAGATTCCCATCTCAAAGATGTGGGGGAGGCCGGGCGTGGTGGCTCACATCTGTAATCCCAACACTGTGGGAGGCTGAGGTGAGCAGATCACGAGGTCAAGAGATCGAGACCGTCCTGGCCAACGTGGTGAAATCCCGTCTTTACTAAAAATACAAAAATTAGCCGGGCGTGGTGGTGTGCACCTGTAGTTCCAGCTACTCGGGAGGCTGAGGCAGGAGAATCACCTGAATCTGGGAGGCAGAGCTGGCAGTGAGCTGAGATCGCGCCGCTGCACTCCAGCCTGGCAACAGAGCGAGACTCTGTCTCAAAAACAAACAAACAAAAAAAACAAGATGGGGAAACTGAATCCCAGAATACTTTAAAAGATTTGCTGCAAATCACTCTGTCCATTTTGATCAGTTATTTACTGAAAGTAAAACACGTCTCTTTCACTCCTGGGCCTTCTCACACCCAGCAGAGGGTCTAGCTCAGGGTGGGTGCTCCTGTTTGTAGAATAGGTGGAAACTGCAGCCCTCTGTGCCCGATCCTTCCTTTTGGGCAGCCTTTATCAGGAAAGTATGGCTGCTGTCCACCACCCCACTCTGCACCTGATTTCTCACTGAGAGAGGCCTCTTTGGCCTTAAACTGCTGTGACAAACAACGGAGAGCTTTACAGCCTGTCCTGAAAGTGAAAGAGGTCTGGTTCAATGTACTAAAGAACCCCAGCATCCTGGGATGATGGGAAACTCCCAGGGGTCATCCCATTTGGCCTCTGGCCTGGGGGTCAGTCCCAACTGGATCAGTGGCCTGCCTGCCTTCCAAAGCCCTTGGAGAAAGGGCTGCCTTTCCCCATGTTAGGGATGGAGGTAGAGGAGACCTGAGGTTAGGAGGCTGCAGCCGACTGCAGTTCAGCTTGTCCCGCTGCCTGGGTGGCCTCGGGCAAATCACTCAGCCTCTCTGGACCTTGCTTTCCTTGTCTAGGATAGGTCCTTTCTAGCTAAGGGGAGTACTTTGGAAGAGAGGCAGGAGCCGCTTCACTCCACTTCAGAGATTTGGTGGGGGGTGTAGTGGGGAAGCAGTTCAGGCTGCAGTAGTTCCGCTCAGGGCCCTGGGCTGCTCTCCTCCCTTCCTGCAGCCATTTGGAGGAGGGGCCACTAACTGTGAGGTGGAGGGCTGCTAATGAGCCCCCTATGGACCTCAGAGACAGCGCTGATGGCACTAAAGGACTTCCCTGAGTTTCCTTAAAAGCCCTGATGGCAGAGAAGCCTCCATTAGCAGGAGGATTAATTATCAGACAGATCTTGGCCACTCCCAAGGTGCCCCTAGCTGCCCTTGC
The DNA here is from genome assembly GCF_029289425.2 of Pan paniscus. Taxonomy (NCBI): domain Eukaryota; kingdom Metazoa; phylum Chordata; class Mammalia; order Primates; family Hominidae; genus Pan; species Pan paniscus. The sequence continues at coordinate 52,250,776 of NC_073254.2, read as the reverse complement.
TGCGCCCTCAAGTCAGAGAGGATGGAGTTTGGATGTTCCCACCTATGACCTGCCCTATCTGATCCCAGGTGAGAGAGCAGGGACAGGAGATGGGGGTCTGTGGGTCTGGGCCTGGAGGAAATAGCAGGGAGACAGAGGGACAGGGGATGGGGGCAGGGGGAGGGGCCTGTAGGGAGTGATTGCAGAGAGACCCCCAGAAGAATGTAAAGTAAATGCAAAATATGCAAACCATTAGTGATTAGTTGTGGGTCAATTACTCAGGTCCTCTGAGTCATAAGTTGGCAGCTGTGCACTCCAAGCCTATGATTGGGCCCAGGGGAGGGTCAGCTGGCATGACCTTGGGGGGCCTGGCCCAGGACCTCCAGCCCCTCAGGTCACCAGCCCTTCTGGGCAGCCTCCCAGGCCACCACCCCTGGGCAATAAGGGATCCAGGCAGCTGGAGGATCAGAGAAACCTGTTCATGCTACAAACCGCCCCACCTGCTCCAGAGCACAGGCAGCCCTCAGCCCCAAGACGGCCATGCCAAGCTCACCCACTGAGGGTACTGGGGCCAAGTCTCTTCTCTCCCCTCCCCTTTCATGGTGTGCAAATTTCCCTTCTTCCCTCCCCCTCCACCCTACCCTTTTCCCTCTGGCCTCTCAGCCTCTGTCTGAATAGCCCCACTTCCTCCCTCTCTCCACCTGTTAATGATTCCCAGTGACCTTGCCTCAGTACCTCGGATGGGAAATACCAACTTCAATGCCTTTGTGCCTCAGTCACTTAATTTGCACCTGGTTCTCATTTGACACATTCAGAGGGCTCAGCCAGCCCTGGGGCAGGGAGGGAGAAGGGAGACCTGCTCCATCACCTCACTTCATTGAGAATGCCGGCAGCTGCTGATGGGAGCTGCCAGTCATGCCTGCCTCTGAGGGCAGCTTGTCCATCTTGCTGCCTCCCACCAGGCCATGCTGGGCACATAAGGAGGGCTTTCCATGCTGGCAGGACCCAGGGAGATCCCATCACCTTCTGAATACCTGAGCCTGCCCCCAAGACCACTTGAGGGGGAAAATTCTTCCTGGGGTCTCTGCCACGGCAGGGAGAGAGAAGTAAATTAATCAATACTGTATTTGCCAAGTCCCTGCCATGTGGCTGGCAGTACTCTGGGTACAGTGCTATAAAATGAAGTGAAAGAGTGGGCACAATGTATTCAGAGAAACCACCTTTTCTGAAACCCCCTTCCTCAATGCGCCCTGCCAGCAAGACGAGGTCTGTAGGCCTGTGGGCCTGAGTGGGGAACTCCATCTCTGGGGCATTCTCTGGGAAAGTGAGGGGCCCCTGAAGCAGGTGGTGAGGGAGACCCAGAGGATAGAAGGAGGAGGCATCTGGCCCAACCTTTGCCCCAGGGGATGGGGTGGCAGGAGCCTTAACCAGTGACACTGGACCCCACAGTCTGGCCCTCAGTAGTGGTGGATGTGGGTAGCAAGGGGGCACCAGGCAGTTCTGAGCAGTTATGGATGGAGGACAGTAGGGGAGGAGCCCCTAAAATCCTCATGCCAGTTCCGTGGAGTGCTGACTCCAGGAGGATGCGTTGAGCTTGGCATTTTCCTGCATAGTAACTCCTGGAGTCAGACACTTTGTTGTTAGGGGTGGCAATGGTGGTGGTGTTTGTCTCTTATCTGGCCCAGGGACCCTCACCTCTTCCCCAGTTTTCTCCATCACACTCCCTTTCGTTCTAGGAAGAGAAGCCAGGAGGCAAAGAGGAGGAGCTGGGAGATGTGGGGGCTCTCTGAGCCATGATGAAAGTGGGAAGTCACTGCATGGAGCCTCCTCATCTGTAAAATGGGGGTGCTCCTGCCTGCCTCCTGGGGTTGTGGGAATCAGATGAGAATGTTGAGGTGCTCTGGGGACTTGAAAGTTTTATGTAAGGGTAGGGTCTCAAGTGCATGGCCTCCCCATGAGGGTGGCTTTGCAGGCTCAGGGAGAGGTGTAAGTTACGGCGGCATGCTGATTCTACTTGCCCTTCTCCTTCTACCACCCCCTCCCCACCTTCCTGAGAACTCAGGTACGCACTGTCTCCATTGCAGAATGTTTGGTAGCCACTCCCCTTCCCCCACAGCCTCAGGAAGACCCACTCCTCTCCCAGTTTTCCTCTCCCCTCCCAGTCTTCCCCCTGTCCCCCCACAACACAGCAGTCTCCTTTGTGACATTGCTAGGATGGCTGGGAATCAGACCCTCTACCTCCCAGGGGCCTCTCCAGTGTGAGAGCCACATCAGCTTTCTAGTATTCCCCACTGTGGTGGCCCAGACACCCGCTGGCTGCCCATGACCTTCAAGCAGTGCTAGGATCCTCTTTCAACTCTCCTCCCCGCTCCCCCAGCTTCAGGCCCCGCTGCTTGTGGCCAGCCTTAAGGCTGCTGTCTCTGCAGCCACCAGGGGAGGATCAGGTGTGTAGTGACTGGGGCCTGACTCCTCCCTGGGGCCCAGGAGAAATCGAACATTTTCTCTTCCCATCTTTGACTCGGCAGCCTGAGAGCCTGAGCCCCCACTTCTGAAACCCGAGCAGAGAAATGCGTGCAGTTGGGAAACCACCTGCAGAACTTGGCTGGATCCTGGGCAGCCTGAGGTGCAAGATGCTTGGCTGGGCTGGGCTTGAGGATGGAAGGGGTGGGCCAAGAAAGAAAGATAGACAGGGCCTGGATGAGGGTGCCTCACTCACCTCAGGCATCAAATTTTAGGGGTGCCAAAAAACTCAGCAATTAAGAGACTTAATATTTGAATGAGCTAGTTTTAAAAATCAAAATTAATGCAAAACAAGATCCGTGACTGTGGCAGGCAGAATGATGCCCCCTCCTGAAGAGGTCTACGTGCTCTAAAATTCGTGAATATGCTAAATTATATGGCAAAGGGGAGTTCCGGTGCAGGCGGAAGAAAAGTTGCTAATCAGCAGACCTTGAGGTAGGGGGAGGAGCCTGAGTTGTCCAGGTGGAGCCAATGTAATCATAAGGGTCCTTAAAAGCAGAAGAGGGCGGCAGAAGAGTTGGAATCGGGGAAAGAAATGTCATGGCAGAAGGGGAGTCAGAGAAATATGGTGTGAGAAAGACTCGCCTGGCTTTGAAGATGTTCGGAGGCCACTGCCAAGGACTGCAAGCAACCTCTGGAAACTAGAAAAGGCGAGAAAGCAGATGTTCCCCCAGAGCCTCCAGAAGGAAATGAAGTCCTCCTGACACCTTGTTTTTAGCTCAGTGAGACCGGTGTCAGACTGTGACTTACAGAACTGGGAACTAATAAACTTGTGTTGTTTTAAGGCACTAGGTTTGTGGTAATTTACGACAGCAGCAATAAGGAACTAATACAATGAAGAACCGAATACCAGCCTTTTACATAAAGACAGGCTCAGGAGATGATAGGCCCCTGGCCTGCGGACAACAGCCTTAGTGCTCATGCCCACTCGGTTCAGCCCTTGAACTGCAGATGAGATCAAGGGGGCGGGGACGACAAGCCAGAGGTAAGAGGGGAGTTGGGGGCACTATGGTAGCTCCTGAGATTCACTGACTGGCAGGGGCATGGTCTCAGGGTGTGGTGGGAGTGGGGAGATAGGAGGGAGTGAAGAGAGGAAAGAAGAGGTGGGAAGAGGATAGAGGAACAAAAGAGCATTGAGGCACAGCTAGAATCAGGCACAGAAGACTCAGAGGACCGCGTGCAGTGGCTCATGCCTATAATCCCAGCACTTTGGGAGGCTAAGGTGAGCAGATCACTTGAGGTCAGGAGTTCAAGACCAGCCTGGCCAACATGGTGAAACCCCATCTCTACAAAAAATACAAAAATTAGCCGGGCACGGTAGCGCATGCCTGTAATCCCAGCTACTCGGGAGGCTGAGGCAGGAGAATCGCTTGAACCCGGGAGGCAGAGGTTGCAGTGAGCTGAAACTGTGCCACTGCACTCCAGCCTGGGCAACAGAGCCAGACTCTGTCTCAAAAAAAGACTCAGAGAATTAGAGCTGGAGGTAGAAGTAAAAATTAGCGATCTCACTAATTTCTGTTTGGCTGGCATGTTAGTATTAATATTCACTGATGTTTATAAATTACAATTATACATAGACATTGTTAAAAAGTCAAATACTTAAAGGCTTATAATGAAACAGCCATTTCCACACTGGCCTTCTGCACCCTGCAGTCCTGCTCCTGAGAGGCAGCCATTTTTAAGTGTTAACTGTTTTGGTTTTTTCCTAGTATTTTCAGATTTCTATGCAAAAAAATACTTATTTTCCTATTGATGTTTTAGTTTTAAGTATAAACTATTGCCTTTATAGTATGGAAGATGAAAAAGTTAAGTTTGCTAAACCCAACCCTCCACTTTTTCTCCGCCAATGTAGTTTTATCATTTTATTCCATCTTTTAAATTAATTTAATAGAGATGAGGTCTTGTTATGTTTCCAGGTTGGCCTCTAACTCCTGGACTGAAGCGATCTTTCCACCCCAGCCAGAGTAGCTGAGACTACAGGCATGCGCCATGATACCTGGCTCCACTTTTTTTCACATTTTAATAAGTCAATATTCAATGTTTATTTTATTATGATTTTGCAAATATTATTCATGGTTGAGCCAAAAAGTAGACTCTGATTACATTTTAAAAATTGTATTACCTGCTTCCTGTGGAGTTAATTACTGGCTCTGTTAAAAAAAAAAAATCTTAGGCTGGGTGTGGTGGCTCACGCCTGTAATCCCAGCACTCTGGGAGGTCGAGGTGAGCAGATCATGAGGTCAGGAGATCGAGACCATCCTGGCTAACACGGTGAAACCCTGTGTCTACTAAAAATATAAAAAATTAGCCGGGCCTGGTGGCGGGTGCCTGTAGTCCCAGCTACTGAGGAGGCTGAGGCAGGAGAATGGTGTGAACCCGCAAGGCGGAGCTTGCAGTGAGGCGAGATTGTGCCACTGCACTCCAGCCTGGGCGACAGAGCAAGACTCCGTCTCAAAAAAAAAAAAATCTTAGTTTTTCCTATATATATCACAAATTTGACAAATCCTTTTTTTTTTTTTTTTTTTTTGAGACAAGTTCTCACTCTCTTGCTCAGGCTGGAGTGCAGTGGTATGATCATGGCTCACTGCAGCCTCGATCTTCCCACTCAAGTGATCCTCCCACTTCAGCCCCCAGAGTAGCTGGGACTAACAGGTGTGCACCATCATGCCTGCCTAATGTTTTAATTTTTTCTTTTTTTCAGAGATGGGGTCTCCCTATGTTGCCCAGGCTAGCCTCCAACTCCTGAGCTCAAGCAATGCTCCCACCTCAGCCTCTCAAATTGCTGGGATTACAAAATGAGCCACTGCACCTGGCCCCGACAAATTCTTGAACACTTTTAAACACATTAGATGATCTAACCATTTTGTTTCCTTTTTAGTGATATCTTTCTGGAAGTGTCCTGTCCTCCACTCAATCTGGATGGATTCTTCTCTGGGACTGCTGCCCAGCTCTCATCCTGGGAGTTCCCTTTACACTTATCTGACAAATGCCATGTACCTTTCATCTGTGTTGCATTCCTTCTTTCCCGGGCCATAAAATCTTCTCTTTCTTGATTGACTTCCTCCTTTTAGTGGAGCATATTTTCCAAGAGAGATTTGAGAAAGGGTCTATAGGAGACATATATGTTGAGATCTTGCAAGCCTGAAAATGTCTTTATTCTACCTGCCCTTTGGTTGATAGTTTTGTTGGGTATACAATTCTAGATAGAAAACCATGTCCTCAGAATTTAAAATACATTGATAATTGTCTTCTAGCTTCCACTTTATGGATAAACAAAATCTGAGTTCATTCTGACTTCCTTTTCTTTGCAAGTAACCAATTTTTTTTCCCCCCTCTGGAAGCTTTTAGGGTTTCTTTTTTATCGCTAGTGTTTTGAAATTTTATAATGATGTATGCTTTGTATTGGTCTCTGTTCATTGTTCTAGATAATCTCAAACATGTATTTTAGTGCTGGAAATTTTTCTTTTATTATTTCTTTCTTGCTTGCTTTCCTTTTTTTTTTTTTTTGGTGACAGAGTCTCGCTGTGTTGCCCAGGCTGGAGTGCAGTGGCGTGATCTCTGCTCACTGCAAGCTCCGCCTCCCAGGTTCACGCCATTCTCCTGCCTCAGCCTTCCGAGTAGCTGGGATTACAGGTGGCTGCCACCACGCCCAGCTAATTTTTGTATTTTTAGCAGAGACGGGGTCTCACCATGTTGGGCAGGCTGGTCTTGAATTCCTAACCTCAAGTGATCCATCCGCCTCAGCCTCCCAAAGTGTTGGGATTACAGGCGTGAGCCACTGCGTCCGCCTCTTTTATTATTTCTTTACTTATTTTTTCCCTCTATAGTCTCAGTTCTTTTTCTTACTTGCTTACTTGCTTATTTAGAGATGGGGTCTTGAGCTCCTGGGCTCAACCAGTCCTCTCTCCTCAGCCTCCCAAAGTGCTGGGATTATAGGCATGAGCCACTGCTCCCCAGCCTGTTCTTCTTTTTCTGATATTCTTATTAGTCCTATGTTAAACTTAATTGACTAATCTTTGGATTTTTTTATTTTTGTCTCTCATATTCCCACTCTTTGTTCTGTTTTTTTCTATTTCATGGGAGAGTCCCACAACTTGATCTTTCAACCCTTATATTGATTTTAAGCCATTATCCTTTGAAATTATTATTATTATTATTATTATTATTATTATTATTATTATTATTTTGAGACAGAGTCTCGCTCTGTTGCCCAGGCTGGAGTGCAGTGGCGCCATTTCCGCTCACTGCAAGCTCCGCCTCCCGGGTTCACGCCATTCTCCTGCCTCAGCCTCCTGAGTAGCTGGGACTACAGGCGCCCGCCACCGCGCCTGCCACCACACCCGGCAATTTTTTTTTTGTATTTGCAGTAGAGACGGGGTTTCACCGTGTTAGCCAGGATGGTCTCCATCTCCTGACCTCGTGATCCACCCACCTTGGCCTCCCAAAGTGCTGGGATTACAGGTGTGAGCCACCGCGCCAGGCCTGAAATTATTTTAAATTTTTAAGAGCACTTGTTTTCTGTTTCCTTTTATATTATTTTTATTTCGTGGGTACAACATAGTCTCATCTCTCCACAAATAATGTTTATATTGCTTTTTTATTATGTAAGTTTTAATCTGCTTCTTGCATAATTTCTGTTTTCTCATATTTCCTTTTTGTCTGTTTGTTTTGGTCTCTGTCTTTCAAGTTGGAGACTTTCTGTACCCATGTGATGATCCCTGCTGTCTGTTCATATTTAAAAGTGGGTTACTAGGAAATCATTTGACAGCTCCATGGGAAAGCTGTCAACTATGTGGGCCTCATGGAAGGGTGATCAGGTGGGGACCCAGCTGCTTCCTTGGCAGATGCCCAGTGTCAGTATATACACACTTTCTCTTGAGCCAGTCAGTTTCTCCAAGGAGTGATTCTCCAATCTCCTGCCTGAGGGTATAAACCCGACTGCCAGCATACTGAGAACTGAGCAGAGGGAGAGGGCTGTAGTTCCACTATTCAGAATACAGACTTTCACCTTATCACCTTTTCCAGCAAAGTATCTGCAGTGGGCTGAACGGTGACCCTCAAAAAGATATGTCCATGTTACAAACCCTGAAACTTGTGGATTTTTTTTTTTTTTCTGTCGCCCAAGCTGGAGTGCAGTGGCACAATCTCAGCTCACTGCAAGCTCCACCTCCCTGGTTCACACCATTCTCCCGCCTCAGCCTCCTGAGTAGCTGGGATTACAGGTGCAAGCCGCCACGCCTGGCTAATTTTTTGTATTTTTAGTAGAGACGGGGTTTCACCATGTTAGCCAGGATGGTCTCGATCTCCTGACCTCGTGATCCACCTGCCTCGGCCTCCCAAAGTGCTGGGATTATAGGTGTGAGCTACCACGCCTGGCTGTGGATGTTTTAATATAAACCTTTTTTTTTTTTTTTTGAGATGGAGTCTTGCTCTGTCACCCAGGCTGGAGTGCAGTGGCACAATCTCAGCTCACTGCAACCTCCACCTCCCGGGTTCAAGCGATTCTCCTGCCTCAGCCTCCTGAGTAGCTGGGATTACAGGTGTGCGCCACTATGCCTGGCTAATTTTTGTATTTTTAGTAGGGATGAGGTTTCACCATGTTGATCAGGCTGGTCTAGAGCTCCTGACCTCGTGATCTGCCCACATCAGCCTCCCAAAGTGCTGGGATTACAGGCATGAGCCACCGTGCCCAGCCTAATATGAACTTATTTGGAAAAAGGGTCTTTGCATATATAATTAAGTATCCTGGATGAGGTCATCCTGGATTACACAGGTGGGCTCCGAATCCGATGACAAGTGTTCTATAAGCAACGCACAGAGGAGAGACACACAGAGAAGAGGAGAAAGGGCATGTGAAGATGGAGCCAGAGATGGGAGTGATGCAGCCACAAGCCAAAGAACACCTGGAGCCACCAGAAACTAGAAGAGGCAAGGAATGGCATCTCTTTGGAGCTCCTGGAGGGAGGGCAGCCCTGCCAACACCTTGATTTCAGACTTCTTGCCTCCAGAACTATGAGACAGTACATATCTATTGTTCTAAGCCACCCAATTTGGGTTGTTATGGCCATTCTTGGAAACTTATATAGGGGCTGAGCATGGTGGCTCAGGCCTGTAATCCCAGCACTTTGGGAGGCTGAGGCGGGCAGATCACTTGAGGTCAGAAGTTTGAGACCAGCCTGGCCAACATGGTGAAATCCTGTCTCTACTAAAAATACAAAAATTAGCCCGGGTATGGTGGCACGTGCCTGTAGTCCCAGCTACTTGGGAGGCTGAAGCACGAGAATCGCTTGAACCTGGGAGGTGGAGGTTGCAGTGAGCCAAGAGCATGCCATTGCACTCCAGCCTGGGCGACAGAGTGAGACTCTGTCTCAAAATAAATAAATAAAATAAAAGTAGCCAGGCATGGTGGTGCTTGCCTATAGTCCCAGCTACTTGGGAAGCTGAGGATTGCTTGTGAGGATTGCTTAAGCCCAGGAGGTTGAAGCTGCAGTGAGCCGTGATAGCGCCTGCACTCCAGTCTGGGCAACAGGGCAAGACCCTGTCTCAAACACACACACACACAAAAACCCTGTCTCAAAAACAAAACAAAACAAAAAAGGCCCTAAGCAGTGGCTCATGTCTGTAATTACAGCATTTCGAAAGGCCGAGGTGGGCAGATTACTTGAGCTCAGAAGTTCAAGACCAGTCTGGGCAATATGGTGAGACCCCATATCTACTAAAAATATTTTTAAAAAGCCAGGTGTGGTGGTGTGCACCTGTGGTCCCAGCTGCTTGGGAGGCTGAGGTGGAAGGGTCTTTTGACCCCAGGGGACATAGGTAGTAGTGAGCCAAGATTGTAGCACGTTGGCTCACGCCTGTAATCCCAGCACTTTGGGAGGCCGAGGCAGGCGGATCACCAGGTCAGGAGATCGAGACCACCCTGGCGAACACAGTGAAACCCCGTCTCTACTAAAAATACAAAAAAATTAGCCGGGCATGGTGACAGGTGCCTGTAGTCCCAGCTACTCAGGAGGCTGAGGCAGGAGAATGGCGTGAACCTGGGAGGTAGAGCTTGCAGTGAGCCGAGATTGCGCCAATGCACTCCAGCCTGGGCGACAGAGGGAAACTCCGTCTCAAAAAAAAAAAAAAAGACTGTACCACTGTACTCCAGCCTGGGTGACAGAGTGAGACCCTGTCTCAAAAACCAACCAACCAAACAAAAAAACCCAACAAAAAAATCTTATACCTTATAAGATTGCCAACTTATAGCGGTTTGACTTACAATTTTTCAACTTTATGTTGGGTTTATTAGAGTATTAAATGCATTTTCAACTTATAATATTTTCAGCTTATGATACGTTTGTCTGGACATAGCCCCACTGTAAGTTAAGGAGCATTTGTACAGCACCCCACCTCCAGCTAGCCTGTTAGTCCTGTGACCAGGGGCCCTTTGGTTCAACCTTTCCTGGGAGTAAACCTTCAGTCTTCTGCTGGAGTGACAGCGGAGTAACTGGCTGAGATCTGAGGCTGTCATTGTATCTACTAGAGGCTTTTAATATTCCAGTTTTCAGCCTTCCCCTCACTCCCACCTGCAGTGGTACCTGATGTCCTCACTTGGGCCTTGCTGAGGTTCTCTGGTGCGAATTGTCTGGCTTTTTGTTGGCAAATCCCCTCCCGACCCCCAAACTTGCAGGGTTACGATTCTCCTTTTTATACAGTAAAAATTCATTACCACCTGTATGACTCAGGGTTCTCCAGAGAAACAGAACCAATGGAATATACATATAGATACATTAGAGGAGATTTATTATGGGAGTTAGCTCACACAATTATGGAGGCCAAGAAGTCCCATGATATGCCATCTGCAAGCTGGAGGACCAGGAAAGCTGATGGGACAATTCAGCCTGAGTCTGAAAGCTCAGGAACTTGCACAGGGGTCAGGGGAGGGGACTGGTGTGTGCTCTTGGGTCCAAAGGCCCGAGGACCAGGAGCTCTGATATCTAAGGGTGGTAGAGGATGGATGTCTCAGCTCAAGAGAGTGAATTTGTGGCCAGGCGTGGTGGCTCACACCTGTAATCCCAGCACACTGGGAGGCTGAGGCGGGCAGATCACTTGAGGTCAGGAGTTCGAGACCAGCCTGGTAAACATGGTAAAACCCCGTCTCTACTAAAACTACAAAAATTAGCTGGGCATGGTGGTGCGTGCCTGTAATCCCAGCTACTCAGGAGGGTGAGGCACAAGAATCTCTTGAACCCGGGAGGCGGAGGTTGCAGTGAGCTGAGATCACGCCACTGCACTCCAGCCTGGGTGATAGAGTTAGACCCTCTCAAAAAGAAAAAAAAAAAAAAAAAACCCAGAGTGAATTTGCCCTTCCTCCATTGTTTTGTTCAATTTTGGCCCTCGGTAAATGAAATGATGTCTTCCCTCCTTAGTCTATCAATTCAAATGCTGATCTCTTCCAGAAACACCCTCACAGACACACCCAGAAATGTTTTATCAGCTATCTGGGCATCCCTTGGCCCAGACAAGTTAACACATAAATTAACCTTCATGCTACGCATCCATCAGCTTTCCAACTTCCAAAATTGTAATCTCTCTCATCTGCTATCATCTTTCACTGTTTTGTGTGGTTTTGCCTTTATTTAAAAACACATTTGACTGCCATTTAGTGGTGTTTTAGGAAGGAGAAGAGATAAATGAGTATACTCAATTACTTTAATCAGGAGATGCACATTCTTAATTTTAATTATTTAAGATTGGTTGCTGTAAGGAAGCTCATGCACTGTCTAGTGTGCCTCAGGCTTCCCCACTCCCTGCAGTGCTGCCCAAGGTCTGATTTGCACATTTATGTTTTCTACCTGGCTTCCTTCTGCAGTTATCACTGCTTGAGGTACCCTCTAGAGATCAGAATTCCAGAGAAGCATGGCACCATGGTAAAGGGGGTATTTGGCAATGTAACTTCTGCCTAATTCTTCCCATTAAAAATATCCTGGAACTGGGCTAGGAGAGGAGGGAAATAAGGCTGGCTCACTTTAGCTTGGTTGACTTTCTGATTCCTTAGTCGTGTAATCTACTGGCTCCTGTTTTCTTTTCTACTGCCTCAGTTTTCCTATTTGACTAATAGGCACAATCATCAACGCCCAGTGGAATGAGGTTGGCACAGTGAAATAAGACATAAGAGCCAGGCGTGGTGGCTCAAGCCTATAATCCCAGCACTTTGGGAGGCTGAGGTGGGCGGATCACGAGGTCAGGAGAGCAAGACCATCCTGGCTAACACGGTGAAACCCTGTCTCTACTAAAAATACAAAAAATTAGCCGGGCATGGTGATGGGCACCTGTAGTCCCAGCTGCTCAGGAGGCTGAGGCAGGAGAATGATGTGAACCCGGGAGGCGGAGCTTGCAGTGAGCGGAAATGGCACCACTGCACTCCAGCCTGGGGAACAGAGTGAGACCCCGTCTTAAAAAAAAAAAAAAAAGACATGAGAAGCCTCTGGCCGGGCAAGTGGCTCATGCCTGTAATCTCGGCACTTTGAAAGGCCAAAGTGGGAAGATCACTTGAGCCCAGGAGTTCGAGACCAGTTTGGGCAACAGAGTGAGACCTTGTCTCTACAAATAATTTAAAAAAATTTTTTTTGAGACGGAGTCTGGCTCTGCTGCCCAGGCTGGATTGCAGTGGCACAATCTTGGCTCATTGCAACATCCACCTCCCCGGTTCAAGAAATTCTCCTGCCTCAGCCTCCAGAGTAGCTGGGATTACAGGCGTCTGCCACCACACCTGGCTAATTTTTGCATTTTTAGTGGAGACGAGGTTTCGCCATGTTGGCCAGACTGGTCTTGAACTCCTGACCTCAGGTGATCTGCCCACCTTGGCCTCCCAAAGTGCTGGAATTACAGGCATGCACCACCATGCCCGGCCAAAAGAAATTTTTTTAAAGACATAAGAAGCCTCAACAGAAAGAAAGCTGGGTGCTTGGCTATTTTCACTTTTATCTGCAGTGCAACATGTTATCTTGATTGGCAATGAATTGTATTGCTCAGATATATCTACTCCTCCCCATTGCAACTACCTACCTGGGCTCCACTGTTGGAAGGAGAGATCTTGATGCTAAGAGACAATGATTTGGGAGTCCTGTTTTTGGAATTGGTGTCTCCAGCTGGGAGACCTGACCACTGCACTCTGGGTTCCTCAGTAGTCCCCATACTCATCTGCTCCAATATTGGAGGGTGTGGGAATTTTTCAGCTATGAAAGAGACAAAAGGCAGTAAGAGGGATTCCAGGAGGAGCTACAGATGCAGAAGTGGTTGAGGCTGTTGAAATTATGAGAGGCCATTGTTTTGGACTGAGCTCCTGCACTAGGCCCCAGCAGACCAGCCCAAACCAAAATGGAGTCACTCATGCTAAATGGCATATAGTCAAAGTGCAACTTTAAGGAAGCAGATCCCAAAATATACCAGTCTTTTTCTGAAAACAGGAGATTCCAGCCTACCTGAGTCAGCGTAATAAGGAAGCCCCTTCTACTTTACCCCTTACAGAAAGGTAACATGAACTAATCTGATGTTAATTAATTTATTTCTATTGTTCTGTTTCAATGTTCCCATTTTACAAACCCACTGTTCTGCCATTGCCCAGTGGGAGCTCTCATTCTATTTCATAGAATGGAGGCTCCCCTTATTCATGAATTGTGAATAGAAGCCAGTGAAATCTATAAATCTGTTGTAATTTTGCCTTTTGACAAAGCCAGGGTCTTCACTCGTCTCTCTCTGCCAGGAGGCTTCGACGGGGATGCTGAGCAGTTGCTGTGTATGGGGAGGGAGAGGGAGGTGGAACTTGCTACAATTCTCCAGTGAGAACCAACTAAGCACTTGGCAAAATATTTGGCTCCTTTTTCCATCCCTCCCCTTCTCCCTAAAGCTCCAGGGGCCCCTGACAGATCTTCATACAGTGTAGGATGTCTGATCAGCTGTTTTTTTGGTTTGTTTTTTTTTTATTTTTTTTGGTTTTTTTTGAGATGGAGTCTTGCACTGTCACCCGGGCTGGAGTGCAATGGCAAGATCTCGGCTCACTGTAACCTCCACCTCCGGGGTTCAAGCCTCAGCCTCCCAAGTAGCTGGGATTACAGGTGCCTGCCACCATGCCCAGCTAATTTTTTTTTATTTTTTATTTTTTGTAGAGATGGAGTTTCACTAGGTTGGCCAGGCCGGTCTCAAACTGCTGACCTCGTGGTCCACCTGCCTCGGCCTCCCATAGTGCTGGGATTACAGACGTGAGCCATTGGGCCCAGCCAGTTGTTGGTTGGATTAAGTTGAATGGCTGCAGCCGGACCTTCCCTGACCTCCCAGGGGCTGGGACCCAGGGAAACAGGGTCCAGTAATTCAGACCACAATTGTTCTAAAACGTCAGCCGGCAGTACCCACATCCTCACTGCCCCCAGGGCTGATTCCCCGTGGTGCTGGCCTGGGAAAAGGGGGGCCAGGGGAAAAGCAGAATCTGACAGCCCTAAGGCCCTGCCACCCCTTCCTCTTCCTTCCTGGTCTTCCCTTTCCTCTGCCCTTCCTCCACCATCCCCCAGGAAGCAGTAGACACAATCAGCAACTTTTATTTTTTTTAAATAAAAAGGCACTTTAGGGCTTTTACGGAGGAGGCTGAGGCCCATTAAGACACAAATTAAATCTTTGTAGGAACAGCCAGAGTGCGGTTCCCTGTGTGAGGAAGGCCCCTCAGGGTACCGCTGCCCCCAGCCCCAGGTTTCCATTGGCCTTGGGCCCGCCACCCTCCTCTCTCCCCGCAGGATTAAAGTGCATCTCAGCAGCAAGAGGGGAAATTAATCAGTCTTTGTATTAAGTAGGTTATAGGGCAGGGCCAGAGAGTGGTAGGAGGAGAGAGAAAGAAGAAGCAGGTGAGGGAGCCAAGCAGTGAGGAGAGGGTGGAGGAAGGGAGTGGGGCCCTTTGCCAGTCTACTGCTTTATTTAACTCTCTCACCAAGTGCAGGAAGGAGTCGCTATTGCTAGCCCCACTTTACAGATAGGGAAAACTGAGGTTTCACCAAGTTAAGTTACATGACCAAGGTCATGCTGCTAATGTCAGCTGGGATTTGAATCTCCTTTTACAGGAGAGGGGAGAAGAAAAGGAAGAGAGAGAGGGCTGGGTGCAGTGGCTCACACCTGTAATCCCAGCACTCTGGGAGGCCGAGGCGGGTGGATCACCTGAGCTCAGGAGTTTGAGACCAGCCTGGGCAACATGGTGAGACCTTGTCTCTACTAAAAATACAAAAATTAGCCAGGCGTGGTGGTACACGCCTGTAATCCCAGCCGCTCGGGAGACTGAGGCAGGAGAATCGCTTGAACCCAGGAGACGGAGGCTGCAGCAAGCTGAGATTGCGCCACTGCACTCCAGCCTGGGTGACAGAGTGAGACTCCATCTCAAAAAAAGAAAAAAAAAAAAAAGCAAAGGAGGGGAATACACACATTGTTCCCCTTTCCTCATCCCGTCCCTCCACCCCAAGAGCATTGCTCTGCAGCCAGTTCAGGAGCTGGGAAGTCCTTCCTTCTTTCTAACTGCTCTTCCCTGTGACCAGTCACTCCTGAGGGGCCCACAGAGAAGGTGTGTTTTATCTGGGCAGAGCACTGGATGGGTAGGAGTGGGGAAGGGGCCATTAGCCAGTCTACCCAAGTAACCCCTTGGGAGCTGTGCCGGGTGCTGGAGTTTGGACAAAGGGGAAGGGGTAGAGATGGAAAAACCGTTGTCCTTGGAGGCTCCAGGTGAGGGAGTTGGGAGCCAGTGTGAGGTAGAGGGGCTGGGCTCCCTTTGCCTTCCTCCAACCTGTGCTGGCCTGTCATCCATTTGTTCAACAAATGTTTATTCAGCACTTGCTGCGCTGCCGGTGGGGGGCTAAGTGCTTCAGTTAGAGAGCAATAAGAATGAGAATAATGCCATTTTTCTTCTTTCGAAGAAGCATATTTTCCCCACAATTTTAACATTTCTGAAACTAGGAAGTGCCTTACAAGCAGCAAACGTTATATTTCCAGCAGTGTTTTTTTTTTCTTAGACATACATAAAGTCATGGTGTGTCCAAACCATGACAGCTTAGATTGAATGAAAATTGGCAGTAGCTGTGCTTATAGTACTTACAACACACCAGTGACTGTCCTAACTGCTCTACATGTATTAACTCATTGGGTCTTCCCAGCCATCTGAGGTAGGAATTATTACTGTCTCCATTTTAGAGATGAGGAAACTGAGGCACCAGGAGGTGAATTCTTTTTTTTTGAGACAGGGTCTCACTCTGTTACCCAGGCTGGAGTGCAGTGGTGCAATCACAGTTCACTGCAGCCTCGACCTCACAGGCTGAAGCAATCCTCTTGCCTCAGCCTTAGAAGTAGTTAGGACTACAGGTGAGTGCCACCATGTCTGAATAATTTTTTCTTATTTTTTGTAGAGACGAGGCTCTTGCTATGTTGCCCAGGCTGGTCTCGAACTCCTGGGCTCAAGTGATAATCCAGCCTTGGTCTCCCAAAGCGTTGGGATTACAGGCATGAGCCACTGCACCTGGCCAAAGAGGTGAACTCTTATCTCCCCATCAAAAGCGGACAGCCCCATGGACTCCCTTGCAAACACTAATGCCAGGCTTGTAACCAGGCTTGTACAGGGCAACAAAGAGAACACCAGAGAGGATGCCCACCCTGGAAAACTCCCACCAAGAGAAGGCTGTGGGGGCCCTTCCAGTCCTCCCCTCTGTTCACCCCTATTCCCTTCTCCTTGGTGTGTGGTTTGCAGTGATTAATCACAAAAGCACCTGTCACTCCTCTTAGCCTGACAGCTGTCAGCTCAGCCCAGGAGAGGATGGGATGGAGAGTGGGGTGGGGGAGCCATGGAGAAACTCAAAGAGCTGGAAGTGGAACATCTCATCATTCCTGGTCCCTTCTGGAGAATGTGCATGGATGAGGTTTCTCCTGGTCTGTCTCAAGCTGGGGAGGCACCTGCTGATGGGGAAGGTTTACAGTAGAGAAAAGAAAAGGGGAGAGAAGTTACCAGAAATCCCTCTTCCCTTACCACCCACACTCCAAAGCAGGCCAAAAGCCAACTTGGGAGGCAAAGGGCCTGGGATGTTGCTCCTCTCTCTGCCAAACCTATGAACCTAGGCAAATCTCCAGCCCTCAGTTTCTCAATCTGGACAGTGGGACAACTTCTCCACATGGAGACCCTAGATGAGAGCCTAAGAAATACCAATTTTCCAGGCCTTTCTTCTGCCTGTGTCTTCTCCCTCTAGACTACTCCTCCACCCTGCACTCCCCACAACCTGCAACATTCAGTTCTACCCCCTCCCCAGCCTGACTCTGCCAAGTGCTGGGAAATGAAGATCTCACCTGCCAAAAGGAACTGGGAGGGGTGCTGAGGGCCCTGCCAGCAGCCCGGAGCTGTCAGGATGGCGATAATTAATTAATCAATCCATCCGGGGAGGCCCACGACAGCCTCTCCTGGACACAGCACAGCAGACAGAGACAGCAGCCACTGCAACCAGGTTGCAGCCAGGGAGGCCCTGCCAACCCAGACCACATGAACCTCGGATCCTGCAGTCTGAGCTGGGTAGGGGGAGTAGAAAGAAGGGGCTCGTCTTCCCATGCCTGGTGCATCTCACACTTGCTCATTCACTCAACAAATACTACTAAGCACCTGCTCTATGTCTTGGATCAGGTTTGCTGGAAGCAGAACCCGAGACAGGGATTCAGACACCTTTGCTTACTCAGGGAGTGCTCACTTCTCAGGAACCCGTGGCAGAGGAGGAGGCCAAGCAAGGATGTGCTCTCAGCTAAAGTCTAGCCTCGACTTGATCCACAGAGGGCTCTGGAGTGTACACCACACTGCAAAGTTTTCTCCCCATTTAAGAAGAGGGCCAGCCCTTCCCACTCCCTCCTCAGTTGGTCATTACCTGTGCGCTGTTGGGGGGTGGGTAACCTCCAGGGCAAGGTGCTTCCCATCAGCAGATGGTGAGACCCCAGCAGAGGGGCAGCTGGGAGCCATTAGCAGCCAATATCCACAGTAGCTGAGGGATGGGTGCACCCGCGTGGGTGCAGGGGCTCCAGGCATGCTATCAGCAGGTTGCACTACACCAGTGGTTCTCCAAGTGTGGCCTCTGGACCAGCAGTATCTGCATCCTGTGGAAAATGAAAAATTTCAAGTCCTATCTCAGAAATCCTGAATCAGACACTCTGGGTGTGGGGCCCTGCAAGCTCTGCTTTAGCAGCCCCTCCTGGTGCTTCTGGCACTTGCTAACTTTGGAGAACACTGAACCACAGGGTACAAGGGTCATAGTCTCAGTACTTGTGGGACTTAGAGCTAGTGTGGCTGATCAGCAGATTGCACATGAGGCTATGTATGGGTTTGTGGACCCAGGTCTGTGGCTGGTAGCTCAGCTGGTTTGACCAGGTTTTCCACATAGTGGGATACTCCCAACAGCTCCTGCCATGGACCTTCATTCTTGAAGTCATCTATAGCCTAGGACCCCTCTCATTACACCCACTGTACAGTGTCCTTCCCTCAACACCCCACTGCACCGTGGTGCCACTATGAGGGGAGGACATTCATATTTCGACCAATGTGTTCTGAGTCTCTTCTGGGCTCTTTCTTATAAGCTATGTCTTGGATCCCTCCCAGCTCCTGTGTTGTAGACATTAGCATCCGCATTTCACAGCAGAGGAAACCGTGGCTCAGACTAACTTGCCTAAAGCAGCACTGTTAGCAAGGGAAGAGGCCGGGCATAGTGGCTCGTGCCTGGATTCCCAACATTTTGGGAGGCCAAGGCGGGAGGATTGTTTGAGGCCAGGAGTTTGAGACGAGCCTGGGAAACACAGTGAGACCTTATCTCTATAAAAAAAAATACAAAAATTAGCCGGGCGTGGTGGTGCGTGTCTGCAGTTCTAGCTATTCCTGAGGCTGAGGTGGGAGGATCACTTTAGCCCCAGAGGTTGAGGCTGCAGAGAAATCGACTTTTGAATCTAAGCTCGGCTAGTGTGTTCTGCTAGAAATAACTTTGGCAGAAGTCAGTAATGTGGGTAAGTTTCAGGTGAGGGTAGTGGTGGGACAAGGGACACAGGAGCCTTCTGGGGAACTGGAAGGACCATATCTTGATCTGGGTTGTGGTAACACACATGTATGCATAGGTTAAAAAGTCACTGAGCTTTACACTTAGGATTTACGTATTTTATTGTATGTAAATTATACTTCGTTTTTTAAAATGCAGAAACCAAACCCTAAACAGTCACAAAAAGACAAATACTGTATGATTTCACTTATTGAGGCATCAACAGTGGTCAAACTCATAGAAACAGAAAGCAGAATGGTGGTTGCCAGGAACAGTAGGGAGAGAGGAAGGATGAGTTGTTTTTTAATGGGTACAGAGTTTCTGTTTTACAAAATGAAAAAGTTCTGGAAAGTGGTTGCTCAGCAATATGCATATACTTAAATCTACTGAGTTGTACTCATAAAAATGGTTAAGATGGGAGAGGCATGGTGCCTCACGCATGTAATCCCAGCACTTTGGGAGGCTGAGGCAAGTGGATTGCTTGAGTCCAGGAGTTCAAGACCAGCCTAGGCAACAGGGCAAAACCCTGTCTCTACAAAAAATACAAAAATTAGCTAGGCATGGCTCAGGAGCCAGAGGTTGCAGTGAGCTGAGATCACACCACTGTACTCCAACCTGGGTGACAGAGCCAGAGCCTGTCTCAAAAAATAAAAAATAAAATGGTTAAGATGGTAAATTCTATGTTATATGTATTTTATCACAATTAAAACAATTTTTTTAAGTCCTTAAAAATCTTGCTTTGGGATGCTCCATGAAGTCAAGGCACTAGATGATAGATGGCTGCCCTTTAATTGCACCAACTGGGGATTCACCTCCTGAATGAACTGGTTAGAACTTTAGACTCTTGAAGTCAGCGAAGGCAAGCCTGCTCTCCTATACCCCTGGTGGGTGTTTCATCCTATGTGGAAACCCCTTTTAGTGACAGGAGCTCACTCCATCCATGCTGAAAAGTAATGCAAGATAATGCTGGATACTTAGAAGACACAGACAAACATGAAGAATGTCTGCCCTTCTTTGCATAGCTCTATTAGAAAGTCTCCTTGTATGCAGCTTTTCGGGAGGCTGCGGCAGGAGGATCAGTTGAACATGGGAGGCGGAGGTTGCAGTGACCTGAGATCGCACCACTGCACTGCAGTCTGGCAACAGAGCGAAACTCCATCTCAAAACAAAAACAAAACAAACAAAAAAAGAAAGTCTTCTCATATGAAGCCCAAAACTCTGCCCTTGGTCCCTGTTCCGAACCTTAGCGCCATGGAGTATGAGTAACACCTCACACAGGACCAACCTGCAGGGTTTTGTTTTTATTTGCTCTGGTTTTCCAGCCCCGCACATTTGAAACTATTTCTTCTTTGCTGGGCACATACTTCTGGTGCCAGGCAGGGCACAGTCACACGGAGATCTGACTTCTGACTCTGTGTCCTGTTGCCCAGTGAGTCAGTCAGCACAGTGGGTGTCAGGAGTATTCCTTAGCTAACATGGAAGTGACTGCAAATCAAATAAACATATCCACTAAACCCAACCTATATGGATCTCTTACTCAAATTCCCCTGAGCTGGATCCCATAAATGTCCATGGCCACTCCAGTACCACCCAACACAAGGGAAAGTGTGATGAAGAGAAAGAGTGGAAAAGAGACAGGGATCTTAACTGATCATGGTTGAAGTTTCTACATTTGCAAATTATACAAAGCCGTATGACCACGTGCACATGTTTGCTAAAGCCCTTCCAAGGACCTTGGAAGGGGCCTATGTAAGTGAGTGGCCCTGAAGCAGAAGCTGCATCAGCTACGTGGCGAATCCAGTTCTGTCCATGGACTGTGAGACCGTGAAGGGCGGGGCTGCCCTGCAGGTTTTTGACGCTGATCCTCCTCACCCCTGCCTCTATCCCCAGGCTTCTCTTTTGTTGGGTAAACATGACCAGTGCCTTCTATGATTCCTCAGAAACAGCTCCCTGCTTCTTGTCTGACCTGGTGGTAGTTGGTCTACATTCCTTTAGAAGGGCCCGGAACTGAGTGACAGCTTCCTGATTGCATCTGCCAGAGCAGGATATTCAACTCCATGCATCCATTGATTCCCTCAAATGGCCTTGGGACCAAGGTGTCACAATTAGGCACTGCTCGTCCTTCATTCATGGATTAACCTGGCAACAATTTCAGAGTGTTTCATTTGCGCCAGGCCCCGAGGTAGGCCCCGGGATGCAGAGACAAACAGGAGAGTCCATGCCCTTGGGGAGCTTATACCTTCCACTTGCATAGCGGCAGCTGTAACTTCATGACTCCCTGTGCCGCCATCCTGTTCCCACGAAGTTAGCTTTTAGCTCCAATCCCAGAGCCTTCCACAGATCTTCAACTCAATTTCATCTTATTCAATTTGCTCCATTTGACCATTCTGCCAAAATCATTTTGGATCTTGTTTCTGCGTGCCCTGTCCTCTCTCTCCCTCCTGGCTCTGTGTCATCCGCGAAGGTGATAAGCCTGCCTGTTATGTCTTCATTGCAGTCCCTGATAACAGTGTTCGACTGCCCAAGCCGAGGACAGAGCCTGGAGGCACTAGAAGTTTCCCTCCAGGTGGACACAGATTCCTTAATCAGTACCCTTTGGGGACAGTGGTTCAATCCACCTAATTACACAGTCACCCAGGCATGTTTGTCTGTTTGTTCTCAAGGACATCACAAGGGGCCTTGTCACATTTCTCAGTGAAGACAAGACACATCACTTCTGACATGGTTTCCTTTTTGTCAGTCTGGCAACCCTGTCAAGAGAAGAAGAGTGGATTCTGTTTTCCAGCCACCAACACCAAACTTTTTTTTCTCAACTTTTCGCTGAAGGATGTATTTGGAAAAGTCCCCACATCATAACCATACAGCTTGATGACTTTTCACAAAGTGACACACCATGTATTCATCACCCAGATCAAGAAATGGAACAATACCACCCTGCCCCTTGAAAGTGCCTGCATTTCTCCTTTCTGTCACCTCCCCTTGCCAGGAGTAACCCTCATGTGACTTCCAACACCATAGACTAGCTTCTCCCATTTTTGAACTTTGCATAAATGGAATCACACAGAATGTATTCTTTTGTATCTGCCTTTTTTTGTTCAACATGATATGTGAAATTCATTGTATGCTATCATAGATGCTTACTCTCATAGATGCATAATATTCTATTATATGAATATGCACAATTTATCCATTCTACTGGTGATGAGTGTTTCTTCCAGTTTAGGGCTATTATGAGTCGTGCTGCTATGGACATTTTGTTATTTATAATGTGGTGCATGTAGGTCCTATGTTGAGTCTATACCTAGGAGCGGAATCTCCGGGTCATGATGTATCCATTTTGCAGCTTTGCCAGAGTTTTGGAAAGTAGTTGCACCATTTTATACTCCCACCAGCAATATACTCCCACCAACATTTGGTATTGTTAGTCTTTTAAATGTTATCCCTTCTATAGCATGAAGTGATATCTCATTGGATTTGTATTTTCCTGATGACTAATGATGTGGGGCCCTTTCCACGTGCTTACTGGCCATTTGGATGGCCTCTTTTGTGAAGTGTCTGTTTAAATCTTTTGCTCATTTTTCTATTGGGTTGTCTGCCTTTTTCTTATTGATTTGTAGGAGTTTCTTTTTTACATTCTGGATGTGCACTGACTCTACTCTTAACCTCAGCCAATTATTTTTGCAAATGAGTATATTTGATGGCAGGAGGCAGCTGGAGAGTGAGAATCCCTTTAGTGAGACGCTGAATCACGGAGGAGCTGGTGATTCCAGTTGTCATTGTTCATAATCAGGATGCCATGTTTTTCTTGAAGAGTGATGAGGCTGTGTGCAAGATGAAAGAATCCAGGAACAACATGTTGAGGGTAACAGGGCAAACCCAATAAGTTGGTGGGGTGAGATGGCAGGGGAGGGCATCATAGTGTCATGAAAGACTTTGAGGTTAGTTGTCAGAAATGCTGAGCTCGGGCCCTGGCCTCACCACTTCTGGATGTGTGATCTTGGATAAATCACTTCACCTTTTTAAGCATCTGTTAGGGGATTCTGGATAATAGATAATAATACCCATTTTACAAGGTTTTCTGAGGTTAAATTAGAAAGCTTATAAAAATGTAATATTTTATGCAAATGTCATATATAGCTTGCAGTTGGGAGGACCGCACAAGTCTGGCTTAATCTAGTAGCTGCTCAATAAATATGCATTGTTATGTTTTTAGGGTATACCAGGTAGACAATCTAGTGATAGAGACTCTGATGTCAGATTACCTCGGTTCAAATGCAAGTTCTGTCACTTATTAGCTGTGTGTCATCAGGCAAATAGCATCTTTGTGCTTGTTTCCTTAGGATAGGATGGTATCTAGCCATGCAGGATCTGTGTGAATTAAATGAGATAATTTATATAGAGATAAAAAGTAATTTATGTATTGACCCATACCAGGCTCATAGAAGGCACATGAATGTTAATTATTGATCAGGAGCTTACTTATATCATCTCACATTTTCAACTGAACGAAGCAGAGTTTGTGCTGTCATCGCTTTGCAGACGAGGAGAGGTTAAGGCAACTGCCAACATCACATGTCCCGTAAGTGCTAGAGCTGGGATGTGAACCCAGGCCTCTGTGGGTCTGTTGGAGTCCAGTGCATCTAACTGGACTGCTATCCAGCTCATATTTGTCCATCCTATTTCCAAGAACACCAGGAAAGGCTTTGTCAAATGCCTTCCTGGATTTCCCAGGATGGAGGGAGGGAGGTGAAAGAGTGGCCGCAGCTGCAGGGTGGGTTGGGCATGACTGGTCTGGTGTGCGGGAGGGGTGGAGAGATTGAGGCTGGTGATTCCACGAGCCCTGAGCTGCAGATTCATCAGTAGCCCCGCATTGGAGGGCTCTCCCGAGCCCCAGGCCCTGCAGCCCGGGATGGCCCCGAAGCTTTCCGTAATGAGCCTGTCACATGGCTGGACAGAGACTTATGACTTCTGGTGGCAGGACTGCCTCCTCCCGCTTGTCCTCCCTGGTTATTTATCACATTTGTCCCTCTTGAGAGGCAGGGCCATCGCTTACACTGTCCAGAACAGGGAATGCAATAAAGCCAGTTCTATGGAAGGCTCTGAGCCCTGCCCCCTTCACTGAAGGTGGGGAGGAGGCAGAGGGGCCTTCCTGATGGGGGTGAGGGAAGGTCCCAGCAGCAATGCCAGCCCGAGTCCAACTACCCAGGAGGTCTCTAGCAGCATTGCCACCACTGCAGTGATGGACATCACTCTCCCCTCCAAGCTAACCTGGCCCTAGCAGGATCACTAACAGCATCCCAGTACCCACTCATGCTATTACCCCCACACCACCCTGGGCACTGCCACCATCAATAAGACCAATGGTGTCGCTGCTGACATCACCGTCATCCTGCTGCAGTCAGCATCACCACTACCACCATTATCACCCACAGGAAGGTAATCGCCAGCTTGGCTTCATTATCCACTTTAGCTTGGCTCAGAGAAACAAACAAATCAGAATTTTCACAGCTGTTTCTGCCTCTACTCCCAACTTCTGCACCATGAGGGACCTCCACAGAAGGGTCCTGAAAGCAGTGTCCTCCTTGTCCGGCGTCCCTGGTTCTGTGGAGGCGGACTAGGGTCGTGAGAAGAGCTGGACTCTAGACAACATGACCTTGGACTCCTCTGTGCCGCCAACTGGATGAGAAGCCCGGAGCCAGTGCCTCAGTGGTCTTATCTGTAAGATGGCGATAGTGAGAGTCACCTCACTAGGTTACCATAGGGATACATGTTAAGTATATGGTACATACTGGGTGTTTAATAAGTGGCACATACAATGATGATCATAGTTATCATTATTCCAGGGCAAAACTTCTCTCCTAGACACTCAGTTCCCCAAATGGCAGCCTCCTTGCCTCGCCCAGAGACTCTCCTGAGCCTCCCGCTGTCCTGGTCATCTAGCTCAGGACAGTGACTTCTCTCCCCATCTCCTGCTGCCTGACCCAGTTTCTGTGAAAACCCATGTTTCTCACGGAGCAGAGATGGCAGAGTCACATCTACAGGTCTCATCATCCTATTAGGACAACATCAGGGTAAACATTAGTTATTCACCAACCCAATTACATTTTGATTACTCTGACCCAAGTGAGATTGGGGTTACTCTCACTCCACATTTATTTTTTGGTACAAGCTTCTTAAGTTGCCAGGAGAGGAAAACAACCCCACTGCCTTCCACTCTACCCAGGCAGGAATCTTCTGGGTTCCTTATTTTCTTCTCCTTCCCTGTTCCTAAATGCAGCTGTATCTGGGCACTTGGCCATTCAATGGGGAGCAGAAGGGGCTGGTCCAAGGAGAGAGGGAATTTCAGTTAGAGTGGAGGGAGAACTTCCAACAGGGAAGGGGGCAGGAGAGGATGGGAGGAGAAGTCGGAGTGTCTTTGCCCAGCTGGGGAGACTTGGGAGCTGCGTGCATTCGGGGCCAGGTAGTGGGCTGACCTCCCAACGCCTGGGATGCACCGCCACATTCTCTGCTGTGCCTCTGGTTGACATGTTCGGACTTGAACTCTGGATCTTCTGTGAAACCTGCCTCTACCATAGTCTTCCCCATCTCAGTAAAGCCTTCCAGTGGCTCAGGCCAAAACCCTTGGTTGTCATCCACAGCTCCTTTCTTTTTTGCTTTTTCTTTTTATTTATTTATTTTTTTGAGATAAGAGTCTCGCTCTGTCACCCAGGGTGGAGTGCAGTGGTGTGATCTCAGCTCATTGCAACCTCCGCCTCCTAGGTTCAAGCGATTCTCCTGCCTCAGCCTCCCTAGTAGCTGGGATTACAGGCACGTGCTACCACACCCGGGTTATTTTTGTATTTTTAGTAGAGATGGGGTTTCGCCATGTTGGCCAGGTTGGTCTCGAACTCCTGACCTCAGGTGATCTGCCCATCTCAGTCTCCCAAAGTGCTGAGATTACAGGCGTGAGTCACTGCTCTGGGGCCACAGCTCCTTTCTTTCACTCTAATGCACTAGCGAATCCTTTGGTTCCACCTCAACCTATGTATCTCACCAGCTCCACGACTCCCACCTGCTGGTCTAATCCACTGCCAGATGACTGCAGTTCCCAGGTGTCTCTCCCATGACAGTCCATTCTCAACACAGCCACCAGAGTGACCCTTTTCAGTGTGTGTTGACCAAGTCACTTTGCCATTTGAAATGCCACAAGGGGTTTCCTTCTCTCAGAGGAAAGCCTGAGTCCTTGCAATGCTTCCCAGGCCACCCCCCGCTCCTTGGCCAGGCCCCCCAACACGCCCCTGCCTGCTCTCTGGCCAGGCCCCCATGCCCCCCTGCCCGCTCCCTGGCCAGGCCCCCCACGCGCCCCTGCCCGCTCCCTGGCCAGGCCCCCCACGTGCCCCTGCCTGGTCTCTGGCCAGGCCCCCCACGCGCCCCTGCCTGCTCTCTGGCTTTGCCTCCATGGCTCTTCCCTCATGCTGTGCTCCAGCCACAAAGATGCCAAGCACAGTCTGGCCTCTGGCTTTGGCACTTGCTGTTCCTGTGGTTGGGATGCTTTCCTCACAGATAGCCATGTGTTTGTACCTCCCCTTCTTCAGACCTCTGCTCCAGAGTCACCTCACCAAGGAAGCCATCTCTATCTGCCAGGTCCCAGCGGAAAGCAGGCCACATAGATTCAGATCCTGTGAGGAGAGTCTACACAGGTGTGGGCAGGGGGTTTGGAACCCACAGGGATAGTGCAGGACCCCCAGGCAATTGACTGGGGAGGGGGTTCAAGAAGGATGGGTGCAGCTGTTGCAAGGCCAGACAGGATGGGGAGGTTGTGGGAGGCAGCTATTAGAGAATCCCAAAATAAAAAGGGCTGCCTGGAAAGGGTGACCTGATAGAGGCTGAGATCCTTGGTCAAGGGAAGCATCCACCCTTTGCTTCTGGGCTTCTTGGGGACTCCCCACTGGCTGAATTCCATGGAAGCCAGAGGGCAGGGAGCTGGGTGATGCCGTCCATGCAGGTCAGCCACCCAGGGCACAGACCTGGGTGGAGAAGAGTAGAGAGTGGGTCTGGAGGGGCAAAGGAAGGATGTCCAGGTCATCATCTGAATAGTGACCACATTATTTAAACCCCCAGTACTCCATCCCTCTTCCTTATTTCTCTCTTTTTTTGAGATGGGATCTTGCTGTGTTGCCCAGACTGGTCTCTAATTCTTGGGCTCAAGCGATCCTCCCACCTCAGCCTCCGGAGTAGCTGGGATTATAGGCATGAGCCACCATGCCCAGCTCCTGCTTGTTTTTCTGTATACCACTTAACATCTTCTTAAAATATCCATAATTTTTTTCCTTACTCACTGGATTGTAAGCTCCACAAAGCTGGGGATTTTGTCTGTTTTGTTCATGAATGCATCCCCAGTGCCTAGAACAATGCCTGGTATGTCATAAATGCTCAATAAATGTGTACTCGAGGAGTGAATGAGTGACCAAAAGAGGGAGGCAGTAGCGGGGAGGGGCCAGGTGAGAGCTAATATGGCCTGAGGTCTCTTCCTACAGCCCAAGGTCTCTGAGTTTCACTCTGGAAACTGCCATTCGTAGTAGAGAAAGAATGCATTTGTTGTTCAGGTAATTGGTAGTAACTGACAGTAATTTCAAGTAATTAAACACTAATTAATTCAATGAGTCAGTAATGTATTTATTTATGGTATCTGTGTTTGTTCCTTTATAAATATTGGTATTACTTTTGTCAGGTAATTAAAATCCACTGGGAAAGTCACTGAGGTCCCAGGAGATTGTGGAAGCTTGGCTTGGCCTTGGCCAAGAATGAGCACTGGGACGGAGGCTGGACAAAGGCCCCGGGTTGGAGCTCATATAGGTCGGGCTTAGATACTGGTGAGGGGTTGTGCAAGTGTTTAGCTGATGTTAGTTTGGAGCTGGGGAATGAGACAATCAATCACAAAATCCTTTCCAAGTTATCGACTTCCTCTTTTATTCCCCTCCCCAATTCAAAAGTATTCTTTTAGGCTGTAATACATGAGGTACATTGGGGACACTGGCTGTAGACAGTCCTCTCCTCCCCGACTTCTTTTCCAAGGAAACAGCAGTGTCCCAAGCCCCTGGACCTCTGCCCTGGGGTCTGATCTCTTGGCACTAGACCACCCAATTATGGGCTGGATAGAAGATGGAGAAGGAGAGGAAAGGAGATGTTGAAGGACCCAGAGCAGGACCTGAAGGGGGTGGGGAGAGCAGAGGAGATCCTGATCTCAGAAGAGGCAAGCCCGAGGCTTTGGGGGTCTCAGTGACTTCGGGCCAGGCAGGTCCCATAGATGGGTTGGCCTGGAAGGACAGCGCGATGGCAGTCACAGAAGATATCACCCCCATCTTTCTAGATTCCCAGCCCACACTCCCCCAATACCCTCAAACTAGAAGTGTCGAATGTTAGGGTTTCTCAGAGGCTAGGGTTTTATGAGCCCCCCAGAACTGCTATTCCTTTTCCCGGTGCAGCCTTTCCCCCTCCACAGTGACAGTGGGGATGCATTAAGGCACAGACTGTGGAGTCAGATGACAAAGGGTCAGATGCTGGGCATGATGTGTTGGGCAAGTGAATTAACATTTCTGAGCCTCAGTTTTATCATCTGCGAATTAGGGCTGATGATAGTATCTGCCCCACAGAGTTGTTAAAATGTTTAAATGTGCTTATGCCCCTAAAGCGCTTAGCCCACAGGGCCTCACAGGTAGGAAGTGCTCAATTCACATTAGGTATTAGAATGGCTGATGTAGGTGACTGGCCCCCCTGTGACTCACCTTTTGTGTTCCAGTTTGACCTCACCTCTAATCTCAAGGAAGCTTCTATCTCTGCTGGTCCTGACCAGTCTTAAGAGTATTGCTTCCAAAGGCTCAAAAGTTTCTCCACTTCTTTCCTTCTAGATCTGCAGTGGGCACCTTCTTAACAGCCGACCTCTGCTCCTGGCTCCTAAATGTCTGCAGAAATTCTCTTTCCTCTGCTGCTGCACCCCTCCTGCTGCCCAGCCTCTGATGCCCAGCTGCACGGTGCCCTCCAGCTTCAAGTTTTTTTTTGTTTGTTTGTTTTTAAGTTCTGGGATACATGTGCAGAACTTACAGGTTTATTACATAGGTATACATGTGCCATGGTGGTTTGCTACACCCATCAACCCGTCATCTAGGGTTTTTTTTTGATTTTGTGTTTGTTTGTTTTGAGACAGAGTCTCGCTCTGTTGTTCAGGCTGGAGTGCAGTGGCCTGATCTCGGCTCACTGCGACCTCCGCCTCCCGGGTTCAAGTGATTCTCCTGCCCCAGCCTCCTGAGTAGCTGGGATTACAGGCACCCGCCACCACGCCTGGCTAATTTTTGTATCTTTAGTAGAGACAGGGTTTCACCATGTTGGCCAGGCTGGTCTCGAAATCCTGACCTCAGGCGATCCACCCACCTCGGTCTTCCAAAGTGCTAGGATTACAGGCGTGAGCCACTGTGCCCAGCCCCTCATCTAGGTTTTAAGCCCCACATGCATTAGGTATTTGTCCTAATGCTCTCCCTCCCCTTCAAGTTTCTTACTGCATTTCTATGACCCACCGCCCCCAGCAGTCTTGCTCAGTCCCTCAGTCTCTGTCTCGCTATCTCTGACTCTGTCCCTGTCTTCTTTGTCTCTCATTTCCCCTCCCCATTCCCCCTTTGTTCTGTCTCCCTTAATTAGCAATATTCTGGAACAGAAGTGTTTTTATTATGTTTTATTTATTGAATGGCTTTCAGTTTCCTGTTCTTAATTTAAAAGGCCGATCAATAAGATGCTTTATATTCCTGGTTTAAAACAAAACAAAGCTAAGTTAAGTTGTTCTTTGTTCATGCGGCTCTTCTTTGCTTATTTCTTTCTCTGTAGGAAGAAAAGGTTCCTCACCCACGGTCTCTTAATTGATAAAAACACTTAATTCACTCACTGGTTCATTCACTCAGTAAATTATTCAGTAAGAGCCCCAGTTGTGGGCCAGGCACTGTGCTGGACTCAGGGAGTATATTAATCTGTTTTCACGCTGCTATAAAAAACTGCCCAAGACTGGGTAGTTGATAAAGGAAAGAGATTTAATTGACTCACAGTTCAGCATGGCTGGGGAGGCCTCAGAAAACTTAAAATCATAGTGGAAGGCAAAGGGGAAGCAAGACATCTTCTTCACAAGGTGGCAGGAAGGAGAATGAACACAGAAGGAACTACCAAACACTTATAAAACCGTCAGATCTCGTGAGAACTCACTGACTATCACGAGAACAGCATGGGGGAAACCACCTCCATGATCCAATTACCTCCACCTGGTCTCTCCCTTGACATATGAGGATTGTGGGGATTGTAATTCAAGATGAGATTTGGGTGCGGACACAAAGCCTAACCATATCAGGGGACATAGAGATAATATAAAGCAGTATTCCTGTCCTCAAGTGCTCCTATCTAGCTAGGGAAACTGATTCAGGCACCAGTACATGCCAGAAAAAGTTAGAGCTGCTATGTCAATGTTTATGGTGTTGGATGTGGTGCAAGGGGGTGGGGAAGGCTTCCTGGAGGAGAGCAAGCTGGGCTGAGAATTCAAATGTGAATAGATGTCTTGACTTGGGTTCACCCAGAAGCAGATCCTAAAACAAGGAAATGAGTGCAAGTAGTTAATTTGGGAGGATCCCGGGGAGTACTGGCAGGGGAATGGGGAAGAGAGACCTGGAGGAAAGGGAGGAAGTCAATACAGAGTACATCAATGACAGGTTGCCATTTCGGGCAATTGGGGCAATTGGGGCTCTGGGATCCTCTGGGAGACTGTGTAGAACACACCTTAGAGTTATCCCAACTGAGTGGTGAAGGAGTTGGGGTATTTACACTCTTGTCACCTGCCATCCATCACTGATGAGGGCTGTCTTGGGGAGGCATTAATTACCCCACACTCCTGGCCTGCTGCACAGATGGCAACATGGACTCTGGTGGCCAGAGAGAGCCTTCAAGCAAAAAAAAAAAATGCAGGTTGTAGCAGTTGGGAGTCAGACTAGTATGCACTGAAGCCGTAAGAATGAAGGAGTGTGGGCTGGACACCAACATCACCTGCTATGGCAGGTGCTGGGGGAAGGGATGGGCATTCCAGACAGGTGGAAAGTGTGATCGAGGGCAAAATATGTGGTGACTCCAGGAGGCCACACATAGTTTTGTGTGGTTCCAAAATTCAAGTTCAGGAAATCTGTCTTTGTGTAGCCTGGGCCTCAGCTCCCTCATTTATAGAAAGGTGATAAAAATACATTCCCCACTCATCCAAGATGATTTGCACAAAGGCCCCAGCTTGGACCCTGCAGAACAGAGCCCAATTCAGCCCTTTCCTTAAATTCCTCCACCTCATCTCCTGCCAGCCTGCAAGCCCTGGATATGCGAGGCTATTTATGATGCCCTGTCGATATCTGTCTTGGTGGAAGAGCGTGGAGGGGACGGATGGAGCCTGGGGTCCTATCCATCAGTCACTTGGCTGCAATCTCTAAAGATATTTTAATTGTGAGCTCAGATTTACTCCAGTCATCAGCAGTGCCCGCCTGCCTCTTTACCAGTAGAGAGTGGGGCCTGCAGGCCCTCTGTGGTTTGCCAAATAGACGTCTTGTAGCAACGCTGAGGAAATATTTGCTGCAGTGAAACAATGTGCCTGGTGGAAAGCAATCGCCCTAAATCGCCCCCTGACAGCCCGCCAGAGCCCTACCAGGGGCTTCTTCCACTATGCGCTCAGCTTTTTCTCCAGAGTTGGGCCTCCGCTACCTACCCAGGGAAGAGGATGATGGCCTCAAACCTGAATTGGAGGGAAACTGAAGCAGGGGCAGCGTTCCCCCTCTTCTGGGCCATGTGGCAGAGGGGACAGTAGGAGAACAAGGTGGCAGGGGTGGAGAGTAGTGTGGGAGCCCTGGGTTAGAAAAACCTGGACCAGGCTGGGCGCTGTGGCTCACGCTTGTAATCCCAGCACTTTGGGAGACCGAGGCAGGCAGATCATGAGGTCAGGAGTTCGAGACCAGCCTGGCCAACATAGTGAAACCCCGTCTCTACTGAAAAACATACGAACATTAGCCAGGTGTGATGGTGCACACCTGTAATTCCAGCTACTCAGGAGGCTGAGGCAGAAAAATCGCTTGAACCCGGGAGGCGGGGGTTGCAGTGAGATGAGATCATGCCACTGCACTCCAGCCTGGGCGACAGAGTGAGACTCCATCTCAAAAAAAAAAAAAAAAAAAAAAGCAAGACCTGGACCAGGCCCATTCTGAGCAAAAGGTCCAGGGGATGTTAGCCCCGTTCACAGCTAAGAACTCCTGGGTTAAGAGAAATGAGCCTGAGTTTGTGCAGCAAGCGATACCAGGAATCTCAGCTTTGGCCCTCTGGGTTTTTGCTTAAGGTTCTCTCTTTGGACCCCCAGCATCCCTTTCTGAACTCTCTTTCCTATGCCTCTGCAGGGGACCAGGGCCCATTCACCATCAGGGTTTGCTTTGGGGAAATGATCTGCTTCCAAAGCTTGTGCCTCTGAGTGAGTTTCAGTGGCCTCCTCTCCCAGAGGTGGCCAAAGTCTTCTCTCCACCTGTCGGGTCAAAGTGTTTATATCCTCTGGGGGAAAGGAGGATGAGGAAGAGGAGATGGAAGAGGAGGAGGAGGAGTTGGGGCAGGAGTGGAGAAGAGACCCTTCCTAGACTGGGAAGTCACTCAAGGAGCTTCCTATTCTGCCTTCAAGGCAGAATGGCCTAAGTGCATATTCTCTTTAAAGCAGCAGCCTATTTTTGTAGAATTTATCCAACAGAAGCAAAACAAAATAGAACAAAACCACCAGCCCACAAGAATAGCATACTTGATATCTATTGTCACATTGCTGGTGATAGCAAAAACCCAGAAGCCTGAATGTCCATTGATAGAGGCATGGTTGAATAAGTTTTTATGGTCCAACTTTTGAATATCATGATGCTATTATAAAGGAGGTAGGTCTGCTGCAGTGGCTCATGCCTATAATCCCAGCAATTTGGGAGGCTGAGGTGGGTAGATCACTTGAGCCCAGGAGTTGGAGATGAGCCTGGGCAACATGGTGAAAACTTATCTCCACAAAAAATACAAAACATTAGCCAGGCATGGTGGTGTGCACCTATGGTCCCAGCTACTTGGGAGGCTGAGGCAGGAGGATCACCTGAGCCTGGGAGGTCAAGGTTGCGATGAGGCATTATTGTGCCATTACACTTCAGCCTGGGTTACAGCGTGAGACTCTGTCAAAAAAAAAAAATTAATTAATTAAATTTTAAAAGGAGGCATATCTAATTGTTGACTCACAAGGTTGTACATGAAAAAATCAAGTTGCAGAGTGATAAGTGTGTTTGGGTCCCATTAAAAAAATCTGGGCCAGGCGCGGTGGCTCAAGCCTGTAATCCCAGGCAGTGGTTATAGATGAGAGCCAGCAGCCCTGGGTTCCAGTAATAACATTTAGGTAAACTACTTAATTTGCTAAAGTCTCAGTTTCCCCACTTATCAATTGGAGTTCAGGTCAGCATGCCATAGGCACTCAATACATGGTAGAGATTCCTAGTAGATGCCTGGGGCTGGGATCTTTCTCTTCCCCTGCACTCTTTACCCCTCTTCCAGTTGGGTAGAGTCATGTCACCCACATCCCCTGCCCAGCCCTGCGGCCAGTTCCCAGGTCATGTTAGGCCAGGCCCAGCCCATCCTCCCACCAGCCCTGATGTGGAAACTGGAGGTACAAGGGAAGAAGGAGGAGGGTGGAAGTTTGATGGCCCTTAAGTGACCTAACCCTCCGTGCGTCCTCCCAGAGGGCACAGCCTATGCAGTGTCCCTGGTACTGGCTCCGGTTCCCTTCCTATTGATCAGAAGGGACAACCTACCCACAGGACGTCACATCATCCTTTTGTGATGGGATGAGCACTGGGCAGAAACAGTTCTTCAGGACCCTGAAGAGAACAGGTGCCCAAAATGGGGAGAGACCTTTACCCCACAGCCCCCAGTGTCAGCTGATGTCCACCTCAGCAGCCTGCTCCACAGCCTCTGGCTGGGCAGCCCTCACCCATCCTCAGGTACCCATTCACTGGGTCTGCCACCCCAGGAAGAGAGAAATCATCCTGAACTTTGGGGAGAGGGACACCTTCAAGAAGAGTTTTCCATGCAGAGGGACTTTAGTGGAGGAGGGAGATTCAGGTCTGAGTGCAGGAGCCCTGTAGACCCGCTCTATAGATGTGTAACTGGACTCTATATACACAGGCTAGCAGTGGCCTCTTGGGAACCCCTTAGCTCCTCTCCTGAGTCCTGTGCAGTCAGAGGACATCAAGCCTCCCATCCCCTCGCATACATTGTAGGCTATGGGGAGAAAAATGGCTGTCCTCTGGCATCGGCTGTGTCCGGAATCAGCTTCTCATTCAGTGGTACCTTCTGTGCTGGGTGAAGTGGCAGTCAGCAAACTGCAACCAGGTTCTGACTTTAGTCACACACACCCCTGCCACCAAACAAACATGAGCAGAGGCATTTGGGAGACAGGACTGGGGGAATGAGCATAAAGCATTCTGGAAGGATCCCCTTTCCTCCTCTCAGGTGGACCATGGCTCTGCACCTGGGAGTACGGAGAAAATTATCTGTTCATCTCCTCCCCTCCCCTCCCATGGTCTTTGTGGGTGAGAGAGGAGAGCCAGTGACCTGAGGCAGGTGACCCTTAACTGGGCTAACTGGGTGACTTTTGGGTTCTGTGCTTGGAAGCCCTGGCTGCCACATGTCACCCTCTTTTGTCACTTGTTTCCCAGCTTCTGAGATTGTGTCTTTTTTTTTTTTGAGACTGAGTCTCGCTCTGTCGCCCAGGCTGGAGTGTAGTAGTGCGATCTCGGCTCACTGCAACCTCCACCTCCCGGGTTCAAGCGATTCTTGTGCCTCAGCCTCCTGAGTAGCTGGGACTACAGGCATGCGCCACCATGCCCAGCTACTTTTTTTGTATTTTTATTAGAGACAGGGTTTCACCATGTTGGCCAGGCTGGTCTTGAAGTCCTGACCTCAGGTGATCTGCCCGCCTCGGCCTCCCAAAGTGAGCCACTGCACCCAGCTGAGATTGTGTCTTAATAGCCAAGCCGTAACTGTTCCTCCAGGGTGCCCCCTCAGATGGACGGAGGTGGTGTGGGTGTAGGAACCTCGGCCTCCTCTGCCAAAAAGGGGCTTCCTGAAGGCCAGCACCTGTGTCCTCTGGCAGATGAGAAACCCAGCAAAGGCTGGGAGAGGACAACTCCTCCTGTCACACTGGACACTAATTCCCAGAGGATGAGCCCTGCCTGCCCCAACAGACTGGACAGCCAGCTTGGCCTCAGGGGTCCCCCAGCTGGGCTGGGGTGGTTTGGGCAAGAGGAGGCAGGAAGGGGGCTCCGGCCTCTGTCCTCTGTTCACAACCAAATTGCCTCCTTCACCTTTCCTAGGTTGTGTTTACCTTGTCCTCCTCCCATGGCACTGTTCTCCCAGCCGATCTGATTGCTGTAATTAGTTAATCAGTAACTGGCATAATTTCCCCCTGATTAATGCAGGAATAATCACCCGCCAGGGCTGCCAGCAATTTGCTTATCAGAGTCACTTTGAAACAGCTTTGAAAATGAACGACTGGCACCTTCCTCGGGGTTAAAATTAGAGCCCAAGGAGGCCGCCCTCTGCTGTGGGCGTCTGGGACTGTCGGGACCAGCAGGGGAGTCCCAACCCCACTGTCGGAGCCAGGGAACACCACGGTTCCCATGTCTGGCTGGCTCCAAAAATGTTTGCTGAATGGGGAGAGGATGGATACTGTTTCTACCTACTGTGCACTGGCTACATGGGGTTCCCAGGAACACAAGGGAGACAGGTGGAGGTGCTGGGGGGTCCCTCTGGGATGAAGCCAGCAGGTAGAGACAAGGACAGGAGGCTTGTCCTGGAGCAGGAGGAAAGGGCAGTTGATAAAGGGGCAGAGTGATAGGGCCAAAAGGAGGGTCCAGCTCTAGTTAGTAATAATAATAATAGTAATAGCAAAATAGCATCATTCCCACCTTTTATGGAGTAGAGGAACTGTACTAGTTCTTCATATACGTTATCTCATTTCCCCCTCACCTTTTTTTTTTTTTTTTAAGAGAGCTTCTCACTCTGTCACCTAGGCTGGGAGTGCAGTGGTGTGATCTCGGCTCACTGCAGCCTCTACCTCCCGGGATCAAGCGATTCTCATGCCTTAGCCTCCAGAATAGCTGGGATTACAGGCATGCGCCACCATGCCCGGCTAATTATTTTGTAGTTTTAATAGAGATGGGGCTTTGCCATGTTAGCCAGGCTGGTCTCAAACACCGTGCTGGTATTATAGGCATGAGCCACTGTGTCTGGCCTTATTTAATCTTTATGCAATAATAATAAACACTTAATGAGCACATACTATGTAA
Organism: Pan paniscus; assembly: GCF_029289425.2. Taxonomy (NCBI): domain Eukaryota; kingdom Metazoa; phylum Chordata; class Mammalia; order Primates; family Hominidae; genus Pan; species Pan paniscus. The sequence goes on along the minus strand of NC_073254.2, from coordinate 52,214,832 downwards.
CAGTACTGCTTCGCTTTTACAATTTTATTTTCCCCCACCCCCTTTTTTTTTGAGATAGGGTCTCACTCTGACAACCAGGCTGGAGTGCAGTGGTGTGATCATAGCTCACTGCAGTTTCAACCTCCTGGGCTCAAGCGATCCTCCCGCCTCAGCCTCCCAAGTAGCTGAGACTACAAGTGCACGCCACTACATGCACTGACACACCTGGCTAATTTTATTTTACTTTGTAGAGACGAGGTCTCACTATGCTGCCCAGGCTGGTCTGGAACTCCTGAGCTCAAGAGATTCTCCTGCGTCAGCTTTCCAATGTGCTGAGATTACAGGCATGAGCTGCTGCGCCCAGCCTAAAATTTTATTTTTAATTATGGAAAATTTAAATAAAAAGAGAAATGCAATAATAAACTCCTATGAATTCAACAACCAGTTTCAAGTTATCCACATTGTTTTAATGTTGTTTTATCTATCTCACCCTCCACTCTTGTCCTTTTTGTTATTCAAGTATTTTAAAACCAGTCCCAGACATCTTATCATTTCACCTGTAAAATGAGATGCAGGTAGTAACAGCCTCTGCCTCATAAGACTGTTAGCAAGGATTTAATGAGATCCTGCATGCTCAGATCATAAGGCACACAGACACTCCAAAGGTATTTGTTATGATTATTAAAGCAGTGGGGGAGTGTTAGTTTGCTTGCTTGTTTAAATCTGTAGGGTCTAGAGGAAAAGTGAAAGACAGCCAGGGTGTGCAGCAGATATCCTGTGTACTGGTTACTTGCCCAAGTCTGGTGAGACAAAGCACTCACATGCACAAGTTACATGAGGCAGATTTATTACTTACAGATAGGCAGCAGGGGCAACAGAAGCCCAGGACCCATGATGAACTGGTCCCCCAAGACCCAGGAAAGCTATCCTGGGTGGATGGAGTCTTGTTTGTGTATGCCGCACTTGCACCATAGCTGAGGTTCCAGAAAGCAGCCTGCCCTGGGTTTTATATCCTGGAGGATGTAGCAATCGCTGGGCTAAGCAAAGATGGGCATCCTGTTTTTAAGAGGGACCCAGCTGGTCTAGCTAGTCCCTCCTTTTCTCAGGATGTTGCATTCTCAGCACATTCTGCAGTTATTTCTGAGAACTGTGAGGAAGAAAGGGGAGAGAACTGGCTGGTCCAAGGCCACACAGAGAACAATCCTACACAGGCATGTGCAAGAATCTCCAGGTGCTGGTGCAGGAGTTGCTCAGATAAGTCTTGGGGGTATAGAGAGGCAAGGCTGGAGTGATTGTTATTAACATTTCCTGTGCCTGTGGGTTGTTGCAAGGATTTAATGAGATCCTGCATGCTGAGGTCTGCAGTGGAGCTGACCTGTGGAGCTGTGATGGGGGACCAAGGGAATGATCACAGAGGATGCTGCATCCTCACAGCTGAGCTATGGCCCCCAGCGTGTTCCATTTAGCTCATGATGTACATTCCTTTATCTCTAGCTCTCCTTCATTGGCTTGAAGAACTGAGGGATGAGGGATGGGCTGGTAATCAGGGACACTGGAGGACCAGTTTCAGTTCTCTCAGATGGGGGCATCATGGCATTAAGTTGCGAAATCTGGGCAGTCCCTTGGGTACCTCTTTGTGCTGGAGTGCTAGAGGTGCTGTGTCGTATTTGCTCCCAGGTACACTGCTGGGTAATTAGGGAGGTAAGAAAGAGATGATGGAAGCTGTTGCCCCTGCCCACATGGAGCCCACAACCTGGTTGGAACACAATGAGTTAAGCAGTGATCTATACCAAGACAAGCATGATCATGCGGTGATGTGTTATTGTCCATCAGTTTCTGCAACTGGCCTGCTAGGGCCCTGACCCCTGAGCATGGGAATGCCATGTGTGAAAGTGTTCGTGTGCATGTGTGTGTGCATGCATGTATGCACACACGTGGACTCAAACCCCTGACTTGCAAATGAGCTGTCCTGTGCACACATCATCAAGGAACACCTGTTACAGAGAAGCTTTTGTCAGGGTGAGAAATAATAAGAAGTTAATTTAGAAACACTTCTCTGTCAAATAGGTGAGACTGTATGACTAGCTGCATTTAAAAAAATAACTTAAACTCCACAAAAGAATTTAAAAATGGCCTTTATTTTAAATGAATCAAGCTGTTTTCTGTGCTCGGGGAGGTCCCATGGCCAATTTGCAGGGAGTACAGGCAAATAAGCTTGAGAGATTAGGCACGGGAGCCAGTGTCTCCCCGACCCTGGGTAAGCCACACTTTTCATGGGCAAGGAGCTGGGTTTGCCCACTCCCTTTGCACAGCATTGGCATTTTGTATCCATCTTCTTCCTTGTTAAAACCTGACCCCCTCCACTTTGTGGACACGAATGCATTCACTTCTTCTCCTTCTTCTTTTTTTTTTTTTTTTTTGTCTTTGAGATGAAGTTTCACTTTTGTTGCCCAGAATGGAGTGCAATGGTGCGATCTTGGCTCACTGCAATCCCTGCCTCTCAGATTCAAGCAATTCTCCAGCCTCAGCCTCCCAAGTAGCTGAGATTACAGGCATGTGCCACCAGGCCTGGCTAATTTTGTGTTTTTAGTGGAGATGGGGTTTCACCATGTTGGTCAGGCTGGTCTCGAACTCCTGACCTCAGGTGATCCACCTGTCTGGGCCTCCCAAAGCCCTGGGATTACAGGCGTGAGCCACCCTGCCCGGCCTGAACTCATTCACTTCTCCTCGTGCCTCTTTGATGGCTCTTCCCTACTAGCTCCTTGCTCTGTCCTCCCCTTAAATGCAGGCAGCCCCCTGAGACTCTATCCTCAGCAGAGTTCAGTTCCCACACCAATGCCCCCTTGTGTGATCTCTTTGATCCTCTTGTCTTCAAGTCTTTTATTACCATCAAGCAGACAACTCCCAAATAATTCCCTACCCCTTGTTCTGATCTTTCTCCAAGGACGCCAGACAGCACTTCCCCTTGCGTACCGGACACTTCCACTCGGCTGTCCTGCTGGAAACTCAAATTCAATTTGTCTGTATCAATTTGTCAGACTCTTCCTCTGCAAATTAGATTATCCTTCTGCAATCCCCAAGCCTTCAACCAGCACCACCGCCCTTTCAGTCTCTCAATCCAGAAACGTGGGAGTCACACCCTGTCCCCACCAAAACCATGGGGGTTCAGCTCTTAAATATCTCTTTCTTCTACCCCCTTCTCACCCTCCCCACTGAGCACTCTCCCAGCTGGAGTCTCAGACATCTCACAGGGACTCTGCCTCTCATCTTGTCCTCCTCCCATCCACCCTCCAAACCCTAACCAGGGTATCAAGTCCAGACCACTCACGAAGGCAGATGTGAGCTCTCTAAGACTGACCCCAACCAACTCCATCCCTCATCTCCCTGTACTCACTCCCCTCTCCCTGAGCCCTGCGCCCAGGCATCAGCCATGTGTTTGCCTCCTCCAAATCTCATGTAGAAATTTGATCCCCAGTGTTGATGATGGGGCCTAATGGGAGGTGTGTGGCTCCTGGGGATGGATTCCTCCTGAATGGCTTGGTGTCATCCTCACAGTAATGAGTGGGTTCTTGCTCTATTAGTTCCCATGAGAGTTTTATCCAGAGCTGGTTGTTAAAAAGAACCTGGCGCCTTCCCCTGCCCTCCCTTCCTGTCTCTCACCGTGTGACCTCCGCACAAACCTGCTCCTTTCCCTTCCACCATGAGTGGAAGCAGTCTGAGGCCTCATCAGAAGCAGACGCTAGTGTCTGCAGAACTTTGAGCCCAGTAAAGCTCTTTTCTTTATAAATTACCCAACCTCAGGTATTCCTTTATATAGCAATGCAAAACAGACTAAGACACCCTGCATGTGGCAACTTTCCCAGAACACACCAGGCATCTGCATACATTTGTCCCTCAGCCACTGTGATTTCTACCTATCCCATTCCTACTCTTTTGTTAGTTAGCATTAGGTTCAGCTGCCAGCAATAGAGACACCAAATAATAGTAACTTAAGATAGATGTTATTTGTCTTTCATATAAAAGTCCATATAGTCCTTAGGGACCCAGGCTTATTCTAGTTTACTGATTTGTCTCAAGGATATGGTTCCCATCCTCATAATCCAAGATGGTGGCTATGACTCCAAACATTACCTCTGTGTTCTTTTTAAAACATTTTTTAAATTAATTAATTTCTTTATTTTGAGATGGAGTCTTGCTCTGTCACCCAGACTGGAGTGCAGTGGTGCAATCTCGGCTCACTGCAGCCTCCACCTCCCAGGTTCAAGTGATTCTCCTGTCTCAGCCTCCCGAGTAGCTGGAATTACAGGCACCCGCCACCATGCCTGGCTAATTTTTGTTTTTGTTTTTGTTTTTTTTTTTTAATGGAGAGAGAGGTTTTCACCATGTTGGCCAGACTGGTCTCCAACTCCTGACCTTACATAATCTACCTGCCTCAGCCTCCCAAAGTGCTGGGATTATAGGCCTGAGCCAGCACACCTGGCCTAACTCTGCATTCTAAGCATCAAAGAGGACAAGGGCATGTGTGGCTGCTTTTAAGGAAACCTACCCAAGGTACCATGCTGCATTTTCACATACATCCCATCGGCCAGCTGCAAAGAAGCGGTGTGACATTTAGTCTTTATTTTGAATCATGTACCTGGCTAAAAATCTGATCTGGGATTGTATTACTATGAAAGAAGGAGAGAGAACATATTAGGGAACAACTGGAAGTCTCTAATGTCATTTGACAGAGGCCCATTCAAATGCCTCTTCCTTTAAGTGACTCCTCAGATCCCCAAATGGAATTAGCCACTTCTTCCTGAGCCCTTGCCTGCAGTTTTTACCAGATCTCTCTGTCATCTACTGCAGTCAGTTCTGGAGTTGGTTTCCCTCCTAGGTTATAAGCCCCTGGGAGACAGGAGCAGTGCCTTCCATAACCTTAAACCTCCTTCTATAACCTTGAGCCAGCTGCAAATGGGGCAGGGAAGGTGCTCAGTAAACATATGTTGACCAAATGGAACTGGCTCCTAAGCATCTCAGGTCCTTCCTCCCTGGGGACCAGTGGTGTAGCTTTGGAGGTGCCTGGTAGGTGTCAGGATCACAGCCTGGAGCTGATGCACATATGGACCTATTCTGTGTTTATGTCTTATTTGCTTTTATTTAATAGCACTTTGTGGAGGTATAACTTATAGACGTTAAAGTTCTCTAATCTTAAGTCTAAGCACAATGACTTCTTATTAATGTACACATTCATGTTACTGCTGTTCCGAGCAAGAGGGAGAACATTTCCAGCACCTCCAAAGGTGCTCTTGTGCCCTTTCTTAGTAATAGCCCCTGCAGAGGTAACCATTGTTCATATTTTGTGTGTGGCTTTGGCTTTATTGATACTTGTCTTAACTGCAGCAACAACAGGCTGCTTAGTGGCTGTGAGGAAAGCCTGGGCTGGGAAGCATCTCTCTCTCCAGCTCCAAGTCCTTCTCCAACTCTCTACATGCCAGTCAAACTAGACTTTAAGTTCCTTTAACTCACTCAGCTTTCTCTGGCCGCAGGACCTTTGCACACGCCATTTCATCTTCCTGGGGCACTCTTCCCCCACATGTGGGCTGTTTCATTCCTGTTTGAATTTCGGGTCTCAGCTCAGACATTATTGCTTCAGGAGACTGTCCCTGCCCCCACTCAGACTGGGTTCTTCACTCCCACAGAACATTGAACTTTTCCTTCTGAAACGATGATCACTCTTGTAATTCCATAATTCCCGGCATGTTGGTTGGACATATTCTAAAGTGACCCCATGCCAGAGAGACATGCCCTTGTATAATCCCTTCCCTTCGAGTGTGGGTGGGACCTGTGACTTGCCTCTAGTCCATAGACTGTGTCAAAGGTGAAGAGATTTAGCAGCTCAAAACCAGTTGATTTTAATTCAATAAAAAAGGCATATTACCCTGTGTGGGCCTGACTTCATCAGGGGAAAGGCCCTAAAAAAGGAACTGACGCCGTCCTTGAGGTGAAAGACTCCTGTTGGCCTTGAAGAATCAAGCCACCAAGTAAGGAAATGAACTCTGCCCGGGATCTGATGGAGCTTGGAAGCAGATCTTTTTCCAGTTAAACCTCTGCTGAGACTGCAGCCCAAAGTTTACCTGGGTGCTGTGCTCATGGTCTCACCTGGCGGAGCTTTTTGAGACTGTGAGCAGAGGGCCTAGGTAAACTATGCCAGAACCTTTGATTCACAGAAACTGAGATAAGGAATGTGTGTTGTTTTAAGCGTCTAAGTGTGTAGTAAGTTGTCACACAGCAATAGCTAACAAGTCCATCTTCCTTTCCCTCTAGAATGAACTCCTTAAGAGCAGGGACCTTGTCTTGTTCTAAATTGGAGACATCCCTGTTCTCTAATATAGAGGTTTCCAAACTTTCTTGGGTCACAGTTCCATTAGTGTCTTAATTTTTTTTCATGATGCCCCTAGATCAAAAGAAATACCTAACACTTCCATTTATTAAGTAGCTTTATCTGAAGAACTTAATATGTATTTATATCCTAATAATTTAGTAGCCATTTGAAAAATAATACATATAAATTGAAAGAAAAAATATTTTTATTTTTATTTATTTAATTTTTCTTTTTCTTTTTTGAGGCAGGGTCTCACTCTGTTACCCAGGCTGGAATGCAGTGGTGTGATCATAGCTCACTGCAGCTTCAAACTCCTGGGCTCAAGCAATCCTCCTGCCTTGGCCTCCCAAAGTGCTAGTATTGTAGGTTTGAGCCACTGCACCCAGCCAATATTTTTCTTTCTTTTTTTTTAGTTTTTTTTGAGACGGAGTCTCACTCTGTCACCCAGGCTGGAGTGCAATGGTGCCATCTTGGCTCACTGTAAGCTCCGCCTCCTGGGTTCAAGTGATTCTCCTGCCTCAGCCTCCTGAGTAGCTGGGATTACAGGTGTGTGCCACCACGCCTGGCTAATTTTTGTATTTTTAGTAGAAACAGGGTTTCACCATGTTGATCAGACTGGTCTTGAACTCCTGATCTCAGTTTATCCACCTGCCTTAGGCCTCCCAAAGTGCTGAGGTTACAGGGACGAGTCACTGCACCTGGCCTTATTTCATTCTTAATTGTAGTTACTAACTGGCAGAATCTGTGTGCCTGTTGGCAAACCTTTTGTTTGTTTGTTTGTTTGTTTGTTGTTTTTGAGACAGAGTCTCACTCTGTCACCCAGGCTGGAGTGCAGTGGCACGATCACAGCTCACTGCAACCTACACCTCCCAGGTTTAAGCGATTCTCCTGCCTCAGCCTCCTGAGTAGCTGTGATTGTAGATGTGCACCACCATGGCCCGGCTAATATTTGTGTTTTTAGTAGAGAAGGGGTTTCACTATGTTGGCCAGGCTGGTCTCGAACTCCTGACCTCAAGTGATTCACCCACCTCGGTCTCTCAAAGTGCTGGGATTACAGGCATGAGCCACTGCACCCGGCCCATTGACAAACCTTGAAATCAGGTCGAACACCATCCTCATCCTCATTTCTTGTTCGCATTGATTTTCACATCAAGGAAAATCTATCTTCGCAAAGATATGACATCATCAAAAGAAATGTATGTAGTGCAATCTAATGTTTAGTATGAATGTGAACTACCTCAAGCTTGTGTGGTGTTACTGTTTTCTTTGAAAACTTAAGGCCAGGTGTGGTAGCTCACACCTGTAATCCCAGCACTTCGGGAGGCCAAGGTTGGGGGATCACTTGAGCCCAGGAGTTCAAGACCAGCCTGGGCAACATGGCAAAACCCTACCTCTACAAAAAATACAAAAATTAGCTGAGCGTGATGGCACATGCCTGTGGTCCTAGCTACTCAAGGGGCTGGGGTGGGAGGATCACCTGAGCCCGGGGAATTCAAGGCTGCAGCGACCCGTGATCATGCCACTGCACTCCAGCCTGGGCAACAGAGTGAGGCTCTGTCTTGAAATATAAAAAAAGAAAATTTAAAATATCCCGTACTGCCCCTGTGAGTTCACTGTGGTGCCCCAGGGTACCTTGGCACAGAGTTTGGGAACCATGAACTTGCTAGGTACATGGGTGGGACTCAACAAATAGTCACGAACTAAGTGACTGACTGAATGAACAAAATAACTGTGGTAGGAAGGGAAGCCAGAGAGGGACAAAGAGGGGTTTGAGGTGGAAGGACCTCTTTATTTTCCCCTAGCACAGTGGTTCTAGAGGGCCATCAGTCAGGGTCTAAACAGGAAAGCAGAAGACACTTCAGATGTTTCCAACAGGAGGAATGCGATACAGGAGATTGGTTATACAAGTGCTGGGAGCATGGAGAAGCCAAATAACAGATGATGGGGTCAATGTGGAGACTAGTGAGAGTAAGAAACTCTATGGCCCTGAGTCTGCAAGACAAAGGGAGGAAGGTATTAGTGGGCCCCCAAGGAACCACAGCAGGCCTGTTGGGCAGCAGTTGAAGCCACGAAGGAGATGCAGCAGCTGCTAAAGATGCCAACCAAGGCAAAGTGGCGGGGCGGGGGGAGCGGGGAGCAAATACCCAGCTTTTCCCTTCTTCTTGCCTTCCAATCTCATTAGCGCCTCCTATTGCCCCAAAGTGGCAGAAAACTAGTTGGCACAGAGCCTGATGAATGCAGGCTGCAGTGTCACCCCCTGTTACTGAGAACAGCGGGGGAAGAAATGGACATTAAAACAAATAATTGTTGGCCGGACACAGTGGCTCATGCCTGTAATCCTACCTAGCACTTTGGGAGGCCGAGGTGGGTGGATTGCATGAGCTCAGGAGTTCAAGACCAGCCTGGGCAACATGGTGAAACCTCGTCTCTACTAAAATCCAAAAAAATTAGCCGGGCATGGCGGCGTGCACCTATAATCCCAGCTACTTGGGAGGCTGGGGCAGGAGAATCACTTGAGTCCAGGAGGCAGAGGTTGCAGTGAGCCGAGATCACGCCATTGCACTCCAGCCTGGGCAACAGAGCGAGACTCCATCTCAAAAAAAAAAAAAAATTGTCATGGGACAGAGACTGGGCTGGGAGGAAGGTCATCGCCCCCAGGCTCTTGTCCTGGCCTGGGACTGAGAAGGGCCAGCATGTCCAGGACTGAACCACAGAGGACACCCTGTGTTCTCCCAGACACCAGGGAGGCCCCTCTTTCCAAACCTGGTACTGAGACTAAGCCCAAATTATACAGCTTTGGAGCTAGACCTTCTGCCAACTGGCTGTGTGACTGCCATCAGGTCACTCAACCACTCTGATCTCTGCTCTCCTCAGTGTCAAACATAGGACTTGGACAAGACGGCCTCCTGGGTTCTGCCTATCTTTAGCATCCTTCAGTGTACAACTCAACCAGACTGTGAAGGAGGAGGAAGTACCAGAAGGGTGACCTGTAGGCGGAGAAATGGGTGGGCAAGGAGGCGGGGCCAGCTTCCACCCATTTATCTGTGAAACAGGGCGTGTAGGCGGGTTGCTGCAGATCACAAGCCTCTGAACCTCAGGCCTTTCTTGGCAGGGTCCGTGGAGTTGTCTTCTTTCTGGAGCTATTATCCAGGGCCAGGAGCTTTCTCTGGAGGGAGAAGAGTCCCAGGACAGTCTATCCCCTGGCCTCTCCTCTTAAAGATGTAGAGAGAGCTTACGGTCTGAGAGAGGGGACCATCTGACTCTAGAGGCATTTGCAGTGATCTCAGGGAGGGGAATAGAGGCTGGGAGGCAGGTTCAAGGGGCCCTGAGAGATGTAAAGAGATTGAAACATCGATGTGAGGAGGCAGCTGGACCAGAAGTTGTCAAATGTGTCAGAGGCCTGGAGAATTTCAGGGCTGGAATATACCCCCTACCTAGTGCAGCACTCTTACTGTACTGATGAGGAAACCAAAGTCCAGAGAGGGAAGGTGACTTGCTTAAGCTTCCTGATCTATTTCTAACCAGCCTCTGGACTCCCAGCCTGGTTCTTTCCTGAACGAGAGCTTTCTCCCACATCAAACCCAGATCAAAACTCACTTGTTCTGTCTCATTCTGTCACAGCCTCTAGGCTGTGCTTTGGATTACCTGTTGCTCTTGCAAGTGAACCGAGCAGTTAATTTTCATTGAAACATGGGTTTAGGCTGGGTGCAATGGCTCACACCTGTAATCTCAGCACTTTGGGAGGTTGAGGTGAGAGGATCACTTGAGCCCAGGAGTTCAAGAGCAGCCTGGGCAACATAACGAGACCCTGTCTCTACAGAATTTTTTAAAAACTTAGCTGGGTGTGGTGACAGGCACCTGTAGTCCCAGCTGCCCAGGAGGCTGAGGTGGGAGGATTGCTCGAGACATGCAGGTGGAGGCTACAGGGAGCTGTGATAGCACCACTGCACTCCAGCTTGGTTGACAGATTAAGACCCTGTCTCAAATGAAACAAAACAAAAACAAAGACAAAAACATGGGTTTAATGTGCAGTGCTACTAGAATATCAGTCTCATGAAGCCCAGGATATTATCTGTTTTGTTTCACACTGTATTCCTAGCACCCAGAACAGTGCCCAGCACCTCATAGGAGCTCTATCAGTGATCCCCTCTTGGAAATCAGAAGCTTGTTGAAGATGATGTTCTAGACACAAAGTGCATCCAACAGTAGATGTTTTGTGTTTTGGTTGGGAGAGTTATTTGAGGTTTCCCACCCAAATCAGGAGGGCTATGCTCTCCATGCTCATGCTGAACACCCTGCCAATGACCCCTGGGAAGATGGTTCAGTCCTTCCTCAGTCCCCCTCTCTCAATATCTCAATATCCTCATCTTAGAATTTTTCCAGCTGGATCTGCTCCATCACAAAGAATGTAAAGAGTGTCCCTCCTCTCTTTTTCTCTGCCCTCCCGCCAAATGTCTCTTTTGCTCCGTCCTCCCCACAAATGCGGAGGATTAGGAGAGCAGTAAAAGACCCTCCCTCCCTTTTGGCCACAGCCTGGCACCACCGTTGGAGCTTTTTCTTCTGAAGATGTTATTTTCTTTTTCTTTTTTTTTTTTTTTTGAAACGGAGTCGTGCTCTGTCACCCAGGCTGGAGTGCAGTGGCGCAATCTCTGCTCATTGCAACCTCTGCCTCGTGGGTTCAAGTGATTCCCCTGCCTCAGCCTCCCAAGTAGCTGGGACTACAGGCACATGCCACCATGCCTGGCTAATTTTTTTTGTATTTTTAGTAGACACGGGGTTTCACCATGTTGGCCAAGATGATCTCAATTTCCTGACCTCGTGATCCACCTGCCTCGGCCTCCCAAACTGCTGGGATTACAGGCATGAACCACAGCACCCGGCCTGAAGATGCTATTTTCAAGCTGTAGGCCCACATTCTCAAATGCCCATTCGGCATTTCCTCCTGCAGGGTTGCTGTGGGTTGAGTTGTGTCCCCAAAAATATATGCTGGGGGTACCCGTGAATGTGACCTTATTTGGTCAAGTTAAAATGTGGCCATACTGGATTGGGGTGAACCCTAAGCCAATGACTGGCATCCTTATCAGAAGAGAGAAAGTTGGACACCAACTTGGACACAGACATAAGGAGAACCCCCCGTGCCTACAGAGGTAAAGCCTGGAGTGACGCATCCACAAGCCAAGGACAACCAAATGGTTGGTTCTGGCAACCATCAGTAGCTAGGAAGATGCGAGCAGGGATTCCTCCCTGGAGCCTTTGGAGGGAGCATGGCCCTGCTGACACACCTTAATTTTGGCCTCCAGAATTGTGAGATAATAAGTTTCTGTTGTTTTAAGCCACTCAGGTTTGTGCTGTTTGTGAGGGCAGCCCTAGGAAACCCATACAATAATCTGCTGGAACCTCAAATGCAACACATTCCAGAGATAATCACTTTCCTTTTCAAGCCCCTGCCTCCTGAAGTTGCACCAATTCTTTTCATGACATCCCCCCTGGCCTTTACCCAGGTTTGAAAGATCTCAACTCCATCCTCATTTATTCTTTGGCAAATCCTTACCAAGTCTTGTCCTTTTGTCCCAATCATCTGTCTTTGTTCTCCCTCTCCCCTGCCGCTCTCTCCGTTTAGACTCTTAATCTGGACTCTTATAATCCCTGCTTCAAACAGTCTCACATAAGAGTGAATAAATAACTTTCCATCATATAACTGTCATGTGATGCCCCACTGCCCCCAGCTGAAACCCAAAACAAACACCTTTGTAGGGGCCCCTGCTGAGGGCCCACCGGCTCGCTTTTACCTGGGTGGGGTGCTTGTGCCACTGCTGTGGATATTGACTGATGATAACGCAGAACTGCTCCATCTTTGGAGAACTGCCCTGGACCCTGGGACCCATCGCGTCCTGGAAGTTATGCACCCCCTTGGGGGCGGCCTACAGCCAATGGAGCACACAAGACTATCTCTCTTGCCTCAAGCAGGGCTGAATCTGTGATGGAATTCCTGCTCCAGAGCTCCCTGAGGAATGGGGCTGAAGCCAGACTCCCCGGGAGACCACATCCTTGCTTAGCCCCTTCCCCTGCCTTCCCCTGCTTCTCTTGAGAGTTCCTTCCTGCCCTTCTCTTGAGAGTTCTTCCTCAGTGATCACATCATGTGAGTACCTGTCTCAGGCTTTGCTTTTGGGGAGTCCACCTAAGAACACCCTCAATAGAGCAATGGGGTTCCTTAGTAAAACCTGCACTCCTTCACCCAGCACTAAAGGCCCTCTGTGGTCAGACCCAGAGCACCCAGTCTCCCCACCTTGTCCTCACGTCCCTCTTCCTTTGGTCTAGGTGCTGAGCACAGTAGATCATTGAACTGCATACTGAGATGGAGACTTGTTCCTCCACTTCTCACCTCCAGCCTTTGCTATGCTCTTCCTTCTGTCTGACCTTCCTCCTCTGCCTCCCTCATCCGTGCACATCAAGAGTAGCAGGAAGTTCAATGCATTATTTCTGTCTCAGTTGAGGTCCCAAAGTCAGCAGGTGCCAACTAGTCCACAACCAAAGTGAGGTTAGAGACAACCCCAGCAGCACTTGCAAAGAAAGTGCCGAGAGCTGGGACTCCTTTGGACTATTCACCTCTAGGCCATAGAGAAGTTGGGAGGCTCTGGAGCTGGAGGTTCTGAAGAGAGAGGTATTGGTGAGCCAAGCCTCATCTCTCCCTGTGTGGAAGGTGAGATCTGCTGGCTGGGTTTAGGACTCATGCCTGGGAAACCTAAAGGGTCAGGGCTGCTCCTGGCCACCTGCTTAGATGGCAGATGAGTCTGCCTTTTTAGGAACAAATGGCGCCGAGGATTTCTCATGGAGCATCTGGGGGCTGGTTGGGGTTGGCTTGTATTCTTTCCAAAGGGGTGGACCAGCAGGTGCTGAGATTGCAGGCAGATGAAATGACAGCTGGATAGAGCCACACCCATGTCCGGGACTGATGACAGGCGAGAACACTCAGCAAAGCATTGGGAGGGGCTGTCTCCAAAGAACTTGTGAAGGCCCCCATGAGAGGATGGGGCAGCGTTATCCACATGCCGAGCCCACAGAAAGCCTTGCTAGAGTGTGTGACCGTACCAGGCAAGTAAAACCTTTATTGCTCCATCTTTCCCTCATCCCAAACCTGGAGGGGCGGAAGTGGCCTGGTGGGTGGGAAAGGGGAAAAGAAGCTATGTAGGGGAAAGTGAAGAGAAGCAAGGAAAACATGTCCCTCCACTCCCACAGCAGGAGGCTGGCGAGATCAGCCCCCACCTGGGGTAGGCCGACAGGAAGACCTTTGAATTCATATGAAGGGGCCCCCTGGCAATAGGTAGACTGTATTTTAAAAAAAACAGACAAGCGGCTGGGCATGGTGGCTCACGCCTGTAATCCCAGCACTTTGGGAGGCCGAGGCAGGCAGATTACCTGAGGTCAGGAGTTCGAGACCAGCCTGACCAACATGGTGAAACCCCCTCTCTACTAAAAATACAAAACTTAGCCAGGCTTAGTGGCACACTACTGTAATCCCAGCTACTCGGGAGGCTGAGGCAGGAGAATTGCTTAAGCCCGGGAGACAGAGGTTGCAGTGAGCTGAGATCATGCCATTGCACTGCAGCCTGGCCAACACAGCAAGATTCTGTCTCAAAAAAACAAAAACAAAAACAAAAACAGACAAGCTCTACCATGGAAAATTTCAAACATATCCCTGAGTAAAAAGAATCCTATCACGGACTGGTATATTCCAGGGCTCAGTGTCAATAGTAACCAGCACATGGCCGGTCTTGTTTCATCTGCATCCTACTTTTTCTCCTTCCTCTTCCCTTAATGGATATTTTTTCTTACTTTTTTTTTTTTTTTTAAAGATGAGGTCTTGCTATGTTGCCCAGGCTGGTCTCCAACTCCTGGGTTTAAGCAGTCCTCCCACCTTGGCCTCCCATAGTGCTGGGATTACAGGCATGAGCCACCACACCCGGCCTAATGGACGTCTTAATTACCAAATGAAATAGATTTTTTATTTTTTATTATTTTGAGACAGGGTCTCACTCTGTTGCCCAGGCTGGCATGCAGTGTCACAGTCTCGGCTCACTGCTGCCTCAACCTCCCGGGCTTAAGCGATGCTCCCATCTCAGCCTCCTGAGTAGCTGGGACTACAGATGCGTGCCACCATGCCCGGCTAATTTTTGTATTTCTAGTAGAGACGGGGTAACGGGGTTTAACCATGTTCCTCAGGGTGGTCTCGAACTCCTCAGCTTAAGTGACCCTCCCACCTTGGCCTCCCAAAGTGCTGGGATTACCGGTGTAAGCCACTGTGCCTGGCCTGAAACAGAATTTTTTTTTTTTTTTTGAGTCTTGCTCTGTCACCCAGGCTGGAGTGCAGTGGCACGATCTTGGCTCACTGCAACCCCAGCCTCCAGGGTTCAAGCAATTCTCATATCTCAGCCTCGCGAGTAGCTGGGATTACAAGCATGTGCCACTATGCCCAGCTAACTCTTGCATTTTTAGGAGAGATGGGGTTTCACCATGTTGGCCAGGCTGGTCTCAAACTCCTGGCCTCAAGTGCTGGGATTACAGGCATGAGCCACTATGCCTGGCCTGAAACAGATTTTTTAAATGCAAGTGAACAAAGGGTTTTTACTGCCTATGAGTAATTTTGTCTCTGTGTGGCCAAGGGATAGTGGCTTCTCCTCTCCGTGCTGTAGTTAATGCAAGGTCATGATCCCTGTCCTTCTGACCCCACGTAAGAGGCTGGCCATGGACCAGCATCTGATAGTCTTGTGCCAGGTGGATGGGTGAGATGGTGACACTGATGATGACAATGACAGTTACCAGGATCAGAGAGTAAATGGATGGTATACGGGTGGCATGCCGCTGGTGTGGGTGGCATGTGAATATGACATGTGCGTGTTGTGTTGGTGGTATGTGGGTAGAGTGTGGCTGACATGCTGTTGTGTGCTGGCATGCGGTTGGTATGTGGGTGTTAGCCAGTTTGCCTGGGCTCAGGGTGTGTAATGATTTACCTGATTTGCCTTCCCCTGTGCCTTCCCTCCCAGTGGCAGCTGACTGCGTTTCATACATACCAAGGTTCTTATCACATCAAGAATTCATAATCATCCCAAAATATTCAATGGGGATATGAAATATTTACACATGAGGCGCCAGACGATGAAACGAGCCTGTCCCCAGACCCTGGCACAAACCTCTGTCCTGCAGGGACAGGAATGAGGCTGGGAAGGGGCTGGGACTATCTTTGCAGGTCCCCATCTCTGGGGTCTCTGCAGCACATACTGGGTATCCTTGTTTGGTGGGGGGCAATCAGATCTCCGGCCTCCTCCCTGCCGCTTGTGTGGCCTCCACTCCCTTACTCTCCCACATGGGCAAGATGCCTCTGCTTGGCAGGGCATGGGTGGGGGGAGCGGTGAGACAGGAACAAAGAGAGAGGCTTGACCTAGATCATAGAAACCCAGAATCTAGGAAATGGAAGCAATCTCAGAATTTATCCACACCTCTTTCCTCAAAATGCTGCAGGGATCCTTGTTTATCTGCTTGCTTAACTCCAACAACAGGGAGCTCACTCCCCTCGTTTAATAGCCGGAGACTTGTGGTTAGGAAAGTCTCCCTCGTACTGCAGTGCCTACAGGCTCCACTTGCCAGCCCTCTTCAGCCCCTCTGAGGGGTCACCTTGTCCATCCCGCTGCCAGTCTGGGTCCTCAGTGTCTTGAGACCCCCAGCCCTGTCTGCTGCACGGGGAGACACCAGAACACAGATGGGCCCCTGAGCAGCCGTAATGGTCTTGTCTATTTAATTACCACGCAATTACCCTAATGCATATTTCAACATCGCACCAGAGCTGCTCATCAATCATCCGCAGCCGGAGACAGACAGACAGACAAACATATAGTCAGCCTGCAGAGTCTGGAGGAAGAAGATTTTGTCAGTAACTTTTCAGGCCTCAGCACAATGGAGGGCTGTGCCATTGTTGAAAGTACTAACCTGCTTTCCTCCAGCTTCCGGGGTAGGAAAATGAGGCTCAGGCTTCTGTTTCCCCATTGCAGCTCCATCCCAACTTGGGCCAGCAGAATTGCTGTGGCTTCCTGCTGGTAATCTCAGCTCCCCAGGGATGCTGTCTCCCCCAGCAGGCTGGGAATCCTTTGAGGACACGAATCCTGTCTTCTCTTTCTTCTGTCTTTTCCCTACTCCACCTGAATCCAGCTAAGAACGATGATCCAGAACAGGAAGGGCATTGGACTGGGAGTCACTGAACACATGTGTAATGTTGACTGAGCCATGTCTTCTGGCAGAATGTGTTTTCACCAGAGTGGAGACAACAGTGGCTTGCAAGCTCTGTGATCCATTTCGGCTCCCCCATAGCCTAGCTGAGTGACCTTGGGAAAATGTCTCAACCTCTCTGAGCTTCCATGACCTCAAATGCAAATGGTTCTACTAATATCTACCTTATGGGGTTGGTAGAGAATTAAATGAGTTAACACTGGGCCAGCACTTATACTTAAGACACAATGCTTTCCTCCCTCCCTCTCTCTGTTCTATCTGACTATTGAATTCACAGGTCTCTTCATGGACTCTGGCCACTTTGCTGGTGGCTGGGGAGATTTCCAGAGTGCACAGGACCCTTGTTGCCAGTGCTGGGTGGAGCCCCAAGTGGGGACAGCTCGGGAGACCTGGGGTTTGTGCTGAAAGGTGAGGTGTAGCCTTGGGTGGGTAAGGCCGGGCATTCCTGGTGGACACATCTTCCATGAGGATAAACTGGAATGCGACACTGATACTGTCAGACCCTGAGCAGCAGAACATGGAGCAGCCTAAATATTTCATGATCAAATTCATCAATAATGGAGACGGAGACTAAATTACATAACTGTCACCTTTCCGTTAAATAATATTTTCTGCAGGGGGCTGGGCGGGGCCATAAGGCCTTTATTGCAAGTCATGAATGATTTAGGCCAGCAAATAAAGGGGATCAGGAAGAGAGAAAGAGACAGGGATTCTTCTAAGATCAGCTGACACATCACACGGGAATGGCTGGAGGGAATCTGCAAGGTGTGAGGGTCGCAAGGAAGGGGTACTGCGGATATTTACAGGGAGGTGCTGGGGGCTGGGTACACATCTTCCAGAGCTGGGAAGGTGATTAATAGACCGGCTCTGAGTCTCACTGTCACATTGATCATTTTACATGGACACGAACAGAAAGAAGCTCAGAGACAACCAGAAAGCAGGGGCTACATCTCCCTATCAAATAGAAAGGAATTCTGTTGTAGGGCCCAGTCTACCCCACCAGACCAAGGGCTTCCTGAGGGCAAGAGGTGTGTCTTCTTGGTCAGAGTTGAAGCCTCTATAGACAGGAACTGTGTTTTTCCCCATTACATTGGGGACTTCCAAAGCCAGGGCGGGGGCTGTACCATCTCTTAGCGACCTGGGGCTTCCTGAGGGCAGAGCATTACCTGAGTGCAGGCACTTTGGAGTACAGGGATTCCTGCAGGCCGAGTGTCTGTCCTTCCAATCAGAGCGGGGCCCCTGCCGGCAGGGATGGTGTCTCCTGTGTTAGACTGCGGCCTTCCTCAGGTCTTGGCCTATGCCCTCTCCATCGGTGTTGTGAAGCCCTGAGGGCAGAGGCTGTGTCCGCCTACTCAGACTGGAAGCTCCAAGGAAAGTGCCTAAGTCCTTTCTCGCTTCTCCTTTGCGTAGTGGAGGAAGAAAGGGATGAGGGGAACTGGTGCTGGGTCTCAGCAGCCAGCCAGCCCTCCCCTCCCCAGAGAGGGAGCCTCGGTGGGCATGTGTGCAAACTCACCCTGCACCGTCAGCCCTCCGTGGGAAGGGTGAGGGTTGGGAGCGCTGTGCCCGCTAAGTGTATAATTACACAGTACTTGGGGTAATTTTCCTTTTCCTCAAGAAGCGCACGTTGGCCCTGATTTTCCTATCTGCAGATTGTAAGCTCGTAATTAGCAGCAAATTACTCACACAAGTGACAAATTTTTGTGCTTTCAAGTAAACAGACAAAATACCCACAGTTCATAAATTGCCTCTCGGTGCAGCAGGCACCTGGTTCCTGGAGATGCCCAGCCTGCCCACACGTGTCAGAGAAGGGGGCGGAGAGCCAGGGTGAGGGCCGAGGCTGCAGCCAGTGGGCTTACGGGTGGACCAGCTGGTCTCTAAAGTTGGAACTTCCTGCTTGCTGACCAGCACCCACAGATCAGAGCCTTTGGCCCAGGTCAGCTTCAAGGTCTCCGACATGGATGTGGAGTACTAGGGTGGCAGCACCAGCCTCGAGGATGAGAAATAGATCCCCATTCCCCTATCTGTGTCACTGAGGAGCTCATGGAAACTGGCTCTGCGTCTTCTCTCAGTCCACTTCTCTGGACATCAAACGCCTCTTACTTGCTTTTGAACGTGATTCTTAACTTTGTTTGAGTCCTGGACCTTTTGGCAGCCTAGGGAAGTCTCAGAACCCCTTCTCAGTATAATATTTCAAATGCATACAATAAAATAAAATAAAACACACAGGATTACAATGCGTTGAAACGCAGTTCTAGCCTTATGCCCAGGGTTGGAACCCTGCCCCAGAACAACTTCTTGCCCTAGTTCTAGCACTCAAAAGAAGCTTAAACTTCAGCATTGGGTAGATTTGGGTTCAAACCCTGACTCTGCCACTTTCTGGCTGTGTGACCCTGGGTGAGCCAGGTAACTTCTCTGAGCCTGTCTCCTCCTAGGAGAAATAGGTAATAGCAGAGCCTGGCTGGACGCGGTGGCTCGCATCTGCAATCCCAACACCCTGGGAGGCCAAGGCGGGCAGATTGTTTGAGGCCAGGCATTCGAGACCAGCTTGGGAAAAATGGTGAAACCCCGTCTTTACAAAAAATACAAAAATTATCCAGGCTGGTGGCATGCATGTGTAGTCCCAGCATGGGAGGAGGGAGGATCACTTAAGCTCAGGAGGTTGAGGCTGTGGTAAGCTGTGATCATGCTACTGCACTCCAGCCTGCACAACAGAGCAATGCCACCCTGTCTCAAAAATAAATAAATAAATAAGTAAATAAATAAATAAAAAGCCTCCCACATAGGACTATAAGGATTAAATGAGATAATGTATGTAAAATTTCTATCAGTCTCCAGCACATAGTAAGTTCTCAATGTTAAGTATTAATAACAATAATAATGTTTCAGGATTTTGATGATTCAGTTCTTATTCTTCTTGCTCTTCCTCTTCGTGTTCATTCATGTCATTCCCCAACACACTCCCAGATTTGACGAGCACTAATTTAGTAAGAACTGATTTCCTGTGCTCCTGGATACACTCAAGTTTCCTAATCCCATCTGAAAACTACAGTGCTCCTACCCTCCTGGAGAGGGGACGCCTCGCTACCGGAGGCAAATAGGATCCAAAGCTTCCACTCTGCCACCCTTCCTGAGCTCAGCGAACTCACCACTAAAATGGGGTTCATAACACCTACTTCACCAGGCTGAAAAGGGGTAATATTTGCAAAGTGCCCGGTAAAACATCTGGTATACCTGGTGGGCCACTGGAACTGTACCCATGATTAATGTTATTGTCCCTGGTAATCTGTTACTTTGGTGGCCCCCAGTGAAGCACACCTTCCAGCATTTATGCCCTTGTGTACGCCTCTCTCACGTTGATTCTGGGCTGGCCTTGAGTGCTGCCTTAACCAATAGGACATGGCAGAGGTGATGTTGTGTCAATTCCTGGCCTAAGCCTTAAGAAGCCTGGCAGCCCTGGTGTGATGAAGCTGGCTTGTACCAGCTTGCAAGAGCTGATAGTTAAATTTTCTCGAATTTTATGAGCATATTAACATCAAGTTGGTAACTTTAAATTAGTACTGGTAGAAATATTTACACCACAGAGACTGGCAAATACTACACATCAGGGATCTTTCCTTCCTTTTTATTTTCTTTGTTGTAAAGTCAGATACCAGCACCCCATTGCCTGGTAACTTTCACTTTAGAACTCTGGTGAGCTCTGAACCACGACCTAAGATGCTCTGCTATTTTTTAGGAAAGACTACCCATGGAAAATCCCAGTGGAGGGGAAGAAGACCTGAGACTGCATGGAGGAGAACCAGGGAACCCAGATACATGACCCAGTAGAGCCATTCCAACCACCCATCTGTGAATGAAGAAATCATGAACTTCCAGCTCCAGGAGACATCACATGGATCCAAGATGATCTGTCCCTACTGTAACCTGTCAGAATTCTTGAATCACAGAATTCTGATCAAACAAAACACTTACTGTTTTAAACCATTACGTTTTGGGGTGCTTTACATGTGGCATAGATAATCGAGCCATCTATCCCTGAGGCGTAGAACCAGGTGGCCCCACGTCTCCTGTGATGGTCTCTTCATTCTGTGACTTCTATCACTTTCTGCATTATGTGGGTTCCAGGAAGCCCAAAAGAGAGGTTCCCCAGCTCTCTCCACCTCAACTGGGGCAGACTCCCTTGCCCCTGAGCCACCCTGATCTTCTAGGGATCCCAGGAAGTGTCCCTGCCCACACACTTCCCCCATCCCATCTATGCAGACAGGGAGACATGGAGTGAGAGATTCTTCTGGGGAGACTGGTGTGGAGCTGAGAGAGGAACAGAGCCCCCCTCCCTTCCCTGTTGACATTTGAAAAGGACAAAATTGGAAGGAAGGTAAATGCTACTCTTCTCTTCTCCCAGGGAAGGAGGTGGCAGACACCCAGCGTTCTGTTTGCTTCAAGTTTAGCAAGGGTACTGGGGTGCTAGGCACCTGGTCGCACCCTGACGGGGTGGCTGCTGGTGGGCTTGGCATCCTCCAACCGAGGTTGCCTGGGCTGGTGTCTGGCAAAACTGCCCTCCCTATCTATCCAGTGCCCCTGTGCCTGGGTGAATCCAGTGGTCCCAACCACAGGGGATTCCACAAGTCTGCACAGTGTTTCCAAATTTCTGAGACTAATTTGGGGGTTTGGGGAATGAGAAACTGGAATCACTAAAAATTCTTGGGAACTTTTGAAATCATATGTTATTCTGTATTTCTCATAACACTTTATTTTACACATTTTATTTTATTTTATCTTATTTTATTTTATCTTTGAGATGGAGTCTCACTCTGTTGCCCAGGCTGGAGTGCAGTCATGCGATCTTGGCTCACTGCAGCCTCCACCTCCCAGGTTCAAGCAATTCTCCTGCCTCAACCTCTCAAGTAGCTGGGACTACAGGTGCACACCACCATACCCAGCTAATTTTGTATTTTTAGTAGAGAAGGGGTTTCTGTTGGCCAGGCTGGTCTCAAACTCCTGACCTCCAGTGATCCACCCACCTCGGCCTCCCAAAGTGCTGGGATTACAGGTATGAGTCACCTCACCCGGCCCATTTTACACATTTTAAATAATGATGATTATTATCATTATTAATGACTGTGGGCCAAACATGGCGGCTCACGCCTGTAATCTCAGTGCTTTGAGAGGTCAAGGTGAGAGGATCACTTGAGCCCAGGAGTTTGAGATCAGCCTGAGCAACAGCAAGATGTTGTCTCTAAAAAATGTTTAAATTACCCAGGTGTGTTGGTGCATACCTGTGGTCCCACCTACTTGAGAGGCTGAGGCAGGAGGATCACTTGAGCCCAGGAATTTGAGGCTACAGTAAGCCATGATTGCGCCACTTGCTTTCCGGCCTAGGTGACAGAATGAAACTGTGTCTTGAAAAAATAAATAAATAAATAAACAAAATGATTGTAAATAATGAGTGACTGTAAATAATAAATAGTAAATCATTTTTCCTTGATAGGGTTATGTTAAAAGTTTCAAAGGTCTTTTGTTTATGAAAAAGATATATTAAATGCATGAATTATTATTTCTATGAACCAATATATTTTGACAAGATTATATATTTTAATAACATGCAAATTTGCTCCCTACCTGATGTAGATAATTCATAAGCGAAAACATTAAAATAAGGGAACATTAACACAAAATTAATGCCAAATAAAAATCATTAAAAAATTGAAAGCTAACACAAATATTTAATATTAAAATTTTTTCATCTTAAATGAAAATTATATTTTACTTTTTTTTTTGAGACAGGATCTCTCTCTGTCACCCAGAGGGATTGTGGTGGCATGATCTCTGCTTACTGCAACCTCCCCATCCTGGGCTCAAGCCATCCTCCCACCTCACCCTCCCCAGTAGCTGGGACTACGGGTATGCACGATCATGCCCAGCTAATTTTTGTATTTTTTCTAGAGACGGGGTTTCACCATGTTGCCCAGGCTGGTCTCAAACTCCTGAACTCAAGCAACCTTCCTCCCTTGGCCTCCCAAAGTGCTGGGATTACGGGCATGAGCCACCTCACCCAGCCTAAAAATGAAAAGTTTAAAACACACAAAGCAATAATTAACCTAACAGTCTTTTTAAAAAGTTTTTATTTTATTTTATTTTTAGAGACAAAGTCTCACTTTGTTGCCCAGGCTGGGGTGCAGTGGCACAATCATAGCTCACTGCCGTCTCGAATTCCCTGGCTCAAGTGATCCTCTTGCCTCAGCCTCCTGAGTAGCTGGGACTGCAGGCGTGAGCCACCATACCCAGCTAAGATCTTAGCCTGACACTCTTGATCTTTGTTTTGTAACAAATATCCCAGATATAGAAAAAAATATTGTGTGTTGATATGGGTTGAATCATTAAGCATGTGTCTAAACGCATCTTCAATTTGGGTGTTAGAGCATGCTATATGTTATATGCTTCAAATAAGCTCATTTATTTATCTTTTTAACAATGAAAGTACTTTGCTTTCCCTGATTTTCTTTTTGTCACTGAAATAGATAT
The DNA here is from genome assembly GCF_029289425.2 of Pan paniscus. Lineage (NCBI taxonomy): Eukaryota > Metazoa > Chordata > Mammalia > Primates > Hominidae > Pan > Pan paniscus. Next base: position 52,191,692 of record NC_073254.2, on the reverse strand, counting down.
TGCTTTTATTCGTTCAGACTTTAGATCAGTTTCCGATTTTGTGTCTGAGAATTCTACCACATTCCTATCTTCTTCTCTTTGCATTTCTGCCATAGCAAATATTCAAATGCTGGAAAAGGGCAGTGACCGTGACTGCACAGTATTTGAAGAATGTAATATTCAGATCTCCTAGCAAGGTTAACAGTAAGTACTACATGTATTACAATTGCCAACTTAAGGGCTTATTTTGCTTCCAAAACTTATTTCTTGAAACATTGCTCACAGGATTGGTATTAAGTATACTGCGCTTATAACTTATTAATATTTATTTTATTTGTAAGAATGACTCACCATTGGCAGCAGACAGGGCCACAAACATGCACTGATATGAGGGCAACAACTCCCAGTCAGGAAGACTGACTGATTAGATGGTGACATTCTTGCCTATGAACTCCTGTCCTAGCTCCCAGAGATGTTGACCTTAACCTTCAACTCCATGTATCAGGGTTTCTGGCTCTTGCTTTCAACTTGACATCAGTTGATTCCTTTGAACAAATAACATCTCTATGTTGATTATGAAGCTCTAATTCTCACAAAAGAATTATAATACTTTTTCCCATTTTTCAGATTGCTTGACTAACTTTTCTGGGGATTTTCCTCAGAAATGCTGCATTGTAACACGAGGTCTATAGCATGACTGAAGGGAGGTGAGCTTCATCCAAGGAGTGTGAACTCTTGACATGCCTGTTCTAGACAGGATGGGATGCTGCTGCCCAGGGTTGGAGAGGTCACTAAAGAGAGAGTTGGGCTCTGGTAGAAAAACCACCCAAATTCACTGGTTCCCCAGGGTCCCACCTCCCCAGCTGGACTCTTACAAGGCAATGTTCCCCAGGGACTGTCTCTAGCTCTCTTCTTGTCTTCATCTTCATGTTCTCTGGGGCACTGCATCCATGATCTTGGTTTCAATGCACTGATGAAATCCAAATTCTTGTCTCCAGCCCAGATCTCTCTCACTCTTTTACTTAAAGACCCATTTGCAAGTCTTCTCCTTCCCATCCACATGACTCCAAGCTTTCATGGTTTACAAGACTAATATCCAAGGTAGGAATGCTTCCACAGGAAGACAATAATGGTTCCATTGAACTGGAAGGTGAGATTGTCACCAGGCCCTTTTAGTTTGTCATGCAAAAAGGGAGATCATAGTGTCGGTTGGGATGACTAACCCTAATTATGAATGAGAAACAATGGGGGCAAGAAAGAATAGGACTTGTAGGACAAGTAGTTCTAGGTCAGGTGGTAAAAGTTAATGGAGGCTGGGTGCAGTGGCTCATGCCTGTAATCCCAGCACTTTGGGAGGTCAAGGCAGTCAAGAAGTTAGTCAAGACCTGAGGTCAGGAACTCAAGACCAGCCTGACCAACATGGAGAAACCCCATCTCTACTAAAAATACAAAAAATTAGCCGGGCATGGTGGCACATGCCTGTAATCCCAGCTACTTGGGAGGCTGAGGTAAGAGAATTGCTTGAACCCGGAAGGCAGAGGTTGCAGTGAGCTGAGACTGTGCCATTGCATTCCAGCCTGGGCAACAAGAGCGAAACTCCTGTCTCAAAAAAAAAAGTTAATGGAAGACCATACCAACCCCAAACAGGCAACACCATCAAAGGCTCAGCCTTCTCCAGAAAGAAGGTTAAGATGACCCCACCAGATAAACCTCTGATCAGCTGAGGTACTCATGAAGACAAGTGGGACATGGGATGAAATGACAAATACCAACTATAGCCTGTGATCAGTTGCAGAAACAAGAATTATAGTATCCACCCATAGTGTACTCCTTGCTTTTCTTACAGATATATTTATCTCTTTTAACCAAATTTCCTTATTTCTCCCATCTTCATTCCCCATTATTTTTAAATAAGGATATTTTTGATCATTATATTTGCAATTTATGGCATAGATTATAGAATTTTGAAATGGAATCATGACAGAATTAGAAGGAGAATGGACCTCCCTGGTTATCCTGGTGTAATTACTGATATGAACATGGGTTGTCCCCCTTTGGGGAAAAGGGTAAGTTTTCATTGTGAAGAGTAATTACATCATGTTAGGTTTTCATGGTGGTCATCATGGTGGGTAAGTCTGAGAAGGAAGAAGGGTATATATTGACGTTGGGCAGCCAAGAGGTGGACTGTACTAGACATTTGTCATTCTTCTTGGCTGCCTGGGGCTTTTAAGCCTTCTTTCTTTATTTGGAACCTCCATATCTTATGTGTCTGCCTCTCCCCTAAGTAGCAGCCAGAAGCTCGCTTTCCTAGGCTCCCTTATACCAGGTATGTAACTTAGGCTGCCCCAAACAAATGTATCCAGAGAAGTCTCTGAAGAAGCATGGCCTCTATTTTGGTGAGTGTAGCAGCAGAGGTACCCAACTTCCAGAGGCTGTGATGGCAGAAGTTCTAGGGAGTACCACCCCTTAGACCTGGGCAAGAGGAGTCCCTGCTTTGGCCCATGCATTTATAGAGTCCTACTGTGGTCCTCCTCCAGCCACACTCCTCCCGTCAGGGTCAGGAATCTGCAGGACCAAGGGACATGCCTACCCAGAGCCCACACCTCTACTTCTACATCATGCTTTGAGAACCAGGATCCCAGATTTCCTGTCCAAATGGCCCCATACCTACTTCCAGGGCCTGTACAGGCCTCTTTCCTGGGTCTGTCTTCCGAAGGTAGATCACACTGCAGTGGTGTACCCTAAAGCCTGAGAGGCAGCCCAGGGGTGTTTGTTGGTGGGGGATGTGAAGAGAACTTGGGCCGGTAGGCAGGAATGTCTACACACAAGCCCAGGGGCCCCTTGCAGGGCAGGACAGGGCCAAAGGGAAGAAAGAGAAGGGGCAGGGGCTGGAGGCAGATTCCCTGCACCACCGTTTTGTAGCACAGTTCTGAGGATTCTGAGTCTGAACCTGACCTTCCTGGCTGTTATAAAAGTTTATGTGTCAAGGTGTAGAATCTGTGGAAGATTGTATTTTCTAAAAATGGTAACGGCAGCGTGTCATCTTGCTTGCTCTTTCAGATCTTTACATTCCCCACCAAGAGGCAGAGTCCACTTCCCCTCCCCTTGCATCTGGGCAGCACTTTGTGACTGCTTTGATGAATAGAGTGTGACAGAAGTGGTACTGCATGACTTCGGATGCTAGGTCATGAAAGGCAATCCAGCTTCTTATGGGTGTCTCTTTCTTAGGAAACTTGCCCTCGGAATCCATCCATCATGCTGTGAGGAAGCGCAGACCAGTCCTCGTGGAGAGACACATGGAGAAGAACCGAGGCCTCCAGTCAACTACCAGACATGTGAATGAGTAAGCCTACAGATGCTTCCAGTCCCCAGTCTCTGAACCTTCCAGCTGAGGCCTCAGCATTACAGGGCAGAGACAAACCATTCAGGATCTGACTTCCTGATCCACAAAATCTAGGAGCGTAATAAATGTTAGTTTTATACCACTAAGTTTTGGCACTTCTTATGCAGCCATAGTAACAGGAACAGATTCTAATATATTTCATTTATTAGATTGTGAGCACTGAGATTTTGAAATACTTGGATATAGAGCTTGAGAGTCTCCATTTGTCCTCTTTCCCTGAGCCTCCCAAATGTTAGGGACAATCTCTAGAGTTCAGTGCTCAGTGTCAGTAGTATAGGCTGCAGAGTCTGTGCCAGTTGTGGGGGTAGATGGGCATCCACAGCAACAGGTCTAGGGTGTCATTTGGACACTGTTCCTGACTGTGGTTTCCAGGCCTCATCCTCTGGTCCTCCTAGAGATTGTGTGAACTACCTGATTTCCTTTGTAAATTCCTTTTCTGCATAAAACAGCCAGTGTGATTTCTGTTGCTTGCAACTTAGAAACCCTGATTCAGACAGAAACTGTTTCCAAGTTATTTCACTTTGATTCAGTTCAAAAGACATTAACTATCTGGCACATGGCTGGCCATATTTTTGGCAATAGTAACAGGAAGATGAAAAAGACAGAATCTTATATTAGATAATAATAGCTAACATTTATTGAGTGTTTGGATTGAGCTAGACACTGTGCTTGGCACTTTTCCTGCTACATCAAGATTCTCACAACCACTTTCTGTGGCAGGTATTACCATTCGCCTCCTATCACTGGAGATCAGGAAACTGAGACTCAAAGAGGTTAAGTAACTTGCCCAAGATCACACCATTAGTAAACGGTAGAGCTGGAATCAGAACCTGTGACCATCTGACTGCAATGCTTGCTTTTAACCATCTGCCTCCAGGCAACATCTGTGTGTGGTGGGACAACACACAGATAATGTCATTATAATTTCAATGAGTTAAGAGTATTATTCTAGGAGCATGAAGGAGAAGCATTTAGTGGAACTCCAGCAAGACTTCTGGGAAGAGATGTTGCCTGAGCTGAGTCATGAGGGATGTGGGGGGCTGGTCAGATGAAGGAGGATGGGCAGGACACTCCAGACTGTGCAAACCGCATGTGCAAACGGCCAGAGGAATTAACTGGCATGCCCAGAGTGGCCATATTGCAGTGCGTGGGCTGGGAGCAGAGGGGAGGAAGGCAGGGCCCAAATCCCACAAGCACTGGTGCTAAGCTGGAGAGTCTGAACTTGATCCTGGAGGCTGTGGAGGGACACAGAGGGATTTTCAGTGGATTTGTGATTCAGAAATCTCCTCTGCCAGCACAGGGGGTTGGCTTGTAACATGTGTGGGTTGGAAGCAGGAAGCCGCTGCATAATCCAGGGGAGAAATGAGTAGGGCTGCACCGAAGCCTCAGAGGCCTCAGTGATGGGAACAGGAAATGGATGGAAGGATGGAGGAGATGAGAGTTGGAGGAGGCAGAGCTGCTGAATTTGAATGTGCATTTGGAGAGGAAAGGAAGAGCCCAAGGTTAGGTTCCAGGCGTCTGCCTGGGTGATGAGAGAATGACGAGCCATTCACCAAGATGAGAAACATGGGAGAAGGAATGGGGTTTTGTGGTTTTTTGTTGTTGTTGTTGTTGTCTTGTTTTGTTTTTGAGATGGAGTCTTGCTCTGTTGCCCAGGCTGGAGTGCAGTGGCGCAATCTCAGCTTACTACAAACTCTACCTCCTGGGTTCAAGCGATTCTCCTTCCTCAGCCTCCTGAGTAGCTGGGATTACAGGCATCCGCCACCACGCCTGGCTAATTTTTTGTACTTTTAGTAGAAACGGGGTTTCACCATGTTGGCCAGTCTGGTCTCGAACTCTTGACCTCAGGTGATCCTCCTGCCTCAGCCTCCCAAAGTGCTGAGATTACAGGAGTGAGCTACTGTGCCCAGCCAGGGTTTTGTTTTAAGCAGATAGCTGGGCAGCCTCAGGGGGCTCAGCCAGAATATACAGCTCATGATGGCCAAACAATTACCAAGTACAGGCAGCACTCCCGGCCCTGGGCTAAGGGCTTACCTCACTGGATGTGGTGAAGATTCAAGAGTTAATACTTGTAATTGGTGTAGAATAGTGCCTCTCACAAAATAAGCACTCTGGAAGAATTTGCTGTTATGTTTACTACTGTTAGCCTTGTTTTACAGACAAGCAAACTGGGGCACAGAGAGGTGATGTAACCTGCTTAAGGTCACACAGCTAAGAAGCTGGCAGTCAGACTCCAGAGAAATGCTCCTGGCCCCACGCCACACTGTCTGCAGGTCACTGAGTGGTAATCAGAACCACGGGATGGATGAGCTCATGAGGGGGCAGTATGACAAGGATAAAAGCAGGGGCCAAGGTTCTGGGCCAACTAGGGAGACCCTGGAGCTCACAGTGAACTTGTTCACCACAGAAACGGTGCTGAGGGTCCTTTGCTGGAAAGTGGGGATAAACACAGCACCCCTTAAAGGGCTGTGATGAGGGTGGAGGGAGATAATGCTGCACATGAACCCCGTAAAGCTTAGTTATTAGGATTAGTGGTGCTTGTGTTTGCATCTCCAGTCACTCGGAACCTCAGTTTCCTCCTCTATAGACTGGAGACCCTAATCACATCCCAGGGTTCCCACGATTACATGAGCGAATACGTGACTGCCCTTTGAGGACTGTGGAGTGTTCTACAAAGGTGGTGTATAGTCGTCCTCCAGCAATGGATTGGGAAAGGAGAGTGGGAGCCTGCCTTGAACTGGTGGACAGCTCAGGCCCTCATCAGGCAATTGGGTGAGGTTGGCAGGGTGGCTGGGAGGATGCGGGCCAGGCCTGGGCTGGCACCAGCTCACCAGGCCTGGGAGGAGTGATTGAGGCTGATAGACTGAGGCCTCCCCCATGCCTCTCCTATCTCAAGTTGAACAGTGTGGCATTCAATGCTGCTGCATCCTGGATGTACTCTTGCCTCTGCATGTGTGTGTGTATATATGTGTGGACATGCACACATAGGGGGAGCCCCTAACTTCCAGAGTCAGGAGGTGGCAGGTATGAAGTTTTCGTCGGGAAACCTGCTTCTTGAATGAATTCTATCCTGACCTCCTCTGACATTCAGTAAATGTAGTTGGAGTCCTTTAGAGCATTTGGTCTGTTTGGGTGTCTGTCCTGATATCTGTAAGCCAAGCCTGTGCATGTAGGTCTGTAGGGGCCGAGTAACAGTGCCAGTGAGCCCCACAGGGAGTGATGACAGGATGACTGTCGTCGCCAGGTTGCCGTGGTTATATACCGTGGCATATGCTGGTGTTGCCAATGGTGGTGGTGTTGAGGGTGGGCCAATGGTGGCCTCTTGGCTGCCCCTTTCACACACTGCAGCCATTTTTCCTGCAGGTCGGGCCTTTCCTTGAGAAGGAATGGTGATGAGGGGGAGGCTGGGAGGAGAAGCAAGGAAGAGGAGAGGCATCCTTATCTCTCAGTACCTGGTGTTCTAACAGCAGCCCCTCCCTGACAGCCCAGCTTTTGCAATATCACTTTTTTCCCTCCAGAGAGCAGTTCACTTTTGCTGGTATGATCAGGAAGGTAACAAGTGGGGAAAACTCCCTCCTACAGCATTTTAATCTAGGTGGGGTGAACACGCTCTGCCTGGCCTCCCTCCAGACCTTTGCTTAAATTGTCCCCACCACCTGGAACACCCTCCCTTGAGGCGGACATCTCACCTCAAAGCCTCAGCCTCAAATACGTCTCCTTCATTAAGCCTTCCTAGGTCTCGCATGATAGAACTGATTCCTCTGTTCTTGGTGTGCTCCTAGGTTGCAAAGGCGATTGTGTAGTAGCTGTGGATGGCTTTGAGGCCAACAAATCTGGGTGGGCCAGATTGTGTTACACCATAAATTGGATCAATGTCTTTCTCTGTTTTAGACTGTCAGCCATTATGGTTTGACTTTGTGTGGCCTGAGACACCAGGGCCTGCTACAGTGGTGTGTTGGTAAGTGTTCAACAACCACCTGTCTGGGGGAAAGGTCTTGCTTTGTAGCCTGAACGTGGAATTGAGAAGAGATGCTGCCAGCTTGTGAGCTGGTACGACTTAGAGTACACAGCTGCTGATTCATCTCTCTGAACCATAAATGTTAACATCAGCTAGTGCCTAGCACATAGTAGGCCCTCAATGCATGTTTGAATGAATAAATGATTATATAAATGAATGAATGAAGCATTGGGTAGGTAGGTAAAATTCAATTAAGTGGCTAGAGCAGTGGTGATTCATGGCTGGCTTTGGGGTGGCGGGGGCAGGAGAGAGGGAGTTATATCTGTTGGGCAGAGGCATTGGTGGCTGGCACCAGGCAGATCCAAGATGTCACAGCCCACCACCCAGAAGGTCCTCCTGCCTCCCCTAGGCTTCCCCCAATGCCAAGGCTGCTTCACATTCTCTCATAAATAACCTGTAATGCTGCTGAATGCAGTTTTCTTGTTGGGGGTTTTGTTTCTTCAATCATGACAAAAGCCACACTAATGAGTTATTGGAAAAACCAAGCCCTGCTCCAGGCCAAATAGGCTGGGTGAGCACAGAGAGGGAGGTGCCGAGCATGGCAGCCAAGGCTGGGCAGGAGGTTTAGTGAGTCTCTGAAGAGAGCTGTCACGCAAGAGGGGATTTAAAGCACCCCAATAGCTTACAAGTGCCCAGGGCTTTACAGTTGGCACAGACTCTCTCCAGGAATCCTCCACAGCCTGGCTGGGAGGGTGGTCATTAACATCCCGCTCCTCCAGGGGTTTCCACCTCAGGGCCTTTGTACCTGCTGCTCCCTCTGTCTAAAACACCCTTGCCTCCAGCTATTCATCTGTCTACTCACTTCACTTGGCTTCCCAGAGAGACCTTCCCTGTCTACCCTGCCTAAAGTGATATCATCCCTCATTCTCCACCCCCTTGTCCTAGTATCATTTTGTTTTCCTGGCATCCATCATCACCTGATGTCTTGGGTTAGATTTTCCCAGAAGCAGGCCCTAAGACAAGGATTGCAGGGCAGGTGGTATTTGGTGACTCCAAGAAACACCCATAGGAGAATGGGGGAAGTGAAACAGGGGAGGGAACGCAGCCCATAAGGGGTGCAATATTTATCCAGTTACCACTGTGGGGAGCTGGAGCTCGGTCTCACTGGGGAACTCTGGGGGACAATGTAGGACATGCCCTCTGGGACATCCTGCCTGAGGGGTGAGGGAGCTGGTATTTATGCGGCTCCTGTGAGTCACTCTCTGAGGGCTGCTCCTGGGGACCTCAGGGGCCCTGGCCCTTCTGGCTGCTATGTGGGCAGGCAAAGAAGGTCTTGGGCAGAGGCATATAGTGATCCTCCCATTTTCCCATTTAATCCCTCTAACAGCCCTATGAGGTGGGCACTATTTTTTTTTTTTTTTTGAGACAGGGTCTCACTCTGTTGCCCAGGCTGGAATGCAGCAGTGCAATCACAGCTCACTGCAGCCTCAAACCCCCAGGCTCAAGGGGTCCTCCCAAAATCAACTCCAGCCTGGGCAACACAGGGAGACCCCATCTCTACAGAAAATTTTAAAAAGTAGCCAGGTGTGGTGGCGTGCACCTGTGGTCCCAGCTATTTGAGAGGCTGAGGTGGGAGGATCACTTGAGTCCGGGAGTTTGAGGCTGCAGTGAGCTGGGATCTTGCTGCTGCACTCCAGCCCGGGTGACAGAGCAAACTTGTCTCAAAGAAAAAGAAAAAAAGAAAAGAAACTGAGGCACAGAGAGGGTCCTCAGGGTCATGATGCTGTTTAGTAGCAGGTTGGTACTTATTACTGTTTAATGTTCTTTCCCGTGTTTCATTCCCCACGGTCTGTGCAAATGAACATGTGAGCGTGTGGGAGAGAATCTGTGTGTGTGTTCCTCATTTGCTCATTTGTTCATCATGCAGAGCTCAGGGACCTGTTGTCCTCTATAGATAGAATATAAACTGTATAAATAATGTTAATATCATCTGGATTATGTAAAAACCTGCATATAGAATAAAGATGGAAAGGACAGATAATACCATTTTAATGATTACCGTGGGTGATGGGATTATAGGTGATTTACATTTCTGTCTTTATATGTTTCTGTTTCTCTCCAGTTTTCTACAAGCAGCATGTATTATTTTTACAATCAGAAATAAATGAATGTTATTTTCAAATATGGTTTTTTAAAAATTAAGTTCCTTTTGTGTTTCCCCTGCAGCCTCCTCGCTGTGCCAGGCAGTCAGGCCTCACCTGGGATTTGGCCTTGCCTGGCCAGACCTCCAGGAGGCCTCCTGTGTGTGCTGCTCAGCTCAGACCCCTTCATCCAGAGGCCCTTAGATCCCTCTGCACTGGAGTGGGTTTGAATTTACTCTGCAACATCTGCATGCAATAAATGTCATACTGTGGTTTTTTTTTTTTTTTAAGTCAAATAAATTCTGATCCCAAATCTCCAATTGCCACAGTGCTGAGAAATCAGCCTTAGTTATGTTCAGGGGGATTCTCTAGGGTCACAGAAGAATCTGGGACCCAGGAAAAGAGGCCCTGTGCCTTGTGGTTGCCATGGTAGTTGACTCCTGTTGCTGTGGCTCCTGAACCCTGGGTCAGGCCTCAGGCAGGCCCTGCTGCCCTGGACACGCTCTGAGAGGTCTTCACAGTAGCTCTCTCGATGACCACAGGAGGACCCCGAAGACCCTCAGGGCCTCAGCACACAAACAACCCCATCTGGCACTGCAGGCCAGAGGGACACAGACAAAGGCCTCATCTCTGTCGCTTCCAGCTTGGGGAGGCCCCATCTCCCTTCTCCTTCCATTTTACTCTCCATCAGGAGACCTCCACCTCCTAAACCTAACTGAGTCGGGGCATCCCTCTGCTTTGACGACAAACCCCAAAGCTACTTGAGGCAACCCACCCTGCCCCTGCAACCACCAAAAAAACCAAACAAACAAAAAACCCGACTCAGACACTGGCTTCAGTTCTTTTCTTGGGATGGAAGATGGAAGGTCGTTATTCCAAGCGCAATGGGAAAACACAAAATAAAATTTCAGCATAGATCCTGGCTGCACAACTCATGCCTGAACCTTAATTTAAGGCTTCTCAGGCCTCTCCTTGCCAGGTCAACAAAAGACCGAGGAGCACTTACGTGCCGGGGGAATAGGATGGAGTCAGGGCAGCCCTACCTTCCCCTTTGTAGAATGGGGGTTGGAGATGGGAGGTATTGAAGGGAAGCCCAGGAATTGGAGTCAGAGAGACTCGAAATGTGGACCCAAAGTAGATGCTCAGTAAATTCCTCTCGTATGAATAAATCCAATCTTGGGCACAGTCCTTCACATCTCTGAGCCTTACCATCTTTATCTGAAAAATGGGCATCTACTCAGTCAACAACCATTTCTTGATTACCAGGCACCCTTTAAGGTATGCGGGATATAGCAGTGAACATGACAAAGATCCTCCCTGACAGAAGCTCCATTTTGTGGGTAAGACACAATAAATGGGTCATGTCATATCCGCTCTAGTAGGATGGGTTGGTACCCAGCCTCTGTCCCCTCATCCTAACTTCATTGCCCTCAGCTGACTTCTAATTGCCTCCCCACCGCAGCCTCCCAAAGTGCTGAGATTACAGGCATGAGCCACTGCACCGGGCCCATCAGTTTCTTAACCTGTACAGTGAGGTTGATGAAACCTCATTTAACCACCTTACAACATTTTCAAGAGGGCCAAATTCGGAAGTCCCTTATTGGCTGTAGTGATATCATTAGGCCATGTGGTGGAGAAAAAAGAATGAGGAGCCTCAGCTTCTGGCATTTAATTTGCTGTGTGGCTTTGAGGCAGTTCCTTAGTTTCTCTGGTCTTTAGCTACCCACTTTGTTAAATAAAGGACTGGCTTATGATTCCTAACAAAATAATAATGTTTAGTATGCTTACTATATGCCAGGCACTATGCCTAGCACATTTCATAGACATTTTCTCATTTAATCCTTCTAACAGCCCTATGAGGTTGGCACTTTCTTGTTTTGAGACAGGATCTCACTCTGTTGCCCAGGCTGGAATGCAGTGACTTGATCATGGTTCACTGCAGCCTTGACCTGCTCAAGGGATTCTCCTGCCTCAGCCTCCCACGTAGCTGGCACTACAGTTGCATGCCACCATGCCTGAATAGTTTTCTTAAATTTTTGATTCACAGAGATGAGGTGTCCTTATGTTGCCCAGGCTGGTCTTGAACTCCTGGGCTCAAGCAATCCTCCCACCTCAGGCTTCCAAGGTGCTGGGATTACAGGCATGAGGCATCATGCCTGGCCTTGCACCATTCTTATGGAACCTGAGATACAGAGAGGTTAGGTAACCGGCCATGGTCGCTCAGCTAGTAAGCAGTAGTGCTGGGATGAAAATTAAGGACTTCTGAGCACTGCCGTCCAATAAAACTCCTGTGATGAGGGTAATGTTCTATATCTTTGTTGTCCAACACGGTAACCACTAGTGTGACTGTGAGCACTTGAAATGTGGCCAGCGTGACTGAGAAACTGACATAAATAGCTACCAGTAGCTATGCCTTGGCCAGCGCAGCTCTAGTGTGCCAGCTTTTGGCCCCACTTCTACGTGAGAGGCAGCACCAAGTAGTGGTGAAGAGTATAGACTCTGACTCTGGAGCCAGATTCTCTAGTTCGATTGAACACAACTTACTAGCTATCTGTGACTGAACCTCTCTGTTCCTCAGTTGCCCCTCTAAAATGAAGATGACAAAGGTGGTCATGAAAGCAAATGGCCTTTATTACGGGCATTTGATGCTTATGAATTGTAGCACGCTCCTTCAGATAAACCTTGGGTTAGGGGATGAAAAGGGGGACAGATGGGCAGGCTGGATCATCGTTTAGTGACTGAGTGGGCCGGTGCCTGGGGATTCCTTCCAAGCCTGTGCCAGGCATGGATCCCAAAGGCCCCCTGGGATGGTGGGCATGGAGGGTCCCCAAGGAGAGCCGGGAGAGCCACATAATAAGACGAGTTAATCAAAAGGGCAGCGAGTCCCCAGGGCTCACAGCTCTCGTCTCACAGCGAGCATGCGCAGGAGAAGGCCCGATGGCTCCTTCCCCCTCGTCTCTCTCTGAACCATCCGCAGCGTGGCCTGCAGGAGTGGGGGCCAGAACAAGAGCGACCTGGAGGGTGAGGGGCCAAGACAGGAGTTGGGGGCGGGGGCTTGGGGGTGGGTTGGGAAGAGAAGGAGCGAGGGAAGTGAGGTACAGGGTAGGATGACCCGCCAGCTTGTCCTGGGGTCAGGTCAGACCCGAGGGCGTGGCAGCAGGGCCCCCACGTTGTACTAGGGGGGCGGAGGGGGCGGGCGCCATGTCTGTCGTATCCTATGTGAATGGCGCCCCCTGTAGTTTATGCCACGCAGCGGTCGCGGGTGTGCTGAACGCCTCCAAGTCCACGCCAGATTTCCCGCCCCCCACCCCCTTTTACGTGGATCAAAAAGACCTAATGGCTAAAGGAAAAAGAATTGGCTGGGAGGGTTAAACAGAAAGGGAGCAAGGAGAGTCACGAGGCCTGTCCCTGGGGCCCGGCCCCGGCCCCTCCCCTTCCAATACCGCAGATTGGCCGCCCCTCCTCCCCTTCTCCTTTCTCCTCACACCCCAGCCGGGCTTTTCAGGCTGGAGAACATTTGATCCTGCTTCCCGCGGAGCTGCCGGGGAGAAAGTTAGAAAGACCAGCTCAGCGAAACTTGATGCGTTCCACTGGGGCTGCTGAGGCCTGGGAGCAGATGCCTGAGGACAGAGCCACCCTCAGCCTGGCAGAGCCCCCATGCCTCTAGCAACGCACCTGATTCAGACCTCTCCTCCCAGACAGCATCTCAGAAGGAAGCAGCAGTGGGGGTTGCTAACCCCCTGCCACTGTTTACACAGGGGTTTCCCAGAAACTCTGGGCCTCACCTGCCTGCTTCCCTTCCCCGAGAATCAGTTTTCCTTCAGCCTGTACATAACTCAAACATGTCTTAGATCTTCATTATTTGTATTTGTCCGTAATCTACATATTGTCTGGATAATTTGGGCCTCCGTTATCCTGGTAATTTAGGTCTTGCCCAAAGCCTACTTTTGTTTGAGTTAGTCAGTGTAACCAACTCAGCTCATTTTATTTTATTTTTATTTATTTTTTTGAGACAGGATCTCACTCTGTCACCCAGGCTGAGTGCAGTGGTGTGATCATGGCTCACTGCAGCCTTGACCTCCTGGGCTCAAGGGAACCTCCCATCTCAGCCTCCCAAGTAGCTGGGACCACAGGCGCATGACGCCATGCCTGGCTAATTTTCTGAATTTTTTTTTTTTTTTTTTTAGAGAGATAAGGTTTTACTATGTTGCCCAAGCTGGTCTCAAACTCCTGAACTCAAGCAGTCCTTCCACCTTGGCCTCCCAAAGTGTTGGGAACTCAGGCGTGAGCCACCACACCCTGCCACAGTTCATTTTAATGAGCATAAATCAAATAACTACTGTGTGCTCAGCTTGGCACTGGGTACTGTGAGCGGTCCAGACATGAGCAGGACACTCACTCTACCCTTGAGCTCACAGCACACATGGAAACAAAGCACAGAGAACGAATGCCCACTCTAAGCCTGGGGTGGAGGGGTGTCATTCATGAGGCCAGAGTAGCAGGTGGGGCCTTTGGAGAGGAGCTGATCTCTAGGTGCCCTGTAGTCTGCTTAGTCAGAGATACCTCCCTAGGGGAGGTCAGTAGAGTCAGATGGGGCTGGGACTTCTTGCTGGGATGGAGCCTGGCTTCCAGAGAGAGGGTGCTCTTCCCTGTGGGTGCCAATGGCTGCATGCCAGCTTCACAGTATTTCCTTCAAACAGGCCTCTTTCCCAGGAGCCCAGAAAGACATTTGCATTAGGAGAAAATACCCAAGTAAAACACAGACTACTTCCCTTGGGTTTGGCTGAAATTTGGAAAGCTGCAGGCAACCAGGCTTGAAGAAAGGTTAGGGGCCAAGGCGGGGGGATCACCTGAAGTCAGGAGTTCGAGACCAGCTTGGCCAACATGGTGAAACTCTGTCTCTATTAAAAATGCAATATATATATATATATATATATATATATATATATATATATATATATATATATATATATATTAGCCAGGCATGGTGGTGGGTGCCTGTAATCCCAGCTACTCAGGAGGCTAAATTTTTTTTTTCCAGCCTGGTTGCCTGAGGTGGGAGGACCACTTGAGCCTGGGGATTTGAGGCTGCAGTGATCTCTGACTGCACCACTGCACTCCAGCCTGGACAACAGAGTGAGATCTTGTCTCAAAAACAAAAAAAAAAAAAACAAAAAAACCAAAACGTTCAGTAAGAGCCTAGAAATCAGAGTAACCAGCCAGTGCCTTCCTAGTTCTCCATCCTCTTCACTTTTACCCATGTAGTGAACACTTGGTTGCTGTTATAGTATATCTATCTGTCCCTAGATCTATAGCCTGGCTCCATTTGTATTCCAGGATCTGTAACCCTGTAATAGCAGTCTTCCCCCATCAGACTATGGGCCCTTAGGGCCAGGGCTGTCTCCTCTATCAGACTTGGGCTACCTGAGAGCAGGGCTGTGTCTTTAGCTGTTGGATGCCTCCAGCACAATGGGGTGCCCAGGATTATATAGACACAGTGCTTGGGTCCATGAATATTTGTTAAGTTAATGAAGAGTCAAAAGAACTCCACTTTTCCAGCCCATTTGCTTCTTCCCAGACCCACCCCAGTGGGGAAGCAGAGCCTGGTAAACCAGTGTCCCTTACACCTGCTCAGAGTGGGAAGACCATAAATTTCTCAAATCAGTATAAAACAAAATTACTTGTGATCTACTGAACCATCAACTCAAAAAAATTAAACAAAACCTCCTTAGTGTAGACAAAGGAAGCCCAGGTGACCCTCACTTGGGAAATGGTGGCTCCAGATATCAGGCCTTGGAGAGAGCTCACAAGGCTTTGGAGTCTAGTGCTGGGAGCAGCCTCAGAGGTGGTCCAGGCACATGTGCTTATTGTGGAAATGAGAATCCAGAGGCCAAAAGGGGAAGGTCACACAATGAGTCAGGGTGTAGTCATGACATAGTGGCCAGAAGTGGGAGAGGGACTCCTGTCTCCTTTGCGTTCTTCCCCACACCTAAGATTCTAGAACTGGTCACTTCTGTCACACTCTGTTAAACCAGTCTGCGAATGTCCCCTTGCCTCAGTCTTCACATCTATAAAATGGAGGGGGCCACATGTCTTAACTTACCTCACAGGAACATTTTAAGGACCAGGTAGGATAATGGATGTGGAATTCTTTGGAAAGTTCAAATTTGAGGGCACCCATGGAGATGGTTGTAATTTACAAGACAATCTAAATAAATCGGCCTTTCAAATGTGGGCATGGTTCCTAGTCTTGCAATCTAGCCCCATCAATATTCATTAATCAACTCATATGATAAGGATTTACTGAGCACCTACTACTGGCCAGGCACAGTGCCAGCTGCTGAGGATACTGTGGTGCCCCCTTCAGTTTATTCCCTACACAGCAGCCAGAGTGAGCCTGCTAAGTAAAGTTAGATCCCTTCCCTGCTCTGCACAAGACCCTGTCATAGCTCTTCTCATTGCGCTCAGAGTAAAACCCAACATCCTGCAATAATCCCAAGACTCGAATGACCTGCCCCCTACATCTCTCTGATCTCAGCTCCTCCTACTCTCCCCTCACCTTCTCAGCTGCAGCCATGTCCTCCTCACCACCGCAAGGCCTTTTGTCCTCGCCATCCCCTCTCTCTGCAATGCCCTCCCCCTAGATACTGGCATGGTTAGGTCCCTCTAATCTTAAAGGTCATGACTGAAATGTTAGTGGGGTCCTTCTGGGTACCTTCTCTGACAGTTCAGCTCTTACATTTCCTACTCCTTTCCCTAGCTTTAGTGTTCTCCTTCATACCCTGTACTATCCAAATACCGTATTTTCCCCATTTGTGTAGTCTATTGTCTGTCTCTTCGCTAGACTATAGCCTCCATGAAGGCAGGGATTCTTGTCTGATTTATTTACATTGAGTCTGCTGTGCCTAGGGCAGTGCCTGGCACATAGTAAGCACTCATTAAATATTTGTTAAATGAATGAATGGTGAACATATAGACAAGGTCCCTGCTCTCATGCAGCCTGCATTCTACCAGCAGAAGGTCTGCTGGGGGTGTGGGATGAGGAGGGGGGTGGTGTGGGCTACAAACCCTGAGTTACATGCATCTTCAGGGCCCCTTTTCTCCACAGGTATCATGGTGGGATTGCATTCTCACCAGTCTTGAGCCACCACAGTTTATAATAGGAGTTAACTGCCTGCTAATTAGCAGCTGAAGCCATTAATTGGCTATTTGTTAGAGCCCGAATTAATAAACTGGTCTTTCAGTGGGGTCATAACTCTCCCGTTCCTCACCCCTCCCAGTCATCCTTCCCCTACATGACCAGAAAGCGTCTTGCAATGAGATTGAATCAATACCTGCCACTGTATGATTTTCAGAGACGATTTCTCTCACAAGGCGACAACACCATCTAGCAAAGACTCTTCCTCTCTCTCTCTTTCTTTCTCTCCTCTTCCAGGCTGTCACTCGCCGGAGGCGAGCTAGTGGCAGGAGGAGATGGGAGAGCTTTCTAGTAATATGCTCTCACAACAAACCGCAGTTGCCCTGCTTGCTCAATGCCTGGAGCCCCTGGTTCCCTGGCCCCTGGCTTGTGGTCAGCAGCGAGTTCCTGAAACCTCCTGGGGCCCAAGTGCTAGGTTTTCTCTGAGGCAAAAAAAAAAAAAAAATATATATATATATATATACATATTTATTTTTTTTTTTTTCTAGTGGGAAGTGACCTAGAATGATCTTGAGTGGAACCGAAGACTTGGCAGCTGGGTGCTGACCACCAAGCCTCCAGATAGCCTGGCCTCAGGCTCATCCTGTGCCCTATGGCCCATGTCAGGTCTAGCAGTCTAGCTCTCATGTCCCCCCTGCCCTTGGTGCAATTTGGGGGCCAGAGTATTGTTCTCTGTGTCTGTAAAGGGAACAGGAAACAGTTCTTGTGGAAACATTATTTGATACCTAGGCCCTTGCCCCTCTTCAGTATAGAACAGTGGGAGAGGGCAAGGTCGCCGAGCCAAGCTACTGAGGTCAAAGCTCAGTTTGGCCCCTTAGCAGCTGAGTGAGTCACTACATCTTCCTATGTCATTCCATGAGAAATAACAGCCCTGTCTTACATAGTGGTTATGAAGATTAAATACTTAATACAGTGCCTGGCATGTGGTGTCAGCTGTTATTCTTATTACTCCACTTCTCTCTAGGAAGACAGGGATCTTACCTAGTTTACATCTGGGGAAACTGAGGCCTAGAGAGGTTAGGACTGGGATGCAGGACTGATGTCTAGGGCTCTTTCCCTTCTCTGAGGTTGCCTCCCATTGTCAGACACTGGGCTGTGTTGAGGCAGCAGGCAGGGCACACTTGGGGGAGGAGACAGCTGAATTTACAGGCACACACAAACAGGCTGTCAAGGTATTTACACTGCATACAATTAGCTGCAGAGTATTCACAAGTGGATTAGCTACAGCAAATGTTCAATCCCAGCCTGGCTAACTTGGTCCTCTGTTCCCCCCACCCCGCCATCATGAGCCTTCTTTCTCCTCCAGGCTAGTGTGTGAGTTTAGAGAGGGCAAAGTCAAGAGAATGTCAGCTGAGTCAGTGCAGTTCTCTGTCCCCAGTAACTCACCCCAAAGCCAAAGAGGAGCAATTGACTGCTGTTTGGTGTTGGAACAGCTAATTGGAAAATCAGAGGGCAGTTTCCCACGACATGGAGAAGTACACATTCAGCTCAGAATGGGCAAAGCCAGGAAGAGCCACAGTCGCTGTGATCACTCCCTGAGAGCTTCCTGGAAGGGGTAGAGACTTCCAGGAACCCTCTAATAATGGGAAGAGGATGACAATAGAAGAAGCTACCCCTCATCACTCCCTCAATTGGCACCACTTCCTTTTCTGACTGGATGGGGGAGGCGGGAAGAGGCATGGTGGCTGTCTATCTGTGGGACAGAAAATGAATTTTTTGCCTTTGAGGTAACAGTCCGGGGCTGGAGAGTGAAAGGATGGCTACCCTGAGGGTATCCCAGGTCTGTGATATCTGGCCATGATGGGCATCATTCGTGAATTCACTGAACATGTCTGCAGCTGGCATCTGCTGGGAGCACCGCACTGAGTCTGGACCTCCTATCAGACTTGGACCCACGGGGTAGAAAGGAGAGAAAAGACGGAAGAGGGCACAAGGGAGGCGCAAACGAGTGGAGGTGGGCTAGAGAATAGGAATCTTCGGATGTTCTCGGGCTTCCTGAGATGGACAGAAAGGGGGCTGAGAAAGGAAGATGGAACCCCCCCATGCCACCAGGCACTTCCCGACACCTCCCGCTCCTCTTCCAGCAGTCAGGAGCGCGCGCTCCGGTGGGGCTTAAGCCCTGGAGAGTCAGGGGAGGAGAGACCCAGCAGGAAATGGGCCTGGGGAAGGGGCGGTTCATTATTATTATTTTTTAAAAATCTATGTTTCAATTTATATGCAGACAAATTAACCTTTTTGGAGTGTGGAGATCTTTGAGTTTTGACAAATGCATAGAGCCGTGGAACCACCATCAAGATATTGAGCAGTTCCAGGGGGCGAAGGGAGTGGGGGTTTGTAGTCTCCCCGCTTGTTAGCTGCTGCGATTGTCTGCGCTCCCACGGGCCGACCTAAAACAATTCTTGCGCACACGCTGAGATAAATAACGGCGACAGGTGGAGCAGGTGAGATTAGCAGGACCCGGGTTGGGCGCGGGGCGGGATCGGAGGCGCGGGGGAGGCCACCAGCCTCGCTTGCCAGCCTACGCCCCTCCCCGCGGGCGTTTGGGAGGAGCGTTCTCAGCACTCCTGCTCCGCGAGGGCCCCTTCGAGGCGGCTGAGACCCGAGTGCCGGACTCCCGCCGCTGGAGCGGGGCTCGGGTTCGGCAGCCGGAAGGAGGTGTGCCCCCGGGGCGCTTGGGGGCGCCTGAGGTCCCGAGGGGAGGCAAGATGGGAAGAGTGGCTAGCCGAGGAAAATGTGGGGTGACTTAGGGAAGCTCTGGCGGAGGGGTCGTGCGAGCAAACCTGTTGGCAACCTGTGGGCCGCGGCAAGGGCAGGAGCTCTCAGCGCGACCTCTCCGCCAGCTGCTCCGGCCCGGCCCCAGCACCAGACGCCTGGAAAGGGGCGGGGGCCTCTCGAGCCGGGCAGACAGCCTTGCAGACCCACAGCCGCGGCCCGGCTCGCGCGGTTGCAGGACCGCAGGAACCGCAGGCGCCCGGCCTTTCCCTAGGACCCCCGCTTCAGTCTCGCCTCCCCAAAGTGCAAAACATTTACGAAGTGTGCAGTGCCCTGCGGGCTTGGGTCCCCGAAGCGAGCGGCCGTGTTTGCCCCGCGGGCTGCTGGCAACGGTGCACCTGGCTCGGCCAGCTAGTCTGGGTGTGCAAGGCTGGAGAACGGCGAGTGTGCGAGCGCGCGGCTGCAGAGCCCGCGCCGAAACCCAGGTCCCTCCGCCACTGTCCTCGGGATAGATGGATCCATTTCTGCTTTCTGACATTTTCCTGCTGGGCGGGGTTGGGGGGGAATGTTAGGGGGCGGAGAGAGGAAGAGAGAGAGGGAGAGGAGAAAGGGAAAGAGAGGAGAGGAAGGGAGAGAGAGCGAGAGGGAGAGAGGAGAGAGAAGAGAGAGAGAGAGGAGAGAGAGGAGAGAGAGAAGAGAGAGAGAGAGAGAGAGAGAAAGGCAGGCAGTCAGCTTCCCCCAGCCCTGTTTTGTTTTCTCTAATTGGTCCTGGGGGAGGCGAGGAAATTGGACAGAGGCTGGGCCAGGCGAGCTGGGCTGCCTTTAATTGGCTCCTTTTTTAACTGGAGGGGAATCAAACAGGAGAGCGAGCGACAACGGGTGGGAGAGCGAGAGACCGAACGAGGAGACGCGAGGAGGAGGGAGGAGGAAGAGAGGGAGGGAGGCGGGAGGAGCGCGGAATGAAAAGCTCGGAGGGGCGAAAAAGCAGCACAGCAAAGCCCAAGTTGCTGGGCGAGCGGAGCGCTCCCGCGGCCCGGAGCCGAGCGGCCGCCGCGCCCCGGAGCCCGGCCCGGCCCCGCCCGCTCTGGGCCCCCGCAGGCCAAGGCCGCCGGGCGGGGGCGGGGACGACCAACTTGGGGCGCGGCGTAGCCCCGCTCTCCCGAGAGCTCGGAGCCCGGGAGCGCTACGGCCGCGGCCAGACGGCGGGAGAGGAGCGCGGCGAGCGGAGGCGGCGAGCGGCGCCCGCGCCGCAGCCCCGGCCTGGGCGAGAGCGCGAATATTTTTGAAAAGACTCAAACTTTCCTCCTTTCCTCGTTTTCTGGGGCCCCTCTTGCCTGGAATTGCTCTCTAGATTCCCGCGGGGCGCCGGGCTGCTATTCTTTCCCCGGGTTTATCGGCGGCTCGGCTAACTTCACGGACCCGGGGACCCGCGGCGCTCGTCCCTCGGCCGAACCCAGCTCGCGCTGCTCCCCGGATCAGGAGGGCCGGGCCCGGGGCTCCTTCGCCGCCGCGAGTGCTTTCAGCCCGGCCCCCTGGAGTCGGGCGGCTGAGCCCACGGCAGCGGCCGCAGGACTGGAAACAGCAGATTGATTAACTCGAGCGGAGCCCCGGCCTCCCCGACTCCGCTCCGCTGAGGGGCGGCTCCAGTGCGGGGAAACGACAAGTTTGTCAGTCGTCCGTGGCCTGTTGGATCGAAGCGCCGCCGCCGCCGCCGAGAGGTCCCCGGCGCCTAGCATCCCGCGCGGACGGCCCTGGGTACCCGGGGCGGCTCGGCGGCCGGGCTCCTCGGGTCGGGGCGCTGGCTGCTGTGCCGGGCGCGCCGAGGCACCCGGGGCTGGGCCAGCGCCCCCTGCGTCCCCACGCGGGCAGCGGCCCCGCCGGAGGAGAAACCCGGGTCGCCGCCACCTCCGCCTCTTCAGTCTCCTGGTCTTCGTCGCCGCTCTCTCTCTCACCTCTCAGGGAAAGGGGGGGACATAGGGGCGTCGCGGGGCCCCGACTAATGCGCCCCCCGCCGCCTCTCGGGCTGCGCCGCCTCGCGGGGATGAAGCACCGGCCGTGAAGATGGAGGTGACCTGCCTTCTACTTCTGGCGCTGATCCCCTTCCACTGCCGGGGACAAGGAGTCTACGGTAAGAGCCCGCGTCCCGCTCCACCTTGGCTTAACCTCGCGCGGAAACTTTGCAAGAGGCGCAAAGTGCGCGCTGCCGGGGTTTGGTGGAGACCTCGACTCGGACTCTGGAGTGGATGCCGGCGTCCCCGCCCTCTCCAGGGCGCGTGGAGACCGAGCTAGCTGCTTCGGAACACAGGGGCCGGTCGTAGGGTCTGGTGTGAAGCCGGGATGTCAGGAGGAGGTACCCACTTTCCCACACCCTGCTAGAGGTGGGAATGATTAGGAACCCTTGAGAGCACCCAGTCGGCTCGGGAGACCCGGACAGACCCAGTCTAGGATTGGTGCAGCGACTTGCACCGAAACCTCGTCCTGGCTCGGCCTCCGGAGTGGAAGCCAAGCGATGCATGAGCCGGAGTTGCCGCGCTGCTTGCGGGCGAGCCGGCTGTCAGCACCAAGGCCGGGCGGCGGGCTCGCCTTCCCCGCTGTTGCTGCGGCTTCGCTTCTTCTACTCACGGCTTGACACCCTGATCAGGATGCCGGCATCCCCTGGCCCCGGCGCCTTCGACCCCGGCATCCCTTTTCGGACCTTTCCTGAACCAGTTCTTCCTGTCCCCGGTTCTTGGCTACAAACCCCAACCCCACCTTCCTTCCTGCGCGCACACACAGACACATTCAGCCACCATCCCCAGAAAACGCAAACACGGCACGCACCCACAGGGATACGTGTCCAAACTCTGCCTCCTGCCACGCAGCCTTGCTCCTGCGTTCGCACGCCTCGCTGTGGTTACCAAGGGAGACTCTGGTTACCCCTTCCCCCTTCCATCCTGTGGGTTTTCCCAGGGAAGGCCCGGGGCAGGCATCATCCATTCAGTCACCTGGGCTCAGCCTCCCGCAGTGCCTTAACCCCACAGCACAGAAAATCATTCTCAGGGGCCCAATGGCCCTTACTTTGCTTTCTCTTTACTGCAGGATGGTTTGTCCAGGTCACTTTTTAGTGATGTGTGGCTGGGGCGGGCAGGATTCTCTCTTTCCTTTTCTGTTGGGTGGAGGGACTAATGATTCCTCTTTTAGATCCAGGGGAGTCTGACCTGTTCTTTGTGGGGTGGTATAGGCACTGACTACTGGTTGCCAGCCTCAGGTGCTGAGGCTAAAGCACCCTGGAGGGTGCTGACCCATCTGCCTGTGCCTGGCAAGAAGAAGGGGTGTCCTGAAGGGTGTCTGAGAGGTGACATGCTCCTGGCCCTGCCCAGCTAGCTGGCTTGGCCTTAATTCTCTGGTAAGACTAGCCCAGGCATCTGGCCAAACTCTGCTTCTTAATTAGTTTGTGTGTCTCTTACTGCCTGGCCCCTCACAGAGGCCAGGAAAGGCAGGAAAGAATGCAACAGGGACTGGGAGAGGCTGGGTTTGGGGCGAGGAGGCCACAGGGCAGGTACTGGAGGCCTTGGCCTCTCCAGGGCAGATGAAGATGCCAGTGGACTGGGGTTTCACTTTCTTCTTTCTCCCCAGGTCAAGGTGCCTAAGAGAGGTGCTGCTGAGGTCTTTGCTTTCTCACCACAGCCCCGGGGCTGGGGAAGGTGATGGAGAGCCCTTCCTGCATGCTGCTGTCCTCCACTCTACCCTCCTTCCCTGTGTCGTTGGGTGCATTTGGCAAGACCCACTCCTGGTCATCCCTGTCCTCCATCCCCTCCAGCTTCTCCAGCCTTCTCTAGGCTGCTTGGGGCTCATCTTTGGGAGGTTCCTCTGTTCCTAGTCTAGTAAACCCAGCAATGAGAGTGGGGTTTGGAGTCAGGGGCAGTGGTCTCTGTGGACCCTCATTTCAGAGTACTCTAGGGCCAGGATTCAGCCATAGGCTTATCTATACCCTTTTCTCTCTGTGTTTTCTCCCCTCCCGCCTGTGCCTAGGTCCCATTTGCTCTCACTCAGAGCCAATCAAAGTGGGCTGGGTGTGCTGGGGCCGACCCTGGGCCCGTGGGTGACATGCCACTTTTTCTTTGAGAGCTTGGCTTCAGGCAGTGTTGGGGCTTCAGGGGAATTGCTGGGTAAAAAGTCTTTATTGAGGTGGATGAAGGCAGAAGATTTAGGAGGAGGAGGAGGATGACAGGAGGTCGCTGAGTTCCTTGTGATGCTAGAATCTTTGGCCAGATACAGCAGAAGGGAGGATCTCTGTAGGACCAGGACTGGCTTAAGAAGTAGGTCGAAGATCTGGGACTAGTTCTTCTGCCCCCCTCCCCAGCAGTCTTTCTGTACCCGCGAAGCAGAAGAAACAGCATGAGAGTGAAGGCGGCACGTAGGGACCAGGGATGGCCTCTCCAGCCTGGCATTGCATCCAGCATCCAGCATGGTCCCCGGCACAACAGCAGGAGCTAGGCAGGTATTTGCTGAATGAAGAAAGGGCTATAGTTGGGGGCAGGTTGGAAATTCTTTCTCCATGAGAAGTCTCTCTAGGACTTGGTTTCCAGCAGGGCAGTGGGGCATTGTTTAAGGGTCTCTGCTTAGGGTGAGTCACAGAGTCCTATCCTGCAGCCCTAGAAGAGAGAAGAGGCTGGAAGCCTAGTATTGCCCTGGCACTGGGGAGGGAGGCAGCAGGTCTAATTCAAGACATAGGAGAAAAATGTATATCCTGGGGAGGAATCCCCTGCCCCTGCCCCTCTGCCCCCAGACCTGTGTGGATAAGGGAGGGGCTGAACAGAGGGGAGGAAGGCGAGCAGGTGGTGGAGAGCGAACCTGACAGCATTCGGCCTAGGCTGTGTGTCTCTGCTGAGGCTGGTAGGAGGTAAGTGCCTAGAACCCTATGTCCTGCTTCCCACTGAGGTCCACCACCTGCCCTAGGATCCGTGGTCTGCAATAGGGCTGGGGAGGCAGCACTCTCAGTTTGGCCAGGTGGCTTTGTTCTTTGGGGCACAGATGCTACAACAGCCAAGTGCTGGACCAGATGGTCCATTTGGAGCCAGTTCTCCCTCCCTCCTCGCCTCCCAATCTCCTGGCCCAGTTTGTTGTCCTCTGGGGTGGATCCTGTAATCTGCTTTCTGGCAAGCCAGGGGGCTGGGCTGGCCCCAGTGGCCTAGTTCTGGGGCAGAGGCAGTAGCCAAGTGATGGAAGAGGAATATCTTGCATGCGGATAGCGTCAGGGAACACCCCGCCTTCTGTCCTGGCTTCTGCTCCTCTCATAGCAGTCGGACCGCTGGTCAGTGGGATTCCTCTCCCTTACAAAAACACAACAAACCCCTGAATTATTTAATATGCAGAAGTGGGAATTGACATTATCCTTAAGACAGGTTGTTTGCAACTTACTGGTGGAAGTCAAAATATTTCACCAAAGGTGTCATCAGAAACTACTATCCTATGCTAATTTTTGTAGGAACATGAAGAGAGATGTTGAATAATTTGACAACAGCAACATAGCTTACAGAATTATCACCAAGTCAGGTTTTTTTCCCTCCTCTGGGGAGCACGGAGAAGGAATTTCAGGAAGTGAGTGTCCCAGTGTCATCTCCTGGGTGTTGATCTGGGTGTGGGCACTTGAGGTTTTTCACTGGAGTTCCTACCCCATGCCTTGAAACTTTGGTTTTCTGGGGCTAACAGAGGCTTGGGGTTCTCTTTTGTCCTCAAGAAGCTCCGTGCTTCTGTTCCTTCTTTCTCTTCACTTACAGAAATTGCACAAGCGAGGGAGATCACCTTGTGTCCACAAATCCAAGCTGCTTTGTTTGCTTTGCTGGTGTTACCTCCCCATCCCAAGTTGATTTTGGCCCTTTAGCCAGCGTGAGGGCTCCCCAGACCCTTGGTGTCAGGCTGGAGAGCCCCTGCCTTAGGGTCAAGATCCTCATGATGTCCCATCCGACATTACAGGATGGGAATCTGCTTCATGGGTGTGCGGGGGCTCTAGGTCAGGGGAGGAGGTCGGTTAGAGAGGATTTTGTTAGCAGGAAAGCATCCTTGAGGGGGTGGGCAGGGGAGAGCTGAGAGCTACTTGGCTAGGCCTGGCTGTGAGCTGCTGGGACCAAGGTGGCAAAGCCTCATTTAGAGCCTGGTATATTAGCTCTGCTTTGCTGGAACATGGAGGGACAGGCTTGGGGGGAAGGGGGGTGGAATCTCTAGGGAGAATGGAGGGAGCTAATCACAGCCGCCAAGGCCCGGCAAATGAATGATGCAGGAAATCAATACCTGGGGGCGGGAGTGGAAATCCGGGCAGTGGTAGCAGCCCCAGCTTCTCCCAGCTGCCCAGGAGGCATGGGGGAGGGCCTGGGAGGAGTGAGACAGAGGCAGGAATGTGGAAGACACCCCCACCCCAAATACCACTGCCCCCACGTCCCTGCCACTCCCCCCTGCCCCCCTCCCCACTTTCATCTCATGGCTGGGCTCATGAAAGGTGGGCTAGGAGATGACCCACCCGGTGAAGACAGAGGACCTAGGAGATGAAGTCTTGGGCCTCTCAGTCCTGGAAGAGCCCTGCCTCACCTCCCACCTCCGGACACCTGAGCCTGACACGGTCCCAGGTATCCGGTGTGTGTGTAACTGCCTACGGGCCCTGCCCTGTGCGGCAGCTGCTGCCGTTCCAGATGTGGCCAGCAGGGGGAGGGCTTGGCCGCCACATTGCATCTTGCCTTTCCTGGGCTCCCGTGGGCCTCACCCTATCTGAGGGATGAGTTATGCTCATTCCTCAACCTGGGGCTGAAAAGGGTTCCTTAGGGCCTTCTGGAACTCTAAGCCTCCCTCCAGCTCCCATGTACCCACCCCGGTGTCCCTAGGCACCTGCCCGTAGCCAAAGCCGCACTTGCTGTAATCTCAGATGAATCAGGTTTTCCCTGGGCGCCAGCTGGATGCTGGGGCTCAGCTTAGCCTAGTGGGCTCTTGCTCTGGTGAGGCTGTGGCAAGGGGAATGGGGGTGCTTGTGCCCTTGCAGAAATGCCTCTGTATAAACCTGGCGCATGGCCCCTCTTCTGCATCTTCTCCCCGTGGTCAGAAGACCCTGCTTTGCAAGCATACATCTGCTGCTAGAAGGTACTATGTACCAAGGGGCTCTGGTATTTAAATGCTGATACAGGAGGCAAGAGCAAGGCTTAGCTCAAAGGAATGAATATTTTTGTTTTTCAACAATGAAATCTCATTTTTCCTCAAGTCTATGAATAACACTATGAGTAACTACTATGAGTAACATGTGCTCTTTGCAAAACAATCAAGGAATACATAAAAGTATAAAGAAAGAAAGTAAACCTCACTTGATAACCCACCATTCGTTTGGTCATGGTTTTTTCAGGGATCCTTTTGTGTGAGGGGGAATGAACCTTTTAGGGAGTATTGTTGGTCAGAACAGCAATCCCTTATAAGTGTGTAAATGCCACATGACTTACCAGGCATTTTCATGCCTCTGCAGCCTTTGCTTCCATGACGTTCTGAGAGGTCAGCACAAGGGGTACTATTGTCTCCACTGAACAGATGAGAAAACTGAGGTTCCAAGAGTTTTAGTGACCTGATCAACATTGCACAGCTGGTAAGAAGTAGCCCTAAGACTCAGTCCCACCGGATCTTCTGATTTGCAGGGAAGGAAAGCAGTGTGGTGTTCCTTTCACTCATCATTCATTAAATGTTCACTGAGCCTCTACCTTGAGTAAGACTCAGTTCTGGACATTGGCAGGGCTACTGAGATGAATAAGATGGAAGGAGAAGGGGAATCACATGTAAGGTAGGGGGAGATTTTGATAAATGTCATGTAGCAAGGGTGGATAAAAGGTTGTGAGAATTTGAAGGGTGAAGTAATTGCTTCCAAGGCCTTGTGGAAAAGAGAGCATTTGAACTGGCCTTGACAAATAGAAGTAAGGATTGAGAGGGGCATTCCAGGTGGAGGGCACATTGTGGCAAAGGCCTGGAAGCTAAGGAACCCGAGTGTGTGAGGAGTTCGTGAGCTGTTCAGTTGGGCTGGAGCATAAGCTGAAAGGGAACTGGGGCCGTTAGGGCTGGAACAGTAAAGGATTTTTTTTTTTTTTTTTTTTTTTTTGAGGTGGAGTCTCGGTCGCCCAGGCTGGAGTGCAGTGGCACAATATTGGCTCACCGCAACCTTTGCCTCCCAGGTTCAAGCAATTCTGCCTCAGCCTCCCAAGTAACTAGGACTACAGGCACACTCCACCACGCCAAGCTAATTTTTGTATTTTTAGTAGAGACGGGGTTTCACCATGTTAGCCAGGATGGTCTCGATCTCCTGACCTTGTGATCTGCCTGCCTTGGCCTCCCAAAGTGCTGGGATTACAGGCATGAGCCACTGTGCCCGTCCAGGAATAATATTAAACCTTGCTAACATTGACTGTCCAGCCTGTGATCATAAGTATGCATTATCTTCAGTCTCATCACAACTCCTTGAGAAAGTCATTTATCAGTCCCTTGTCCAAGTGGCAGACCTGGACTTGAACCCAGAACTGCTCATTGCAAAGCTGTAAGGAGGATGTCGAACAGGGAGCTGGGTTGATGCAAGCCATATTATGGGCCAGGTAGCCATGCTGCTGTGTGTGGGAGGAGGCCGTGCTGGAGAGACTGTCAGGAGGCTTTGCAGTTGTCCAGGGGAGTCCTAGGGAGCTTTGTGGGCATCTGCAGGAGGTGTGTTCCAGGCAGAGGAATAGCCGCTGCAAAGGCCCTGGCCTGTTGCAGCAACACTGAGGAGTCCAATGTGGCTGGAGCAGAGTGAACCGGGGGGAGTGGAGTAGAAGGTGGGGCCAGAGAGTTAGTAGGTCCAATCGTTTGGAGCCTTGAAGGCTATGAAAGGATTCTGGATTTTGTTCTGCATGAGATAGGGGACCATGGCAGGGTTTTGAGCAGAGAAGGGACATGAACTGACACCTTTTTAATAGAACCTCTCTGGCTGTCATGTAGAGAATAGATGGTAGGGGTTTGAGGGTGGAGGAAGGAAACCAGTTAGAGGCTGTTGCAAAAGGCAAGACACAAGATTGTACCATCATTAAGCACTAAAAGTGTATCGGAAAGAGTTCAGGCAAGGAATAGGAGCTGCAAACGGCTCTGAGGTTTGGAGCTGGGAGACTTGGCACACAGTGATAACAGGTTGAACAAAAGCCACTGGAAGTCAGACAGGTTTGGGGAAGTGAAGTAGTTAAGAGCCTCGACTTCTGCATAAGAAACCTGGGTCTGAATCCCAGCTCTGCCCCACACCAGCTGTAAAAGCCCAAGAAGTTACATCTGCTTTCTAAGCCGTGGCTTCTCCGCTTGTCAGATGGAGATCATCGTACTCACTGCGTGGGCTTGTGATGAGACGGTGCTTAGGAAGCTCTGAGCACAGTGCCTGGCACGTAGCAAGGCCTCAGTAAATAGTTTTAGTGACAATGTGAGTGAAGTTTTGAACTTCATGGGATTCTGGCACTGGCATGTCTTGGGGGGATATTGACAAATCGGGTGGACAATGAGCACTGAGCTCAGGAGAGAGATCAACTCAGGAGAGGTAGATTTGCACATGTGGATTTATGTCTGCAGAAGGATGTGGGTTGAAACCATGAGGTGGAATAAAATTGCCAGGGATTAGAAAGTAGAGAGAAGGGATTGGGCTGAGGCCAGAGCCCTGGGGAGCACCAACGTTTAGGGGGTGGGAGGAGGCCTGAGAGGGGACATGACCCGAGAGTCTGTGACAGAGTCTGTGAGAGGAGGAGGAGGAATGAGAAAGGGCCACCGGGGGACTGGGGAGCTCGGGGCAGCTGCAGCACAGAGTGGGGCTCCTCAAACTTTCCCGTGCACAAGTCTCCCCTGGGATCTTGTGGAAATGCGGATTCTTGATTCAGCGGGGCTGGAGCTGGGCTGAGATTCTGCGTGAATCTGGTGGTGCCGACGCTGCTAGACCAGGGATTGCGCTGTGCATAATGAGGGCTTCAAGTAAGAAGTCTGGACTCGGGTTGGAGGGCCAGGTGGGCAGCCTGTTGCCTCTCAGGGTCCTTGCCCAATGGCCTCGCCTCTCTGAGCCTCAGTTTCCCCATGTGAAGCCTGGTTCAGGCACACTTACCTTTTGGGATTACAGAGAAGCCCAGGAGTGATAGCACTTTGTAAACTCAAAGGTGAACTATGGGGACTCCGTTTCACGAGAGCAGAGAGGGTGGCAGGCAGATGGCAGGGAGCTCCGGGTGTGGGTGGCATGTGGCAACAGGAGGTATAGGCTGTGCTTTTGAGAAATGTGGCAGGCCAGGGAGGCTGGAATAGCAGCTCCCCTTCCCCAAGCCCAGCCTTTTGCCTGTGAAAGGCTGGAGCTGCAGGGGTGGGTGACCTTGGTGGCTGGGTGGTGGCTTCAGCAGGCTCGAGGGCACTGCTTGGCTGGCTTTGAAGATTCCACCCCAGGCTCTTCTTGGTTCCTTTCCAGTCCCAGAAACTCAGCCGAGATACGTTAATTATCTGGAGGACTGGAAGCTGCGTAGAGAAGTGGTTCTCAGCCCTGGAGCATGTCAGAACCACCTGGAGAGCTTTTTCAACAACAGATGCCCGGCCCCACCCCGGGCCTCCTGAATCAGAAACCCTGCAGGTGGCATCAAGGCATCTGTGGTTGTAAGAGCTGTTTAGATGATTCTTGGGCACAGCTGGTGTAGACAGTGTGTCTGAAAAAGCCAGACCAAAACAGATGTCTTCTTCCCTTGGACTTTCTGAGGGCATTTCCTGGTTTTCCAGGTTACTGCCCAAGCTTAGTTTCAACCAAGTTCATCTGAACCCTGGAGTCTTGGGAAAAAACAAAATCCACTGATTATTTTCTAAACTGTGAGCAGGGAGACTTTCTACTTTAATGGTGCTAACTGGAGGGTCCAGGCCAACAGCCCAGGAGACTGGCCCCTTTTCTGGCTTCTAACCAAATGACTTCCCTTGGTTCTCTAGGTTTGGCTTCCCAAACCTAGAGAGATTGAAGGAGTCTCCTTCAGAAACACAGTTTTCTTTGATTTTTAATAGGTAAATTATGGTACCTTTTTGAAATGTGGCCCTTTTGTTTATTCTCTTTCCTGTTTGGTTAAGAATAAAGTGAGGCCAGGTGCTGTGGCTCACACTTGTAATCCCAGCACATTGGGAGGCTGAGATGGGAGGATCACTTGAGCCCAGGAGTTCCAGACCAGCCTGGGCAACATAGCGAGACTCTGTCTCTATTACAAAAAAAAAAAAAAGAAAGTGAAAATTTCAGAGCTGGAGAACAAAGTAGCAATTCAATGTAAAACCAGCAAAATTGATTTCATTTGAGACAGGGTCTTGCTGGCTGGAGTACAGTGGTGTGATCATAGCTCACTGCAGCCTCGATCTCCTGGGCTCAGGCAATCCTCCCACCTCAGCCTCATGAGTAGCTGGGACTACAGGCATACACCACTATGCCCGGCTAACTTTTTTTTTTTTTTTTTTTTTTTAATTTTTAGTGGAGATGGAGGTCTCACTATGTTGCCCAGGCTGGTCTCAAACTCCGGGCTCAAGTGATCCTTCCGCCTTGGCCTCTCAAAGTGCTGGGATTACAGTTGTGAGCCACCATGCCTGATCAAAACCAGCAAATATTTAATGAGTACCCACTACGTGTCTGGAAGGGTGGTGGGTCTTTGCTGCAGAGGTGAAATGACATCTGTCCCCAAGGAGCTCACATTTGAGCTGGTGAACACACAGCCTTTTCTAATGCCCTCATTTTCCAGATGGAGGAGCTGAGGTTCACATTGATTGACTTGCCCAGGGCCCTACAGTTAGGCGGTGGTGGAGTCAGGGTTCGAGCTCAGGACTGCCCAATGCAAAGTCCAGTGCCTGTCTACTTCCCCAAGTGTGAGGTTTCTGAAGGCATTCCCTGGCAGGTTTTTGTTCCCCAGCCTGTGCTGTGGCAGATGGGTTGGCCCAAGGGAGCAGCATAAGGACCCCCAGGCCTGTTTGCTAGAAAGAAAGACCTGACCAGAAAGGCTTAAACAAATGATGACTTTCTCAAGTCTCGAGGTAGGTTCTCAAAGCTCCTTTCATCTTCGTGCTCTGCTCTTCTCACGGTGGTGGTTCTCAAACTTGGCTGCATGTTAGAATAACCTGGAAGGTTTAAAAAGTCCTGATGCTGGCTAGGCTCAGTGACTCACACCTGTAATCCCAAAACTTTGGGAGGCCGAGGCGGGTGGATCTCCTGAGGTCAGGAGTTCGAGACCAGCCTGGGCAACATGGTGAAACCCCGTCTCTACTAAAAATAAAAAAAATTAGCCAGGTGTGGTGGGGGACACCTGTAATCCCAGCTACTCGGGAGGCTGAGGCAGGAGAATCGCTTGAATCAGGGAGGCCGAGGCTGTAGTGAGCCGAGATCACACCACTGCACTCCAGCCTGAGCAACGAGAGTGAAACTCCATCTCAAAAAAAAAAAAAATGCCCAGGTTGCACAACATACCCATTAAATCAGAATGTCTAGGGGGTGGAAACCAGTCATCTGCCTTAAAAAAAAAGTCCCTACGTGATTCCAGTGTGCAGCAAAGGTTGGGAACCCTGCCTTTTGACATTTTGCCTCAAGGTCACCAAAAGGCTGATGGGGCTCAGCCATCATGAGACATTCCAGGAACGAAGAGAGCAGGAACCTTTAAAAGGCAGGCCTGTCGGCTGAGTCTGCTGTCTTTAAGGAGCTTTCCCAGAAACACCCTACAGTGACTTCCGCTTACATCTTACTGGCCATTCTTAGCTTCAAGGCAGGCTGAGAAATAGGGTTTTTTAGATGGGCACATTCCCATCTGCGAAAATATCTGTATTCTGTTAGAAAGAAAGGGAGAGTGGGTATTGGGTGGGTGATGAGCAGTCTTTGCCACAAACACCCGTTTTAGGGGCAGTTGGTGTTTCTTGAATGAGAGGGGATTTAGATGAATGTGAATGACTGCTCTCCTCCTCACTCACCCCACTCTGCCAGCCTATCCTCACCTCGCCCCACTCTGCCAGCCTAGCTCAGGTAGGGGTGGGGGTGGGGGTCCTGGCTGCTCTGAAGATGCCCAGAAGAGACCTGAGGAAAGACAGAGACCTAGAGGAGGGGGATGACTTGCTTGGGTCACCCAGACATTCAAGTGAGAGTCCCACCAGCTTCCCGTCTGTCAGCACCCCCCGACACTGTCGGTTCACATGTCCCTGGGATTGTTAATGTCTACTGGTTGGTACCTCTCTCTGCTAGCAGGTGTCTCCTTTCAGCCCCAACGGCAGAAGAGCTCTGTGGTTCCAGAAAAAGCAGCCTCCTGATTTCTGGGAAGAGAGACGGATGGGCTGTGTGAGAGGCTGTGGTCCGGAGGTGATCTAACTCATCTTTCTGCCTCTCAGCAGGCCCACACCCACCTGAGACCAAGCAGCCCCACTGCTGTTTGCTCAGTGCCTCTGGTCCTTCATTTTGGGAAGTTCTTCCTATTGACCTTGTTTCAACTTTCTGTAACAACTTATCAGAAAGAAAGATTCAGGAACGGAGACCTCTGAGTTGAACTTGAGTAACTCCTCGGCCCTGAGGCGCTCCTGAAGTGATTTTTTTTTTTTTTTAATGTTTTGAGACAATATCTCACTCTTTCTCCTAGGCTGGAGTGCAGTGGCACCATCTCAGCTTACTGCATTCTCCGTCTCCTGGGTTCAAGTGCCTCAGCTTTTGAGTAGCTGGGATTACAAGCATGTGCCACCACACCCGGTTAATTTTTTGTATTTTTGTAGAGACGAGATTTTGCCATGTTGCCCAGGCTGGCCTCAAACTCCTGGGCTCAAGCAATCTGCCCGCCTCGGCCTCCCAAAGTGCTCAGATTACAAGTATGAGCCACTGTGCCCAGCTGCCAAGTGATTCTTTAGAAACTCTTGATGAAGGCATTTCCCCCATCTCTGAGAGGGATACTGGGCGGATAGAGATGGGGAAATGAATTGAATTTCAGTGGCCTCATCTACTTGGGTTTGATTCCGGTGTTCCAGTAAAATGCAGGGGACCTTGAGGAGGCCAGGTTACCTTCTGGCAAGATACATAAAGCCCATAAGGCAAGCCGAAGTTCTGTGCCATGGCAAGACCTGAATTCACTTTTCTTTCTGGAATAAGACTACAGGGTAGACACAGAGAAGGCCATGAGGAGGGGCACAAGGGTATGGCAAGGAGTGAGCTCAGCTGCCAGCCAGTGGCCTTCAATGACCCAAAAACAAATCTTCCAGATTCATTGCAGGAAGAAACTGAGACCGCAGAAGGCAAGTGGCTTATCAAGGTCACACAGCAATTAGGTGCCGAGGCTGAAGTTAAAAGCCATGTCAAAGGACTTTCTACAGCTTTCTTTCTCATTCTCCTGTGTCACCTCCCAGGCTTAGGAGAATCCAGGACATGTCTGCATGGCGTTTATAAGCTCATTGTGTGCCCACATCTCTATAATCCTTCCCCCACCCCTGTGAACCTCATTTCTTATTCTCAGACCTCATTGCATCCAGACTACAGAATCTGGGGCTCATTCTGGGTCTAGAACTCTGGTTAGATGTTAGAGGCCCTTATTGGAAATGTCAGGGCTTCCCCCGCCCTTGTGGGTAGGAAGGTGAGCCTGCTTGGTAGTGTGAACTGGAGGTTGCTGCCAGTCTCCACCGGGTCCAACATCTTGTCACACTGCCTACAAGTTCCACTTTAGAGTTATTAACAAGTTAGCTGGCAGAAGCACTGCCACTGTTTCCAGAAGGTTACTCTGGGAATACCTGGCAGCCCTAAGCCTTCTCCCCATGGCACAGGTTGGTTGATCAGATGAGCTGGATCTTGAGCCATGAGATTCAGGCAAGGAAGTTTCCAGGGGAGTGGTGGGTGGAGGAAGAGGATGATGGTGGGGTATTTGATATGTGTGTAGAGGGGTCATTAGGCAATATGTGGACTCTGTGTTGTGGCCATGTGAGAAATTTCGTAGTGGACACCATGGACAGTCAAAACACACTTGGACTCATAGTCTTAGTTTGGGTTGCCCCAGAAATAGACTCTGAGATAAGGAGCTGAATGCTGTAATTATTTGGGAGGTAAGTCCAGGAAACTCTGGTAGAGGAATGGGGAAGCGAGACAGGGAAGCAAAGGAAGCCAGTGAAAGATGCCTTATCAAGTCAGTTACATCGGTGTCCCTTGGGGGAACTCTGGCATGCTTTGTGAAACACATTTCAGAGTTATCCCACCATGGGGTGAGGGAACTGGGGCATGTATACACCCACCCCGCATCTGTCACTGGGTGAGGCTGCTCCTGGGGGTGTTAATTCCCGGTACTCCTAAACCACTGCACACACAGGCAGCGCAAGCTCTAGTGGCGAGAGATGGCCCTCAGGCAGAGAGGTGCCCGCAGGCATTGGCAATTGGGAGCTGGCTGGTGGTGCACTGAAGTGTTTAGGAGAGGGGATGCAGGTGGGGCAGCAACAGTCTGTATTACATCTTGCCTAAGCCATGGTCTTGCTTTTTCAGAGCCAGCTTTCTGTGTGGAGCTCTTTGTTTTTAGGTCTCATGCTCAGGGCTGCATGTACAAGCCTCCG
Source organism: Pan paniscus (assembly GCF_029289425.2). Classification (NCBI taxonomy): domain Eukaryota; kingdom Metazoa; phylum Chordata; class Mammalia; order Primates; family Hominidae; genus Pan; species Pan paniscus. Next base: position 52,156,752 of record NC_073254.2, on the reverse strand, counting down.
TTCCAGGCTGTAAACTCTCGCCTGCAGCCACCAGACCTGCTCACTGCTCATTTACTTCCTTGGATTTTGTGGCCAGAATCCAAGTGTGTCGATTTCTCCAAGACTCTCCTGATAGAATTCAGGCTCTCCCTGAAGGATGCCTTATACCTGCGGAGGACAGGGTTGAACATCACTAAGGACACACCCAGAATCTACAGGGTCCTTTGGGCATTGTCAGGAGAGGCACCATGTTCTCCATCCCACTGAATTTAAAACCAACATAGAGGTGGGGACAGTCTAGACTAGAAGACTGCTCCTTCTCCCTGTAGGCAGGATTCTGGGTGAAACAATTGTTAGGGGTTAGAGGGTAATAAGGTCGACTGCATTCTGTCTACTTCCCTGCCCAGGAGCCAAGCCATGGGCTATGACCAGAGTGGCCTGCACCCCTGAATATACCTGAGCCTCATGAGTCCGGCTCAGAGCAGCACTTCTACCCTGTTGTATATTTCTCTCTCTCTCTTCACTAATAACTGGGACCTGAGGTTAATTAACTAATTCAGTATTTATTGAACCCCCCTGCAGTGTGCCAGACTCTGTTCTAGGTGCTGAGGATACAGCAGAGAACAAGACAGAGATGATCTAGAATCACAGACTTATAAAGTGACAGAGCCAGCGGGAATCTTAGGGCAAATCTAATCATTTGTCAGGAGATAAATCTGAAGCCCAGAGAAAACAAGAGAAGTTCTCAGGCCACGCAGCAGAGAGGGGGCTCAGCCTGGAATCATGGAAGGTCAAAGGTAAAGGGCTTAGAGGTTGCCTGTTTCTACCTGCTCAGTTTTTTGTTTGTTTGTTTGCTTGTTTTTTGAGGCAGTCTCTCTCTGTCACCCAGGCTGGAGTGCAATGGTACAATCTTGGCTCACTGCAATCTCTACCTCTTGGGTTCAAGGGATTCTCCCTCCTCAACCTCCCGAGTAGCCGGGATTACAGGCACCCGCCACCACACCCAGCTAATTTTGTATTTCTAGTAGAGACCGGGTTTCGCTATGTTGGCCAAGCTGGTCTTGCACTCCTGACCTCAGGTGATCCGCCCACCTCGGCCTCCCAAAGTGCTGAGATTACAGGCATAAGCCACTGCGCCCAGCCTACCCGCTCAGTTTTTAGAGGCAGAAACCAACAGCCAGAGGTGAAGGGTCTCACCAAGCTGGTGGCCCTGCTGTATCTGCCAGTGATTACTCTCTCCTCTTCCACATCCATCTCCCAAGCCAGATCTAGATTCTCATTTCCAGAGGGGTGTGTGTGTGTGTGATGTGGGCGAGGGTAGTAGGCAGGGGACATGAGTAGCTTTCTTTTTGATCAAGCCATGCACCTCCTTTACTGTGCCTGCTGGCAAAGTGGCCTCAAGTGATACTAGGAAGAGCTTGCTACTGAGGGATGCCCCAATGTGCCCAAAGCACTGACACCCTTGTCTGCTTCACTCCCTCCTTTCTGGGGACTTGAGGGAGCAGGGGCTGCAAAGCCTGGCTGGGGTGAGGGTGGGCTTCGTGCCCTCATTGTCCCCTCCTCCTCTTCTGTTGGGGATCAGTGTGTGTGTGTATCTGTGTATAGGGACCACTGGTATGAGATAAACTGCTCTCACTTGGTACCTCAACAGAAGCTGTAACATGTTCCTCCAGTTCTCTCTGCCTTGTGCAAGTGCACATTATTTGTATTTTTTGTGCATGTAATATACACTGGCATGTGTGTGCTGTAGGTGTGTATATGGGTGATGATGTTGCACACAAGAACATGTATGTGCAGGGAACTATGTATATGTGTGGTAGGGGTCCTGCAGACCTCTTTAGGGGCTTCTCTGGGTCCACCTTTATCTCGCTGCCCCTCCAGATGGCCTCTGGTCACCTTTGTCTTGGTTCCAAGGCAGGGGGTGGGCACGGGCATCCAGCACCCTGGGTCATCAGTCAGGGACTTATGTCCAGCCTGGGTATGGCCCCCACCACCCTTCCTAGGAGACCTGAAGAGGGGGGCAGGGGCAGGCCGAGGCTGGCCTGGAGCTCCTGGCTAATTTTCCTGGCCTCGATCGATCCAGCAGCTTCTCCTGAGTCTATTAGCAGTCCGCGAGTGAAAATATCCCCCATCGTGAGCCCTGACCTGAGACAGGGAGGAATCCATAGCAATTTGTTCAAACAGAGGAAAGTGTTTCCCTCTGATTTGTATTCCAATTTACTCAGGCAGGAAGGGGGTCAGGGTAGGAGGGCAAACCCAGGCACTGCCAGAGCTGGGCCCAGACCCATCCCCCTTAACCCCCCATGCCAGCCGGGGTGGCAGCTGGTCCTGCCCAGGGTTCCTGGGGGTGGGGAGCTGAGGAGGAAGGGTGGGCCTCAGTAGGGGACAGGGAGGGAGGTCTGCCAGGCTTCCCAGCAGGCCCTGCTTGGCTGGAGAGCTCAGTTGTGGATTTGGTTTTCACAAAACACAAAGCCGCCTGCTCGGAGCCTCTCTCCCGGGCACTGGGGCCTGCGCCAGGCGTGCGCTCACCCGCTGCGCCCGTGCCAGATTGGGGGCTGGGCTGGGTGCATGGAGACAGTGGCCCCAGCTGGGCCAAGTGGCAGGGGGGCTGTTGAGGCCCAGAGGGGAGTTGGCACCTTTGAAAAGCGCTGGTGCAGTGTGGAGAGCCCCAGCACGGCCTTCCGATCCAGTGCTCATGCTTACTTCCCAGCCTGAGCAAACTGGGGCTCTGTGGTGTCCTAACCAGGCAATCTTTTGAGCACCTGCACTAACTACAACTCTGGTCGTATTAAGTACCTGCTGTTTGCCGGGCACTGGACTAGTGCTGCCGCGTGTCTAGTCCTTGCAGGGTCCGGTCTTCTTCATGTGCCTCAGTTTCCTCACTGGTGCTCCTCCCACCCTTTGCATACCTCTGTCACCTCCTTCATGCATCTCTGCTCAGCCCTTCTCACTTCTTCTTGGGAGGTGCTTCTCCCTTCTAAGGGTAGCCCTAGTGGCTGAGGGTCACAGGGCTGATGCCTCTGAGCAGGCTGGCTTCCTTTCTCCCCGATTGCTTCTTTTGGCCCCACCTTGCCCTCCCCATCAGGGCACAGGCCTCCACAGAGGTGGTGCCACGGCAGCTGGAGAGGAGGATTCTGGGAAGGGTCAGGCAAGTGATCCCGCACAGCTCACTTTCCATCCCCACCTTTCCTTCCCTGGTGTGTCAGCGCCCACCCCCCGCTCCGGGAGGGGAGTAACCAGAGAAGTTCTTCACACTGAGGTGTCAGTAACTAGCAGCTCTGAGGTCAGCTGTCACACATGACTTGCCAGGCTCCATGACACCATCGAGATCTAATTTCAGAATCAAGTAACTAAATATAATGAAGTCGATGAATAACCATCTCTCGCTCAGGTGGGAGCGTAGGGAGGCAGTGTGGCCTGAAGGATAGGAGCAGAGGCTTCTGAAACAGACCTGGGGTGGAGGTCTGCTCGGCCGCTCACTAGCCATGTGATCGTGGGCAGGTGTCGCACTGTGCCTCAGTTACGCCATGCACAAGACAGGGCTAATACTGGTACCTTCCTCAGAGGGCTGTGGTAAAGGGGAAATGAGGAATGTGTGGGAAGCCATGTGCCTGGCATGTGGGAGGCAATGACCACCGCTGTTCGGAGGAGGGTTTGCTAAGTGAGTGATTCCATCGCCGAGGCCTGGCTCAGGAAGCTGCCACTGTCACTGGCTGAGGCACAGAGGCTGCCACCAGGGAGGCGGCATGGGAGGCTCTGTGTACAGGCACGTGTCACAATATCAGGAGAGAGAGGGAACAAGACTGAGACCCTGGCCCAGGAGGAAGGGTAGAAGAATTCCAATCCTCTTCCCATTTTCCTTTTGGGGAAGTTTATAGCAAGAATCTTCCCTTCAAGCTACTGTACAGGGCTTGGAGACAGGTGTTTTGCACCAGCCCTTTACTGCCACCCACCCACTGTCCGTTCCAGACCCCATTTTCCTCCCAAGGGGCAGCCTCCCTCCTCCCGCATCCACAGCCCCCAGCTATCTCCTGATAGGGGCTTTTCTGTCCCTGGCTGTGATTGAACTCTGGTCCAGTTGTCCTTCTCCATCCCCGAGTCCTTCTTTTTTCTCCCCCCACCTACTCGATTTCAAGTCATTTAAAAGTTGTTCAGAGGCTCAGCATTACAATCAGATCCTATGGAGTCTGCCACTTATGTGGTTTCTAAAATTTTAGCCAAAAAAGGAGAGGAAACCCTTCAGTGATGGAGAAAAAATAAGAGACTACTTAAGCAGGAGGGCAGGTATTGCATTTCTCAATTTATAAATATACCTGATGCTAAAGAAAACATGCTCCTAAACTTTATGTTTCCTGAATTGATGCTTGAAAAAAAAGATTGTTCATCCCTTTAAGGGATTTAATGTGCTTTTGCTCCCAGGGGTGCTCGCCTTTTGAAAAGGATACAGAAAGAGAATAAACAAGTGACTATTTAATATGCAGGGTGTTGATTTGATGAGTGTTACGAACATGCGTAGCAGGGAAAGGGATTGAGCGTGATGGAGGTGGGGGCGGGCGGGCTGTCTTAAACAGGGTGGTCAGGGAAGGCCTCTCAGAAGACAACTGAAGGAAGGGATGGAGCAGGCTCTGGAGAGCTGGGGAAGAGCAATCCAAGCAGTGGGGAGGGGGTGGGGCTGTAAGTGCAAAGGCCCTGAGGTGGGAAGGGGCCAGGCCTGCTTGAAGACTGACAAAGAGGGCAATGCAGCTGGAGTGGGGAGGGCAGTAGAATGGGAAGTGGGGCTGGGAGCCGATGGCAGAGGGCATGGCAGGCTGTTGAAAATGCATTGGCTTTGACCCCAAGTGGGATGGGAGTCATGACAGGGAGAGCAGAGGAGAGATGAGATCCTCTGCCTGCTGGTGGAGAACAGGCTACAGCAGGCAAGGGAGGAAGCAGGGAAGACCTATCAGGAGGCTGCTGTCACAAGCCAGGCAGGCCTTGGTAGTGGGGGCTAAGACTAGGGTGGCATCGCAGGGGGCAGATTCCTGATTGGTTCTGAAGGTCAAGCCGACAGAGCTTGCTGGTGAATTGGGTGTGGGGTGTGGGAGGAGGAGAAAAGTCATGGATGACTCCCAGATTTCTGGCTGATACTTGGTTAATGGGAGACAACGTGTTCCCACTAATACAGGTGTGGGGGTGAGGAGTGGCTCCCAACCCTTGGGGGTACTGGGGGGCAGTGAAAGTTGGCTGCTGGAGGTCAGTGGATGGAGGGGCCATAAAGCGAATGAGGTCCTCCTTACATTTCTGCTCCCTGGTTCTTTAACCTCAGAGCTAATTTTCCTGTGGTCTCCTGGGTTGAAGCCAAGGCCTGGCCTGGAGGAACCAGGTAACTGCATATGCAGAGATGGCTTTAGGGGTTGCTAGAAGTTGGAGTGCAGCACCCCTATCTCCCCATGCAGCTGGGTGGGGTGCTTTCTAGGAGCTGGAGCTCTACCCAGGGACCCACAGTGACCCGAGGTCGGAGGGGGTCAGAGTCTGCCAGGCTGTGGGAGACCCCCAGAAATGCTGTCCTTCCTTCCCTCCCTTTCTGTGCTGCTATGGGCCAAGGCCCCACCAGCTCTCAAGCTGCAACACTGATTTGCTTTGATTGTTGTTATTGTTATTATTATCCACTTAAACAACTTCATAGAAAAAAAAGAAGCCCAATGACCATCAAACATTAACCATTCATTCTAAACTCCCTGCCCATACCTGTCAATATATTTTTACATAGCAGTAAACAGTGGTCCGTTCTGCTTTCTCGGCTGACTTTATCTCCTACACACGTCTCCTGCTATTGACTGAGCCCTCAGACCTGTCACTTTAATGGCCGCAGGGCACCCCCTGCATCGATGAGCTGGAGTTTGGGTCACCATTTCTCTGCTGCCGAGCGTTTGGGTAGGAGCCAATTTCCCTTTCTTTTAAATAGCTCCGCCGTGAATATCCTTATGTGAATTACTTTTTCCTTTTAAATTATTTCCTTGGGGCCTATTCCCCAAAGTGAGACTGCCTAACAGGTCATAGGATAGGAACAGTTTTATGGTTCTCATTTCGCACTGCCGGGTTGTGTGACGGAAAGTTTGAGCTGGTGTTGTGCACAGCCCGGCCACAATGGATTTTATCATTTTAATTTATTTTCACTGGTTTAATAGGTGCATTATGGCCTGCTTTTTAACTTCCAATTTGAACCTCCTGAAGCCATACTTGGGTCGTTCGGCACCTAATAATAATAAGTCCTGCTCTATGAAGAACTTTACAGTTTACATGATACTTTCTTAAATGTCATCTCACTTAATAAGACACTGTGAGCCTAATGTTACTGGCCTCTGTTTTATATGGGGAAGTGGGGGCTTAGGCAAGTTAAGTGCTGGAGTGAAGCCTCTAACTAGTTCTTGCAGGTTTGGTTGCTTTTCCTTTTTTTTTTTTTTTTTTTCTGTTGAGATGGAGTTTTGCTGTTTTTGCCCAGGCTGGAGTGCAATGGCACAATCTCGGCTCACTGCAACCTCTGCCTCCCGGCTTCAAGTGATTCTCCTGCCTCAGCCTCCCAAGTAGCTGGGATTACAGGCACAAGCCACCACACCCAGCTAATTTTGTATTTTTAGTAGAGTTGGGGTTTCACCATGTTGGCCAGGCTGGTCTTGAACTCCTGACCTCCAGTAATCTACCAGCCTCAGCCTCCCAAAGTGCTGGGATTACAAGCATGAGCCATCATGCTGGGCCAGGTTTGGTTGCTTTTCTACTGCACTCTGTGGAAAGGACTCCCCTGCCACCTACCTCCATCCATGCTTATGTGAGGGCTCAGGGTCCCCAGATGCCCACTGCAGCCCAAATCCAGTGCCTTAGCCTCATTTTCTCCCTTTGGCCCCTATCTTCAGGCCTGTGCCAGAACCCCAAGCTGAGCCTACTTGAGAGTTGGGGTTTAGCTCTGTGGGCCTTGGAGAGAGCCATGTTCCATCCCTTTGCCTCACTGGGCTTTTTGATCAGGTGGTGCTTTGGGGGCTCCTTGCTTTAGCAAAGCCACTGCCATCCCCACTTCCTGGCCCAGGCTCTGCCTTCTGGGTTGGAGGCCTGGATCTGGCAGTGTGTCTCCAGTCCTACCCTGGTGGTGCCCTATCCCTAGCGACTGGCCACAGACTCCTAGAGACTGGGGCCTATCAGGATCCACCCTGGAACAGGAGGACCTTCTCAGAGCAGACACACTCATGAGTCTGGTTTTATGTCAGCCCCTTCTAACTGTACTTTTAGCGTATCTACTAGGCAGCATGCACTGTGCGCAGGGCATTCCATTCTCAGTGGGTCTCACACTCACAATAGGGAGCCCTGTTATGTCCATTCTCTAGTTAGGAAGCTGAGGCTGTAGACTAGATGGGTAAATGATTTGCCTCAAGTCACCCAGAAATTACTGTTTCCGTGGGCTTGGTTCAATAGGTATGCTTTGACAGGTGCAGGCTTGTCAGATCTAGACCCTGGGCTGCTGCCAGGGACCAGTGCCAAGTGAACCACAGTGATGGGGTCTCCAAGACCAGCAGAGCTTGGTGGGGCTAGAACTTTCCTTTCTGGGATCCAGGCAAGGAAATTTTACATGAGTAACCATGAGTAACCCTGTGTCCGTGGGTCCCACATCGCTGGGCCAGGAAGGCTCAGACCTTGGGATCCTAGGAGTCATTCTCTGCCCTGATGGGTGGAAGCCTCTCTTTTCCATCATCTTACATATTCTCACAGGGAGAGCTTTTCCTCCCAGTGATTACTACTTTCAGCCCACCTTAATGTTCTGATCTCTCAGGATTACAAACTCCCGGTAATCCTTCAGTAGACCTCATTCGGTTTCACATTTTTTTCTTGCAAGACCTTGGAATAGGTTCCCAAAGCATCCTGGGCTATCTTATTAAGTGGAAATGGAACTGAAATTTATTAAGTACCTGCTGAGTACAAGTCACTGTGTGATGTACCCGATGTGCATTGTCTCATCGAATCCTCACAACAACCCAAAAGTTATCTCCATTGAAGCCTGAGATGTAGTACTATCCCCATTTTGCAGATGAAGAAACTGAGGCTAAAGGAGGTTAAACAACTTTCCCAAGGTCACTTGGTCACTGAGTAAAAGGTAGCGCACTCCTCCCTACCCCTCACCCTATGCCGTTGAGCAGCCCTCTCAGATTTGCATTTAAAGCCTCTGATCAAGCAGTGCCCAACTTGTCCTGCCTTTACTGATTGGAGATGACCTGTGTCCCCTCATCATTAACAGTTTTTTGTTGTTGCTGTTTTTGCTTTTTTGAGATGTAGTCTCTGTCTGTCGCCCAGGCTGGAGTGCAATAGCACGATCTCGGCCCACTGCAGCCTCCACCTCCCAGGTTCAAGTGATGCTCCCGCCTCAGCCTCCCAAGTAGCTGGGATTACAGGCGCCTGCCACCACACTCAGCTAATTTTTTGTATTTTTAGTAGAGACGAGGTTTCACCATGTTGGCCAGGCTGGTTTCGAACTCCTGATCTCTAATGATCCGCCTGCCTCAGCCTCCCAAAGTGCTAGGATTACAGGTGTGAGCCGCCGTGCCCAGCAATCATTAGCAGTTTTCATCCTGGCATGCTGGGACCCACCAGGAGAAAGTCCCTTTATAGTTTTCATCAGGAGACCTAAAAGTCCTCATTAAAGGGCTTTTCTGGTGGCCTGTCCAGACACCCTCTAGTTCTATAAGTGGGTGTGCAGATTAGACTTCCATTGATAGACAGTGAAGATTCTATGAGCATCACCTGCCACTTTCAATACCTGTGTGCCTTCCAATGAGACCAGGATGTGGGCGCAGTGGTGCTGAACATCCCCAGGGAATGGGACATAATGGACCAGCCGCCACTTGCAGCAGAGGAGAGTTGTAAGGGCGCCAGCCTCTCCCAGAAGCTCCAGGCGCCACAGTGGCAGGCTCTGCAAATGGAACAAGGCCCTGCAAACTGTAGCAGGCTTGCATCTGACTATGAAAGCAGACCTTGTTTTTGCATTCAATTGTGGTGGCGGGGTGGCGGCCTGCACACTGATCCTTTCAGCTGTGGCTGGTTGCTGTATTCAGTGACAGTGCCCTTGTACCCGGAGGTCAGAGACACATGCACTCTGGTTAGGGAGAGATTTTTGCAGCCAAAGGGAAGGTTGGCTGAATAGGGGTTTGGTTTTGATGAGCAGAAAAGGCCTTGTGTCGGGGAACAGGCTTTAATATGGTTTGCAGCAGGGAGAGGGCAGAGGTTCTTTGCCCAGAAGGGCTATGCCTCATTTGGCTCTGTGTCCCAGCGCTGAGGGCAGGAGATTTCACATAATAGGTGCTCAGAAAATGTTACAGAGCCAATTAATGAATCAATGGCAAATTAAAAGGTGATTGTGTATGCCCTTTGAGGGACTGGGAGGACAGGGAGCGAGAGGGAGGATGGGAAGGAAATGGACTCGAACATGAGTCTAATGATCGGAGAGAGAATGACCAGAAGTGGATGGGCCAAAAGTCTGTTACTGCTTTCCCTCAAGATGCTCTGCGTTCAGGCAAGGCTGGAGGAGATGGTGTGAGTGGGTTTGGGCTGTTTCAAGTCGGCTTTCCTAGCACAGAACTGGAGCCTCCCCCAGCCTCAGAGCACCTCTGAGAAGTCACCTGGTCCACCCCCGGCTGTGGTGAACAGAGGACAGGCTCCAGCCAGCTCTGCAGAGAGCGGGGCTGTGGTAAGGGCAGAGCAACTCCCGATGCAGTGAGCACAGAAGGGCAGGGCTAATTTTCCCAAGAGGCCCACGCTTGATGGCTCACAGTCTGTAGAGAGGCTCGGAACATCATCCCTGGCAGAAGGAGGCCCAGGCGGAGCAGGCCAGGCGCCTGCCCAGGAAAGCCTCCTCCCAGGCCCCCGACCGCCATTCTCTGAGCAGCTAATTAAAAGAGAAAAGCCTGTTAATATTTCAGCACTATTAACTCCACTAAATTATTAAGTGTCCATTTGCATTACATGCATAAAAGGATCAATAAACACTTGCATACCAGGATCTGGGAGGGCGAGAGGTGTCACGGTGAGGGAGGGACGGTTTCTGAGGATGCTGCACAGCATCGGTCCCACCAGGAACGTGGAGGCTCCGTCCTGAGCTGTGAGCCCTGCACTGGGCTAGGCACGTGGGAAGTGGAAATGCATGGCGGTTAGCATGAAAGACGGAGAGTCAGACAGACTCCAGACCAATGGGGTGTCCTTGGGTAACTTATATAACCTCGCTGAACCTCAGCTTCCTCATCTGAAAAGTCCGAACCATAGTAGGCTTGTTAGGAGCAGTAAATATGATAAAAGATATAAAGCACTCAATATATTGCTGGCAGAGTAAATGTCAATAAAGGGTAGCTATTGCAGTTAATGTTATATTATGGGGATGGGGGTGGGGGGAGACCTGAGACAGCACTAGTCTCTAGTTCACAGCAATCCCTCCCTGCTCTCTCTCTGCCTCTCAGTGGGCCTTTATAAGCATCGTTCTTATTCAGCTTTTCTAGCTATTGCTTCCCTAGTGCAGAGCCTGAGTGCCACAGCTCTCTGTTACCTCAGAACCAAGCTTAGCACCTCATACTGATAAGGGCTTGTTGAATGACTGTCTGATGGAAGCCAGGACCAGAACACAGATCCCAATTCTGTGCCACTCCATCCAGAACACTCAGTGATGCTTCTGGGAGGTGGCTGGGGTGGTGGCACCTGCTCTGTCATCTGTGGGCAGATAGAACCAACTCTGGGGGGAGAATTTTGCAGCCCCTCCTTCTCCTTTTGTCTCCTTGCCCCTTCCTCACCCTGTTCTTTGGTCGTTTCCCAGCCTGCAGACTCTTTCCCTGAAGGAGCCAGAAGCAGGAAGAGGGCAACAGTCCTCTTCATTGATTATTGGCTGAGCTTTTGTTTTTTTGATAGGGGTCTTGCTCTGTCGCCCAGGCTGGAGTGCAGTGTGCAACCATGGCTCACTGCAGCCTTGATCTCCTGAGCTCAAGCAATCCTCCCTCTTAGCTAGGATTACAGGCATGTGGCACCACGCCCAGCTCATTAAAATTTTTTTTTTTTTTAGAGATGGGGTCTTGCTATGATGCCCAGGCTGGTCTTGAACCCCTAGCCTCAGGCAATTCTCCTGCCTCAGCTTCCCAAAATGTTGGGATTACAAGCATGAGGCACTGTGCCCGGCCTGAAGGAACTTTTTTTTTTCTTTTTTTTAGATGGAGTCTCACTCTGTCACCCAGGTTGGAGTGCAGTGATATGATCTCAGCTCACTGCAATTTCCACCTCCTGAGCTCAAGCCATTCACCCACCTCAGGCTCCCGAGTAACTGGGAACACAGGTGTGCACCACCATGCTGGCTAAGTTTTTATATTTTTGGTAGAGATGGGGTTTCACCATGTTGCCCAGGCTGGTCTCGAACTCCTGAGCTCAAGCGATCCTCCTACGTTGGCCTCCCAAAGTGCTGGGATTATAGGCCTGAAGGTGCTTTTAATCAAGGTTTTCCATTTGTCTTGCTGTCTGTCTTGTTTGGCCCTCACCCTAGTGTTGTATCCACGTGCATTTTATAGCACCCGTACCTGTGGTTATAGCAGCTGGGCATGGATTCTTTTATGGGGGATGGGGGTCTTTGGTGAAATTCGCCCATTGCAGTGAGAATTCTCTTTGGACCCTTAGTTGGCAGGTTGGAGTTTGTCTTAGTCTGACTCCCTGAGAGTTTGTGGCTTCCTCACTGGGCCTACTGGGTGCTGGAAGACCCCACCCATAACTATATATTTTGGGTGTTTAATTTTTGGGGAGGAAAAGAGTAAGCTGATAGGCCAGCAGCATTCTGCCTCGGCTGTGCTCATTAGGATGCTGCCCCAAGGGTGACATGTCTCAGGCCACTTGGCTGTTCTTAACTAAGGGACTGGGGAGGGGCGTGTTAACACCTCAGCTGTCAGTTTTGTATTAAGCTTTTCTCCACTAGTTTTACAGAACATTGCTGTCTCTCAGGATGTTTTGCTCTGCAAAGAAGGGGGTTTATGGCCAAATACGTTTAGAAAGCACTGAGTTAAACCAAGTTACACAGATGTGTTTACTGCAGGACTTTTCAGAGCCTTTAATAATATACTTTGTGTACTAAGTCTTTCTCAGAGAGAGTGAGAGAAAGAACATGCAGCGTCCTTAATTGACAGTGAAAATCGTCTGTGATGGACTATCAGTGAACACTCTGTGGCACACAGGTTGGCAGAGGCTGTTTTCCTTTTCCATGGGGTTTTGTTGATAGAAATCAGGAGAGTAAAATAGGAAAGTCTCATAGACCAGAGGCAAGGAAGCACACTTGGTTCTGAAATCCTGTTCAGTTTTCTATCCACTAATATGGTGTCAAGCAAAGATGATCAAATCCAGCCATGCCTCTGAAATTCCTGGGGACAATGAACAGAGTCCCAAGTTAGCAGGTGGAAGGCCTGGGTTTGAGTCTCGGCTGTGCTGCTGTCTCAGTGAGTGACTTGGACAAGACGGTTCCTCTTCCAGGCATTGGTCTCCTTCTCTGCCAATGGAGCTAAATATGACTTTCCCTTTCTGCTTCGCAGAACTGAGGCAAGGAGCTTGGAAATATACAGTGGACCCCAGGAAGGTACCAACCCTCATTATCTGTGACAGAGAAGGCAGGGTCCTTTCATGCAAATGGCTTGCAGGCTGCAGGGGACGTGAATTCTTGAGAGGAGTGCAGGATCATTTATAGAATAATAATGCTGGCTGACATTTTTAGATTGCATACTGCGTACCAGGCACTGTTTTAAACACTTTACATGAGTCTCTTTATTTATTCCTCACAACAACCCCATTTTGCAAATGAGAAAACTAAGGCTTAAGTAACTTGCTGAAAGCCACACAGCCAAGTGCACTAGTACCATGAGAAGGGGGATGCTTGGGGAAGGGCTCCAGCCCTTCCCACTTTCCATCCCCTCTGAAGCCCTGCACAGCCCTCAGCATGAATTTTGAACATATTCATGAAACATCCCTACCCGTTTAATGTCTGCTTTGAGCATTTCCACCCCTAGGTTGCATGTGTACGGGTGCACAGCAGGTGGTCCCCTTTCTCTATCTCTTGCTCCTATTTCATCATCTTGGGAGCTGTCATTTATGGAGACAGCACATACTATTTGGCCAGGTGTTTTACATATATTGAATTAGCCCCTCATTAGCAGCCCTGGGAGAAGGCATCGTTGTTCTTATTTTATAAATGAAGAGGCTGAGGCTCAGAGAGGTTAAGTAATTTGCTCAGCATCACACAGCATCACCCAGCTAGTGGGTAGCAGAGCCAGGAATGGGCCCCAGATTGTGTGACTCCACAGCTGTGCTGTTTCCATCTCTCTAAAGCAGACCTTTCCTCTCCCCATGGTTCCTTATCACATCTCCCTGTTTTCGAGTCATCATAGCATTTAACACACTCTGAAACCACCCTGTCCATTTCTGTTTCCTTTTTTGCTATCCATCTCCCCAGCAATGCTCTTTGAGAGCCATCTCTTGTTTGCTTTTCATGACAGTATCTCCAGTGCCCAGCACAGTGCCTGGCCCAGAAGCATTTATTGTTCGACAGATTGAATGAAAGGATCATGTCATGGTGTATCTTGAAACAGCCCTGCCCGGGTTGCCTTCCGAATCAGGAGATGCTGCTGCAGGCAGTGCCTTCCTAGGGTATGTGGAGCTGGATGAAGGCTGAGGTTCAGTGGGGCAGGGACCCTTTGGGGTTCAGGGTCAGAAACATGGTTCTGGCCATTCCAAGGGTGACCTGAGCCAATGGGAGGCTGACTCATGTTAAAGAAACTCAGTGGGGGGTGATGAGCAAATTGAAAGGCCAAGGCCAAGGGGCACTAGGTAATGTACTACTAGTGAGGACTCATTTCAGAAGGAAAACTGTACCTGGAACCAAATCAGCAATGGGAAGTGGCTCATCAAGTAACAGTGAGAATAAAGGGAGTTGGGTAACTATAATAGTAAATGGGTTATCCTGGATAATTTCAATGGTTAATATCATCCCAGGACAGTGGATGCTGTTTTCTAAAAACTGAGGTGTAATTTAGAAGGTATAATATGGTGAAGTCCAAAGCAGATACCTTGATGTGTTTTTATTTGTGTATCCAGACACTGTGCAAACACCACTCAGATCAAAATGTCCAACATTTCCATCTCACCAGATGGGATCTCTTCTTCTCCCCAAGAAAGTTCTCTTGGCCAGGTGTAGTGGCTCATGCCTGTAATCCCAGCACTTTGGGAGGCCGAGGAGGGTGGATCACGAGGTCAGGAGTTCGAGACCAGCCTGGCCAACACAGTGAAAACCCGTCTCTACTAAAAATACAAAAATTACCTGGGCGTGGTGGCAGACACCTGTAATCCCAGCTACTCGGGAGGCTGAGGCAGGAGAATTGCTTGAACCCGGGAGGCAGAGGTTGCAGTGAACTGAGATCGTGCCACTGCACTCCAGCCTGGGTGACAGAGCTAGACTCCGTCTCAAAAAAGAAAGAGAGAGAGAGAAAGAGAGAAAAAGTTAGTTCTCTTGTGCCCTTCCCAGCAAATAATCTCCCACCCCACCCAAGGGCAATCAGTGTTAGGCCTCTGTTACCCTAAGATTAGTTCTTCCAGTTTTAAGTTTTGAATAAATGAAATCACACACTATTCTTTTTATTTTCTGTCTTTAGCATTACAATTCACTGTATGTTTGTGTCTGGGTTCTTTCACTCAAATTGCGCCTGTGAGATTCAACAGTGTCATGTCTGTCTATAGTTCACCTTTTTCACTTAACGGGGAATATTCCTTTGTATGAAGATACCAGAACTTATTTACTCATAGAATTCTTGATGGATGACACATAGGTTGTTCTTGTTTTTAGCAATTGTGAATAAAGCCACTGTGAATCTCTTTGTACTTATTGTTTGGTTGCCATAAGTACTCATTTCTACTGGGTACATACCCAGGAGTGAAATTGCTACATCATGGAGTATACACCTGTTTACCTTTAGTAGGTACTGCCTGAATTTCTTCAAAGTGATTCTAGCATTTTAGAGTTGGGCGTCTTAATACTTAAGGTCATCAAAGGGAGCTGGATCACCTTTTTTTTTTTTTTTTTTTTTTAGACAGAATCTCACTCTGTTGCCCAGGCTGGAATGCAGTGGCATGATCATAGCTCATTGCAGCCTTGAATTCTTGGGCTCAAATGATCCTCCTGCCTCAGCCTCCTGAATAGCTGGGACTGCAGGCACACACCCCCATGCCTGGCTAATTTTTGCAGTTTTTGTAGAGACAGAGCCTCACTATGTTGCCCAGGCTGGTCTAGAAGTCCTGGGCTCAAGTGATCCTCCCGCCTCAGCCTCCCAAAGTGCTGGGATTGTAAGTGAGTCACCACACCTGGCCAGGAGCTGGATAATCTTAACAGTATCATCTCTGATATCCACTCATGGCCCCTTCTCCAGTGGGGAAATACACCTGTCAGGTGACCAGAGGCCCTGTGTCTGCTGGTCAGGCTTCATCTTCCCTGGCCTGTGCTAGCTGTGCTCTAAGAAAGTCCAGCTCTCCAGCTCTTTTTCAGTATTCCTTATCTGTCACCAAAGCTTCTGTCATTACAATACTGCCTTGCTACAGGCAAGCCACAGTGTCCAAGATTACAGCTTATCTTCCACTGGAGCCTGTTAAATCGATGTCTTCCTTGTTGAGAGGCACCCCAGGCCTCTTGGTCTTATCAGCAACCAGCATGCACATCATCTTTTGGTGGGTTGTTTCTTGATGAGATTTCCCGAGGACTTTGGCCACAGATGGCTATCTCTTTCACTTATGGTGAAAGATGTTCATGCATTTTTATTGCATGAGGTGACAGTTTTGGGCCCAGTTCCCAGATTCTAGAGTGCATCTTATATAGGGACTATGTGCTGATTACAAAATTCATAGAAAGTGTGAGTTGAAAAAGACCTCAGAAGTCATCTAATCTATCCTTCCTATGGGTAGGGAAACTGAGGCCCAAGGTGGTGAATTGGCTTGCCCAAGGCATACATTGCTTGTCTCCTGACAGCCAGCCAGGTTCATTCCTCTGTGGCAGCCAGGCAGGCAGGATGGTCACCTGGACACTCAGACTCTGGGTTGGTGGCAGCTACCACTGTTCACTGAACCTGCTGCTGTTTGCAGAGATCCTCATGGTTAAACATAGCCTGTGTCACTCCCAGTTGCTGACCAAGTTTATTGACCTGCTGCCGGGCCACCTCTGTGGACTCTACCTCTGTGATTAGTTCATGTCTGTCCCATCAGTGTTGGGGGAAGGCCCTACTTGCAGCATCTGTAAAACACATTACGACTCTACTAAGCATTTTTCATTTATCCTGTGTTATCATCACATCTACCATTGTGAGTTCTTAGGGTTGGTAGTGTTCTCTTCATTTTAGAGATGAGAAAACTAATGTCCAAAGATCACTAGAGGTTTACCCTGTGGGATATAATCTGGGACTCTGCCCTGTCAACTAGCATAGAGCCTCCCTGTTCCCTGAGGCCTGGTTCAAAAGCTACCTTTTCCATGGAACCCTCTGTGGTTCTTCCTCCAGAAGATGGTGATGCCTGTTTTCTGACATCCCAGGGCCTTCTATATCTCTCTTATGTCCCCCAGCAACTTCACCTTGGGACATCTTTATAAATCCATTCATTCAACATTCACTGAGCACCTACTATGTTCAAGGCCTTGTGCCGGGGATCCCAAGATAAAGGTAAAGCTCAAGGTCTGGTAGGCAGAAAGACAAGAATCCTGAATTTGACAGAAACACAGGCCTGCTGCTTTA
Source organism: Pan paniscus (assembly GCF_029289425.2). Taxonomy (NCBI): domain Eukaryota; kingdom Metazoa; phylum Chordata; class Mammalia; order Primates; family Hominidae; genus Pan; species Pan paniscus. The sequence goes on along the minus strand of NC_073254.2, from coordinate 52,139,983 downwards.
TTATTGCACTGGTGGAGTGATGCATACTCTAGGCACATAAAGAAGGAAGGCACCTGTCAGTCATGGGATGTTTCCTGGAGAAAGTTGTACATTCTGTACAGGCTTTATCTTATTTATCTTCTTACCTCTGTTAACTGAAGAATCATGAGAATTATAAATTCAGAGAAGACAACTTTATTTATTTATTTATTTTTTTGAGACGGAGTATCCCTCTGTGGCCCAGGCTGGAGTGCAGTGGCTCGATCTCTGCTCACTGCAACTTCCACCTCCCAGGTTCAAGCAATTCTCCTGCCTCAGCTTCCTGAGTAGCTGGGATTACGGGTACGCACCACCATGCCTGGCTAATTTTTTTTTTTTTTTTTTTTGTATTTTTAGTAGAGACGGGGTTTCAGCATGTTGATCAGGCTGGTCTTGAACTCCTGACCTCGTGATCCACCCGCCTCGGCCTCCCAAAGGGCTGGGATTACAGGCGTGAGCCACCATGCCCAGCCGAGAGCTTTATTTCTTATAGAGGATTGCGTTCTATGGGGTAGCCATCCTAACAGGCTGGGAAGCGTAGCCTCTGGCAGAGACTGAAAGCAGTCACTTTGAAGGAGGAAAGGTGAGACAGGAATTTCTGCTGAACAGGTGGGCCAGGTATACATTTTCAAGAGGTTATGGGAGGAGCTATGAATATTCACAAAGGGGGAATGCACACATGCATAGTAAGCAAACGTGCATGTTACATGTGTCTCATGTTCACTTTGGGGTGCAGACAACGTTTAAATGTACCACAATCTGGCCTATGTGTCAAAAGGTGACACAGAAGACACAAAGGCACTTAGTGGGCAGCCTCTGTCAACTGGCCAGAACCAGTCCATGGTTGCTGGTCTTTTATCAAGAGAAAGCTACTGAAATCAGTCTCTTGTCTGATCAAAGGTGTAGTTATGGCTGGTGGAACAGGAGGCCAGTTAGTTGGTGTCTGGCAGTAGATGGTCTGCAATTGTTTCAGTATTGCTTATCTCCAGGCCAGGGCTTGTATAGCTGCTAGAGAAAACAGAAAGCCTTGTGGCAGCTAGAACATAGCTTATTCTTTAAGAGCAGGGGGTGTAACTTACCCTGGGCCTCGCATGGCCTTAGGTCCTGTTTGTAATTTGATATCTCTTAGCCACAGAGTCGGTTCCATCACTCTTATGATTTCTATTTTAACACCCCTGTGCCCCTCTTTAGAGCAGGGATGTCATTTATACCTCCTTGTGTTCCTCGTGCCCAGTATCAGGTCTTCTACCTTCACTCTCTCCCTTCTCAGCTGTGAGCAGAACCTGTGAAGTTAGGGTCTTTTCCTCTTCCTAGAGTTTAAGCACTGGGGGGCTGGGACCTGGTTTGCCTTTAGGACGATGGGGCTAGACAATGAGGTAGGGGCTGTGACCTTGGCAAGTTCAGTCATTTCCCACTGGGCCCATCTAGCCATATCCTAGCTTTGGTCCCCTAGCCTGGGCCACAGCTCAGCCCTGGGCACTGTGAGAGAGGTCAGGGAGGAGCCACAGCCTTTTGCCAGCTCCCAGGCCCCAACTTCTGTGAGCATTTCTGTCCCTTGGAGAAGAAGCTGGACACAGGCTGAGAGAGCAATGAAAAAACAATGAAGGCCTTCGGGGAGGGCAGTGTGCAGCCAGGTGTGTGTGTGTGTGTGTGTGTGTGTGTGTGTATCTGTATCTGTCTGTCTGTCTGTCTGTCTGTCTTAGGTTAGGCTCTCTAAAAGCAAAGCCTGAGATGGTTGGGGCTGGGGAGTTATGGTTTAGGCAAGTGATTTGCTGGGAAGATGCTCTCAAGAGAAACTGAGGGAATGAGTGAGGCAGCCAAGCAAAGATGTGGCTCAGGAAGCTTAGCCTGTTTCCAGGGGAGCTCTGGAGTATGACAGTGCCATAGTCACCCCATCTCTGTGTGTGTGTGTGTGTGTGTGTGTGTGTATGTGTATTGTGGGGGAGAGGGTGTAATCTCCTAGGCATTTGGCATTTCTGGCCAAGGCAGCTCTCTTGGCTAAAGGCAATTCCCTGGGGAAGGTGAGCACCCTGAGCTGTCAGCAGCTGGGGATGGATGCACCTGTCACCTTGGGGAGCCGGGAGGGGCACCGATGGCATCCACCGCCAGGACTGCTAAGATGGTGATGCTAACTGAGTGATGACCAGTCTGTACAGATGACAAAGCCCCTTCACACAATCAGCCCACTGAAAAGCACAGCTCTCTTGCAAGGGGTTGGGGAACTGTCCCTTTCCTGAGTTCCTGGCCCGCCTGGTTCTGTCCTAGAGGTCCTGAGAGGTTTCTTTCCTGGGCTCAGTGGGGTCAGGCCTCTGAGGAATGGCCTGGGGAGATCTGGGCTGACCCCTCCCAGATACACTCAGGAGGGAGCCCCAGACTTCTTCTGGCCTTGGCACCTCTTCTCTAAACCTCCTCCTCCATCCTCTCCCGCCAGCTCCAGCCCAGGCGCAGATCGTGCATGCGGGCCAGGCATGTGTGGTGAAAGAGGACAATATCAGCGAGCGTGTCTACACCATCCGGGAGGGGGATACCCTCATGCTGCAGTGCCTTGTAACAGGGCACCCTCGACCCCAGGTAAGCCCCCAGCCCAGCCTTGCTCAGGTCCCTCCTCCCCTCACCTTGCCTAGGCTCAGCACTTAAGAAGAGGCAGCAGGAGATGAGGACTCACGATGCACCGCAGCATGGAGGCAGAGAACAGGAGATGGGGGCTGGGGAAATAGCAGGAAAATTAACTCTGTGGGGAAGGGCTGGAGGCTATGGGCTCATTCACCTGAAAACATGGACGGCTAAGGGGAAAAATGGAATGCCGGTTGTTCAATTCCACTCCATTCCACGGATCTGTTGAGCAGACACATCCTTAGATGCACTTTCTAATGTGTCTGTGGGCAGACCATGTGCCAGGCACGGTGCCAGCCACTTTCTCCAGTGTTTTCCCTTTGGAGCCTCACAGCTGTGCAGTGAGGAAGGCATTAGTGACCCCCTTTTGCAGCTGAGGAATTTGCAACTCAGCGAGTTTGGGTAAACTCCCAAGCGCACGCAGCTCTTGTGAGGATGGAAGCAGACATTGAATCCAGAACCAGTGTCCTCTTAGCTTACTCTGCTTCCTCCCAGCATGTCCATCTTTGAGTTGGGAACTTCAGGAGTGAAAATCAGCATAGAAAACGTGATCTCTATCTAATTCAGGTTTCTGGCAGGCAAGCTTCACACCCTTGAGGTTCAAAGATCCAAAGCAATTAGAAACAGAAAATAAGAATCTGGGAATGCCAGATGAATTTTGTCACAGTCGAAGTGTATGGCTCAGGCAGGAAGCACTGGCCTGTGATCACTGAGAGCTGAGGGGAGGAAGTAGGGAGGAGGTGGGCTGAAGGGATGGGAGGAATTTGCTGGTGAGCTACTGTGACCTTTAATAGCAACAGAAAGGGTGACAATTGGATCCTAGAAAGGACAGTGAAATACAAAATTCTTTTTTCTAGATCATTTTGGGAACATAGATGGCTTTAGTAGGTTCGGCCTTGAGACAGGCAGATGGACAAAAAACTATGATCACTGCTGCTCCTTCTCAAAGGCGTGTTTTAGAAGGGAAAACAATGCTGCTGGAGTAGGTCGATGTCTGTGTCAGGTGTGATCATTAAAGGATGGATGGTCCTCCCTAAAAGCCAGTGAGGCCACTGGGTCATTCTCCCTAAGGCTGCACTGGCCATCTGTGTGTGTCCCCTTGGGTGTCCCTGTATGGGTCATGTGTGGTTGTGGCTGTGTGTATGTGTACCTGGTTTTCTATTTCCATCAGTGGTTTCATTCGTTCTGCCACCCAGGCGCAAACCCTTGGGCTCATATTTGACCTTGCATCTTCTCATTCTTCACATCTAGCCAGACTCTGAGGCCTTCCTTGTTTTCTTTTCTTTTCTTTTCTTTTTTTTTTTGAGATGGGGTCTCACTTTGTTGCCCAGGCTGAGTGCAGTGGTGTGATCACAGCTTACTGTAGCCTCGACCTCCTGTGCTCAAGTGATCCTCCCACCTCATCTGACCAAGTAGCTGAGACCACGGGTGTGTGTCACCATGCCTGGATCATTTTTAATTTTTTTTGTAGATACAGGGTGTCCCTATGTTACCCAGGCTGGTCTTGAACTCCTGGCTTCAAGCCTAGAACTCTTGCTTGAACTCTGGTCTTGAACTCCTGCTTCAGCCTCCCTAAGTGCTGAGATTACAGATGTGAAGCACTGTACTGGCACGCCTTTCTTTTTATGTTTCTTGCATGGGTCTTCTCTTCTCTTTTCTTCATTACCCCTCTGGGTCAGCCTATCAGTCCTGTTGCTTGGACCATTGCAGTAGACTCTAAACTGACCTCCCAATCTCTCACCTCACCCCTCCTCCCATCTATTTTTTTTTTTTTTCGAGACAGGGTCTTGCTGTGTCGCCCAGGCTGGAGTGTAGTTGTGCAATAAGGCTCACTGCAGCCTTGAACTTCTGGGCTCAAGCAATCCTTCCCCCTCAGCCTCCCAAGTACCTGGGACTACAGGCATGCGCCTCCATGCCCAGCTAATTTTTCTTTTTTTTTTTCAGAGACAGGTTTTCACCATGTTGCCTATGCTGGTCTTGACCTCCTGGGCTCAAGTGATCCTCCTGCCTCAGCCTCTCAAAGTGCGGGGATTACGGGCATGAGCCATTGCACCCAGCTCCCTTCAATCCGTTCCTGCACTTTGCTACCAGAATGATAACCCCTGTTGTGCTACATCATATCACTCCCCTGCTCAGAGATGTCCAATGGCTCCCCTTCATTTACCAGATTCATTCAAGCTCCTAGGGATGGAATCAAAGACCTTCTACAATCTGGCCTCCACCTGCCTCTCTTGTCTGATCTCCCACTGCCACCCTCCTCACACCCTGTGCTCTAGTCAGACTTGCTTCCCCATCATCCCCAAGTACACATCTGTTCATTCCTGCTTTAGCCAAAGTTGCTTGCCTCTCCTAAAATGCCTTCTAGCTTTTTTGCTTGTTTCATTATAAGAAATATTTATTGAGCACCTGCTACATGCCAAGCAAAGTTATGGGTCCTAAAGATGCCCCTTAGTTTCTGTTCTCATGGAGCATCCAGACTACTAGAGAAACAAGGCAAATATCATCTCATGGCCCACTTAGTGGTCAAGATGGGGGACTAAGGGACTGAGGGAACATGGAGTGCCTCACTCCAAACAAGCTGTGAGAAGGAGGGATATCTGGGGGCCAGAAATGCAGACAGAATCTACAGTGATGGCAGGTAGCAGAAGTTGAGGAGCCTAGCCCATGAAGAGACTGGCACTGCATACACACTACTGATAGTTGTATTAACACACACATAAGGGGTATGCATTGAGGCTACAGGTCCATCCATGGCTGGGAGCTGGAATTGAACTCTACCTAAAGCTGGAAACTCAACAAGAGTGGCATCATCTATGAATGAGGACCAGAAGATCTCTGTCCCACAGCCCAGAGTCACTGCAGGGAACAGACTGTCCTTCAGGGTGTGGATAAAAATGCAGCCACCTATGAGATAGCATAACCCTAAACCTGTCTGTATTTTGCAATATCCAAATAGTGAGGAAACCCTAACCTGAGAAACCAACATAAAAATGTTTTGGACATATGAACCCATGATCTTCAGTATAGGCAACCACCTATACCCAAGTAGTGAATGAGAAACAGGACCATAAAGGTCCAAGTAGGACTTCTATGGAAGATAATCCCACTGAGTACAAACCTGTGGAGTAAAATTTTAAAATATTAAAAAATACAGTGCCAGAAGAGTCAGTCCATAGACCCAACAAGGTGAATAATTCACAACTGAGGAACTAGAGAAAATACAGCAATTTGAAAGGGTCTTCAAAATTTTAAAAAATTAAATATTGGAAGAGATAATGGAAGGAATAGAATCCATAATACAGGAGATTATAAAACTTGATCAGTTATGTACAGAAATTAGCAAACAGAAATCCTAGAAATAAAAATAATACAGTCTTTAAAAATGTTGGCCTCAGTACCCTAGAGATAGCTAAAGAAAAAAATTAGTGAATTGAATAATAGATCTGAGGAAATCAGCCATGCATTTCCAATGGAGTCCAGGGAAGACAGAGACAGGAGATGTGAAAAAGAAGTTGAGAGACATGGAGGATAGAATGAGAAGCTACAACATAAATTTAGGCATTCCAGAAGGAATGAATAGAAAAAGAGAGGAGGCAATATTTAAAGAGATGAAGGACCAGGTGCAGTGGCTCACACCTGTAATCCTAGCACTTTGGGACACCAAGGTGGGGGGACTGCTTCAGGCCAGGTGTTCAAGACCAGCCTGGGCAACATAGTGAGACCCTAGCTCTACCAAAAAAAAAAAAAATTAGCCAGGTGTGGTGGCACACCCCTGTAGTCCTAGCTACTTGGGAGTCTGTGGCAGGAGGATCCTTGAGCCCAAGAGTACCACTGCACTCCAGCCTGGGTGACAGAGCAAGACCTCATCTCTAGTGATTAAAAAAAAAGAGAGATAAAGACTGAGAATTTTGTAGAATTGAAAAAAGGTAGGAACTCTCAGATGCATAAAGCATACCAAGGCTTGAGCAGTATGTAAACAAACTCCATCTAGACAAAATGTTTTATGTAAACATAAAACATCAAGTACAAAAGGATCAAATGTTTTCATGTCCCTGTTATCTCTCCAAAGCACTCTCTGATCTGGTATGTCTTGCCTGAAACTGCCTCTAACTTTTCCCAGGTTTTGTAACCTCTAGCTCCATGAGGGTAGAGTGAAATGCGGGCAGGGGATGAGAGCAGCAACACTGTGGTCCTGGGTGGTCCCTCCCTGCATGAGAAAGGTTGCCCTTTCACCCCTTCTCCCCAGCCTTGCTTTTCTGGCCTCTGGCCTGACCTGTTCACCAGGATCAGGCTGCCTGCCCTGTCTCTGTAATAAACAAGCCTCCCTACTTAAAGACTGAAGTCCCTACCCACTGCCCCTACCTCTACCCCACTCCTTAGACTTAGTTATCTAGAACTGATCTGTTTTTCTTAAAACTCTGGCACCTTGAGTAGTAGGCTTAGGTTTCTCATGCAATCCTTGATATTTTTCTATAATCTAAGACAATATTAATAATAATAGAAATTTGTTGAGTGACTAATGTATACCAGACACCGCACATAGGGGATTTATATACTTTCTTTGTAAACCTCATAATAATCTTGCAGAGTGGGTATCATGGTGTATTAGTCATGTATTACTGCATAACAAATACTCCAAAACTTAGGGGCTTCAAACAACATGTACTGTCTCACAGTTCCTGTGGGACAGGAACCCGGGAGCAGCTTAGCCGGCTGGCTGTGGCTCAGGGTTTCTCACAAGGCTGCAATCCAGCTGTCAGCCAGGGGTGCAGTCATTGGAGGATGACCGAGACTGGAGGACCTACTTCCAAGCTAACTCACGCGGCTGTTGGCCTGAGGCTTCAATTCCTCCCCAAGTGAGCTCCTCCATTGGGCGGCTCAGGACCTGATAGCTGGCTTTCCCTGGAATGACTGACCAAGATGGAAATCAGTATTTTTTTTTTTTTTTTGAAACAGTCTTGCTCCGTTGCCCAGGCTGGAGTGCAGTGACCTGATCTCAGCTCACTGCAACCCCCGCCTCCCGGGTTCAAGCTATTCTCCTGTCTCAGCTTCCTGAGTAGCTGGGACCACAGGCGCGCGCCATAACGCCCGGCTAATTTTTGTATTTTTAGTAGAGCCGTGGTTTCACCATGTTGGCCAGGCTGGTCTCGAACTCCTGAGCTCAGGTGATCCGCCCGCTTGGCCTCCCGAAGTGCTGGGATTAGTGGCGTGAGCCACTGTGCCCGGCCGAATCCATGCTCTTAACCACAGCACTGCGTGCCCCCATTTAAAGCCTCTTCCCTCTGATCCCGGATTCCCCAGCTCTTGACTCCGTGGCATCCTACCCTGTCTGTGCATTCCCACGAGTCTGTCTGGGTTCGTTTCCTAGGCCTGCGTGTGCCCCACGTGCGCTTGTGAAAAAGTATGGGAGAAAGGGGGTGCCGTTGCAGGGCACTCAGCGCTGAGGCCCCCACCCCGTGTGAGTCTGACAGTCTGACTCTGCCCCGCCTGGCGGCCCAGGTACGGTGGACCAAGACGGCAGGTAGCGCCTCGGACAAGTTCCAGGAGACATCGGTGTTCAACGAGACGCTGCGCATCGAGCGTATTGCACGCACGCAGGGCGGCCGCTACTACTGCAAGGCTGAGAACGGCGTGGGGGTGCCGGCCATCAAGTCCATCCGCGTGGACGTGCAGTGTGAGTTGAGGCCCCCCTCTCTCCCCGGGCCCTGACAGCCCAGCCCGGGCCAGAGGGCGCCCCAGGGATGAGGTGAGGTGGGGAAGTGGGGATGGAGTGGAACGGAGAAGCTGACCTCGGTGGAGGAGCCTAAGAGGTACCGGGTGGTGTGTACCACCCTCTACCATCTACACCTTCGCACCTGTAATCCCATATGAACCTTGCAACTTCCCTTGAGGTGAGCAGGGAGGGCAGGATGGGTTGACTTACACTCCTTCTGCAGATGAGAAAACTGAGGTCCCATGTGATTTGCCCACAGGCATGGAGCGGGGTAGCCTCAGAGCTGAGATGAGGACACAGATCTCTTCCCCATTGTCCGCTGCCCTTCCCACAGTACCTCATGTCTCTCCTTTTGTCCTGCTGCAGCTCTGAGATTTCCCTCCTTACTACATTACATATAGGACCAAGCCCCACTCCCCGAGTCCTAGCTGCTAGCTGCATGAGAAGCCGCCAGTCCCTACCTGCTCTCCACGGGTAATCCTTTAGCCTGAGGAGCCTGTTTTCCTGAGTCATCCGTCAGGCTGAGTCAGGTACCCAGAAACTGTTGGCCCAGGCCCAGGAGCCTGTCTGGCACCATTTTAAGGCTTATAATGAACCTACCTATTAGCTATACATCCTCCCACTCCCTAAGTGGGACTCAGTAGAGTGATGAACACTGACACCCCAGACCTCTCTTCTGTCCCTCATCAGCCAGCCAGGGTCCTGCCAAACCCTGGAGCTGAGGGCCATTTCTTAGGTTATTGGCCCTGGAAGAAGCTGGCAGGCATAGCCTGGACCCCACCAATGCCCACCTCCTCTCATGGCCATGGTGGTGACTTCTATCCCAGTAGGCTGTGGAAGGGGCAGAATGATGGGCTGCTGGAACATTCGTTGGAAGATGTTGGAATGTGTACTGTCAATGCCTATGACTCACAGCCATACATTAAGCTCTCTAGGGGACCCTTTAAAAAGACGGATGCCTGGGCCTTCCTTCCAGAGATTCTGATGTAATTGATCAGGGGTGGGGCCAAATATCGATTATTTCTTAAGCTTTTTAATTATTTTTTTAAAGTGAGGATTAATCAATAGAGTGTACTAATCTTAAGTGCAAAGGTTAATGATTTTTTACATATGTGTGTGTGTGTAAACAACTTCCAGTTCAAGAGATAGAACATTTCCAGGACTCTAGAAAGTTCCTTCATGCCCCCTCCCAGTCAATAACTCCCCCCTGGGAGGCAATCATTGTTCTGACTTTTGACACTATCAATGAGCTCTGCCAGGCATCAGTATTAAAAAGAAAATCTCCACGTAATGCTCTTGGGCAAACAGGGCCAAGAACTACTAAGCTACCTTAGTTTACCAATGAGGAAACAGGCCCAGAGAGAGAAGGGACTTAGGTGGGTCACATTACAAATTAACAGCTAAACTAGGATTTGAAGAAGCAGCTGCTTCCTCCATCCCATGATGGGAGATTGCAAAGCTAGACACCCTCATGCAGGTCCCTGGGAGGCACAGCTCAGAGGAAGTCTGGGAAGGCATCAAGTCCTGTCGTCTTGGCCGGATGCAGTGGTTCACACCTGTCATCCCAGCATTTCGGGAGGCTGAGGCGGGAGGATTGCTTGAGCCCAGGAGTTCAAGAACAGTCTGGGCAATACGGTGAAACCCTGTCTGTACAAAAAATACAAAAATTAGACAGGTGTGGTGGTGCATGCCTGTAGTCCCAGTTATTCAGGAGGCTGAGGTGGGAGGATCAATTGAGCCCAGGAGGTTGAGGCTGCAGTGAGCGATGATTGCGCCATTCCCCTTCAGCCTGGGTGACAGAGTGAGACTCTGTCTCAAAAAAAAAAGAAAGAGTCCGGGCGCAGTGGCTGATGCCTATAATCCCAGCACTTTGGGAGGCCGAGGTGGGCAGATCACAAGGTCAGGAGATCGAGACCATCCTGGCCAACATGGTGAAACCCCGCCTCTACTAAAAATACAAAAATTAGCTGGGCATGGTGGCATATGCCTGTAATCCCAGCTACTTGGGAGGCTGAGGCAGGAGAATTGCTTGAACCAGGGAATCGGAGGTTGCAGTGAGCCAAGATTGTGCCACTGTACTCCAGGCTGGTGACAGAGTGAGACTCTGTCTCAAAAGAAAAAAAAAAAAAAAAAAAAGGAAAAAGTCCTATCCCCTGCCTCTAACAGGTTAGTTAAGCTTGCAGGGCTGAGAGGGCATCTGGCAATCTGGAAATGTCTGTTGAGGGTGGCTCAGCTCTTCCTAAGGGCTGCCAGGAGCCTGAGCCCCCCAACCATGGGGTCACCCAGTCCTGACTCCATGGGGGCTGTGCCCTTGCAGACCTGGATGAGCCAATGCTGACGGTGCACCAGACGGTGAGCGATGTGCGAGGCAACTTCTACCAGGAGAAGACGGTGTTCCTGCGCTGTACTGTCAACTCCAACCCGCCTGCCCGCTTCATCTGGAAGCGGGGTTCCGATACCCTATCCCACAGCCAGGACAATGGGGTTGACATCTATGAGCCCCTCTACACTCAGGTCAGGATGGGCAGCTGGCTCGCCCCATACCACTTCTCCTGCATCCAACAGGGGAGGGGGGCATGGGGCTGAGTTTTTGGGACTGCCTTGACTTCAACAATTCTATTCTTACTTTGGAAACACACATTCTGATTGGAGTTCAGACAGCCTGGGGCAGAAAAATCAGATGGAAAGGCCAGGGAGCAGCAATGAGGGCAGGAGTGTCCCCGAGGCAACATGTCCTCCAGGAACATTGCTAGTTAGGAAAAGGCACCCCTAGGGGCAGACAGGTCATCCCAGTCTGCTGCTGGGTGGCAGAGTATTGGAAACCTGTGGCCAGGCACAGCAGGATCTGGGGGCGAGGAGATGACTCCTCTTCCCATGGGCCCTGATAGTCCCAGGAGATGGTGGTGATGCCATTCTGCCAAGGAGGGCTTTCAGCGGTGGCTGCAGGCCAGCCCCATGTTTGTATGGGTTGTACGAGTAAGTTCCCTTCTTACCCCTCCATTTCCCAGACTGGAGAAACCAAGGCCTGGTACTTGCCAGTGTGCACAAGGGCAACCTCAGACCCAGAGAATCCCATGATGAGGCACTGCCAAGGCTATGGAGAGTGTAGCATCCACCCCAGGCTCAGGACCCCTGGGGCTAAATGGTGAGGGTGGGGTTGGGGATGGGAAGAGGGGAATTAGGCATTTGTGGTAGGCTCTGGTGCTGGGTGAATGAGTATGCGGGATCCCTGGAGACTCAAGCAGGCACCTCACCCCAGTGGTCCACTGCTGCCCAGGGGGAGACCAAGGTCCTGAAGCTGAAGAACCTGCGGCCCCAGGACTATGCCAGCTACACCTGCCAGGTGTCTGTGCGTAACGTGTGCGGCATCCCAGACAAGGCCATCACCTTCCGGCTCACCAACACCACGGGTACAGGCATTTTCCTCCCCATACTCCTTCCCTACCTGAGCTAACTCCCAACCAGGAGATAGTGCCCCACCCCACAGGGACTCCAGGCACACTGCCACTAATGTCTGGCCCCTCCCCTCCTCTTCCTGCTCCGTCTTCTCCCCTCTCATCTCCCCTGAGGGCTTCTCCAGCCTCTATGGTTTTCCTAGCCCCTTACTCTCCCCAACATCCAGCCCTGCCTCACAGTCCCCTAAGACCCCCCTCCTTGTCCTCTTAGCACCACCAGCCCTGAAGCTGTCTGTGAACGAAACTCTGGTGGTGAACCCTGGGGAGAATGTGACGGTGCAGTGTCTGCTGACAGGCGGTGATCCCCTCCCCCAGCTGCAGTGGTCCCATGGGCCTGGCCCACTGCCCCTGGGTGCTCTGGCCCAGGGTGGCACCCTCAGCATCCCTTCAGTGCAGGCCCGGGACTCTGGCTACTACAACTGCACAGCCACCAACAATGTGGGCAACCCTGCCAAGAAGACTGTCAACCTGCTGGTGCGATGTACGTGGCCTCAGAAGGGGTGGGAGGGAAGTTGTGAGGCAGACAAGGTCCCTGGTCTTTGGGAGCTACCAATGAACTAGGAAAGGGGCCTGTCTGCTTCTCCTTGGTAGATGAGTCATGCAGAGGATGTTCCACGCCCTTCGATTTCCCTGCAATTCAGCTAACTGCCAGCAGATGGCAGAAGGAATAAAATTTGTATAAAGCTTTATTGACAGTTGACAATCTACATTTCCAAATGTAACCTCAACAATCCAAGAAGTAGGAAGGGCTAGGATTGATTACCTACATTTTTTTTTTTTAAGATTGGGAAACTGAGGCTGCAAAAGCTAAATGGGGACATTCTAGGCTTCAAGAGTAATTTCCTGGCTTTCTCCCTGTACAGTGGTTTCTATGTGATTAACTGAATTTAAGTGAAAATAACACACATTTCCATATGCCCTATATGGAAATATTTATTAGGGAAGTATTTAAGTGAATCTGAAGATAATTACTAAATGAAAAATGATCCAAAACTTTGAGCACAGTCTAAAGAAGTATAAACATTTTTCTTATTAAACCTCAGCCTCAGTAATTAACTGCTCACTATGATCTTGATTTTGACACTCTGAATTAAGGAGAAAACTAAATTTTTCTGCTTGTGCAGCTTTAGGGATTTTGTTTGTTTGTTTTCTTTTCTTTTTTTTAAAATATATTTTGGCCACCTGAGAGCATCGATTCAAGTTGCCCTGAATATACACTCCCTGTTTGGTTTTGATTGTTCTTTTTAAAGATCCAGGCTTATTTCCAGCTCTTTAGCACTTGAACATAAAGTACAGCTTCTGCCGAACTCCACTGAGAGTCACTGATTACATGGACTCTCTTCATCTCTCACTGACCAGTCAGTTTCTTTCTGACTCTCCTCACAGAAAGAAACTAGCTCTCTGTGACTTTTTACTTAATCAGAGCAAGAAAGAAGGTTAAAAACTGTGACTAATGACTACTTTTTCCTTCGATGGTACTTTTCCCATCAGAAGATTATTTTTCTCCACCTGATTCCATTTGGCCTTTTAAGCCTGGGTTGGTAAGATCTCAATTTACATCAAATACTAATGGTCACCTCTTAGGGTGGCTGTAGAGCCCGCCTTTCCCAGCACAGACCTGACTTGTGCCTGTTGTGCCAGTGTCCTGTCCAGAAAGTTGGGTACCTGATTAAAAACTCGATTTAACTCTTGGCTTATTTCAAACATGATCCACATTTTTCTAAGAGGCCAGACCTTTTTCTTTCCAAATGCTGTGTTTTTATGTAATTACATGTAAAGTGATCGTATTGGTCTCCTATTACAAAAATTATACTCACTTATTACAAAGAGTCAAACAGCACAAAAGAGTGAAATGTAAGAATTCAATTGTCAATTCTCCTCAGTTCCACTCTCTAGATAGAACCACTATTATATTCTAGTGCATGCTTCCAAATGTGTATTTTGCATATTTAAGGTTTAAAACAATGATAAAAACAAAGCATTGTAGTGGTCAAGAGCTCAGACTCTGAGTTTGAATTCAAGATTGGCTACTTTTTTGGGCAAGTTACTTAAGCTGTCTGAGCCTCAGTTCCCTTCTTTGTAAAATGGGGGTAATAAAGCATCTCCTTCAGAGATTCTGGGATGGGTTAAACTAGTAAATCCATGTTAAGTGCTTGGAACAGTGCCTCTCACATAGTGTATATTCTGTTATTACCAAACCTGCTTTTCTGCAGTGACCTTTTTTGAACTGTTAAAGCACATCTGAACAAATGAAACAATTCCCAGGCAGAGAAAAGTGATAGTTTCACCTGGGGGAGTTGTAGCCCCCTATCCCCAGAAGGGCCAGCTAGAGGGGAGAAGCTGGGTCTGGGTTGGGGTGGGACATGGACCCCTGGAGTCAGGCCAACCCCAACTACCCTTCCCTCCCCATCCACTCACAGCCATGAAGAACGCTACATTCCAGATCACTCCTGACGTGATCAAAGAGAGTGAGAACATCCAGCTGGGCCAGGACCTGAAGCTATCGTGCCACGTGGATGCAGTGCCCCAGGAGAAGGTGACCTACCAGTGGTTCAAGAATGGCAAGCCGGCACGCATGTCCAAGCGGCTGCTGGTGACCCGCAATGATCCTGAGCTGCCCGCAGTCACCAGCAGCCTAGAGCTCATTGACCTGCACTTCAGTGACTATGGCACCTACCTGTGCATGGCTTCTTTCCCAGGGGCACCCGTGCCTGACCTCAGCGTCGAGGTCAACATCTCCTCTGAGACAGGTGGGCAGCTGGAGGGGCACTGCGGAAATGTGAGGGGGGTGGAGAGGCCCACAGACAGGAGGTAGTGGGGAGGCAACGGCTTGGGAAAGGGAAGCCAGAGTGAGGAGGCCACCATTTGTTCATGCCACATGCTTTTATTGAGTCCCTGTTAATATGCCAGGCACTGTGCTAGGTCCTGGGGTAGAGCGGTGGGCAAAACAGGCTCTGCCCTCATAGAGCTTAGGAGGAAAGGCAAACACGTTTCAGATAGTCTCACAAATAAATATATCATTGCAAACTGTGATACATGAGAGCCTGGAAAGGGTTCCCTGAGGGCAGTGCAGCCTCAAAGGGAGAGACTACTCTTTAGCCTGTACGGTGTGTAGAGGGCTTGGGAGTTGGAATGTCTTAGAGCCAGAGCAGGGACCCAGGGCTGTTTCCTCCATTTGGCTCATAGGCCTGATGTCTAGGGCATGGAAGTGTCTTAAGGGCCCGGAAAAATAAATTAATTGGTTCCAAAATACAAAGAAACAACTGCACAATTCAAGCCAATAAATGCATAAATGTTTATAGAGTATATATTATACTAACAAGATCACTGGACCTCAGCTTGCCTTGTAGAGCTATTTACAAATAAGAACTTTGTATTTAAATTATATTTAATGTGGAACATGGGTACATCTTAATTTGTTTGATGTAATGTGCAATGGGACTCATGGAAGTCTTCAAAAGACCCTCTGATTGGGCAATGTGTTGGGTTGAATTAAGTTCTGCCGTGAATAAAAGAAATTAACAGTGTTATTAACAGAAATAACCCTAATTAACAGTGGCTTAAACTAGCTAGATGTGTATTTCTTCTTCATGTAAAACTGTGCTGGTGAGCAGTCAGGGCTAGTATAGGGGCTCTGCTCCACCAAGTCCTCAGGGCCCCAGGCTCCACCTGGCTTGCTCTTCCATCATCCTTAGCATGTGCCACGTTGCCATGATGGCAGTTCTAGCTGCAGCCATTATTCTGCATTCTTTTCTGCAGGAAGGAGAAGAGGGGTACAGCTTCTTTTAAACGCCCTCATTTTCCTTAGTATCCCATTGGCGAGAATTTAGTCACGTGGCTGTAGCTAACGATAATGCAGGCTGGGAGATGTACTCTTTTTTCTGGGTGGCTATAAGCCCTGCTGAAAACTAGGTATCCTATTACTTAGGACGAAAGGGCAAGGATGTTGTAGGACAGACTAGCAGCCTGTGATAACACACTAGGGCAAGAGAAGATGAAGTCTTTAAATAGGCCAGGGCCCGGAGTAGGACAGAAGGACCAAGAATGGATATATTTAGAAATGTTTGAGAGGTGGAATCCCTAGTACTTACTAGTGCTGGGGTAGAAGGAATATAGGCCAGGCTGACTTCAGGTCTCTTTTTGAGTTGGGAGACACTGAGGTGGAGACCCAGGAGATGGAGAGGATTTGGAAAAGTGAGCTCTGCTTTGGAAATACTGGGGGACCAGTGGGAAGTCTGGGATGGGAGAGAGAGGCTTGCCCCTAGGGGGAGGTAAGCAGGAGCCAGAAGGCAGAGCCCAGTGGGGAGCTCTAACTCCGCTCCTACCTCTCCGCCGATCACCATCACCCCCGCAGTGCCGCCCACCATCAGTGTGCCCAAGGGTAGGGCCGTGGTGACCGTGCGCGAGGGATCGCCTGCCGAGCTGCAATGCGAGGTGCGGGGCAAGCCGCGGCCGCCAGTGCTCTGGTCCCGCGTGGACAAGGAGGCTGCACTGCTGCCCTCGGGGCTGCCCCTGGAGGAGACTCCGGACGGGAAGCTGCGGCTGGAGCGAGTGAGCCGAGACATGAGCGGGACCTACCGCTGCCAGACGGCCCGCTATAATGGCTTCAACGTGCGCCCCCGTGAGGCCCAGGTGCAGCTGAACGTGCAGTGTGAGTCCACCATGCCACCCGGACTACCTTCCCAGCTTTCCTTCTGGCTCCCAGCCGGCCTGTCCCCTCTTCATCCTCTCACCCACCCCAGTCCAACCAAACCCCACCAGCTACTCCTGATACCCCTAATGCTCCTTGACACCCCCATGCTGTAGGACACGGAGGTCTGTGTTCTTTGCTCCATTTCATCAAGTATCTCCCATCTTCATTTTCAGGGACCCGGTGAACAAAAAAAAAATTACTTGATTTTGCCAGGTGGAAATGGGATTTTGAAGGAGGAGGAAGGACACTCAAGGGAAACACTGTCTGATAACAAGATGATGAAAATTACCACCATGTGCCAAACACTGTTCTAAGAGTTTTAATGCACTAACTCATTTAACCCCCCACAGCCCTATAATAAATTCTGTTATTCCCCCATTTTTACAAACAGGGAACCCGAGACACGGAGAGGTTGAGTAACTTGCCTAAAGTCTCACAGAGTCAGGGCTGGGATTTGAACCCAGCCCATCTAGCTTTAGAGATTATGCGCGAAACCCCTGCGTTATCCTGCATTTCATTGCTTGGGGTGGGCGTGGGGCGAGGGGCCCACTTAGGGCGTGACTGGAGGCCGGGTCTGGGAAGCATGGCTGGAGAGAATGGCCAGGAGGGAGTGGGTATCTGCAGGTTGGGAGGTAAGAGCGTGGCCATTGGAGGGATGTGTTGCGAGTGTGCATCCGCCCTGGGATTTTTCCTGGCGGGGGCTCACGGCAGTAGAGGCGAGCGCATTGCCTCCCCACGGGCCACTCCTCAGGCCCCACTCGCTGGGGAGAGGCCCCGCTGACCGCCGCTCCCGCCCCCAGTCCCGCCGGAGGTGGAGCCCAGTTCCCAGGACGTGCGCCAGGCGCTGGGCCGGCCCGTGCTCCTGCGCTGCTCGCTGCTGCGAGGCAGCCCCCAGCGCATCGCCTCGGCTGTGTGGCGTTTCAAAGGGCAGCTGCTGCCGCCGCCGCCTGTTGTTCCCGCCGCCGCCGAGGCGCCGGATCACGCGGAGCTGCGCCTCGACGCCGTAACTCGCGACAGCAGCGGCAGCTACGAGTGCAGCGTCTCCAACGATGTGGGCTCGGCTGCCTGCCTCTTCCAGGTCTCCGGTGAGCGTCCAGTGGGTCCCGCCCACCTACCACGCCCACCAGGGGCCAGGCTCTGCCCCAATCCCAGCCCGAGTGATTCTTTGCCTGGGTGGGCCCGCTGGCCCCCTTGATGCCCACCTACTCCAGGCTTAGCCCCGGCCTTTCCAAGACCCGCCCACGCCAAGGCCAGGCCCCGCCCCGTGCCACTCGGATCCCCACCTGGGCCTCCCAGCCCCGCCCTCCAGGTGCGGGCCACGCCCCTCCACTCACACCTTCCCTTGAGGTTGAGGCCTTCGCCTTCCAAGGCCCGCCTATGCCTTTACCAGTCCTAAGCCCCGCCCATTACAGCTCAGCCCGCTTCCTGGGCGTGTGACAACCGCGCCGCTTTCAAACATAGCCTTCCCACAGGCCTAGGCTTCGCCTCTCTACCAGCACCCAAACCAGGCCTAGACCCCTTCGAAACCCATCCAAGCCACGTCTGGGCTCCGCCTGCGTAAGGGGTAGGCTCCACCCCTTTCAGCTCGGTCCAATCCCAGCTTCCAGCCGTTCCAGCAGCAGGCAGCATCCCTTCCAGCCCCGCTTCCACCAGCGTTAGAGCCCCTCAAGCCCAGGCCACAGCCCCATCTCAGCCCCTCCCCGCTCGTCCTTGACTCCTGAGGCTACAGATGGGGAACCCTTCGGGAGCCTGAGGTGTAGTTTAGAGGAGAGAAGACGCCCCTCAGCAGCTTCTCTGGAACGTTGTTGTGGGGCACTGGGCCAGACAGCACACGTTTCCTGAGCTGGCACCCTAGAGGTGCAGGCCCTTCGGTGCCCAGAAACCCCTCTCAGCCCCAGCTCTTCGAGGCATTCTCAGGTGGGCTGTCAGGGGCTGCAGGTGGCAATGGGTGGGTCAGAAAGGGGTGGAGGTGGTGGTGAGGGAGGCCTAGGGGAACAAGAGGGGCTGCCTGGGTTGCTGATGGTCTTCCTCCATGTGAGGAGAGCCGCCTCCCTGCAAAAGCTGGTGGCAGCGCCCCTGGAGCAGAGCCTGGGGATGTCTGTCCCCCATTCAATGGCATACACAGCTTTCCCAGCAGCACCCAACTGACTGACTGGCCCTTCAGCTTCTGTTTGAATCCCTCACTCAACAGCAGGGGGATAGGACGGCAGGTCACTGGCCCTCTCCCCACTCCCCTCCACCCAGCCCTGCCAGCCAGAGGCCCCTGTGACATTTCCCACCTCCTTCCCTTCTCCCCTGTTCTCCCACACTTTCCCTGTCTCCCCACTCCTCTCTCTATTCCCCTCCTCTCCCTTCTCTTTCTTTCCTCCCAATATCCCTGACTCTTCTTTGTGTCTTTCCCCCAATCTCTTTCCCCATCTTCCCTCATATCCCTTTTCTGTGTCTTCCTAAATTTCTCTTTACTCTGTTTTTTTCTCGGCCTGCCTTTCTCTTCTCACCAATATCACCCCTTGGAATTTCCAATCTCCCTGTCTCCATCTCCCACTTTCCCTCCTATCCCATCCTCATTTTCCCCAATCCCCTCTTCTCCCAACATTCCCCACCTCACAATATTCCCTTTCTCTTTGTTTCTCCGTCCCCTCTCTGTTTTCCACCTCATCCTCTTGTTTCCCTTTCCCACACCTCCTCTCTTTGTGTCTCCCCCGCACCCTCCACGGCCCAATGCCCCCCTCCCCGCCCTCTTAGCCAAAGCCTACAGCCCGGAGTTTTACTTCGACACCCCCAACCCCACCCGCAGCCACAAGCTGTCCAAGAACTACTCCTACGTGCTGCAGTGGACTCAGAGGGAGCCCGACGCTGTCGACCCTGTGCTCAACTACAGACTCAGCATCCGCCAGGTGGGCCAAGGGGGAGCGGGGGCCTGGGGGCAGGTGGAGTGTGGTGTGGCTGACCCTGGAAATGCTCATCAAGGCCAGAGGAAGGGTCGGAGATGGGGCTTAGACATGTTGACCCTTTTAGAGGCAATTCTTCAGGGGCAGGGAGAAAAGTTTTGGACATAGCAGCAAGAGATCGGAGGTTCTAGGGATCTGTCCCTTCTGGAGCCAGACTCTAGGCACAGCTCTGAGAATTGGGCAGGCAAGGGTCTGCTGGGTTCGTGGGGGAGGGAGCCAGCACTGCTCACAGAACATAGAATCAACTCTTGGGTCAAGAGCTTAAGAAGGGTATGGGAGAGGGGAGGGTCAGTCTCATCCAGGGGGTCTCCACCATGCAAAGCCAGGGTCTCTCTGTTGTTCTCGTGCCCAGTCTGATTCCATGTGCTTCTGCTCAGCCCAAGAGGTGATTGGTGGGAGGGTAAGAGTGTGGCTCAGGGGCAGACCGCCTAGGCCAGAACCCAGCTTTGTGTGAGCTACAGCAGGCTACTCTCTTTGGCCTCAGTTTCCTTATCTGTAAAATGGGGGTAATTATGATTTTTGCCTCATAGGATTGTGATTTTGAGGATTAAATGACTTACTAATGGCAATATACTTAGAACAGTGCCCCACACTTATTAATGTTTCAGTGTGTTGCTGTCATCATTTTTATTATGAAGACAGCCCTGGGAGGTGGGCACGGAAGGGGTGATTGTCCTGTCTCACAGATGAGGAAACTGAGGGCCTGACTTCCTAGGCATCTGGGAACTCTCTGTACTTAACAGTTGAACCAGCACAATGCGGTGGTCAAGGCCATCCCGGTCCGGCGTGTGGAGAAGGGGCAGCTGCTGGAGTACATCCTGACCGATCTCCGTGTGCCCCACAGCTATGAGGTCCGCCTCACACCCTATACCACCTTCGGGGCTGGTGACATGGCCTCCCGCATCATCCACTACACAGAGCGTAGGTGACAGTGGTGGTGGTAGGAAGGATGGGCCCATCTCATGGCCAGGGACCCCTTTCACCATCCTCATGTGGTTCCTAAGCTTGGGGTTCCCCACCGTGTACTACCTTGTCACTGCAGGCCAGATCCGCTGGCCCCCAGTCCTGGCTCTGAGGACCCTGTCCTCTGGTCCCAAGCAGGGTATCCTCTGCAGAGCCCCACACCTCAGTTCTGACTTGGTTTCCCTGCTTGCTTTCTCAGCCATCAACTCTCCGAACCTTTCAGGTGAGACTCCCCAGTCACCCATGACTTCCCCTTCCCTTTAGGGACGCAAAGGCTCTCCTGGTGAGAGAAAGGAGATAGGCTATCCTTGAGATAGTCAGAGAGAAAATGAATTCCCCCTGTGTTTCCATGGGGTAGGGCCAGAGGCTAGAAGGAGAAGCAGGGTTGGGCTGGAGATGTTTATATCTGGGATTTATTCTGGGGTTTAAAGGCCAGGCAGGTGGGGAGAGGCTTACTGTCCCAAAAGCAAAAAGGAGAGGCTGGGCTCATCTATACCCCTTGTTGCCTGAGTCAGGGGTTCTTAGTCTGTGACCCATGGACCTCCAAAGAATCTATGTATAGAATTCAGGCAGTCTAGGAACATGGAAAGGCATACAATTAATTTCTTTTTTTTACTTTTGAGATGGAGTCTCACTCTGTTGTCCAGGCTGGAGGGTAGTAGCACAGTCTCGGCTCACTGCAACCTCTGCCTCCCGGGTTCAAGTGATTCTCCTGCCTCAGCCTCCCAAGTAGCTGGGATTACAGGCATGTGCCACCGCACCTGGCTGATTTTTGTGTTTTTAATAGAGATGGGGTTTCACCATGTTGCCCAGGCTGGTCTTGAACTCCTGACCTCAGGTGATCCACCCGCCTCGGCCTCCCAAAGTGCTGGGATTACAGGTGTGAGCCACCATGCCGGCCTCAATTATTTCTTTATTTTCCATGTCTTCTAGCAGAAATTTAACATCCCCTTCAATGATGAATGGAGGACCCAAACCACAGTAGTAAAATCAGGACCTGTGATTTTGTCAGCAGTAGAAATCCTGTTTTCTCACCTTACCTTACAGTTGTTCCAGATATCTCTAAATATCGTTTATATCCATTTGTATTTCAAAACTATAGTAGTTACTAGACCTAACACTAGATCTTGTGATTTAATTAGATAATAAAGAAGCCTACTTATGATTTTATAACAAATTGAAAAATATTTTGACAACTGTATTTCGATATAATTGATTTTCTTTATAATCCTACACATTTCATTTTATGTGTCTAAAATCATTATTCTGAGATTATCCTTAGGCTTCACTAGTTGCCAGAAGGGCCTAGGGCACAAAAAGGGTTAAGAAGTCTTGTTATGGCAAGAAATTTGTTATGGGCCCCATGCCTGGTCTTTTGAAGCCCGGAATCCTGGGTGCCTTGCTTGGATGCATGGGAGCTGCCTCTAGGGGGTGAAAGGGGCGAGGCTGGGCCTCAGGGACTGAAGAGGCTGACTCTTTGTCTCATTCACCCCTTAAAATGCAGACAACACCTGCCACTTTGAGGATGAAAAGATCTGTGGCTATACCCAGGACCTGACAGACAACTTTGACTGGACGCGGCAGAATGCCCTCACCCAGAACCCCAAACGCTCCCCCAACACTGGTCCCCCCACTGACATAAGTGGCACCCCTGAGGGTGAGGACCTGGCCTGCTGCCAGAAATGGAGGATTGCTTCAGGGGGGTGTCTAGGCCTGGGGCACCCCAGACTGGGGATGAAGGGAGACGGCCCCAGTCTGAGGGAGACGCGGCCCTGTTCTCAGGGAGCTCTGGTCTGAGGGGAGACACAGCCTCAATTTCAGGGAGCCCTGGTCTGAGGTGAGACACAGCCCCATCCTCAGGGAGCCCCAGTCTGAGGGAGATGCAGCCCTGTCCTGATAGAGGATCAAGAGGAAGAGGAATTACAGTAGAGCCAAGGACCCATGAGCACTGACCAGACTCCTGTGCTGTGAGGCAGGATGCGTGGGGTGAGGCAGGATGCGTGGGGCGAGGCAGGATGCGTGGGGCGAGGCACTTCAGATTCAGCCTGCAGAGGCTTAAGCAGAGAGGGAATCAGGTAGGAAGAGGCCCGGCTGTCTTGGGCGCTGTTGGCGCATCTCCCCATTCCCCACAGGCTACTACATGTTCATCGAGACATCGAGGCCTCGGGAGCTGGGGGACCGTGCAAGGTTAGTGAGTCCCCTCTACAATGCCAGCGCCAAGTTCTACTGTGTCTCCTTCTTCTACCACATGTACGGGAAACACATCGGTGAGTTGGGGGGCCAGGTAGTCTCCACCAAGTGTGTGCTGGAGGATGGGAGGGGAGTGGGGTCCACAGGAGGACATGGGCTGGCCCATGTGAGGCCTCAGCTTCCCCACTTGGCTAAATGAGAGGTCCTTGGATGGGTCTGCACAGAGAATTGGCAAGAGGAGTTGAAAGCCAGCTTGTCCGAGGTTTTGAGATGATCAGGGAGTCCTGAGCCTGCAGATAGAAGACCCCAGCAGGGGACGGACATGGTGGCTCACGCCTGTAATCCCAAC
The DNA here is from genome assembly GCF_029289425.2 of Pan paniscus. Taxonomy (NCBI): domain Eukaryota; kingdom Metazoa; phylum Chordata; class Mammalia; order Primates; family Hominidae; genus Pan; species Pan paniscus. Next base: position 52,117,038 of record NC_073254.2, on the reverse strand, counting down.
CCTTTGGGAGGCCAAGGCAGGCGGATCACCTGAGGTCAGGAGTTCAAGACAAGCCTGGCCAACACGGTGAAACCCCGTCTCTACTAAAAATATAAAATTAGCTGGGTGTGGTGGTGGGTGCCTGTAATCCCAGCTACTTGGGAGGCTGAGGCAGGAGAATCACTTGAACCCAGGTGGTGAAGGTTGCAGTGAGCTGAGATTGTACCATTGCACTCCATCCTGGGCAGCAAGAGCAAAACTCCATTTCAAAAAAAAAAAAAAAAAAAGGAAAAAGAAAAGACTCCAGCAGGATGAGATGGAAGTGGAGGGGATGGAGAAGACAACTAAGAGGATGCAAATATGGAGTGACTGCCAGGTGATGTCCTGGGTGCGCCGCATCCTTGATTGCATTAACCCTCACAGCCACCAGCTGAGGGAAGTGTTACCATCCAACTCAGAGACGTCAAGCATTTTTCCAAGACCACACAGTAAGCTAGATCTGTGTGACTTCTCCAAGCCCTAAACATGAGATCGGAAGGGTGCTGCTTTGTGGGCAGTGAGAGGAAGTCCTGCTTCCCAAGTGAGGGAGTGAACATAAGGAGTGCCCTTTGGCAGGCAACGGTACTGGTAGGAGCGTCACATAACCAGTGTTAGCCATCACTTCCAGAGCTCCTGCCCAGTTCCAGGTATCAGGTGCTGTAGTGAACGAGGTGGACGAGTTCCCCATCCTCTTGGCATTTACAGGCAAGTGGGAGAGACAGGTATTAAACAACTCATGCTACCAGCTAGGAGTTAGTGACCCCTGTGGCAGTGGAAGGACAGGGGCTGAGACTGGTGGTAACAGGGAGACCTGCCTGACCCCGCAGCATGGTCATGGAAGACTCTGCTGAGGACATCATGATTTTTTAAAAATTGTTTTTGTTTGTTTACTTGTTTATAGGAAAGGTAATACATTTCACAAAGGCCAAAAGGTACAAAAGGGCACATAATGCAGATGCCCTCCCATCCCAGTTGATCCGCCAAAGGTGATCAATAGACTAGATTTTAGGGCAAATTTTCAGAGATACTTTATCCAATAGAAACCAGTACATGTGGCCGGGTGAGGTGGCTCACGCCTGTAATCCCAGCACTTTGGGAGGCCGAGGCGGGCGGGACACCTGAGATCAAGAGTTCGAGACCAGCCTGGCTAACATGGCGAAACCTCATCTCTACTAAAAATACAAAATTTAGCCAGGCTCATGTGATGGCAGGTGCCTGTAAGGAGGCTGAGGTAGGGAGAATTGCTGGAACCCAGGAGGTGGAGGTTGCCGTGAGCCGAGATCACGCCACTGCACTCCAGCCTGAGTGACAGAGTAAGACTCCGTCTCAAAAAATAAAAAATAAAAATAAAAAACCAGTACATATATATATATATACATATATAAAATCTATTTCCTCCATTTTACACATACCATCCTATACTTGCTTTTTCCCTCTGAATTGTACATCATCTTGGTGATTATTCCTTGTCAGTCTACAGAAAGCATCTTCATTGTTTTCCTCAGCCGTAATGGTAGAGGGAGTGACTTTAAGCAAATGTAGATATAAAGGCTCATCATGGAGAAGTTTCCACAGCTAGGGTGATGGGTCAAGCTGAACTGATGAACAAGAATGGAGTGAGATAGAAGATTCTGCATCCACTGGGGCTCCCAAACCATTTGCACAGATCATTTTGCCCGTGGCTGGGTCTGGACTTCATAAGAAGCTTCTTCTGGGGTAGGTGAGGGTGGATGACCAGGACTCCACCACCCTGCCGAGTCCTCTCATTTCCATTTGGCTTCCCCAGGTAGGACAACCAATTCATTTGGGTTTACTCCCGTCTTTCCTAATTTTAGCACTGGGTATGTTTTATGTGGTGAATAAAGCTAGCCCTTAAAACTCAGTATTTCTCTAATACTGATGCTTATGACAAAGTTCAAAAAAGAAAAAAAAAGTGAGTGAGTTTAAAGAAAGATATTAGCACATGTGTTACATAACTTGGTCAAGATAACGAGAGGGGAGATTTTGGAGGCATTAGCCTGGGGGTGCTCAGCCCATTTGCCCACAGCCATAGGGACCTGGAATTCTGGGGTAACTGAGGGGTGCTGGAGGAGAAGGAGGTGACCAGAACTTGGCTAAGAGTGCCCAGGCAACACCAATGCTCCCTCCCTGTCCCTTCCAGCTCACCTCCAGCCCGCAGTGATATGAGATACCTGGCTCTGAGGGAAGGGGAATCAATCTTAGATGGTGCCCGTTGGCTGGCATTTCCATGGCACTTCCCATAGACAAAGCTGTACCATCTGTGACACCAGATAGACAGACCCCCTGGTGGGAGAGAGCCACCAAATGTTACCTGCCTGGGATGAAAGGAGTTGGCTTGGACCAAGGAGAGCCAGCAAGACACAAGGTCTGGGGACAGCTGGTGCCCAGAGCTGCCAGGCAGAGTGGGAGGGGAGGAGGGAAGAGGAACTAGGATAGCAAGAAACACCCTGTCCCCCATGGCAAAGCCAGGCAGAGGAGCACATTGAAGTTTCCCGGCATGTGGAGGCACCTTCGCCAGCAGGGGTGGGACCTTGAGAGGCTGCACCAGCACCCAGTAGAACAGGAGGTACTCACCCTGGCTTTCACAGGGCCCAAGCCCCAGTGTCTTCCAGGATCCTCACCAGCCCCAAAGGAACGGCTCTCTCTTCTCCCTCCTGGAGATATGCCCCCTGTCCCCATTCCCCTGGGATCTAGCCTCAATTCCCATACCATTCCTTCCTCCTCCACTGCCCTGCCCCAAGGACCCTGATGGGGAAGGCTGCTTTTTCACCGTCCCCTCCCCTCAGCACCCCATCAGCTCCAATGACCCCCCTGCTCAGGGGCTTCCTGACATCTCTTTACAGAGGACATCCAGGACCCCCAACCTTCCTTTTGAAAAGGGCCTGTTCAGGCTCAGTGGCTCACGCCTGTCATCCCAGTGCTTTTGGAGGCCAGGAGTTCTAGACCAGCCTGGGCAACATAGCGAGACCCCATCTCTACTAAAAAACTTTAAAAATTAGCCAGGTGTGGTGGTGCGTGCCTACGGTCCTAGCTACTTGGGAGGCTGAGGTGGGAGGATTATTGAGCCCAGAAGTTTGAGGTTGCAGTGAGCCATGATTGTACCACCAAGACCCTGTCCCCGCACCGCCCCCCCCCAAAAAAAGAATGAGCTTTGCTCACTACACTCCTCCGTATCTGTCTTGCCACATCTAAAGCCAAGCAGAACTGTATGCTAGTGCCTGGATAGACTCCAGCTTTCCAGCCTCTGGGCTTTTGCTCAGCCTGTTCCCTCTGCTTAACATGCCCTCTTACCACATTCCCCTGGCCAAATCCTTCCCACTCCTCAAGGGCTGTCAAAAACACCACCTCCTCCAGAAGTCTTCCTAGGTTTGAGCTGGGAGCCCTCTATCCTTCCTGTGAACTCTGAGTCCTTAACGTACAGCTCCCCAGGCCCAGACCACTCTCTGCTCTGCGGTATGGCAGTCCCTGGGATTCACATCTTCCCTTCCCTATTTGACTCCTTGCAGGAAGGTCTGTGTCAAATTCCTATCAGTTCCAATAATTAAATTCTGAATGAAGAATTTTCCATAACTCTTATCAAGGACTTTCATAGAATCTCAGAGTTGGAAGGACCTCAGGGTTCATGAAGACCAAATCCTATCATTCATTTATTCATCCATCTATTCATTCACTTAACTAATTGAGCACCATTATATGCCAGGCACTGTTCTAGGACACTAGAACAAGACAAAGGCCCCTGTCCTTGAAGAGCTTACAGTCTACTGGTGCCAAGCCTTATAAAGAAAATAATGCAGAAAAAAGAACAGAGAGCTATTTTACATGGGGTGGTCAGGGACTTCCTTGAGGGAGGGAAGAATGTTCCAGGCAGGGGCAACATCACAAGCAAAGGCACTAAGGCAGGAACTGGCCCTCAAGTGTTGAAAGAAAAGCAAGGATACCAGTTTGCTAGACCCGAGTGGCAGCAAATGAGATCAGAGAAGCTGACAGCGCCCAGATCAGGTGTGGAAGGCCAGGAGAAGGACAGCGATGGGAAGCCTCAAAGGAGACTGAGCAGGGGGGTAACATGATTGGAGACAGGGGTCCCCTCCACAGCACCCCTGCTGGATAGTCCTGTCCAGGGACAGGATGCTCCCCCAAGACAGCCCACTCTTTTGCTGGGCAAATCCGATACATCCAGGGTCTTCCTTAGATGCAGTTCAAATCTGCCTCCTGCAAGCTTTCACTTGCTGGTGTTTATTCCACCCCATGGGGAATGCAGAGCACGGACAGTCACACAGACTGTCCTCTCTGGCCTTCTGGACCCAACATACTCCTCTTGCCAACTGGGTATTACTGGACCTTACTGGGCCTTACTGGACCCAACATACTCCTCTTGCCAACTGGGTATTAAACATTTTAAAACCCCTTCATCTCCCACCACAAGTCATGTACTGCCAACAGGGACACACTGTTTTCTTTGGAAACCCTGCTGTGTGCCCAGACAGAGGTCCCACTGCCCTGGGACAGCTCCCTTGCCTAGAGGGGAAGGGTAGGGTGTGTGTGCATGTGTGTGTTTGGGGTTGGGGAGATTAGCTGATTAGCAGGGCAGGAAAGAAATGAAAGAAAATTTGCAAGTCATCCTGATGAAATGAAATCCTGCTGAAGTCTTCTCTTTCCCACACTGAGGGTGTCCCTGCAGGAATGGGACATTGCACCCAGCTGGGCATGGGGAGGAGGTCCTGTCAACAGGGACAGGGCTGCAGGCTATGGTGGGAGAAGAGGGCTTGGTAAATGTGGAAAGGTGAGGGTGCCCTGGCCAGATCTCACTGCCCACTGTCTTCACACCCACCGCAGGCTCCCTCAACCTCCTGGTGCGGTCCCGGAACAAAGGGGCTCTGGACACGCACGCCTGGTCCCTCAGTGGCAATAAGGGCAATGTGTGGCAGCAGGCCCATGTGCCCATCAGCCCCAGTGGGCCCTTCCAGGTGAGTCCGTAGGGCCCAGAGGACCCTCCCCGGCTTCGGTGGTTGCTGTGGCCAGGAAACACTTAGGAAAACCTTGTCCTTCTTCCTGGGGGCTAAGGATGGAAAGAGTCAGGTTAGGGGGAACTTCCAGGTAGATTAAGGGGAAAGGTGGGGTCGGGGGAGCACTCTGGTACCCAGCAGAACCTCCTCAACCCTTGCTCCTTGCTTTCTGACCCCACCCCAGATTATTTTTGAGGGGGTTCGAGGCCCGGGCTACCTGGGGGATATTGCCATAGATGACGTCACACTGAAGAAGGGGGAGTGTCCCCGGAAGCAGACGGATCCCAATAAAGGTGCAAGACGGGAAGGAGGTGGGGGAGCTGAATCTGGAGGGAGCTGTGCGTGGTGGGGGTTCCTGTCTGTTGAGGGAGGGTGTTTGGGTCTGAATAGGGGTTCAGAATGTCTGAGTGATGGGAATCATGTGGCTCTGACTGTGTGAAGGTGTGCCCCACCCTCACTCAGGCTGTGTACTTGTGTAAACAATGAGAAGCCTGGCCCCTACCCTCGTGATGAGCATACTGACCTGTTCACGGTATCAGAGCGCCTCCTGTGCCTGTGTCTGAATACATCTGTGCGTACCTCTGGCTCCAGAGGTGAACGTGTGCCTTCCAGGGCCAGAGGTTTCCAATACTAACAGCTCCTACTTACTGAGCAATTACTCTGTACCAGGCAAGGCACACAAACTTGTATATGCATGTTTCACTTACCTCACAACAGTTAATCCTCACAACAGTCCTTTGGGGTAGTACACACCATTGGACCCATTTTACAGGTGAGGAAACTGAGGCCCACTGAGGTCAAGTAAATTGTTCCAAGTCTTAATGAATGTGAACCCTGGCAGGCTGAGCTAACCCCCACCCCACCCCACGCCACCTCATGTCTGTGCGGTGAGTTTGTCTGTGTGCGCTGAGGCCAGTGCCCACCCTCAGGCCCTCCAAAGAGGTGGGCAGAGTAACAGTGCCGACCTGCCTGCCACTTCCTGCCCCTGCCAGAGCTGACCAGAGCCCTAGCCTGTCTCCTCTTTCTCCCCTGTTGCAGTGGTGGTGATGCCGGGCAGTGGAGCCCCCTGCCAGTCCAGCCCACAGCTGTGGGGGCCCATGGCCATCTTCCTCTTGGCGTTGCAGAGATGATGAGAGCTGTGTGGCCACCCCCCCAACCTTGCCCCCAGCACGCCAAAGTGTCCACATTGTACCAAAGACTGACCCCCGCCAGCTGGGGTGCCCAGGGGAAGGGCCGGCCCGCCAGGGAGGGGGCCTGCATTGGCTGCAAGGATGAGCAGAGAACAAGGACAGAGGCCAGGCACTGAGGCCCTGGAGACAGCTGTTCCACATGCACACACGCACACACTCATGCTCACACACACAGAGATATATTAAAGCACAAGTTTCTATCTGACCTGCCAGCACCTTCTTTACTGCAAAGACAGGGGACTTGCCTGAATGGCATCCGCCAACCCAGGGACCTCGGCGCAACATAGGCCTTGTCCTCGCTGCACTCGTGGTGTGCTTCTGACTTTACCCTGTCCCCTAAGTCAAGGCCGAACTCCAGCCTGGTGGCTTTGCCAGAAGGGAGCCAGAAGTGGGGCAGACATGGAGCCCCTCCCTTGGTCAGACTCTGGGACTCCTGAGATGGGAGAGGCAGGGATCAGAGGAGGAACAGGTGGGACTTTGCGAGCTCTGTGACTGTCCCACGTCCAGGAGACAAGGAAGGTAGGGCACCTGCTGCACACGACTCTGTCCAGAGTGAGCACTGGATGGTGGAGACCATAGGTCACCCCAGATTCCCTGACCTATTTCTGGGACACCATATTTCCCTCCTCAGTGTGCACCCTTTGAAGGGACCCAGCACAGGGTCTTGGGCCTGGGCAGTCTGAAGACTGATAACTTCCCCACTCCACCCTACAAGCAGTGGGACTCCTGAGAACACGGTTCCCTCCTAGCCTCAGCCTCCAGCTGGGTCTCAGAGGAGCTGGGGGAGTGGTGGCCAGCCCATTTTCTGGGGTGAGGCTTGACTTCGAAAAAGGCAGAAGAGACGTCCTGCTTCTGTGATTTGGTGCCCCCATATCAGACAATGAATTTGGAAGTGGAGAGGGGCCTTCATTTCTTATTTACTTGGCATGAAAGGGTGCCCTGGATAGGAGGGTGTGTACAGGGCAAAATGCCAAAAAGTACTGTCTAGTTGAAAGTTCCCTTCTCCACCCAGGGGCAGTGAAGGAGGAGGGGCTTATAGAGCTAGGATTGGTGGAGGGAGCAGGTGCCAGTCCCCTCACTCTCTGGGAGCTGTGAAAGGGATCCCTGTCCTTGGGTCCTGGGTTAGGCACCTGAGGTTGACATGATGGGATCTAGATCTTTCCTCCTTGACATCACCTGAGCCCCCACCTAGCCATCCATGGGAGAGAGAAGGCCCAGCCCCTTCTAGAATGAGTCTTTATGCATGCGTGCATATGTGTGTATGTGTTTGTGCCCGTCTGTGTCTAGGTACCACCGTGGGTACATTGTTGGGCAGGAGTGTGTGCAAACACAGGTCTGTGTGTGCAATCTCACATATCTGCCTGTGAGACTGGATTGAGACCCATTCGTTTCTGTGAATGTCCGTGTACGTTAGCGTGTGTGTCCACCTTCCTGAGTGATGTGTTCGCTTGTAGGGTGCTGGCTGAATAGACTCTGTCCAGCCCTGTTCTGTAGTCTCAAGCTGCCTGCGATGGCCTGAAATTCCACCTTTCATCCCCTATGGATGACAGAGAGCTTACAGAAGACCTTATTGAATGCAAGCACCTTTGGTGAGGAGCATCACAGGGCTCCTTCTGGAGCATTTGGTGGGGACAGCTGCAGAGAAGAGGCCTGGAACTCGGGCAGCACTGCAGCGCCAGGAGGCAGGCAGGGAACCGAGGCAAAGGCTGCCCATCTCCCCCTGCCAGGCCTGTGTGATCATTATCACCAACAGCTGGTGGGTGGCCGGGCCAGGATGCAGCGGGGCCTTCTGATGCCCAATCAGCACGGCTGCCTTCCTGGCCCAGTCAAGGCCTCTGTCTGAAATGAGTGGCTCCAGGTTCTCAGCATACACTTCCATCGCGTCTGTCGGGTATTGTTCCTTAACTGTCCCATCTGTGCAGAGTCCGTTGCCCCAACTAGACTGTGAGCTCCTCCTCTGAGCCTTCCAAGTCCTCCCTCCACCTCCGCCACCTCCCGCTCGTGCCCAGCACAAGTGAGCCTGGTGTGGAAACCACTCCATTGCCCGGTGGAATGGATTCTGTAATCAGTGGTTCCTGGCCTTGCCTGCAGAATAGAACCACCAGAGTCCTTTAAAAAGCATTGCTGCTTGGTTCCCACCTCAGAGGTTCTGAGTTAATTGGACTGGAGCACAGTCGGACATCAGAAATGTTGAAAAGCTCCTTGGGTTCTCCTGACAGCTGGAACCACTGGCCTGGCACCACCTGGGTGCTTCCTCTGTGCCCTCGCTGGGGTAGGCATTGGAGCACCAGAGATGAATAGCCCCAAGTGCTCCCTCTTTGGGGTTCCCAAGGCACCCTGTGCCTGCTTCCCTCAGAGGACCTTCCAATCCATTTGCCCCGCAACCCTGGCTGCTCCGACAGGGGGGACTTGTCTCCCTTGTTCCCCTCAGGATCCATAGAGCGGACAGTAAAGGTGCTCAGTACATGTTGGCTGAGCTGAACTGTATACATGTGGCCCCCAGGTTCCTGGTCTTTATGGAAGAAGGGCACAAGGTGGAGGGGGGATGGGGGGATGCTGCTGGAGGTCTCAGTGGGTGCAGACAGCCCTGCCTTGAGGATGGCTTGACCTGGGATTGACAAAGTGTGTCTGCTGAAATGCTGAGGTCCCCACGTGTGAATGGGTGAGGCTGATGTGTATGTCTGTGTGTGCCAGCAGGTGGGTGGGGGATGTGGGTGTCAGTGTATGCCAGTGGGCACTGTGAATGTCTAGGCATGTGCTGGTCTCTGTGTGTTTGTGTGTTCCTCAGCAGGAATGAGTGTCTTTGTGTATCACCACGTGACTTGTCAGTGTCTGTGTCTGTGTGTGCCTGTGAGCCAGCATCTCTGTATCAGTGTTGCTCATGCTGTGTGTCTTTGTGCGCCATGGTGTGTCAGTGTCTGTGTGTTGATGGGTGGCCCATGAGTGACCCCCGCCAGGGGAGACCAGGCTGGCTGGATCCAGCACATCTCCCCAGTGGCAGCCTCGCCCTCTGGGTCAGGGTGACTGAGGCATTTTGTGGCCTTAAAACGGGGTGTTCAGGGTCAGCCCTCAGGGTGCTGGGGCCCTTCCATCCCTTGTCCCCTTCAGGTTGGTGAAAAGGACTCCGGGGGCCAGGTGCTGTATAGCAGCTTATGGAAGTCTCAGCTGGCCTATCCTGCCCTTGGGAGCACAGACAGGCTCCTAGGGTGCTGAGTGAAGCCTGAAGACCAAGCCCCCTCCTCCTGGAATGCTCCTTCCACCCCTGCCTCTCAGAGATGGGCCTGACACCTCTTTCTCATTCATTCTCCTTTTCCCTGTGCTCTGGGAAAGCCCCTGGCTCAGGCTGTCAGAGTGAGGATGGACCTCAAAAGTTCAATCCCCTCGTGCAGATGAAGAAGCTGAAGCCCAGAATGGGGAAGGGGAGTGGCCCAAGGTCACACAGCTAGTTTGAGTAGAGCCAGTCTTGGGAGAGCCAAGTGCTACAGCCCTGGGGGTGTCATACCACTTGTCACTGCCCCTGAGGTCTCCTGCCAAACAACTGCAGGGAGATTGGCTAACACTCCTGTCTCCAGGGTGCCGGTGGGGATGTTATAGATGTTGCTGGGATCCTGCCCTCGGCTCCAAATTCTGGCCTCTCATCCCAGGCTGCAGACCCTTCTTCCCCATGGCAGGCCTGGGTGCCACACAGAGGTGGCCACCCTCCCACCACAGTGTCTGCAGCTGCTGCCCTTCTCCCAGGCCCCCAGACAGAAGAGACCCTGTTTCCCCTCCTCTCCCCTGTGACTTCACAAGAGCTTGGGCTAGGAGTGAAGGTCAGCATGTTCTCATGTGCTCATCCTCTTGGTTTCCCCAAAGACCAGGAGGGTCACGGATGGGGCGTGCAGAATCCTTGTGTTTTTTCTCGCTGGGCAGCTTGAGGGGCTGGGGAGTATTCCCAAGGTCTTTCCTCTGCTCTGGAGAGTCCCTGCAGAGCCACTGGCTGAGGTTGGGTTCAGGGTTCAGCGGAGTCCTCCATGCTTCCAAAGGCCGGGAAGCACCCGCCTCTCTATTGAGTCAGTGCTGTGCGTGTGTGTCTGAGAATGTGTGTGATGTGTGGAGTGTGCATGTGTTTGTGTGTGTGTGTGTGTGTTGGGGCAGAAGGACCACTCTTTCCTGGGGATCCCTTGACCCTTATAACTAGAAGGGACCTTAGGGAGCATCTAAGCTGGTGCCCCCATTGTACAGGCGAGGTCCAGAGGGATGGCATCTGCCCACCCCACCCCTTGCCCTCTTGTTGCCTGCACTCATTTCCCAGGGACCCTCCTAGGATAGGAATGCCCTCCTTCCTAGCCCCCTCCCACCATCCTCCCAGCCACCCACATAATCACCATCTCAGCCCAACTCTGGTGGCCCTCTAGGTCTCCATGCATTCTTCCTGCCCCAGAGTAGCCAGCTCACCAAGGCCTTTATCCCCAGCCCAGGAGAAGGGGCAGGGAGGGAAGGGGCTGCGCCAGCCCTGAGGCCTCAAAGACTTGGGAGAAAAGCCAAAACTCCTCATGCCCAGGCCCACATGTCTGACCACCCCAGCCCACCCCACCACCAAGGTAAAAGCACAACAGGAGACCCCCTTATTAATGGGTGAAATGTATTGGGGTTGTTTTTTTAGTCACACGACCCCATCCTCACCCCTTTGCCTTGCTGTCTGTCTCCACCCCAGCCTCTGTTCCCCATTTGCCTCTCTTTCACCTCCAAGCCCCCAAATGTAACCTCTAGTGCGGACGCGGTTGTTCTATCAATAAAGCTGCAGTGTTCTAGCGCTCAGCGTCAGCAGTGTGTGTTGGCAGGACAGAGTGGGCCAGGGTGGGGGCCGGGGCACTGGAGGGCTCCTTTCAGCTCCCTGGGGGCAGCCTTTCTTCTCTTTGGCACCTGTCGACAGGGATCCTGCTCTGTGGCCTGGACAGTGAGGACCTGCATCCTGGTCTGCTCCCAGTGAACTTGTGTCCTCGTGCATTTGTTCATTCAGCAAATACCAACCAAACACTGCCTTTGTGGAAGCCCCTGTTTAATGGGAGAGATGGACAGTAAGCTAATAATGACACCAAGACATATATAATGATGTGTACAGTGAGGGCTGGGAAGGGAAATTGGTGCTATGAAAGAAGGTAAGAAGAGGGTTCTTATTTGGGTTGGGGCTTCGGGGAAGACTTCTCTAAGAGACATTTAGGAGAGACAGAATGATTGGAGTTAGCCTGTTGGGGTTGGGAGAGGCTTCTGAGCAGAGGGAACAGAATATGCAAAGGCCAACAGGGCCCAAAAACTTAGAAGGCTCAAGGAAGGGGAGTAAGGGCAAAGGAGGAGGAATAAAGTTGGTATGGTGGTTGAAATGCCATTTTCCCTTCTCGGCACCCAACCCTACCATCCCTCCTACACGCTTGGAGTCCCTTCCCTCTTAATCTCTATTCTGGCCCTATAGACCCCACCCTGCACCCTACTTGGGGCTGCCTCCCTTATTCACCACCAGCTAGCTGCATCCTTGCCCTAAGATCAAGTTATGCCAACCTTTCCCTTTACCCCAGACCTCTCAGAATTCTAGAATTTCAGAGCTAGGAGGTCCTTAAAGGTCACTTGTTTCAAACATCTACTCATATATTATAGGTGAGATGGGCTTGCCAAGGTCATGGGGATAGGCAGTGATGAGCATTTGCAAAGTGACCCCAAATGAAGGGTGTGGATGTCATGATATGGACTACATCATATCAGGCAAATGACAGGAAGTGTCTTTCAGGTTACTTGGTTACAATGATTCAGGTAGGTCGATTGGGTAGTTTCACTTCAATGTTCCAGATGGGGAAACTGAAGCTCAGATTGCAAGACCAAGGGCTCCCTCTCCATACCACCTAAGTTTTATTGGCTCTCATGTTGGGTAACTTCTTGCTGGCACACCTGGCCTTTCTTTTCTAATGGAAGAGAAAGGGTCTAAGGGACTCACCACTGCTGTAGGTTGGCTCCCTGAGCACAGGAAGAGAAATCCGGTCAAGCTCACTCAAGTACAGGTGCATTATTGTGAGGACAAACACAGTGAGGGGGATGGGCACTCAGAAATCCAAACAGGAGTTGCAACAGGGATGGTTTTCCTGAACCAGATGGGCATTTTGGATTCAAGGTAGCTCTAGGATCATCATCTGCAGGAGTTTCTGGTGCTTCTGTATTCTTCTGGTGCTTCTATATTCTACCTGTGGTAGAATAAAGATGGCTGCAAATCCCATGTTATCCTTCCTGTAGAGAGGCAGAGTCTAATTCCCTTCCTCTTGAATCTGGGTTGCTCTTAGTGCCTTGTTTGTGCAATAGAATGTGACATGCTGAGTTGAAGACGCCTTGGAGCTTCAGCTCAGGCCTCTTGGAACGTTCTCTCTGGAAGCCCTGAACTGCCACCTAGGATGTCCTCTGAGTTGCTCTGAGACCGCCATGCTGGAGGGGCTCTGGCTGACCATCCCAGCTGAGTCCAGCCTTCCAGCCATCTCCACCAAAGCACCAGAAGATATGGGAGTGCAGCTGCCTCAGACCTTCCAGACCAGCCTAACTGCCACCTGAATTGCTCGGCCAAGCTCTGTCCAAATTCCTGACCCATCGTCATGGGATATAATAAAATAGTTGTTTTAAGCCCCTGCGGTTGGGAGTAGTTTTTGACAACAGCAATAGATGACCACCCTGGAATGACTCAGTCACTCCCCAGCATCTGCTGCTTTTTGTCCACGCAGTTCCTCTCCTGAGTCATGGTGTCTGCTTCCTCATAACTTCACCTTTCCAGGCATCATGACCTCTCCAGCTCAACTCTCCTTCATGGCCTTCCGATAGCAGCTGCCAGCATTCACTGACTCAGCCGCTCAGGATAATGGGCTGATTGGACAGGCCCCCATTTCAGGTCTAGCCACACATACATCATTGGGCAACCTGTGGGTTGGCTGCCCTTGAGTCAGATGCCACCCTGATCCAACCAGCTGGGCTGGAGGAAGGGGTCATGGACATGAAACAAGGCTACCTGGGGGCTGCCATTTCTAGGCAGCTTGTGGGTGGACCCACTTAGGAGGGGCAGGAGGCTGGCAGGCACCGAAAACACACCTCCTTGCATCTTCCCTCTTTCTCCCCTCCTCTAGTGACCATTCATTCCCAGGGGCACAGTAATGCAGTGTATGTACCATGAAAGTCCTCCAAGTGGCCCTGTCCAAGGGCAGGTCCCATTGCAAACTGTACAGGTAGATCAGGTAACTTACAGCAACCGAGTCCTGTGTTATCAGGACTTTGACATATATATTGTTAAAGAACATAGTCAATTTACTTAGCTTATTTTTATTTATTTTTTAAGACAAGGTCTCACTCTGTCACCCAGGCTGGATTGCAATGACACAATCTTGGCTCACTGAAACCCCCACCTCCCAGGTTCAAGTGATTCTCATGCCTCAGCCTCCCAAGTAGCTGGGATTATAGGCATGTGCCACCATACCCAGCTAATTTCTGTATTTTTAGTAGAGGTGGGTTTTCACCATGTTGGCCAGGCTGGTCTCAAACTCCTGGCCTCAAGTGATCCACCCGCCTCAGCCTCCCAAAGTGTTGGGATTACAGGCGTGGGCCACCGCACCCAGCCAGGACTCTAATATTTTTATTTTCATATCACAGATGAGCAAAGTGAGGCTCAGAAAGGTGATGTGGTTGCCCTAGCTCAGAAAATTCAGGAGAGGAAGAACCCAGAGGGAGATCTAGGTTTTTGACTCCTGGTGCGATGTGCGTTCACATCAGCCAGAGTCCCTCCTCTTCTTCCTCTCCTTGGAGATCACTCTGCTTTTCCCACCAGCTCTTCCCCAGGGGCTGGGAGAAGCAAGGCCTTTCCCTGTGAGGCTCGGGCTCCAGTCCTCTGCTTCAGATGGAGACCGTCCCTGTTCCTGCTTTTCTATTTCTAGCTTTTTGCATGTCCTTTATTGAAAGCTACTATAACACCTTTTCAGAAAAGGGTTGGGTATAAATAAATACAAGAAAAAAGTCGAAACTCTCCTCCTTGAAGTCACCCCAAACCTGGGTGGAGGCATCCTTCCATACTGCTTCTTGAACCCCTGCTCCCAAATTCATCTTTCCTGGCCATGCGTGCCCAGCGTGTTTCCTGTTCTGAGGTCCACTTGGCAGGGCCCCCGAATGCAAATCCCACCACCGCATCCATCGCCCTGTCTTGTTAGCTGTTTGGCCTTCTCTAAAGATGTTTTGAATTGCCCATTTTTCTCAGGTCCCCTGGGGCCAGCCACAGTTCAGCAGAGTAGACTCAGCACTCTGTGAGTCCTCATTCCATCTATATACGCCACCCTCCATAAGCAGAGTCCCTCTCTGTCACCCCCCCATGCCGTTCCCCCAGAACCACCCGCCAGTTCACTCTCATCTGAGAGGCGGTGAGAAATAGAGTAAAACATGACTCAGAGAGGCTGAGAGTGCCGAACGTCCACACAGTGGGAGTCTGTGCTGCCATTTAAAGATGTCCATAATATATTGTCGAGAGAGAATGGCAGATTAGAAAGCGCATGCCTGTTACTATCTTTTTAATGTAATAACATCTGTGTATATATGAGCATATGCATTTTCTTTTGTCTGAAAGACTATTCACTGGAATGTGAATAGTAGTTATCTCAGCAGTGAAATTTCAGATGCTTCTGACTCACATCTTTAGGCTTTCTGTATTGTCTGAATATTTTTACATGAACATATATTTTTTTTAATAACCAGGGGAAAAAATCTATTTTCTCGAGAAAATAAAAGCCAGAAGTCATCAAGGACTATAGATTAGAAATAAAGGTCACTTTCTGTTCTTAGCATTATTTTTATAACTGTACATCACAGAGTCTGGGAAAGGGCTTTGAACTTGAAATCTTTTCCTGCTGATTTATTCAAATAAAAATGCTCATGCAATGGGGGAGGCAAGGGGGAAGAATTGGGTTGAGTTTACCAGGGGCAAGGCAGAGGGGATGTCGAGCCAAGCTTTCAATAACAGAAATTCCAAAGAGAAGAACACGACCTCCAGCAACAAACACTAACATTTAGTGTTATATCTGATGCCCATGCAGTGTGTGCGACTGTGTGTGCATGAGTGTGCATGTATGCTTGCACACATGTGAGTGTATGTACATGCCCACACATGTAAGCCTGCGGCAGCCTTGACCATATGATGAATTATGAAGCAAGTGGCTAATTGAGATGCCCAGGGTCAGTGGTTGCTGCAGTCAGAGTGGGAAGGGCCCAAGAAAGTATAAAAACTACAGCTCCTCTGCCTGCCCAACTCCTCACCTTCCTCCTCAGCCTCTCTTGTCCTCACCCAGACTCAGGGCCCAGGAGGGGAAACTGAGGCATAGAGCGAGGGAAGGAGTGGGAAAGAGGACCTGGAGAGCCAGAACTCCTGTGTTCTATCACTCTATCTAAGGCCTCCCTTTCACCCTCTCCTTCTTTTGACTCAAGAATCCCAGGTCCCTGGAACCCCCCCCAAAACCAGGAGAGAGAGGGAAGAATCAGTCATCTGAGGATCAATATACTGGACTACTAGTTACTAAACCCAAATATACATTTAAAAATAAAAGAATAATCCCTCCCATGTGCACAGCCCTTCCAAGTTTACACTGATTTCTCCTTTTACCCTCATGCTATCCCTGAGAAGATGTCAATAATGCCCACGTTACAGGTGGGAAAACTGAGGCTTAGAGAGGAGGAGGAATTTGCCTACGGTCACACAGCTGCAAAGGCTAGAGCTGGGACCAGCAGCTGGTCTCTTAACCGACCACCTGGTGAGCTTTCCATAGCTACCTTTATATCTTAAAAACATGTTTCGAAAGTAGTATCACCCAAGCACCATGTGTTCATTAGGGGGAAAAACCCTAAGGGAAGAAAAATGAAAACTACAAGTCTTTCAGATGAAGTTTGGGAGGTCCTGAGTGGGGGCTGGGTGATGGGGGACTGCCAGAAAGAATGGAGCTCCCCTTGGCAGCACCCAGGGCTGACTTTTTCCTGGAGCTAGTCCAGAAAGAGGTGCTGGAGGCAGCAGGTGGGTTCTGAAGAGGCCATGTAGAGATGGAGGTTGGCAAAGAGAAGCCTGCTTAACAGTACAGGCCTCAGAGCCTCACAGACCTGGATTTGAATCCAGGCCCTTTCCTCCACTTACTAGCTGTGTGACCATGGACAAGTTACTAAACCTCTCTGAGCCTGAGTGTTTTTCTCCACCTGTAATGTGAGAATAAGAGTAAGGATGAAACGAAATAACTTGTCTAAAACACCTGGCACAGTTGCTGATGCAGAATAGGTGACTAGCAAGTGTTAACTCATCATCATCATCATCATTATTTGGAAGGGCAACACTTAAAGCACCTGCTGGGCATGGTGGTTCATGACTGTAATCCCAGCACTTTGGGAGGCTGAGGCAGGTGGATCACTTGAGGCCAGGAGTTCGAGACCAGCTTGACCAACATGGTGAAACCCTGTCTCTACTAAAAATATAAAATATAAAAATTAGCCAGGTGAAGTAGTGGGTGCCTGTAATCCCAGCTACTTGGGAGGCTGAGGCAAGAGAATAGCTTGATCCTGGAAGGCGGAGGTTGCAGTGAGCCGAGATTGTGCCACTGCACTCCAGCCTGGGCAACAGAGCAAGACTCCGTCTCAGAAAAAAAAAAAAAAAAAAAAAAAAAAGCAAGCACCTAAGAGCCCACTGCAGCGTGTTCATAGGTGTGAAACCTGGGTATCCATGGGCTGGGAGTGGGAGGAATCTCCCCTTTCCCCATGGCTGGGCCAGTCCCCAAAGGCTCTCTGAAGGAGGTCCTCTTCAAGGTTAGATAGACAAAGGCCAGGAACACAGATGCAGGGAGGCAGCTGCTTGGCTTTGAGGGAAACCAGGGGCGTTGGAGATGACCAAGGGTCCAGACCGGCCTCTTGCTCCCCCTTCCTCTTTAGGACACCTGGGGCATTGGCAGCCCCCGGCAGCACTGGCATCTCCCTTCCTCTCATGAATGTGAGACATCTCATGAGGCCTCGCTCCAAATAAGCTGAGTGTGTGGGCAAACTCACCCCACAATGAGGGGAGCAGGATGGGCTGGTCTGTGCAGCCTGAGGAGGGCCTGCGGGGAGGAGGGGAGGGGGCAAGTATTGGGACCACCCCTTTCCTAGACTCCTCCTCCACTCAGCAGGCAGAAAGCCCCCTTGGAAACGCTCAGTCCCTTGATTAGAAGTGTCCAGGGCTTTTCCTGATGTTAAAAGTTCTCAAGAGATGAGATTTCCAGGACTTTCCAGGGTCCAACACTCATTCGTTTTATTATCTCACTCCTCATAGGAGGTTTTTTCTTTTTAAAATCCAACTTGATCTTTCCTGCTGCAACCTGGCCAGATGCTATCACACCAAGCTCCTCTGTCCCTCCAGCATCGCCCATGGCTGACCTGCCCACGGGGAGGCGGGCTGCAGGCTTCGCTGCCCTGTGTGGGTCCCATGTCCCCTGCGGAGCCCAGCACTGGGCTCTGCGCATAGCAGGCTCAAGGGCTCTGGAGTGCGCATGCTTAGTGGCCCCTGCAAGTGCCTGCTGATCTCTACCTGAAGATGCGGGCTAGAGGCTGGGTCCTGTTTCCGCAGAAAGAAGGGAGGGAAGAGGGAGAGAAGTTGGAGAAGAGGTGAAGAGAAACAGAGGCTGAGCCCAGAGAGTGAGAAGAACACTGTTAAGGAGGAGTGCCTGGACCCACATTCTGGCTTGCGACGTTGAATAAGCCAGCCCTCTCTCTGGACTCGAATGTCCCTGTAAATTGGGAGAAGGCTGGGGAGGCTTGAAGCTGAAGGTTCCTTCAGCTCTGGGATTCAATGAAATGAGGGAGTGGGGTGTTTCTAAGCAATGCAGAGAAAGGGGGCCCCCCACAGAAAGGTAAATGGAAAACAGGACACAGCCCTGCTTCTGTTTGTAGTCCTGAGCATCTAACTCTGTCCCCGCCCCAACACTGGGGATCCCCATTACCCAGGCCTAAGTGGGAGCTCCTTAATCTTCTTCCGCTTCCCACCCCAATCCTTGAACCGGGCCCCACCCCCGCCAAGAGGCAGGCAGGTGGCGGGAGCTGCAAGACCGAGACCGGCGTCTTGGCTGGGAGCCCGGCAGGGCGTGGGCACCGAGCGGCCCGCAGCCGGCGGAGCGGGGCGGGTGGAGCAAGCGGCGGGCTCTGGGCTTCGGGCTCCGCGCCCAGGGGCGGGCAGCCTGCTCCGCGCCAGCGGCGTCGGCCGGAAGATGAGCGGGATCTGGCTGCATCCTGAGGCAGGGGGTCTTAGCGAGGTGGGCTGGGTGTCAGGAGCACTGTAGAGCCCAGCCAAAGTCAGGAAGGACAGAGCTAGCCCCCACGGAGGATGGCTGCAAGGTGCAGGAGGCTGTAGGTGGACCTGGGCTGGGGGCTGCTAGAATTGGGGCTTGGAGGGAGACTCCTGCCGTCCATGAAGCCCCAGAGGCATCAGAAAAGCCCTGTCCAGCCAGGACCCTCTACCCTGGTGGTGGGCATGGCGCAGTCCATCCAGAAGGTTCCCAGGAAGTCACTGGCCTTGCCCTGGACACCCTGTCCTGGAGGGAGGAGTGAGGGTGGAGGTTGGCGAAGGGCGGATTCTGTCCCTTCACTCCCTTCATCCTGAGTCCAGAGATAAGGACAGGATCGGGGGTGGGGGACGGAAAGTCCCACTTCCACTCTCCCTAGGGTGGGAATTTGAGGGTTTTTTGTTTGTTTGTTTTTGTCTAAAACTTGAAGAGCAGAGAAGGTTCTGGATGGGCCAATCTCTCCCTGCCGCTACCCTCCTTCAGGACAGGACTCCCCTGGGGGCTCCAGTGGAAGTGGCATTGGAGGGGTTGGGGAGTGTGCGGCATCCGGGTGACTTCTGGCCTCTGGACTGGAGGGAGGTGGGGTCCAGATCCCCATCCTTTGGTGAGCAGGCCCGACTCTGAGGAAGTTGTTACCCCTCTTCTGTCAGCCTTGGCCACACCTTGCCCCCAGGGCCTGTCTGGCACAGGGCCACAGCTTTGGAGGTTTCCACACATCTTTCTTCTTGTCTCTCTCACTCACCTGTCTCCATGGGAACAGCCTTCAGGGCTGGCAGAGATGACTGAAGTCTGTGGCCCTCAGACCTGAGCAGGGTCTGGCCTTTCCTGGCTGGTGAGAATCCAATCAGTTTCGAGACGCTGCCAAGGTAATAAGGAGTGGAGGGAAGCTGTAGTCACCCCCTCCAACGGCCGGCCGGATTCCTCCTTATAATATCCTTCCAGACTTGCTTGAATTCTGCCAGTGACCAGGAGCTCAGCACTTTGCCAGGCTTGCTTACTCACTGTCAGCCAGTAAGCAGTGAGGACTATCCCCTCCCAGCCCTCTGTATCCTGGGCCATGTTGGGGGAAAGGCCACAGAAGAACAGAGGCAGGAGCTCTGCTCTGCACCCCTCAATGTTCCAGAATGCACTGAGAAACCCCAGGCTGTTGCCCTTGAGTCACTCAATGAAGCTATGACTCTGTCTTGAGAAATGGTGTAATGCCAGTGGGAGAGGTGAGACTGGGATCCTGGGGTCTGGGTTCTGGTCCTAGCTCTGCCGTGGATTTTCTTCTCATCTGTGGGCCTCAATCTTGCCACCTGCAAAATGGGAGGAGTTAGGATTGAATTATTTCCGTAGGGCCTTCAAAGTCCTGACTTCCAGTGTTCTGTGTTTTATTTGCTGTTAGGGTAAAGGATCAGATCAGGCATAAGGAACCATCACCAATAGCCCCAAACAGGTTTTTGTTTGTTTTTGTTTTTTGTTTTTGTTTTGTTTTGTTTTGTTTTGTCTGTATCTCTTGGTTAGCAAAGATGGATTTCTGCAACACACATTTAATCCCAGGGTCGCTGCCTGCATGTGGGACACAGCACCTTTGTCTGTCCCCATAGGCTTTGTCCAGGTTCTTAGGCTTGTCTGAGTCCTGTTCTTTTTTCCAGAAACTGCATCTTCCTCAAGCCATGGTAGATTTCTGTCTCTTATTTTGTCCCATGAGTTACCCCAGCCCTTCTCCCAGGTGCCCTGTGCACCCTGGATCCGTCCCTCATCCTGACTCCAGAAGCTCTGGCCTCCTTCCTGCCTCTACACCCCAGGGGCACCACCTTTCTCTCCACTGTCTGCTTTTCCCTTCCTGGAACCTAATTCTGGGAGTTCTCCTTCCTACCGGGGCTGGGGAGAACGTAGTTGCATTTTTTTCCTACATGGGGTTTGTTCATTCATTCACTCAGTCACTGTGGCAGCCACTGTTGGTTGCACTAATGAGGAGACTCGGGAGGATAATCCTATCTTGTCCCTCTGGCCCTCCCCCAGCTTCCTGCCCAATGGGCATGACTGTGTGACATCGTCATGCCTGGAACAGTGCTAGCCGACCTGTGACCATGATGCGTCAAGCTCCAGAATAAAAATCAACACTGTGAAGACGGTGAAGCAAAAAGGTGGAATGAGCTTGGGGTCCTTGATGAGTGATTTGCTGTCAAACCAACCCTGAAACCACCCCTCTCCACACTTCCTGTTGAGTACACAAATGTCATACAGTTAAAGCTTTATAAATGAAGTATTGTGGTCTTTTGCTATCACTATAACAGCAAAAATTTAGACATTCACTTAATTGGCCATTCACTTACTCATGAATTCACTCACACATGTATTCACCTTCTTGTACTGATTAGGATAGAGGTTCAGATGCTCTAACAGAGATCTCCAAATAGCGGTGGCTAAATTAAATATAAATGTAGTTCTCTCTTACATAACAGTCTGGCTGTAAGTAGTCAAGGGCTGGGATGTCAGCTCCAAGATCTCAGGGACCCAGGACACTTCTAGTTAGTTGCTCCAACATCCCTGGGGTGTTCTCTTGTCCATATGGTCCAGGATGTTTTACCACCATGTCACATTTCAACTGGAAGGAAGGAGGAAAGGTAAAGGGAGGGCCTGGTTCTTTTGTAAAGATACGATGCGGAAGTTAAATATCCCACACGTTGCCCACATCTCATTGACCAAAACTTAGTTATATGGCCACTCCTAGCTGCAAAGGAGGCTGGGAAATGCATATTCTATTCTAGGGTGCTGTCTGTCCAGCTATAAATTATTTTTGTTTTGCTATAAAAGAAGGTGAGAAACAGGTATTGGTTGGGGGAGGAGGGCAATTGGCAGTCTTATTAATTTTTCTCATTCGCACCATTCATTCATTCATTCAATAAACATATTGAATACATACTATGTTGAAAGCACTGGGGTAGATGCCAGGATCCCAGATTTCAGGTTCCTCACGGTCTAGGGGGAGGATAAGGAAAGTCTAGACGTTCGAATCCAACAAACTTTGTGAGCACCTGCTCTGCCCAGACATACATCCAAACTGAAATGCAAAAAGCACCAGTGACATTACGTTTTTAGGTCAGTCACTGTCCACTTTGACTACCTGCCCCCTCATGTCCCCTCTCCCTGACTGAGCCCAGGAAGGGAGGACAGTGACAAGAGCAAGTGAGAGCATGCCCCTCAGAACAAATGTTTGCTTAGGAAAATCCTTCTTGGTTCCTGACTAGAATCCTGCTTGCCGAAATGTGCTCTCACTTTTTGTTCTTGGGCATGATGGTCATTCGTATTGGCCTCTGCCTTGGGGCCTCATCAGATGCTAGCAGTGTGGGGATCAGTGGAGAAGACACAGACCTCCTAGCAGTGGTCCTGCCTGCCCAAGAAAGGCTGTCAGTTTCCCACCCTTGGGGTAGCATGGTGGCTCAGTGTCTTTGGGAAGCAGAGAGTCTGTGAGAATGGTCCCTACTGTGTGCCTGGCACACAGCGAGTGCACCATGGGAGCCTGATAAATGGATGAATGAAGAATCAATGAATGCACGGTAGGTAGATTGTATTTTTCAATATGGACCTCAGAAATATTTCTGGTCCTATGTTAGCTCTTCCATGACCTGGCAACTCCTCATCAAAAGGTACATCTGTTTTCTCTCCTCTTGAAATGGGGCTGATTTGTGACTGCCTCCATCAATAGAACGCTTTTGCAGAAGTGACACTGCACGACTTTAGAAGCTAGGCCATAAAAGGCACATAGCTCTGCCTGGGTCTGTCTGTTTGTCTGTCTGTCTTTCAGGAGAGCCCAGTCACCATGCTGGGAGAAAGCACAGGCTGTATGGAGACACCACATGTTTTAGACAAAGCCCAAATAAAGTCTCAGCCCATAACCAGCATCAGCCCCCAGATATGTGAATAGTGAGTTTGAGATCATTTCAGCCCCCATCCTTTCAGCCAGCCCAGATGATGCTGGGCAGAGTAGAGAGATCTTTCCCCCACCAAATCCTGCCCAAATTGAAGAATCCTGAGCAAAAGAAATGTTGCCATTGTTTTAAGCCACTAAGTTTTTGTAGTGGTTTGCTCTGCAGAACAGCCTGGTACATTTCAAATGGCCACAAATTCTTTGCAGCTTCTCCCACAAAGAGATGGCGTCTATTTCCCTACCTCTTGAATCTGGGCTGGCTTTGACCAAGAGAATACACCCGCAATGATGTTGTGCAACTTATGTTTTCACTTTCTTGCTGCCCTGAGCTGCCATGTGAAAGGGCCAAGCTATCCTGCAGGATCAGAGTCCAGCCAACAGCCAGCACCAACCTCCAGACATGTGAGTGAGTTCACATCAACCATCCTGCCCCAGTCAAGCCACTGGCTGCAGCCACATGAATGACCCCAGGAAGAGCCCAGTCCAGATTGCTGACCACAGAATTGGGAGTAAATAAAATGGTTCTTGTTTTAAGCCACTTCACTTAGTACACATCAATAGATAACTGATCATATCAACTTCCTATTTCTCAAACAACTTTTGAACCAAGAGGTATTTTGTGTGCCCAGGGTTGTGCCAGGTGTGGGGATGGGCATAGTAGATGAGATTCTCGTCCTCCAAGAGTTGATTGCTTGGTGAATCAAGGCTCACACTGGAGTACATTGCTAGTTGACAATGCAGATTCATCCTCCCTTCCTCATGATGATGGAACTCCAGGCCAGGCGCTCACGGCTGCCCAGATGCACCGTGCTTCCCAGCCTCCCTTGCCAAGCTCGCTCCAATGGCAAGTGAAAGGAAGTGATGGAGGCCCACTTCAGTCCTGATCCTGTAGGAGAGTGGGGCTGTCCTTCACCCTAGGGGAATGATGGAGGAACAAGATGGAAGGAGCCAGGGTCTCCACGTCACCTTTGGAGGACAGCTGCTCACTACCCTAGACTCAGGCTGCTATGGAGGAGGTTATAAACCTCTCATGTGTATCTGGGTTTTGGATTCTCTAGTACAGGAATTCAGTTTTACCCCAGTAGTACAGCCAGTCTCTCCTGCAAGGCGGCCTTCAGTGCCCATGTCTCTTCTCCAGACTGGAAGCTTGAGCTGGGGCTGAGGGCTGGGAGGCAGTGGGTAGTGGGTGGTGCTTCCTTCCTGCTACAGCATGAGTCCAGCAGAGCAGGGACTTTTGTTCTTTCTGTTCACAGCTATATCTCCAATCCAGTGCTGGAACACAGCATGACAGATAGGAGATGATTAATAAATATTTTTTGATGGGTAAGTGAAATAGTGTTCCCTCATAATTCTAGGTGATTCCTAAGGACAAAGCTTATGTCTCCTACCTCAGGCTAGGAGCTTCTCTGGTACAGAGGCTGTGTCTCCCCTCAGACTGGGGCTCCCTGAGGATGGGGCTCTGTCTCCCTCAGACTGGGGCTCCCTGCATTAAGGCTTCCTCCTCCCCGACTTTGCAGGTTTGGAGCAGAGTGTTTGGGCGGCTGCGTCACACAGGGCAAGACTCTTGGGTCTGTCCCCACTGTCTCCCCGCCAGGGCCCCTTGTGGCGTGGGCAGCGACTGTGGCGGGGGCTGCAGATGGCATTCAGTGATGCTCGAGGGTGGTTAAGCACCCTTGGAATGAAGTTTAGGCTCATTAAAGCTTGTTTGAGAGAAGAGCCAATTAGGGAGGCAATTTTCCTTGAGCAGTCTGAAGAATGGAGTAAAACAGTAGCCGATCAGACAGGAAGCCAGCATCCACCCCCAACTCAGCTGGCCTGCTGGGGGCTCTAGTCCGCCTTCTTACCTCCTGGGAGCCCCCAGCCACCTGGATGTGAGCCAATGGGTAGACAGGGGGGCAATTGAGCCCCACAGAGACCCCAGGGCTCTGGAGGTCTCCTGGAGCAGCCCCTCTGCCTTGCAGCACTCCACCAACTTAACTCCAGCTTCTCAGCCTCATGCTCCTGGCTGTTGGAAAGTACTTCCTCATCACTAATTGCCTGCTTTGGGGTTGAAGTTTCTTTGTATTATATCTTTTGTGAGAAAGGAAAATAGGAAGCACTTTTAGGAGAGGCTCAGAGGCTCCCCTCACCTTCCCTTCTCCACCCTGGAAGTCTGTGCCTTGTCACGGGCAGATGGAGGAAAGGTGGTTTTCTGGGAGTTCTGTGTTGGCCAGGACTTGATGGGAAACGAATGAAAGAAACCCAGCTGAAATGATTGAACGAAGGCAATAAAGGGCTTGATGAGAAGGATTCAGAAGATCTCTCATAGTCAAAAGAAGGGAGCCACCAGCAGGAAGGAGAGCCCTGGAGACATCTGGAACCCAGGACTGGGACCCTGCCACCGCTCTATTCTTGCTCTGGTACCTGCTCCTGTGCCTACTGACCTGAGTCCCTCAGACCCTCTCCCCCACGTGCTAGGTGATGTGCTGCTGGCCGCAGCCCCCTTACTTTCTCATGTCTCATGGCTTTGCCTTCAGATAAGAGCTGAACATGTCCCAGCTCCAGTTTGAGAAATCCCAGGGAAGAATTCCAGTCGGCCCAGCTTTGAGCATTGGCTCAGCTTTCAACTGCTCATCTGATGGCCAAGGGGCGGGGACCCATGATAAACACCCTCTAGTAGAACCACAGAGCTGGGGTGGTGGGGTCAGTTCCCCAAAACAAGAGGAATGCCAATCCCAGAAGCAGGGCCCTGGCTAGGAAGACTGTATCATAGTTATCAACTACAGGGGCAGAGCTGTTTCCTCCCCTCACTGTATGGCTGGCATCTTGTCAAGTAGTTTACCCCATCTCCTTTATTTCTCAAAACAAGCATGAGGGAAGTTTCCATTAGTGAAATCCCCATCGCTAAAATCTAAAAAAAAAGACTGTAATCACAATAACTTCGGAGACCGAGTCGAGCAGGTTGTTTGAGATCAGGGGTTCGAGACCAGCCTGGGCAAGATGGTGAAACCCTGTCTCTACAGAAAATATAAAGACTGGCTGGGAGTGGTGGCTCGTGCCTGTAATCCCAGTACTTTGGGAGGCTGAGGCGGGTGGATCACGAGGTCAGGAGTTCCAGACCAGCCTGGCCAAGATGGTAAAACCCCGTCTCTACTAAAAAATACAAAAATTAGCCAGATGCGGTGGTAGGGGCCTGTAATCCCAGCCACTCAGGAGGCTGAGGCAGGAGAATTGCTTGAACCGGGGGTTGGGGGCAGAGATTGCAGTGAGCCGAGATCATGCCACTGAACTCCAGCCTGGGTGACAGAGTGATACTCTGTCTCAAAAAAAAAAAAAAAAAAAGAAAATATAAAAATTAGCCAGGCATGGTGGTGCAGACCTGTTGTCCCAGCTACTCAGGAGGCTGAGACGGGAGGATCTCTTCAGTCCAGGAATTGGAGGCTGCCGTGAGCTAGGATTGCACTACTACACTCCAGCCTGGGAAACAGAGTGAGATCCCCATCTCTTAAAAAAAAAAATCATGATTTACAGATGAGGAGATTGGGGCTTAGGGAAGTTAAATAACTTGTGCCAGCTCACACAACTTTTAAGTGAGAGAGTCAGGACTTGAACCCATAACATTTGGTGGCAGGATTTGGTGAGGAAGGAAGGAAGGGTCTATGTGATGAGATAAAGCTTGGACATGTGAAATGGAGCTCCTAATACCAGGCGGTCTGTGCCAAGTGTCCAAAATAGAGTTCGCCACAGAGTTGAAGGCAGCCAGAGCCAAGAGGCAGAGTTGGGCAGGCTCCAGGAGTCAGGGTAGGCTTCCTAGAGGAGGTGGCATTTGCAAGCCTAGCAGGATGCTTTGGGCTGCTCCAGAGAGAGGTCTTGGGCAAAGGGGTGCAGGGACTAGTAGTCCGAAGTTGGGCTGGTGCATTGCAGGGAGTAAGGGTGAAGGGACGCGGGTAGGCCTGAAAACAACCGCTTCAGTGGCCAAGTCAGAAGCCTGTGCCACCCAGGTCAGGGAAGTGAGCTGTGGAGACCCTGTGAGCAGGGCCAAACTTCACCCTGCTGGCACTAGAACATTGGGAATTTTTTAACTAGAGGTGTAGACAGCAGGAAACAGCATTTCTGGAGGAAGGATGGATATGGAATACTTGTTGAGCACAGCAACCCACAGCCTAAGCTAAGGGGAGGAGCAGAGCAGCCAAAGTCAGGATCTCTGTTCACCCAGTGCTCCATCCCAAGGCAGCGTGGGACTTAGACTTGGAACCGAGCCCTCCAACTAGTCTAGCCACCTTGTGGGAGCAAAGCCTATCACAGCACCAGACACACAGTAGGTGCTCAACAAAGAGGGGTAACTATTACCCAGCCCACTGGGGTGACAATACTGCCAGGACTCTTGGTAGGCTGGGGTGGTGGATGGAGGCTGTACAACTGAGTACTACCAGGACCACCATGAGGTAAGTCCGGAGAGTAGAGATGTCTGCTTGGGTCATTGCTCTAGCCCCACAACCCGGCACATAGCAGGGGTTCACTACATTTTTGGTGACTCTGCAAGGTAGGCCTCATGATCCCCATTTTACAAATGTGGAAACTGAGGCTGGCAGAATTAAAGGGAGTTGTCCAAGGCCACACAGCTAGAAAGTGAGGGAATCAGGTTCTGCTGATTTTCCAAACCCAGTTTCCTTAACCAGCACCCACTGCTACCTGCCTGGAGATGGGCAGGGGCCAGGAAGATGCTCTGCCTCCCCCATCAGACTCAAAAGTGAGAGATCTGTTTCATTCTCTCTTTCCCCTTGTTGGTCCCTGCTCAGGGTTCGAACTCTTTAGACCTGGATGGAGGCCAGAGGAGATCTTCAGAGGCCACCTCAATGACCTGAGCCCACACCAGGCCCCCGTCACTTCCTGGGGAGTCTGAGGAAGGCAGCCTCAGCAGCAGCGGGTGGCCTGCTAATTAGGACACGGTCTTTATGACTCACTATTCTGAGATGTCATTTTCTAGACTTGGGGTTGGGGGTGGGAGTGGAGAAGGCACACACAGAGTTGTTTTTAATTACATTTGGTTTGCTAATTTCTGATAGAAAATAAATATTTACCGGGAGCCATATTTCTTCATTTCACGCCGGCTGACTCCTGAGTTTATCGGGAGCCCAAACAGACACCTCCTGCTCACCTCCCTGCCTTCCCAAGTTCCTACCCCCGCGTGGAGTCACACACCCGGAGCCTGGAGGAGGGGGAGGAAGGGAAGAGATGGAAGGAGTTGGACAGGCAGACAGGGGCAGGCCTGGCTTCTGTGGGCAGAAAGGCTAAGTTCCAGTATGAATAGAGGGAAGAGGATCTGAGGACCTGGAGATGCTCCTCCTTCCTCATCCTCACATGGGCAGTGGCCAGCTCATGGATGGGAGTCTGGAGGTTGGGTGGCCTCAGCTCTGTGCCAGCCAGCCCCGAGCCTGGCCTCCCTTCCCGGGCCAGCTTCCTCCTTCCTACTGGGATGATCTCCAAGGACATTTCTGCCTTGCACATCCTGGGATGTGGTGATTCTGGCCCCCAGTAGCATCCCTCCAAGGACTGACCTCTGAGGCCTTTTTGGGTAATGCGGATGGGCAGGAAGATTTAAAGGTCATCCTGTCTGCTCCTTGGCCTCCAGATGGGCCTTTGCAAGGGAGTGGGAGGAGGGAAAGGAGTAAAGGAAGGAGGGAGGGAGGAAAGGGATGAGGAGGAGAGGAAGGAAGAGAGGGCTGAGTTCCCCTGGCAGAGGGTAGGGGGCTAGGATGTGGCCCTCAGGAAGTAAGGACATCTATTCTTCTCTCTTCTGAAGGTCCAGGTCTTTGGGTTTATAGGGCACATACATCAAAGGGGGTGCCTCTCTGATGCTGGAGAGGGAAAAGGATAATTGAGGCCCCTTAGTTGAGGGTTGGGGGCCTCAGCAGAGTGGAAAGATGGAGTAGAGAGGGTTTCTCGATCTCAGCACTCTTAGCAATTCTTGATTGTGGAGGTTGTCCTGGGCACTGTAGAATGCTTAGCAGCACCCCTGGCCCTACACAGTAGATGCCAGTAGTATCCACCCCCTGTCCCCAAGTCATGACAACCAAAGTTGCCTCCAGACACTGTTAGATGGTGTGTGTGTGCGCACATGAACGTGCAAAGTTGCTCCTGATCAAGAAGCCCTGTTTAGGATAAGGGGAGGTGAGGCTGGGAAAGAGAAGAGAAAAGGAGGAGCCTCAGGAGGATGAGGAGGAGCTTGTAGGGACTCTGGGCTGAGTGGTGAGGGGGCCCCCTGAGAGATGGGGAAGAGATAAGGAGATTTGGAGGCTGTAGAGTGTAGAGTCCCCTGCCCCCAGCCTGGCTTTTAAATCCATGTTAAGCCATGATTGTTTTTTTTTTTTTTCAATTACATTTCAATTTAGCTCAATTACTTTTCTATTATTGTTCAAGCGACTCAGTTTTAATTGAAGCTGCTGGTTCTTATCTCTCTCATTCCCCCACATACAAGGAGGGAGGGAGAAGGAGGGTGTGGGTTAGAGGGAGCCCAGGTTGGTGGGGTTCTAAGGGCAATGGGCATCTTCAGCAGAAAGATCAAGGCTTCCAGAGATGGGGCAAACTAGGAGCTCTCTGGGGCATCTCTGAGTGGTCAAATAAATCTGCAGGGAGAGCAGGAGAGCTACAAAGAAGGAAGGGTGTGATCATGACATATACGAAGTACCAGGCATTGTTGTAGCCAAGGTACATTTACAAGTACAGGGTACTGTGCAGGACCCAAGCACAGTCCTGCAAGGGATGTACTATTAGCATCCCCATTTTACAGATGCAAAAACTAAGGCCCAGAGAAGTTAACGAATTCATTCTGGGTCATAATCCTGATAAATAGCAGAGTTGGGAGGCAGTTCAGTCCCCTGGCTCTTCAGTTTGCATGCTTAACCCCAGACTACACTCAAACCCTCTCGCATGGTTATGTCCACTGGCCCCTCCCAATACCTGTCCCCACTCCCAGACATCTCCTCCTTCCCTCCCTCCCAAGCTCTGAGTCTGGCTCAGTTTCTTCCAGGTCATTTGGCTTTCCATCTTTCTCTAATTTCTGTCCAGGCTTCAAGACGAAGCCCTCCCTACCTTTTCCAGGAAGTCTTCCCTGATTGCCCTTACCCTCATGTATTCCTACAGCCCTAAGCTGCCATCTACCTACCCGTGTTACTAGCTTCTGTGGGGTTGGGGGTGGCAGCTGGGAATCGGGTGGGGGATTGGGAAGGCAATGCTTTGGAGTTGGACAGATCTGAATTAAGCAACCTGCAAGCCATGTGACTTGGGCAAGTCATTTAAGCTCAGTGAGTCTCCATTTTTTTGCCTGTAAACTAAGTGTTAATAACACCATCTCTTGGTAGCGGGTGTCCTGTGAATTAAATTAAATGAGATGAAGTCTGTAAAGCACCAGCAAGGGGTAAGAGGCCTAAACAGGGTAAAGGGGTTCCTTATGTTGACCCTGAGATGCAGGTACAGTAGGATCAGTCCCCCAACTTCACAGATCAAACAAATGAGCCCCAGAGATGTGCTCAAGTCCTGTAGGGAGGTAGAAGAGAGACTGGGCCTGGGAACACATTTTAACCCTGAATGTCATCAATTCTGTGGCAGAGGAGACGGGGGAGGAGGGGTAAAAATAGCTGTGAACTTTCTGACCCATGGGGGTGAGGAGCCTGGACTCTTACTCTTCCTTCACCTTCCTTGCTCTGCCTGGGGGCCCAGGGGAGTCAGAGAGGGGCCACCCTGTGACTCTCATGGTGGATGAGTGATAGTGGTAAAAGCAGGCAAGCCCCCCTGCCATGCATTTGTGGTGTGTACATGGTTTTCTCAGTTGAGAGATGCCTTCCATTGAAGTAACAGCATATTAGACCAAAAGGGGTGTCCCCTAGCAGGCTGGAGTGCAATGGCGCGATCTCGGCTCACCGCAACCTCCGCCTCCCAGGTTCAAGTGATTCTCCTTCCTCAGCCTCCCGAGTAGCTGGGATTACAGGCATGCACCACCACACCCAGCTGATTCTGTATTTTTAGTAGAGATGGGGTTTCACCGTGTTGGTCAGGCTGGTCTTGAACTCCTGACCTCAGGTGATCCGCCCGCCTCAGCCTCCCAAAGTGCTGGGATTACAGGTGTGAGCCACTGCACCCAGCCTGGTTTTTCTTAAGTAGCAAAAAGTCTGGAGGGGTTGATTCCTGAGCTGGTCAATGACTCAGGCTCCTCACAGATCCCTCTGCTCTGCAACCTTCAGTGTGTTCATAGTGTCCATCGCCTCATGGTCACAAGATGGCAGCCAGAGCACTTCATCACAGCCTCACAGACAACATCCTGAGCTGCAAGGAAGAAGAAAGAAAAAGAGAGCTCTCCTCATGCACTCTCTCCTTTCATCAGGGAGAAGACTTTTGTGTCTCATTGGCCAGAACTGAGTCATACAGCCACCTCTGCCTGCAAAGGAGTTCAGGAAATCCAGTCTCTGGCACCATAACCTTAGGGTGCACCCTTTGGCAGCCTCAGTTTGATGTGGAGAGGGTCTCCTGGAAGATCCCCAACTTCAGGCCTTCGTGGACTTTGATTTCTGTCCCTCTCATCTCAAGCCTCCCTTGATTCGAAGCTCAGTTGAGCAGTATCTGCAAATAGCCTCAGGATAAACAGCTTTGGTGCTTACCTCTCCGGTTAGACGCTTTCATTCCCAAATTAGCTTGGTATTCCCTGTTGCTTTCTCATCTTTTTGAAGCATTTAAGTTTATTTTGTTAACATATATTTTATCCAATACTTTTTGTGGTCTTTAGGAGGGTTGATCTGAAAAGTGCTAATGCATCGTTACCTGGGACCTAGACTCCAGTATATGGCAAAGAGGACAGGAATGTCATATTTGGCCCAGACCAGTGACTCATCCTCCAAGGCTGGGTACACGGCTGAACCTCAACAAAACTGGGGTCCTCTGAGAGAAGGAGAAGGACAAATGGCTGCCATGTCCACGATCTACAGCCATTGTCACAGTAACAATAATGACTGCCCAAACCACGAGGGCAGGGCCACAGGAGGCAGCTGAGAAATGTGCCTTTTTATCTGTACTTT
The DNA here is from genome assembly GCF_029289425.2 of Pan paniscus. Taxonomy (NCBI): domain Eukaryota; kingdom Metazoa; phylum Chordata; class Mammalia; order Primates; family Hominidae; genus Pan; species Pan paniscus. The sequence continues at coordinate 52,085,514 of NC_073254.2, read as the reverse complement.
GAGATTTATTGATATTTTCCTCCAACAAGCATTGTATTCATTTTTTTAATTTTGAGATGACAGACTCACAGGAGAGTTGCAAGTACGGTACAAAGAACTTTTATTTTCGGAACCATTTGAAATAAGTTGCAGACCCGATGTCCTATAACCTGCAAATACTTCACTGTGTATTTCCCGCACACAAGGGTATTCTGCTGTGTTACTACCATCTAATCCTCAGACCCCATTCATGTTTTGACAGTTGTCTCTCTAATGCCTTCTATAGCAAAAAGATTCAGTCAGGAATCACACGTTGCATTAACTGTCATGTTTGTAGCTTCCTTGACTCAGAAACAGTTCTTTGATCTTTTCCTTGACTTTGACAACTTTAAAGATTACAGGCCAGTTATTTTGTAAGTTTCTCAATTTGGATTTGTCTGTTTTCTCCGGATCAGATTCAAGTTATGCATCTTTGGTAAGAATATCACAGAATGGATACTATGCTTTTATTGTATCTTACCAGGTTTCAATTTGTCCCGTTTCCGATGATGTTCATTTCCAGCCAACATGTTTTGGAACAGGTCTATAAGGCATGGCCTTTGACTTCTCAGAGTGTCTTGCAGCTGCCGTCCAGACCTGCACACATAAAACAAACAAAGGCTAGGGCAATCCTGTGCCCTGCGATAAATTGCACATTTCAGACAATTTCATGGTTTATTCATTCAGAGGAGAGAGCAATCAGAGAGGGCTTCAAAGAAAAGACTGTGATTGAGTATGGCCTTCAAGAATGGGGAGGATTTATCAGAAACTGAAGGGAAGCATTCTAAGGTGAGAGAAAGAGTATACGAAGAGCCTCAGAGCTAAGAACAAGGCATGTGTGACAGAGACAATGTTATGTACTCAACAAGCTGTGTCCTTTCTCTTGAGCACATAGAAAGACTTCATTTCCTAGACTCCCTTGCAGTTCAGTTGGGCCACATAACTGAGCTCTGGACAATCGAATATGGATGAAAGGAATGAACACTGCTTCTAAGCTTTCCATCCTTTCCAAATCCTTCTGCATTCTCCTCCACAGTCTCTCCTTCTCTTGCATGGTAACCTTGGAGATGGCAATTTGAAGATGATGGTATCATTATTCATTGTCTCCATCACTAGATGGAGACGGCAATTTGAAGATGATGGTATCATTATTCATTGTCTCCATCACTAGATGGAGACGGCAATTTGAAGATGATGGTATCATTATTCATTGTCTCCATCACTAGATGGAGACGGCAATTTGAAGATGATGGTATCATTATTCATTGTCTCCATCACTAGATGGAGACGGCAATTTGAAGATGATGGTATCATTATTCATTGTCTCCATCACTAGATGGAGACGGCAATTTGAAGATGATGGTATCATTATTCATTGTCTCCATCACTAGATGGAGACGGCAATTTGAAGATGATGGTATCATTATTCATTGTCTCCATCACTAGATGGAGACAGCCTGGGTTCCTAAATGTCTGTATGGAGCAGAACTCTACTGCTCCTCCACTGCCAGCTACATTGGATTGTGTCATGAGTGGGCAATCAACCTTGGCTGTGATAAGCCACTGAGATCTGGGGGTTATTTGTTACAGCAGCCAGCATACCCTGATTAATCTAGTATGTGATGGAGACATCAGGGAATCCAGTCTGGAAACATGTAAGGAAAGATACATCCAGCTGATAGTGGTGCCTTGAGTGTCCGGCGAATAAATTTGGATGATTTTCAGTAGGAAATAGGGAATAACTTAAGGTTTGTGAGTTGGGGGAAAAAAAAGTGGTGTTTAAAGAGGAGGGCCAGGCTTGGGGTCTCACGCCTGTAATCCCAGGACTCTGGGAGGCTGAGGCAGGCGGATCACTCGAGGTCAGGAGTTCGACACCAACCTGGCCAACATGGTGAAACCCCATCTCTACTAAAGATACAAAAGTTAGCAGGGCATGGTGGTGCATGCCTGTTGTCCCAGCTACTCGGGAAGCTGAGGCAGGAGAATCGCTTGAACCCGGGAGGCGGAGGTTGCGGTGAGCTGAGATTGCGCCTCTGTACTCCAGCCTGGGCGACAGAGCGAGACTCCATCTCAAAGAAAAAAAAAGAGGAGGTGGTTTCTGGGATAGCTTAGGCTGCAATGAAAGAAGCAGGGAGGCCATTTGGAGGCTGTTATGGTCATCCAGGTAAGGGGTGGTATTAAACAGGGTTAAGTTCAGACTGACTGAAAACTCCCAAATAACAATGGCTTCATCAAGATGAACACTTATTTCTCTCACATAAATGGATTCGGGGGTTATCAGTCCAGGGAGGTTACTCAGGCCCCTTCTGTCTTGCTGCTCGGCCCTCCTCTGTAGATGGCTTCTGGTTTATGACCTGAGATGGCTGCTTGAACCCCAAAGATGGGAGGTTCGCATCTACTTTCCCGCCAACAGGGAGGAGAAGGGAAAAAGGAAGGTAGCGCCCCGCCCTTTAGGGACACTCCACAGAAGTTGCATCTGCCGATTCTACTTACATCTTCATCACACAGAGTTGCAAAGGAGGCTGGAAAATGCAGTCTTTATTCTAGATGACCGCAGGTGCCCACTAAAGTTGGGAATATGAAGAGAATGGATTTTGGGGGATAATTAACAGTCTCTGCTCAGGGTGGCACTGAGATTGGAGAAATAAGGAGAGATCCAAGAATAGTGGACAACTGAAAAAAATGGTCCGGAGTTCAAATCCTAATTTCCCATTTTGCTAACTATGTGATTTAGTCAAGTTCCTTAACTTTGGTTTTTTCACTAAAAAGGAATGATGCTACCTCTGCCGTTGGGAGATTAAACGAAATATTAAGTGTTAAATATTTGGTATATAGAGGATGCCCAATAAATGGTAACTTATTTAGCTTCTGGGGGACAAGAAAGGAGGAGTGGAGGAGGAGGCGCTAAGGGCAAAGAATTGAGGCTCATTCATTCATTCATTCATTCATACACTCATCATCCCTTTATTGATATCCCAGCCACAGGGCTGAGCTCTGGAGATACTCAGGAAACAAGGCTCTGGTCCCTTTGAAGAAGTTCCCCAGCCACAGAGATAGAGAAGTAAACAGGCAATTAAAACATGCCAGGGTGGTGCCAGGCACAGTGGCTCACGCCTGTAATCCCAACACTTTGGGAGGCTGAGGCAGGTGGATCACTTGAGGCCAGGAATTCGAGACCAGCCTGGCCAACATGGTGAAATCCCTTCTCAACTAAAAATACAAAAAAAATTAGCAGGGCATGGTGGCATGCACCTGTAGTCTCAGCTACTCAGGAGGCTGAGGCATGAGAATCTCTTGAACCCCAGAGGCAGAGGTTGCAGTAAGCTGAGCTCATACCACTTCACTCCAACCTAGACAACAGAGCAAGACTCTTTCTCAAAAAACAAACAAACAAACAACAACAAAACATGACAGGGTGGGAAGTCTTGGCCCACAGATTCAGCCAAATTTCTAGCTCTCTTGTTCTTAGTCCTCCCCAAGACAGTGGCAGGAGCTCCCCAAGGTTCTGACTCAGGCCCAACACTCCTGCTCTGCTGGCTCCACCACCCTCAACCAGGGAGATGTAAAGTCATCAGTGGGGAAGAGTTCTCCTCTTTTGTCTCAAGGCTGAAGGCAACTTTCCCTCTGAATACAAAAGAAGATGAGGGTGGGGCTGAATCAGGGAGGGGAGAGGCCTGGGTGTTTGCATCAGTGTATGTTTGTGACAGCTTGTGCCTTGGAGTGGTTGTTGGATGACTTTATAGGTGAAGTGGTCCTCAAAAGTAGACTGGCAAGATGGCTGCCATTATCATGGGGTTCCCTAGTGGTAGAATTCCAGACATTGTCTGAAGGAGTTTGATTTTTCCCCTTATAAGCATTTGGGCTCTGGTTCTGAGAAAATAGAGTAAGCATACCTCTATTCTGTCTCTCTCACTATATGAAACCATAAATCCTGAATTCATAGAGGAGTTTTCAGAGGATTCTGAAAAATAAATGATGGCAGGTGGATTAAGAAAGAATTAGGAGTTTCGCCCCTCTGGTATTACCAATCCTGGAGTCAAAGGCAGCCTGAAACTCAGAAGTGCACAGAAAGCTCCATGAAAAACTCTCTTTTTGGACCAAAGAGTAGAAGGAGACCCCTATGGGTCAGCAAGAGTAAGGGAAATCCTGGGGGTTTTTTTCTTTTTTTCCTTATTGCTGGCTCCAGTTTCCAAATACTGTGGTAGCAGTGGTGACGGCTGTACAGCAGTAGCAAATAGAGGCAGCTGGGCAGTCTGCCTATGAGAAAGGGAAACTCTTATCTCTGATCAGAGAAGCTGTGGCCCCCAGGAGCAAAGAGTGAATTCCCAGGCGTTTTTTTTTTCTTCTCTTTGTCTTCAAACTGAGTGCAGTGGCACACATCTGTGGTCCTAGCTACTCAGGAGGTTGAGGTGGGAGGATTGCTTGAGCCCAGAACCAAATCCAGCCCACTGCCCTTTTTCATAAATGAAGTGTTAATGGAAAACAGGTGTACTGTGTTGAATAAGATCCCCTGAAACTTCATGTCCACTTAAAACCTCAGAATGTGACCCTGTTTGGAAATAGGGATTTTGCAAATATAATTAGTTAAAATGAGGTAATATTCCAGTAGGATGGGCCCTAAATAAAATAAGACTGGTGTGCTTCTAAGCAGAGGAGAGGGAGATTTGGACACACATGCAGAGAGACACAGAGGTCAGGAGGCCACGTGAAGACTGAAGTAGACATTATGCTACCATAGGCCAAGGAATTCCCGGGGCTGGAAGAGGCAAGGAAAGATTCTTCCCTAGGGCCTTCAGAGAGAGCATGACACTGATGACACCTTGATTTCAGACTTCTAGACTCCTGAACTGTGAAGGAATATATCTCTGTTGTGTTAAGCCTCCTAGTTTGTGATAATTTTGTTATGGCAGCCCCAGGAAACAAATGCAATGGCCATGCTCATTCACTTATGTGTTGTCTATGGGGCTTTTATACTGCAATGGCAGGGCTGAATAGTTGCAACAGAACCCGAATAACCCCCCAAACCTGCACTGTTGTCTATCTGTTCCCTTACTGAAAAAGTTTGATGGCCTTTGACTTAGATGAAATTGACCAAGTCCTTAAAAAACACAGACTACCGAAGTATGCCCAAGAAGAAATAAAAAACCAGAATAATCCTGTATCTATTAAAGAAATTAAATTTATAGTTTAACACCTTCTTTAAAAAAGAAAGCTCCTGGCCTGCGTGTTTTCGCTGATGAATTCTACCAAACATTTAAATAAGAAATAACACCAATTCTACATAATCTCTTGCAGAAAACAGAGGGGAACATTTTCCAATTCATTTTATGAGGTTAACATTATCCTAATACCCAAACCAGATGAAGACAGAAGAAACTGCAGACTAACATCTCTCGTGAACATGGAAACAAAAACCTTAAATAAAATACTAGAAAACTGAATACAGCAACACAGAAAAAGAATAATATGCCATGACCAAGCGGAACATGTCCCAGGAATGTCGGACTGATTCAATATTCAAAAGTCAATCAGTGTAATCCATCATATTAACAGAGCAAAGAAGAAAAATCCACATTGTCATATCAAACTGAGATAATACCTGTCTGTGGTTTTAAGCTGCTGAGATGTGTGAGAATCTGATACTCAGCTACAGATAATTAACACAACACAATTGATGTCCCCTCTCTTCCTCCCCTATTCCTGCCCCACCATCTCACTCCCCAGGGGTAACTGCTGGCCTGAATGTGCTATTTATCTTTTCCTTCTGTTTCTTTATATTTTACTCCATATGCACAAATCTCTGGATGATACTTGATATATTTTACATGTTTTAAAAGTTTGTATAAATGATATTGCATTGGGCCGGGTGCAGTGGCTCACACCTGTAATCCCAGCACTTTGGGAGGCCGAGGTGGATGGATCACCTGAGGTCAGGAGTTCAAGACCAGCCTGGCCAACATAGAGAAACCTCATCTCTACTAAAAATACAAAAATTAGCCAGGTGTGGTGGTGCATGCCTGTATTCCCAGCTATTCATGAGGCTGAGGCAGGAGAATCGCTTGAACCCAGGAGGCAGAGGTTGCAGTGAGCCGAGATCACACCATTGCACTCCAGCCTGGGCAACAAGAGCGAAACTCCATCTCAAAAAATAATAAATAAATAATCTTGCATTGTATGTAATTCTTCTGCTCCTTGTTTTTCTCTTAATATTGTATTGTGAGGTTCATCCATGTTATGTGTGTAGATCTTGTTCATGCATCCTACTGTAGGATTGTGCTACATTTATTCATTCTTCTATTGATGGACGTTTCATTTGTTTCCAAATTTGTTGCATTTACAGTGTTGCTGGAAACCTTCTTGCACATGTCTCCGTGTGTAAATGTGTGGGAATTTCTCTAAGGAAAGGGAAAGCTCCCTCTAATCCTTTGGGTATTAAGATGTCTTTTCTCTGTATGAAGTGATCACAAGTTATGGGGTGTGCATGTGGTTTATGAAGGCTGGGAAGAAAAATTAATAACATGACAACAAATGGCAATGACCACAGGTCACTGAGCTCTGTGTCCCTGAACTAAGTACTTGAGGTACTTAGTTCATGATAGTGTCTCCACTGGAAGGGGATATCGATGCTGTTGATTTCGCGTTCCACCCCCTGGGAATCTCTGCCTCCCTCTCATCTTCTGCCTTATCTATGCAGCTTCTTTCTCACTCACGTTCCCCACCAAGCTCCCGCAACTTGTGGCAAGGGCTCAAGTGAAGACATCATGGCCGGGAGCGGTGGCTCACGCCTGTAATCCCAGCACTTTGGGAGGCCGAGGTGGATGGATCACCTGAAGTCAGGAGTTCGAGACCAGCCTGGCCAACATGGTGAAACCCCGTCTCTACTAAAAATACACAAAAATTAGCCGGGCATGGTGGCGCACACTTATAGTCCCAGCTACTCAGGAGGCTGGGGCAGGAGAATTGCTTGAACCTAGGAGGTGGAGGTTGCAGTGAGCTGAGATTGCACCACTGCACTCCAGCCTGGATGACAGAGCAAGAGTCTGTCTCAAAAAAAGAAGAAGAAGAGAAGACACCAGGAAGCAGGAGGGAAGAGAGAACCCCCACCCCAGCCTCCACCATGATGAGGGGCTGCAGGTTGCAAATGAGCAGGGCTGAGGAAAGGGTGTGAGGCCACTAGGAGGGTAAAGAAGAGGCAGAAATCTTAATAGAAGGAAAGGGGCACACAAGTGAGGAAAAGGACCTCTTTCTCTGCAGAGCTCAAGAGCTTTTCTCTCTGGACCAACATGACCCAAAGTGTGCGCGAGCCTATCACAGGTCCCCTGCAATGCCAAACATACACGCACAGCAATACACAACACCTGGGTAAGTGAGCACACACACCGTATGCACAAATACACATGTATCAAAAGCACACACACCTGTGCACACAGTGATACACATTCTACACATGCGCACACCTCAAATGTACATGTGCACACACACTGCTCTCACTGTTTCCTGGTCAAATAAGAGTGGAAAAAATTTTAACCCTGAATCCTGTCTTGTAAATCCCAGTGCCCATCAGAATTTCAAAGGCTTCAAGAAGTTCAGCATTCAAGAAGCTCGTCTCCTTCTGCTGAGGACCCCCTTCACCTGTTTCTTACTGTTCATTTCCTAATTGGGTCCTTAGTGTTATTTGTTTTTTAATATAGATATAGTTTCTATTGTTTCTTTAACCAATTTAGAAAAATGATCCATTACCAAAAAAAGTTTGATAATGCATAAGAGTACAAAAACAAAGTAAAAATCACAGAAAACTACTGCTAGCATTTGGGTATTATCCTTCTGGCATTTTTTCTCATAAATATGCACGTGCGCTTCTCTTTTTCATAAATGTTTCATGACTTGGTCTTTTTTTCATTTGATAAGATACATTAAAATCTCTTAATGATTGCATGGTGTTTCATATTATGAATTGTGGCAGATTGTATTTTCCAGAGATGACTGCAACAGTACCTCCCATCTCACAAGCTCCTCTAGAAACTTGCCATTCTCCATCAATAAGCAAGGTCTGTTTCCCCTCCCCTGGGCTGACCTTTGTGACTATCTTGACTACTAAACACCATGTGATCCAGAAGCTAGGTTAAAAAAAAAATCCTGCCTTGTCCTCTTGGAATACCTGTATTTGGAACCCAACCACCATGCAGTGAGGAAGCCCACGCAGTCATGAGGAGGGTCCTGTGGAGAGCAGCAGAGACCCCTGGTCCACGACCCCAGCTGAGCCCCCAGTCCAGCCAGTACCAACTTGCCAGCCATGTAAGAGACTTGCCCTTAAGTGACTCATCCAGCCCAAATCAAGCTGTCCCAACTGATGCCACAGAGAGCACAGGGCTGCCTTGCTGAGCCCTGCCCAAATTGCAGCTACATGGGAAAAATAAATAATTGTTGTATTAAGCCATTATGTTTTGAGGTGGTTTATTTCACGGCAATAGATAACTAGAACATGGACGTATCATACTTTATGTAAATATCACACAATTTATGTATATTTAGGTTGTTTCCAGTGCTCTTGCATCGATGTTTAGCTTTCTTCTTCAGTCATCCTGTCTCCCAGATGGCTGCAGCTCTGTCTTACATATGTGAGGTGTCCAATAGTAGGTTGGGCACACACAGTAGGAACTCAACATGTGGTTATTGCAGGAGTTAGTGAAGGGGGATGGAGGGTCTCATGGGGATCTAGGGAAGGGTCCTGCCTTCCTTCCCTTTGCTCCTGGGACATGGTCTTTGGTCTGCTCCTGCTAAGGCATCTGCCTCACTGCCTACGTCACTGGTTCCCATGGGTCCTTGGGAAGGGCAGGCAAACATAATGGGGGCAGGGGATAGAAGTGGCCTGGAGGGGTGATGGAGAGCACAAATGAAGGTGCCCTCTTCTTGTGTCCTTTCCCCAGGGGAACCTCTGAGTCCACAGACTTCTTCCAGAGCCTGGTCTCCTGGAATGAGCAGGGGACAGGGCGGTACAGAGCTGGCTTGGTGGTTTGAGGAGAGGAGAAGCCACAGCTGCTGGTAATGATGCTGATAGGCCTGCTGGAATGGGGACTGTGGCCTCTCCCCCAGGAGGGCAATGTCCCCCTACACACACGTGCCCCCCGCCCCCCCTCCACACACACACACATGCACACATGCACTCATTTCAGCCTCCTGCTGCCACAGGGAGACTGGGTCATCCTAGGCTGGCCCAGATCATGGACAACCTCTCAGGCCACCTGGGTCTCTGGCCACCTTCTCTGCCTGTCTGCTAGTGCTAGGCTGTGAAGTGGGAGCTGGGTCAGGACTGGGTGGTGGGGGAAGCTGCCTCAGAGCCAAGCAGCCAGTGAGCATGTGGGAAGGAGGGAGCTGCAGGAGCTGAAAGACACAGCCGCTGCCTGGCAGCCCACCTATCTTGGGAACATTTTGGACTGGGGAATCTCCCCGCTATCCAGAATCAGGCCTGTCTCTGAGCTCAGACTGCTGCTGCTTCCAACTTAGGGCACTCTCCCCAGCAAAATGAGGATTGTCTGAGGCCAGATGAAGAAATATGGGGGGCTTTTTCATTATAATCCCTGAAGCCAGCTTCCAGAACCTTCTAACAGCAGAGGTGAGAGAGACCTCAGGACAGTGGAATCCAGGGCTTTGCCTACTTGAATGTGCACATGAATTTCCTGGGATTTTTGTTAAAATGCAGATTCTTACCCAGTGAGTAAGACCTGAAATTCTGCATCTCTAGCCAGCCCCGGGTGATGTCGACACAGCTGGTTGGTGAGCCCCACTTTGAGGAGAAAGGCTCTTATCCATTGCTTCAAGCTCAGGGGCCAAGGGAGGCAAATGGATGGACTCTGGGATGCAGAGGATTAGAATGCAGGCCTTGCTCTGACCCACCCTGCACAGCCCTGGATAGGCACTACATTCCTCTTGGATAGCTGCCCACACCAAGGGAGACAAGCTGGGAGCCCCCGCTGGATGCTTGAGCTGAGACTGCAGACAAGCACATGCTGCTGGGGCTGGGGTAGGCCCAGTGGTGGGAGAGCCGCCTGGGCTGGGGAGCCCTTCCCTACCTCCAGAACAGGGGAGAAAGCTCTCTCTGCACCAAGACACCATGTCTAGGGCACCTGGCCAGGAAGAAGGGGAGGATGAAGTAGCCTAGAGATGGCCTCTCAGCTCCCACAGCCCCATGTCATCCCAGGCTCAGCCCACCTGCTACAGGCGAGAGGGAGGGCTCTTGTGTTCACACAACCTCCACAGTTAAGTCACTTGGCAGCCCCCTTGTAGATGAGAAGCAATCTCCCCCCACTCACTCTTGGCCCAGCTGCCCCCATCAGAGTCTAAAGCTTAGATAAGAAGAAAGGCCAAGGAGCCCAGGCCCCCGGAGCAAGGGACAGCGGCAGAACAGTTTTCTGCTCCAAGTGCATTCAGATCTACTAACTCCTGTGGGCTGAATGTAGGAGAGAATGGCAGGGAGCCCCAGTCTGTGGATGGAGGCACAAAGCCTGCCTTCAGGGAGCTTCTAGTCCAAGGGGAGATGAACTACCCCTGCCCTCAGGGAGTCACTGATTTAGAGAGAGAGGCAGAGCCCCTACTCTCAGGGAGTCACCTGTCTGAGGGAGGAGGCAAAGCTCCTGTTCTCAGATCACGCCTGGTCTGAGGGGAGCTCTCACTTTGGCTGGCTGGCAGTTCTGCACGAGGTGGGGGCAGAAGAGGTTAGGATATGAAAGCTCTCTGATTCCAGACTGAAAGTCTGTGGAGATTATTGTGGCATGTAAAAAACTTTGATTCTTTGCTTTTGCTGGTAATGGACTGAAATAGCAGGAGAACTGGAAGCAGATAGCAGGAAGGACCTCCTCCTACCCACGAGAAGTGAGGGCACCAGTGTAGGTGGGGTTTGGTACAGGGAAGGATCTTCCTCCCCATCCCCACATTGTTTGGACACTTACCCCTGAGGCTCAGGTGTGATGCAGTATTGGTGGGTGACATGGTTTGGCCCTGTGTCCCCATCTTAATCTCATCTCAAATTGTAATCCCCATGTGTTGAAGGAGGGACCCCGTGAGAGATGACTGGATCATGGGGGCAGTTTCCCCCACACTTTTTTCTTATGATAGTGAGTGAGTTCTCACGAGAGATGATGGTTTTATAAGGGGCTCTTCCCCTTCACTCTTTCTGTCTCTCTCCTACCGCCTTGTGAAGAAAGGTGCCTGCTTCCCCTTTGCCTTCTGCCACTGTAGGTTTCCTAAGGCCTCCCCAACCATACAGAACTGTGAGTCAATTAAATTTCTTCCTTTATAAATTACCTAGTCTCAGGAAAGTTCTTTATAGCGGTGTGAAAATGGACTTATACAATGGGGTTTGGGGGAGGGGAGATCACCTTTCAAAGCTTCTTGAGGAAGCTTTGGAAGTGCAGTTCTTGAGAACAGACAGGATCTAGCAAGAACCCCTGCCCAGGTGTTCAGGAAAACAGAACCTTCCCCACTTCCCTGAAGGCTGTAGTCCTCATCAACAGCACCCCAACTGAGAAGCCCCCTCCCCATTTCCTCCACCATCAGCAGCACAATGGCCAGACTTCTAGGCTGCCGTCAGGAGGCCTGGGTACACTTCCTAGCTCTGTTTCTGATTCACTGTGTGACCCAGACTTGCCCTGAGCCTCTCTGAGTCTCAGGCACCTCATCCATCACAGGGAGAAGAGAGGCCAGCACCTGGGACTATTGTGGGTTAAATGTGATGCTGTCAGTGAAAGCAGCTGTTAGGTTGTAAATCATCCCCTAAGCAGAATGGGCTATCACAACAGTTTAATTGTGATCATGTACCTTACTATGGTGACAGCATCCAGTATCTCCTGTCAGGGTAACGTGACACTGCCTGCCCTCTGGGATCGCACAGTCTCAGGCAGAAGCACAGGCCTTAACACACAGGCTCCTCTTAATAGCCAAGGCCCATCCTCAGGAAGCCATTTAAGACCCACTGGGCCCCATACCTCCAAAATTCAAGCAGCCCCACCAGGTGGGTCCTGGGGCTTGTGGAGGGCAGTCAATTCACCTGCTCAGTCCCCTCCCCCAGGCCCCAGGAGCTGACAGTCCAGAATACTGAGCATTAGGTAGTCACTGTCCTCTTTCTGAAAAACACAACTCTATTAAAATAACAGTGTGATGTTGTTAATTATTCTCAATTGTAAGTGAGTAACTATAGGAAGACAATTCATTCAGCTCCCTGCTGCCTGGTTGAGTTTCCTAAAATCCCACTTGGCCCTTGTCACTGCATCCCCTTCCCCAAGAGCTTTCAATGGCTCCCAAGATCACCGAGGATGAAGCCCCAAATCCTGGGTCTGAGATTTTGGAACCTCCCCAACCTGGGCCCTCCCTACTTCCCTGCACTGACAGGACTTCACACTCTGGACGAACTGGGCTGTCTATTCCATATCCTTGTCTTTGCCTTTTTCAGCTGAGCTCATTTAAGACTCAGCAAATCCAGCTTCCTCCATGAAGCCTGCTTTGATTGCCATAGTCCAGAGTTTCTCCAAGCGGACTTGCACCATTGGCATCATAATCACATAAAACGCACGGCAGGTGGTGGGGGAGGAGGGGGTGTGAGACCTATTGGCTCAGACTCCCAGGAGTGGGTCTGTGAGTTTGCTCATTTAACAACCCTGACCCCATCATGCTCCGCAGCCCAGCCCTTGGTAACTCACTGTCCTGCTCTGAACTCCTGTAGCACTCGGGCCAGGACCTCTCACCCGGATATATCACATGATGGACACGATGGGCTAGACACTCCAAAAGCCCTCTCTCTATAAAACACCAAATCCTTCATAAACCATATTGAATGACATGGGGCTTGGGAGAAGTCAGGGAAATCTTCAAGGCTGCCTTGAAGGAAAATGCTGATATGGGCTCTACGTGGGGCTAACTGTAGGGAAGGCAAGGAAACTGACCTGAGACTCCTGTTCTAAGGCAGGAACTCAAGTGGCTGGTGTCCCCTGGCTTCCAGCAAAAGCTATTGCAAATCATCTCTGGAGGAAAACATTTCAATTTAGTTCCCCAAGATTCCCACAGGTGAGGATTAAGTGAAACAAATTCACTATCAAAGTTCACCAAATTCTGGAGAGGATGTGGAGAAATAGGAATGCTTTTACACTGTTGGTGGGAGTGTAAATTAGTTCAACCATTGTGGAAGACAGTGTGGTGATTCCTCAAGGATCTAGAACTAGAAATACCACTTGACCCAGCAATCCCCTTACTAGGTATATACCCAAAGGATTATAAATCATTCTACCTTAAAGACACATGCACACGTATGTTTACTGCAGCACTATTCACAATAGCAAGGACTTGTAACCAACCCAAATGCCCATCAATGATAGACTGGATTAAGAAAGTGTGGCACGTATACACCACGGAATACTATGCAGCCATAAAAAAGAATGAGTTCATGTCCTTTGCAGGGACATGGATGAAGCTGGAAACCATCATTCTCAGCAAACTGACACAAGAACAGAAAACCAAACACCGCATGTTCTCACTCGTAAGTGGGAGTTGAACAATGAGAACACATGGACACAGGGAGGGTAACATCACACACCGGGGCCTGTCAGGGAATGGGGGTGCTAGGGGAAGGATAACATTAGGAGAAATACCTAATGTAGATGATGGGATGATGGGTGCAGCAAACCACCATAACACATGTATACCTGTTAACAAACCTGCACGTTCTGCACATGTATCTCAGAACTTGAAGTATAATTTAAAAAAAGAAAAGAAATGGAATGAGGAGATAAGACAATTAAAAGTCAATTAAACCTTAAAAAAAAAGAAAAAAGAAAATGAGCCACCAGAAGTGAGAGCCAGCAGAAATCATAAACGCCAGATTTCAATTCCCAAGGAGTTCAGATACTAGGGTTATCAGACAGTGATTACAAAATAATCATGCATAAAACATTTAAAGAAACAAAAGATGGAATGGCAAAGATGATCATGCAACAAAAGACTCTCAAAAATAACAAGGAAGATTTTTTAAAGAACTGAATATACCTTGTAATAAAAATCAAGTCAACAGATGGGTCAAACGGGGATTCAACGTACCTGAAGAATTATTGGAGACTTTGATTACAGCACAGCAAGTCAAGGAAATGCAGTATGAAAAAGGGGTTAAGAGAAATGGAAGCTAGAGTCTCGGAAGACGAGTGAGGATGGAGAAAATGAAATAATTGAAAATGGCTGGAAATTTTCCAATTTTGATGAAACATGTGGACTCATAGAGACAGGAAGCACCATGAAAAGCAGGATACGTTAACAAGGCTCATCTAGACCACCTGGTGAGGCCGCCTGAATTTCATGGGTTCAGGGCCCAGTAGGTCCTAACTTGTATCCTGAAGATAGGCCTTGGCTATTAAGAGAAATTCACTGTGCAGAACATCAACAAAAAGAGGACATCCTCAAAGGAACTGGAGAGAAAACAGATCTCATGCCATGCTTCCGTGTCAGTTCCCTGCATAGGAGCATGCCCAGTCTCTCCAGCCAGACTGAAGTCCCTTCACACCCAGGCCTCCGTCATCTGTGTGCCGTCAGGTGCATCACTCACCCTCCGAGCCTCAGGTTTCTCCCTGGTCAAAGGGTTGAGGGGCATGTTGCGATATGGTCAAAAAGAGTGTTGTTTTTGGAGTCGGGCAGACCTGGGATAAACTCTGGCTCTACTACTAACTCGCTGTGGTCATTTTTGCTTTCCTGGGGCTGATGCTAGGTCATTGGTGTGTGTTGTTTATGTCGAAGTTAAAAAGAATGAAGAGCAACATGAGAAAACACCCAGGTAAAGATTCTGGTGTTTAAACTATTCACTTAAGTTCCCACTCTGTGTTCAGACATTCCTTACACATCCTCTCGTGGAGCCCTCAAAACACCCCTGGAAAGTGGCCATCATCTGGAGAGGGGGCCTCCGGGGCCAAGGTGTGAGAACATCTTCCCCTCAGCTCACACTGTACTTTCAAGTGCCTGTGCAAGCCTCCCTCTATCTTAATTTTCTTTCCCCTTCTTCCTTGCTAGCTACCACTCTCACTCTCTCCCTGACACCAGCACACATTCCGATGTACTTGATAGGTGTCCTTGAATACGTCTGCCTATCCTTGTTAAATATGTTGTGTTGGTTTGAGGGAAGATGTGTTTATAATTTCCATCAATGATATTGTGCTATGGACCTTCATTCTTTTTCTGTTTTTCCTCTTCAACACTCTGTTTTTAATATCTATCCCTGTATCTGTCAGTACATCTAGCAGGTGGCTTTTCATTGCTGTTTGCCATTTCATAGTGTGCATAGCATCCCCGGAGCAGCAGGACAGTTTTATGCTCCCAGTGCATTTAGATCCACTCAACTCCTGCGGACTGAATGTGAGAGAGAATGGCAGGGAGCCCCCAGTGTGAGGATGGAGGCACAGAGCCTGCCTTCAGGGAGCTTCTAGTCCAAGGGGAGATGCCTCCCCATCCCCACATTTCACACTTCACAGGTGAGGTGACCAAGGCTCAGAGAGACTAGTTGACCTTGCTCAAGGTCATACAGCCAGTGAGGGGCTCGTTTTTGTCAGACTCTTCACAGCAGACATCTTTCCCTTCACAGATTCAAAGACAGCTGCTCATTGCCTCTTCTCCCTGGGCCCACGGACCTACCTACCTGTTCTGGGCAAAAAGAAGATCTACTCCTGGGCCTCCACTGGCCTCCAAAATACCCTACTCTTCCTGGTGCCTGGGTTCTTAAAGGCCCCACCTTCTTCTTTTAAACCTGTTCAGTGGATTTTTGGGGGTTTTTTTGTTTTGTTTTTTGTTTTTGAGATGGAGTCTTGCTCTGTTGCCCAGGCTGGAGTGCAGTGGCACGGTCCTGGCTCACTGCAACCCCCACCACCCAGGTTCAAGTGATGCTCCTGCCTCAGCCTCCCGAATAGCTTGGATTACAAGCACCCGCCACCACGCCCAGCTAATTTTTGTATTTTAGTAGAGATGGGGGTTTCACCATTTTGGCCAGGCTGGTCTCGAACTCCTGACCTCAAGCAATCCACCTGCCTCAGCCTCCCAAAGTGCTGGGATTATAGGTGTGAGCCACTGCACCCAGCCATCAGTGGATTTCTTTTACAGTATTTAGCTTAATGTATTTAATTAGGTAACATACTTTATTTGAATAGGTAATACCATTGTATGTTTCAATATTAGAAGATATGAAAGAGTATATAGGAGTGAAATCTCCCTCTCTGCTGACCCCTAACCACATAGTTCCCCAACCTGAAAACAACCACTGTTACCAGTGTTTTATGAATCCTACCAGAGATATTTTATCCACATGCAAAAATGTTTACATGATGTTCTCAGCCCCACTTCATGCAAATGCTAGCATTCTCTTTATACTTTCTACGTTCTACTTTTATCACATCAGACTGTGTCTGTAGGATTTTTCCCCATCAGCACCCTCTAACAGCTTCTGCTTTCTTTCTTTTTTTTTGAGATGGAGTTTTGCTCTTGTTGCCCAGGCTGGAGTGCAATGGCACAATCTTGGCTCACCACAACCTCCGCCTCCTGGGTTCAAGCGATTCTCCTGCCTCAGCCTCCCGAGTAACTGGGACTACAGGTGGCCACCACGCCCGGCTAATTTTGTGTTTTTAGTAGAGACGGGATTTCTCCATGTTGGTCAGGCTGGTCTCGAACTCCCGACCTCAGATAATCCGCCCACCTCGGCCTCCCAAAGTGCTGGGATTACAGGCGTGAGCCACCGCGCCCAGCCTCTGCTTTCTTTATGACTGTGTAGACTCCATTGTATGAATGTACCATCATTTTTTCAACTAGATCCCTAATGATGGACATTAGATTGCCCAACGTTTTCATTTTTAAAATGCTACAGCAAACACCCTTACGCCTATGTCCTTTCTCCTGGAGGCGACTGGAGTGAATGTTACGATGCCCTGCTCAGACTCCCTTAAGAACCAGAACTCTCATTCCCCCAACTCCTAGGAGCAGGGCGTTAGCTGCTGAAAGCTCACAGCTGCAAACATCTTCAGGAACTGCCCTTCACTGACTCTTAATCAGGGCCATGTCCCTCCCTGGGGCATAGACATCCACTGAGGGGTCTAGAAGGGGCCCTTGCCTGAGTCTGGGATGTCCCTGCAGGGCTGTCCCCACCTGGAGCTCCTGTGGGATCTGCATTGCAGAAACCTCTCCCTCTGCTCATCCTGCCTCCCTCACTCCCCTGCAGGTGTCGTTCCCAAGAACATTCCCCAGTAAACCTCCTGTGTGCAAATCTCTGCCTCAGAGATTGTTTCCAGGGAATCCAATCAAAGACAGAAAGTCAGCTTGTAGGGTAAATTCCTAGTTAGGAAATCAAAGAACCAATGTATATGTGCTTATAAATTGGGTAGATTTCAACATATTTTCAAGGGACTGCACAAAAAGCTATGTATGCAGCAGGCATGCAATAACTGTGCTGAATGGATCCCTTCCACCTGACCAAGGCTAGAGTGCTTTTGTACAGATGGTCACAGGATTTTTCGGTACCCCTGTGTGACAGGCAGCTGGGGAGCTGGGCTGGGAGGGGGCTGTTTGCCCAGGATGGCACAGCTGGTGTGGCTGAGGCAGGGTCAGCCTGGTTCACAGCACATGTGAAGACTGGGGCCAGTGGATGCCCACAGTGGGACCGGGGGAAGGAGGTGGGGGGCGCTGTAGGAAAGCACACACAATGGAGTTTGCAGCCAGAGGTTCCAGGCCTTGTGAACCCGCACCATGTGGGGAGGGTCCTAAAAGTGGCCCCAAGATCCTCTCCTTTTGGTGTGTTTGGATCCTTGGAGCTTTCCATTGGAGCTGGAAGGGTGGTTCCTCATGAGGTGAAGCCGGCAGTTGCTAAAGGAAATGGACCCCAAGTCAGGTAGGAGTGGGGATGGGAAACTTTCTTTCCTTCCTTCCTCTCTAGAGGATTCTTTCTCCGTCCCACCCCGGTTACCTCCTCAAAGGCAAATCTAAGCCCAGACATAGAAAAGGAGGGGGAAAGGGATAGAGAGCCCTTCCTCATGTTCATGCCTGTGCGTGGCCCAGCCTTCCCCCTCTGCAGCTCCTCCTGCGAAGGGCTGCCCCGTTGCACAGCTGTGCAAATGGGCCATCTGAGGCATTCAGTGACCTGTTCAACATCACCAACACATTAGGCTCAGAGACTTGGCTCCACCCAGGTCTCCTGACCTCTACCTTGAACCCAAGTTTCACACCCTGGTATGGGATGGAAGCAGGGCATAGCAGGGAGGGGGCAGGCTGGGAGCCTTTCCCCCAGGGCTGCCCCATCCCACCCGCAGAAGGTCAAGCTCTAGGGTCCCAGCTCAATGCTACTCAGGAAGGAGGGCAAGCAGACTCCACATCCTCTTTCATCTCAATACTGCCTCTTGCCCCAAGCCTGGACTGACAGAGTCACAGCCAATCACAGTATCATCACCAGGCCACTGCCCAAGGAGTTTCCAACTTTAGGGACTGCAGCAGGGGGCGAGGGGAGGGCAGAGTTCACAGAACCTCTTAGGCAGGGTCCTGCCCATCTCTCATCTCTGATGCCCCCCAGACCACCCAGTCTGCCCTGCCCTCTCTCTTCTCACCTGAACTTCCCCTCTCCTCAAACTCTCGAGGCCACGGTAAGCTGTTAGATGCCAAGAAAGACGAATTCAGACTCACATGACAGCCGTGTACAAGCTCTCCACAAGCTACTCAAATGTCTGTCTGACTTTTAGACTGCACAAAAATAGTTTTATGCACTAAAATAACCTTAGTAAGCATTTATAACCGTCCTGACATATGTCCATCCCTGACAGCTAGCTTTCAACAGGGCTCTCTCTACTCCACACACCCTCAGCCTGCACGGCCTCCACTTCCCCTGCTCCTCTGCCTTGCAGGTCATCCTCTGCATGCTCCAACCCTCCCCCAGGAACCCCCCCCTTTAGGGTGCCTCCACCATCCTCCCAAGGGAGAGGTGCCCCCTCTCCCACCCAGGAACGCCTGCTGACACTCAGTGTCATGGGTTCATTACTGTGCCCTACCCGCCCCCAGCAAATTTCTTTTCTTTTTTCTTTTTTTTTGAGATGAAGTCTCATTCTGTTGCCTAGGCTGGAGTGCAGTGGCGCAATCTCAGCTTACTACAACCTATGCCTCCTGGGTTCAAGCGATTCTCCTTCCTCAGTCTCCCGAGTAGCTGGGACTACAGGCATGCGCCACCATGTCCAGCTTACCCAGCTAATTTTTTGTATTTTTAGTAGAGACAGGGTTTCACCGTGTTGGCCAGGACGGTCTCGATCTCTTGACCTCGTGATCCGCCCGCCTCGGCCTCCCAAAGTGCTGGGATTATAGGCGTGAACCACTGTACCCAGCCCCAAATTTCTATATTGACATCTCAACTCTCAGTATCTCAGAATGTGATCTTATTTGGAAATAGGGTCATTGCAGATGTGATGAGTTAAGATGAAGTCATACTGGACTAGGGTGGGCCCCAAATCCAATAAGACTGACTCCTTATTTTTAAAATAGCCATGTGAAGAGGGAATAATGCAAAACCCCCAAATACAAGGAAAACCACAGTTTGCCAGCAAACCACCAGAAGCGAGGAAAGAGGCCTGGAAAAATTCTCCCTCACAGTCCTCAGAGGGAGCCAGACCTGCCCACACATTGGTCTTTAACTTCAAGCCTCCAGAACTATGAGAAAATAAACTTCTGCTGTTTAGGTCACCTGGTCCGTGGTACTTTGTTAGGCCAGCCCTAGCAAACTAGTGCTCTCAGTGAGCACTTAGTCTGCACAGGCTAATACTCAGCTCCTCACCAGGGTGAGCTAATGCATTCCTGGGTGCTGTGAGCTAGGTGCCTGTTACCCTCATGTACACTTTGGGAAACTGAAACCTAGCGCTCTTAAATGGTAGAGCCAAGACGAGGACACAGGCAATCTGACTCCAGAGCTCGTGTTCTTAACCACTAGCCTCTATGTCCTTGGATGATGATGATGATGATGATGATGACGACGACGACGACGACGATGATGACGACGATGACAATGATGATGATGATGGAAGGAAGACCTACAGAATCCCTCCAGGCTCTGACCTCAGTGCTTGGTGATTCCCACAGCAACCGAGGGAGAAAGAAATCCTCCCTCCCATGGCCTCAGGGGCTTGCCCAGGCTCCTAGCCATAAAGAGGCAGGGCCAGGATCTGACATAGGACCTCCTGTCTCCTATAGATAGACACCCTATTGCAGTTTGGTGCAGGTGTGCACATCTATCCCCGGCCCAGCTGTGTGTGCCCCGCCAGGCAGGAGGAGCTGGGCAGCCAGGTCTCAGTGCCCTGGGGCCCAGAAGGGTGTTGAACACACAGCAGGGGCTCCATAAATGCAGGTGGGAAGAGAGAACCCACTTGTGCTTCTGATGAGGCCTCCTTGGCTCTCATAACAACATTTCACACACAGCTCCAAGTATCGACAGAATTCTCGTCTCAGCCTGCTAAATGCCTGCCTAATTTTCCACTCTATTGACAGACTCCATTTTACTTAACTGGCCCCTATTGTGTAGCAATTGGAAGGTTTCTCATCCTCTCCTAAACTAAGGGGAGGTGCCAAGGACACCCGCGCTGTGGTGTTGCTGCATTCCGAAGGAGCCTTGAAAGAACGTTTGTGTGCCACTAGCAGCAGCAAGACAGCTGTAGGGAGGCTTGGAGACAGGCCTGGGTCTCTCCCCGGGACTCAGTAGGTATCACCCTTTCCCCAGTCACCCTCTAGTCCTGTCCTCAGCCCTGGCCCACCTTTGCTGACCCCTTTGAAGGAGGAAAGACCTTGCTTCCACATGGCCTGCCCCCACCCTGGCCTGCCCTGCTCTGATTCCCCACTTTCTTGTCTGCCCCGCTTCTTACTTCTTTTAATCTTTCCTGGAAGCAGAATCCCAGAACCCTCTGGGTAATATTCACCAAGCCAGCACCGAACCAGGCGCTGGGGATTCAGCCATGCCCCAAAGAGACAACCTTCCTGCTCATGGAGCTGACTTTCCAGGGTGGCGAGATGGGAAAGAATGATATGGCAGGTGGCCACCAGTGCTGTGGTGACCAGAGGAGAAGCTGGTGATCTAAATGGGGTGGTACTGGGAGGCCTCTCTGGGGAGATGAGCAGAGAGCTGAACAAAGAGAAGGAGTGAACCATGTAGACATGTCCGGAAGAGCTTTCCAGGCCAAGAGAACAGCAAGTGCAAAGGCCCTGACTCCGGAAAGGCTGGCATTGGGAAATAGCACAGAGGCTGGTGTGGCCAGTATTGGGGAGGGACCAGGGACCACATGGTGCAGGGCTTCTGGACCTGCCTAGTAGCCTTGGCTTTTATGCTGGGTGAGATGAAAAGGTTTGCACCAGTGTGGGGCCTCAATTGCCTTGTTTTAAAAGATCCCTCTGGCTGTGATGAGAATAGACTATGGGGGTACAAGGGTAGAAGCAGGTGCAATTGCCCAGGCCAGCGGTGGCCCAGGCCAGGTGGTGGCAACAGACATATATGTGAGTGCCCACACAGACACACACTCACTCACACGATACACAAACACGACACACAAACACACACACAGACACACAAACACACACAGACACACACATGGACACACAGATACACATGCACAGACACTCTTAATCATTCCAAATCTATGTTGAAGTCAGGACTGATATCATTATCACCTCTAGAAAGAATACACACAGACACACACGCACACTCTCTTAATCATTCCAGATCTACGTTGGAGTCAGGACTGATATCATTATCACCTCTAGAAAGAACCCTAGAAATCCTTTCCCATCCCCATTTTCTAGATGACAAAACTGAAGCCCAGTGAGGGGAAGAGACCCATCGGCCACACACTCGGTTGGGATCATAGACCTGGGGTGTCTCTTCAGACCCTGATCCTGTGCTCTTGCCCCAGCATCTCTCTCTGCCTCTTAAGGTTTGCACTGTGTGTCCCTTCCCCTGTTTGTCCTTCTCCGTTCCCAGTCTTTGTCTCTCTATCTCTGCGGATGCCTCCACGTTGATTTCTCCTCCTGTCAGGCCCAATTTGGAACATTAATTAGTGATGAATTAGCAACGTAAATCCCAGCAGTTGCCATCGCCTGGTACCCACGGGCTCTTGGAAGGGACCTTGCAAATCTGATCTTAATACCTCTCGCCTCCTCTCCTAGGGCAATTACTTCTCACATCATTTGTCTGCGGAGGCGGTGTCCAACCCCCACCCTCCCAGCCTGGCTGAGGACAACAAGTTCATCTTTGTCAATTAATTATTGAACGGTTTATTTCACACTGGGAGGCGATAAGAGAAGGGAAAACCGCATGTTGTGAAATCATCACCGTAATTATACAGACGCTGCTGCATCGCCCAGCATCACCATGCCGCAGGTGCCTGTAGGGGGTGGGGAGAGAAGGAAAGGGCAGAAGTCCCAGGAGGGAGACCTGACTGTGTGGTCTTAGGGTACCCTTTGGGCCTCTCTGAATTGTGTTGGACAGACACACCCATATGGAGCTTGCGGAGCCCACCTCCACGTGAGGAGGGGATCTGCAGAATTAAGGTCATAGGTACACAGGTGCAGGCCCCTGCTTCCTTAGCTGGGGTGATCAGACTGTAGGAGGGCTGAAGATGTCCTTATGGTCCTTCCCACCTGAGCTTCAGAGGCCCACAGCAGGCCAAAAATATGGTGGCATGGTAGAGGGTCTTTGATACTCTAGCAGAAAGCCCTTACGAAGACCTGCAAGGCCCAGAGCATCTGTCCCAGCGCCGGCCCTCACCCCTGGCCTTTTACCTCTCACGTCATCTCTTATGGCTCCCAATATTGCTTATTCCACTCCAATCACACAGATCTCTTTGCTACTTGCTGTACCTGCCGGATACACACCTGCCCCAGGGCCTTTGAATGTGCTGTTCCTTCTGCTTGAAGTGCTCTTTCCTGGGAAAGCTGAGTGGCTCTATCACTTCCTGCAGGTCATTCTCAAGCACCAGGTTTCAGGGAGACCCACGCTGAGCATTTCATTCAAAATTCTGGTGGGGACCCCAAAACAAACCATCTCTCTCTCTTCCTGTTTTATTTTTCTCCAGAACACTTCATCACATTTCATATATTATGTATTTTACATATTTGTTTATTCTCTGTCTCTTTTTCTCTTACGGAGCATAAGCTCCACAGGGGCTGGGATTTTCGTCCGTCTCACCCTCCAGCACCCAGCCCCTGCATTCCACCTGTGTCTGCAGTGCTTAGAACTGTGCCTGGCACAAAATAAGTGCAGAGGTCATTGTTACTGAATGAGTGAATGAATGAATGAATGAATGACTATTTGTGTGGGACAAAGCCTGGATGTGGAAAGGACAGAGGTGAGTTCTTTTTCCTGGAACAGGCCAGCAAGGGCCACTGCAGGACCAGGAATTTAGGAAGACTCTTGGCACAGATGGGAGGCCCTGGCCAGGAAGGAAAACTGCTGGAAAAATCATTTTAAAAGCAAGTGTTCCAGTTGATTTCGTGTCTGTGCACGCCTTGAGGCTGGCATGTTTGATGCTGCCCCTCCATCGGTCACATCCAGAACAGCCCCCACCCCTTCTCAACTCCCCAGGGAGGGCACAGGAACATGAGTAGTTGCAGACACTTTGATTAACTCCCCAGCAAGAGTCCCCACGCCTGTGTCTCCTTCTCTCCCAAAGCTGTAATGGGGGGCAGTGAGCTGAGGGCTGGGGGATGGGTGGAGTGAAGCTGGGGCCTGCAGGGGTGGAGGCAACTGAGAAGAGGAGTGGGAGGAGGGAAAGGGCTTCTGCCCCTACCATGGGGAGATAGGGAAGATGAGTAGGTAGATAATGTGGGGCGGGGAGGGGGTTACTTGGTGATACGTGTGGGGAGGTATTGTAGTCAAGAAGGCACCTCTCTCTCTAGGACAGAAAGAGATGCAGAAAGAGAGACCTCCAGGGGGCTTAGGGAGGGATGGGGTCCCTGGTGGCCCAGCATTTCTGAACAGGACCCTCTCTCCCTGATGCTATTCTCTGCCCTCTTCGCAGAGCTATGCTGTCGCTCCCCCAAGAAACGAAGATGGTGATTTTTTAAAGCCAGTTTTCCCCCAAATCTCTGGAGATGCTGGAGCTGCTGTTTCCATGGAAACCTTCCCACCAACCTCAGGGAAGGAGGAGCTGGGCAGCCGCCCCTGCCCCCACCACCCTGATACCTCCCTGGCTCCAGCCTGCAGGGGGCCCCAAGTTGAAAATAATCCCCCTCCCCCAGATTTTCCCAGCAGGGGCTCCGCTTCGCAGAGGGGAAGGCAGCTGGTTTTGTCTCTGCTGCTCAGGCCTATAAGTGGGATCACTAAGACCCAGGCAAGAGGGAAGCGGGGCTGCAGCTGGGGCAAGCTCTGTCTTCGGTCAGCACCATCCCGGGAGTGACTGGCCAGGGAAGGGCCCAGGGGCAGGAGCTCTCCTTCCCAGGAAATCCCCAAGGATGCCTGTTTATCTCTGGCCCTGTCCATCTCTGGGGAAGTCCCATTCCTAGCCCCCAGTCCCACCTGATTTCATGAGGGATTGTGGCTTCGACTATAAAAACAACAAAACAAAACAAAAAAGCACCTCTGGCCCACTCAAGTCAGAAAGGAATTTACCGGGAGGACACATCAAGTAGCTCCTTGTGACCGGGCGAGGTGGCCCACGCCTGTAATCCTAGCACTTTGGGAGGCCAAGGCAGGCAGATCACTTGAGGTCAGGAGTTTGAGACCAGCCTGGCCAACATGGTGAAACCCCACCTCTACCAAAAATACAAAAATTGACTGGGCGTGGTGGCGTGTGCCTGTAATCCCAGCTACTTGGGAGGCTGAGATAGGCGAATTGCTTGAACCAGGGAGGTGGAGGTTGCAGTGAGCCAAGATTGCGCCACTACACTCCAGCCTGGGCAACAGACGCAGACTCCGACTTGGAAAAAAAAAAAGAAAAGAAAAAAAAGCAGCTCCTTGAATTGATGGGAAGTTGAGAAGCAGGCTTGGAAAACTGGCCAGAAGCAAAATAGGCTGGTTGAAGGGGAGGCAGGCAGTCATGGCCAGAGACAGCCCAGCTAGGGCAGGGGACATTGCCGCCTCTGGACACCGGCCACCTGAGGACACTCAGCTCATCTGGACACTGGTACATCGTGAGCAATTTGTGACAGTCCCACTTTTGCATCCCACTCTCTCCAGGTCAAGATCCCAGGCAAAGGGATAGTAGGAAGGAGTTTTTTGGGAACTGTTCTGTGTCCTGATTGTGGTGGTGGTGACATGAATCTATGCCTGTGCTAGAAATTCATAAAACAGCCATGCCCAGTGGCTCACACCAGTAATCTCAGCCCTTCGGGAGGTTGAGGCAAGAGGATTGCTTGAGCCCAGGAGTTTGAAACCAGCCTGAGCAACATAGTGAGACTCTGTCTCTATTATGTAAACAATTTTTAAATATAAAAATAGAAAACATCACAAAACTATACACCAAAATAATTACATCAATTTTGCTCTATGTTAATTTAGAAAATAAAATCCTGGACAAAAACGCCCTACTGGCCACAGTAGTTTGTGTGCCCACAGACGAGTTGCCAGGTCAGGGAAGGGAGACCCTGCCGCAGTCTCGGCTCACTGCAACTTCTGCCCCTGCACCCCTTTGGCTTTCAGAATGAGTTGGGTCTCTGCCATCCAGATTCACACCGTGGGAAATTCTGCTAAGAGGGAGGGAGCTTGGATACGGGGCAGCCAGCAGATGGGCAGATACCCACTTCCCCCAAGGCGCCTTTGGGTCCTTGGGAGCTTCTGAGGAAATGCCCCCCGACCCCACTGCGATGGCCACCCCTTCAGTCCGACCAGCAGCTTCTGAAGGGGAGGAGCCAGAGCAAGTTTCCTACCCAGTGGACAGAGGGGAACGTGATCACCATGCCAGAGCAGGTGCACATGCTCAGGCTCTGATGCATGTTCACGCAGCCCCCCAGCATCAGTCTGGTCATCAGGGGACCTGAGGTTGCATCTGGACTTTGGCCCTAACTTACTGCATGATCTTGGATAAATCCCTCTCCCCTCTGGGCCAAGTTGTCTCCTCTGTGGAATGCGGGGCTTCTCGACGGTGCTGTCCAGCTCTGGCATGGTGAGCACTGAGGCACCACAACGAATTGAACTGGCTCTTAGGAAGCCTGGGTAAGTCCATACCACTGTCCTGGACTGCAGTGGGTGGGTGAATGACCACATGTCGCAGGGAGACTCCACAGGTCCTCCGGATGAGAAGCACTCTTATGCCAAAGGAGGAGACTCAGGCCAAAGTAAGGACACTCCCCCTCCAGAGAGTAGGAGTGCAGCCTGGGTGATTCCCCTCCTGTTTGCCAGTGCGAGGATGGGACTCTGGGAGCCTGGGGATGGGAGGTACAGTGGGTTTCCCAGGCCTGGACCCAAAGGGGATTGTATCCTCTGAGACCCCAGGCTCCAGGGCAGTGGGGATCTTGAATCAGGAGTATTTAACAAGCTCAGCGCTGGGCTTCACATACCCCAACTCTCAGTGTCCAGGCTTGTGGATGACATCCTCCCTGGAAAAATGCAATTCCTGATTCCTACAGCTTGTGTGCAGAGCAGCAGGGAGGGATAGCTTCTCGGTCCTGGATGTACATGAGTGTGCATCCGAGCTTTTCTCCCTTCCTCTGAGCCACTGTGTCACCCTGATCCCCTCACCACTTTAAGCACCTCTTCCAGCCTTTCCTTGTCTGAAGAGCTTGCTCTCCCCCTGGCATCATGTGGGTGAATGGGGGTCTTGAGAGGCAGTGGGAGGAGCCCACATCCCTGGGGGTCTGGGGAGGCTGAAGGCAAGGGGAACAGTGACAGCGTGGCTTTCTGCACAGTCTGAGAGATCGGACAAGATGACAACAGCGAGACGGCTCAGAATCCTGGCAGAGGAGGCAGGGCTGGGGGCAGGGCTGGGGACACACACACACACCTCGGGCCTTCTCTCCTACATTCACATGGCCCTGGGCCCTGCTCTCTCCCTGCCCCCCTGCCCACCTGGAGCCCTGCTGCCTGGCCTGGGCCAGGATCCCAGAGAGGAAGGTGGGGAGGTAGGGTGGCAGGGGCTCTCCAAGGGGCCTGCCCTACATGGCAGGAGGCGGGCAGGGGAGGCAGGGGAATGTGCCACGGGACAGCATAGGCTTCCCTGAACTCATTCACCAAAAAAGCATGAGCCTTTCCCATAATTTTAAAGGTACGCTGTTGACCTGCCATGTTGCCATGGCTGTATGAGAAGATGAAACCAAGAGAGGCAACGCCGAGTGTCAGAAAGGGCGCCTTTCTCTGGCCTGCTCCCTCAGCAACCACAGGGCCCATCCTGTCCCATCCCCACCCTGGCTGCTGGGTACGTGGCTCCAGCAGCTCGGGGAGGCTGGGGCCCTCTGCCCTGGGTGTGGCGATGGAGAGTGTGAAACTGGACACCAGGAGCACAGAGAAGGGAGAAGGGGGAAAGCCCACTGGGAGCCAGCATTTTCCAAGGCCCTTTGTGCTGTCATGGTGGCAGAGGTGAAAGGTCCATCCAAGCTCCCTGGCCGCCCCCAGCTCGTGGGGAGGCACACAGATTAGCAACAACAACCCAGCTAATGCAGTTGGAGAGGGTGAGCACAGGGTCGGCAGGAGGAGGCGCCGACCCCACCAAGGGAGGAAGATGCAGCAGTGAGCCCCAGGGGAGAGGCCAGGGAGAGAGGCAGGAGGGGAGTTCAAGGGGCACCTGGAGGCCAGGAGGGGTGCTGGGGCAGCATAATTACACCTGTTCAGTGTGGAGCTGCTGGGATTCCTTCTGCTGTGCGTCCACCTGCTTTATATGAGTTGATTATGAGTTTGATTCTTGGCACAAAGTTAGGATGATGGAAATGCATTCTGTACTCTTCAGTCTGGTACTGTTAACCCGCATGTGGGTTCTGAGCACCAGAAATATGGTGAGGATGCTGAGGAGCTGAGCTTCCAGCTGTATTACTTTTTTTTTTTGGGGGGATGGAGTTTCACTCTTGTCACCCAGGCTAGAGTGCAATGGCGTAATCTCAGCTCACTGCAACATCCACTTCCACGGTTCAAGTGATTCTCCTGCCTCAGCCTCCCCAGTAGCTGGAATTACAGGCGTGCACCACCATGATAGCTAATTTTTGTATTTTTAGTAGAGACAGGGTTTTACCACGTTGGCCAGGCTGGTCTCAAACTCCTGACCTCAGGTGATCCAATGGCCTCGGCCCCCCAAAGTGCTGGGATTACAGGCGTGAGCAACCGTGCCCGGCCCACCTGTATTACATTTTAATTAATACAAATGCAAATGTAAGTAGCCACCAGGGCCTCATGGCTACTGTGTGGGCAGCAGAGTATGGACACACTGGGGTACAGTGGTGATGTTGGAGAGACAGACATTAAACCAATACCCATTCGTCTAGTGTCAGGTTGTGATAAATGCTATGGAGAAAAACTGAGTTAGAGGGATGTAGCCGGCTGCTGTTCTAGAAAGGGTGGTCAAGGAAGGGTCTTGTAAAAAGGTGACCTGTGCAGAGACTTGTGTGCAAGGAGAGGATGTCCCTGGGGCATTCGGGGAGGCCGCAGTGCCTGAAGCATTGTGGGAAACAAAGTCCAAGTGGATCCAGGGGCCAAAGTCAGTCGGGCCTTGCAGTCATGGAAAGGAGTGTGGGTTTTGTGTTATGAAGTGAAGCCCTTGGTCATTGCCATAGCTGACAGGACCAGGAATTAGCACCTGAACCTACCCTGGTAAACCCAGCTATCGACTGCACCCGAGCAGCTACACACCACTGGAGCAGTTCAGGGAGAAAGCCACCGGCACACTCACTGTATGTCTCTGGCTCTGTTTCCTCTTTCTGCTTCCCCTTCCCCACCTCTGAGTCTCTGTGTTCTGTTCATGCCAATTCCCCTTCTGCCTGTCTCTGCCCGCTTCCCTCTGGGCTGGTCTCTCCGAGACTCTGCTCCCTTGGCTGGCATGCCCTCCACCTCCCCTGATGGTTCAGCAGAGATGAAGCGGGCCTGGCTCATGGGTGTGGGTAATGTACTAGTGCAGGGGAGTGGTGGGGCCCAGGCTGGGTGCAGGAGTGAGAGGCATTAAGGCCTTAAAGACCCCTCATTCATGCCCAGGAGAAAGGCTGTCCCAGCTCTGGGAAAGGGTGGTGGAGAAGGCTGTGGGAGGGGAGTCCTGTTCTACAGGCAGAGCCAGGATTTGCCCGGGACCCCAGGAACAGGGTAAGCAATGCTCACCATTTCCCAAGGTAACCAGGATAGAACGACCCTTCCCAGCTCCTTCCCAGCTCTTTCTCAGCCTCCATCTCAAGGAGACGCAAGGGGCTGGGGCGAAAGGTGTACAAGAGTTTCTGTTTACCCAGTGGGTCTCTGAAGAGCGAAATGGAGGGGTGGCGTGTATTAGTTTCCTTGTTGCAGCTTTCACAAATTACTACAACCCTTGTGGCTTAAAGCAACACACATTTATTTCCTTATAGTTCTAGGAGTCAAGAGTCCAAAATGAATCTTATAAGGGCTGAGAGGAGTGGCTCACTCCTGTAATTCCAGCACTTTGGGAAGCTGAGGTGGATGGATTGCTTGAACCCAGGAGTTTGAGACCAGCCTGGGCAACATGGTGAAAACCCATCTCTACATAAAATACAAAAAATTAGCCGGGCGTGGTAGTGCATGCCTGTGGTCCCAGCTACTTGGGAGGCAGAAGTTGCTGTAAGCTGAGATCATGCCACAGCACTCCGGCCTGGGAAACAGAGTGATATCCTAGCTCATAAATAAATAAATAAATAAATCTTCTGGGGCTAAAATCAAGGTGTTGGCAGGACTGCATTCCTTTCAGAGGCTCCGGCCCAGGGCGGGGGAGGGGGTTCATTGTTGGCCTCTTCCAGTTTCTAGACGTTGCCGCATTTTTTGATTTGGGGCGACATCACTCCAGTCTCTGTGTCTACCACCATATCTCTGACTCTCCTGCCTCTTCCATTTATGGGGACCCTTGTGATGACACTGGGCCCACCCCAGTAACCCAGGATAATCTCTCCTTCTCAAGATCCTTAATTTATTCATACCTACAAAGTTCCTTTTCCAAATAAGATAGCATACACAGGCTGCAGGGATTAGGACGTGGACATCTTGATGGTGGCCGTATTCCACCTATCACAGGGGCTCCACACAGGGTAGACTGCTGCAGCCCCGTGAGGACAGAACTCTGTCTCTTCTCACTGCTGTTCCTGCCTTCTAGAGCTTGGGCAAAGTCACAGGATTGCACGGGCTCTGGAGCCACCTGCATTCATTCCTGGCTCTGCCTCTTCCTAGTGGTGATCCTTGGCAAGTCACTTAACCCATCTGTGCCTCAGTTTCTTTCTGTGTAAAATGGGGATAATAACAGTACTACCCTCAAAGGTTTTTTGTAAGGATTCGATGAGTTAATCCATCTAAGGTGCAGAGAAGCATGCCTGGCACGTCCATAAGGGCTCCGGATGGAATGTGCAGTGCCCAGCACATGGCAAGCATGTCACCTACCATCATTCTGATTGCAGTTCCTTCTCTAACGCTTCCCATGGGCCCAGCCCTGGGATAGGCCTGTGGCAACTACCGAAGAAGGCAGGGCATTTCTTGTGCTCAAGGAATTCAGACTTGCATCAGGAATACAAAGGCTCAGCCGGGCATGGTGGCTCACGCCTATAATCACAGCACTTTGGGAGGCCGAGATGGGTCTATCAATGGAGGCCAGGAGTTTGAGACTAGCCTGGCCAATATGGTGAAACCCCCATGTTTACTAAAAATACAAAAATTAGCCGGGCATGGTGGGACACGCCTGTAATCCCAGCTACTCTAGAGGCTGAGGTGAGAGAATCACTTAAACCTGGGAGGCAGAGGTTGCAGTGAGCTGAGATCATGCCACTGCACTCCAGCCTGGGCGACAGATGGAGAAACTCCGTCAATAAAATAAAATAAAATAAAATAAAATAAAATAAAATAAAATAAAATAAAATAAAATAAAGGCTTATAGAAACATAAAACTTTACTTTTTCTGGAAGGACTTCTAAAAATTATTTCACAAATGTTTGTGCTCTTACGTTTTCTTCATGATGTATCTGTGATCGTCACTGGTGCAATCTGCCAAGTCTCTCCAGCTCGCCACCTTCTGGGCAGGTGGCAGAGTTGCACTCGTTGCCTCCACGTGGGTGGGCCAGGTTCTAGGACTGGTCCTGGCCAATGAGTTGTGAGCACCATGAAAGTATCACTTTCAGGCCGTGGCATTTAATTCCTGGTGAGAGCGAGACCTTCCAGCGTTCTCTCTTTCCCTCTGTCACAGCGTCTCTGTCAGCCAGTGCTCTGAGTGACTGCCATGAGCACAGCCTCCTGCTGACCCACGACGAACATAGAGAGTAAGAATTAAATTGAGTTGTCTTACGGCCCTGAAATTTAGGAGTTGCTTGTCACCTCAGCATAACCTAGCCTCTCCTGACCGATTCAGCAACTAAACTGGTTTACAGAGGGAAAAATCCAATCAACACCATCACACTATTATTGATGACTCACCATTCAATCACCATCTCTGTACCAATCTATAACTTAAATAGCTGGGATCCATGAAGAACATCCACTTTTGTGCCTACTTTTCCATTCAACGTTTTTTCCCTGTGTGTTTCTATCAGTTAGAACTTGATTTGGTTATTAATGGCAGAAAATCCAAATTAACAATGATTAAACACCCAGGGTTACTTTAATCCCTCAAGTAAAAAGTTCAGAAGTAGGCAGTCCAGGGCTGACACGGTGACCTGGTGATAATGAATCAGCTTCCTTCTTTCACGTGACTCTGCCGTGCACAGCAGATGCCTTCCTCCAAATGGCCCAAGGTGGCTGCTGAAACTCAAATGATCACAACTGCATTCCGGCCAGCGGGAAGGAAGAAAGCTCCAGGAGGGGCATGCTCCTCTCTGTAATGACATGTGTCACAGATGATTGTTCTGTTTATATCCCTTTGGCCAGAACTTGGTCACAAGGCCACACCTAGTTGCAAGGGATATTGGGAAATGGAATATCTCTTCTGGGCAGCCATGTACCCTGCTAAAGTTTTTTCTAAGGGTGGAAGAGAGATGGATCCAGGGAGGCAACTGGCAGTTTCTGCCACAGTGTGAGCTGTTATTCCTTCACGTATAAATTCCATGGCTTAATGACCAGTTTGGACCTTCCTAGTTTTTTTCACATTCCAGATAATCATATTAGTGCAAATTGCTTTTCTCCATTTGTGTTATTTCTTTGAGATTTATTTCCAAATGTGTGATAACCTGCCAAGCTGAAGGGCATGAGTTGTTCTCTCCGGCAGTAGCTGCTGCTGTTACATTTTGCTATAGCCCAAACAATAGAGCCGTGGAGAATTTAGGAGCCAATGTTCCCGTTTCCTCCCAGCTGGGCCAACATTGCCTCGTACTATTTTCATCTCTTTTAATTAATTTAACACGTGTGTTGTTTAAGGATGTTTTCGTTTTCATGTTATTCATTGGCAGTCAGCTGAGATTTGGGCCCAGGGCTGGTTTCCCATCTACATTTTCTCACATATTAACTTTTTTTTTTTCCAACTGGGAGGAAATCTTTAATGCCCATTTTAGAGCTGAGAAAACTGAGGCCCTAAGGATGACGTCACATGCAGTTATGACAGAGGCAGTACTGCACCCTAGCTTGGACTCCTAGCCCAGTGCTCCTACAAACAGCGTGTTTAAAGGATAAAGGAGGTATATGATGGAGGCTGAAATGCAGTGAGAAAGCACTGGATGGGAAACTGTGGGCCTCCCTAGGTGAGGTTTGTTTTGACTAATTAACCCCCACGGCTTTGTGCAAGCTGCTTCCTTTCCCTGGGCCTCACTTTCCCCAGATGCAGAGTAGGAAGGGTGGAGCAGACCCTCTCCAAGACCCTTCCAGCTCTTGATGGAAAGTACAATAATCAGTGCTAGGACAACTGAGGAGGATGGGGTAGGAAGGTGGGGAAGACAGGGGAGATCCACGGGGCCTAGGGAAGGTGGCAGAGGTCAGGGATGGGGGGTCTGGAGAGGGGCAGGCTGGAGCCAGGGTCTTGTCTTCCTGCCTGTGTTTGCACTGTGCTACCACTCTGTCTGTCTTGAGTTCGGGCTGAGGGTAAACGTGCACAGTCTATTTTGGGTGTGCTGGTGAGGACTGAGTATTAGGATGAGGCAGGGTCACTCTTACCTCACCCCAGGGAGGTAGGATGCGGCCGGAGGTGCTTCTCCTGTGGTGACAGGGAGAGTGGAGGAATCTGGGGCCCAGGAGGGGAGGCCTCCTCAGGCCTGCTACTAGAAGGCCTGGCCCCCGCCCATTCTCAATTCTCGCAGGAGAGAGTGTTCCCCTGACGCTCCTATGGTCTCTTCTCAACACAGCAGCTACAGAGGTTTTTTTTTTGAGACGGAGTCTCGCTCTGTTGCCTAGGCTGGAGTGCAGTGGCGCGATCTCAGCTCACTGCAAGCTCCACCTCCCGGGTTCACGCCATTCTCCTGCCTCAGCCTCCCGAGTAGCTGGGACTACAGGCGCCCGTGACCATGCCCGGCTAACTTTTTGTATTTTTTTTAGTAGAGACGGGGTTTCACTGTGTTAGCCAGGATGGTCTCGATCTCCTGACCTCGTGATCTGCCCGCCTCGGCCTCCCAAAGTGCTGGGATTCCAGGCATGAGGCACCGCGCCCGGCCAGAGATTTTTTAAAAACATAAGCGAGGTCATGTCATGTCCCTCCTCTGCTCGGCAGGGCTGCTCATTTCACTCGGAGTAAAGGTGCAAGCCCTCACCATGGACTACCAGCTGCCTACAATCTGGCCCCTCGTGATCTCCCTGACTTTCCGTCCTGCCACTCTCCCCCTGGTTCACTCCACTCCTGTTGCCCCGGCCTCCCTGACGGCTCCTCGAATCCCGGGCACTCTCCTACCCCAGGGCCTTTGCTCCGGCTGCTGCCTCTGCCTGGAGCGCTCTTCCCCCAGGCGTCTGTAGAGCTGACTCCCTCACCTCCTTCAGGTCTGTGCTCCACTGTCACCCCTATGGCACTATTTAAAGCTGTCACGCTCCCCCCACCAGCACTTCCCACCCTCCATCCCTGCTGTATTGTCGATAGCACGCATGCCCTTTAATATACTATAGAATTTGATTATTTCCTTTGTCCTATCAGCTTTTCTCTGCTAAAATGTGAGCTCCATGAGGCAGAGATATTTGTCTCTTGTTTCCTGACGCACAGTAAGTGCGCAGGGCATATTCATGGAATGAATGAATGAATGTAGTCCAGCCCCTCGTTTCACACAGTGGAGGCAGTGTCCTTGAGCTAACAGAAAAAGTTAGCAGCAGGATCCAGGAGCAGACCAAACACCTCCAGACGCGCAGTCCAGTGCTCCTTAAGCCCCTCCAGGTTTGATAAAGCTGAGTGCAGCAGATGGCGTTCGGGCCTCACTGAGATCTCCTCCAATCACTTTTTTTTTTTAGACGGAGTCTCGCTCTTATTGCCCAGGCTGGAGTGCAATGGCGCAATCTTCGCTCACTGCAACCTCCGCCTCCCGGGTTCAAGCAATTCTCCTGTCTCAGCCTTCCGAGTAGCTGGGATTACAAGCACAAGCAGTCACGCCCAGCTAATTTTTTGTATTTTAGTAGAGATGGGGTTTCACCGTGTTGCCCAGGCTGGTCTCGAATGCCTGAGCTCAGACAATCCACCTGCCTTGGCCTCCCAAAGTGCTGGGATTACAGGCGTGAGCCACTGTGCCCGGCCTCCAATCCCTTTAAGTGGTTTGTGTGCTCACCCCCAGCTTCAGGGGGCTTTGTAGCTGACATGTGGCATTGTTACCTTTTCCAGCAGTTTCCCTTGGGCTATTGGAGCCAGCTGCCTCGCCTGTAAGGAGAGCCGGAAACCTCTGAGAATTGGCATTCCTTCCCCTCCAGTCACTTCCAGGCAACCTGTAGGCAGGAACCGGTAGGAGAGTAAAAAGATCAGCAATGGTAGCTTGAAGCAGGACCAATCCCGAGGTGTGATTTACCTTCCAGCCATCCCTGTGGAGTCAGGCTGAGGTTGGGACCTCACCTGCAATCTCCCCTTGCTTGGCTTCTTCCTCTTTCCCACCCTGCTTTACCCACTGTCTTGCCAGATTCTCAAGGGGGCATTCCAGTAATATATCATATGTGAATATAAATGATATATATGGCAGGGTCAGCTTCTGGAAGAACCCAACTGGAGATATGGGCTTCTGTGCTCATCTGGGATAGACTTGTGGACCAGTGAGGCATAGGAGAAACACCCAAGCTTTAGAGACACATCCGAGCTCAGCCCCTGCCCTGCTGCAAGACCTCGGGAAAAATCCTCAGCTCTCTCTGAGCCCAATTTCTCCTCCCGGAGAAATGGTATGAATTATATCTTTCTACGAAATTGCTGCAGGGATTAAATGAGACGAAAGATGAGAAGCAACCTGCGCAACAGCCAGCACACAGCAGTGATACGAGAAACGTTAGTTTCATCTCAGTCTCCAGCCTGCGGGCCGTTTGTGACCCCTCTCACCTATCTGGATACAGTTTGGGCCTCAAGATCCCTCCTGAGCAGCTGAGCAGATACCGCATAGCTTTGAGTGTGATGAGTCAGAAATGTGTCATTTAAGCTTCAGGGAGTGCTGAGGACATAAAGGAGGGGCATTCTGAGGCCATCAGGACATCTCCCAGAGGGCAATAGGATGAGGCTTAGGGTGAATAAGACTGGGAGGAAGGGTGGAAGCAAAACACACACACACACACACACTTGAACATGCGCACACACACACGTCCATAAATGTGCGCACACATGCACACACACGAACACACATGCGCACATGTACACACACATGAACAGGCACACACATGAATGTACACACGTGCACACACACGAATACACATGCACACACGCACGCGCACATGTACACGCGCATGTGCACGCACACACATACAGGCGCCCACACATGAACGCCCCATGGTTCCTGCACCTTACCTACCAGCAGCTGAATGGCACTGCCCAGTGAGGAAACATTGACAATCACTTCCAGGTTGGGAAAGCGGCTCCTCAGTGGGGCGGGCAGCCTTCATGTGCCTGGTGGAGCCCAGGTGGGGCTGGAAGTTGTCAGGGAAGGAACACAGCCTTTGTTCAGCCCCTTCTCCAGCCTCAGCCTGGCCCAGCCCTGCTCCCCGCTTTTCTGATCCCCACACATGCTCCTCCTTTGCAGAGCTGAGACCCAGAAAACAGACAAAGAAGAAGGAGTGTGGTCACTATCCCCAACAGGCCCAAGTCTAGGCCACCTTCCTTCTCCTACATCCCACCCATGTGTGGAATATTCCTTCCCATTCTCACCCTCTGAAGCCCTGAGTGACACAATGGCCCCCACAGGGACATGGCTAAGCCCCAGGAGCCCTGGAAGCTGTGCTCTGGTTATTCCACCCCTACCCCTTCTCTGTCCTTGTATCTGCAGCCCTGTCCCCAAAACCTCACTCCTGCACCAAATTTGTGTCCAGGCTTTCTTATAAGCCCAGCCACTCCCCAGAAGCAAGGGGCAAGTTTATCTTCATTTCTTTTGAACTCTAAGTACAATAGATCCTATTCTAGAGCTAAAATTGTATT
Source organism: Pan paniscus (assembly GCF_029289425.2). Taxonomy (NCBI): domain Eukaryota; kingdom Metazoa; phylum Chordata; class Mammalia; order Primates; family Hominidae; genus Pan; species Pan paniscus. Next base: position 52,048,870 of record NC_073254.2, on the reverse strand, counting down.
ACTCGTCAGATCCAACCCTCCCAGAATGTTTTGTAAATATGACAACAGAAGCACAGAGGGGGAAAGTCGCTTTTTCAGGTCCCATGGTGAGTTAGTGGCAGAGCCTGAACAAAGTCCTGACTGCTATTCTATTTTATTCTGTCACCACAAGCACATCTGTTATCAGATAGGCCACAGACACCCATCCTGCCCGTGGCAAGGCCTTGACACAGCCTTTCCAGATGTCCCTTCTCCTGAGCGGAAGCAAGGCAGGTGAGAGTGTGGGCCCTGGGGAGCTGTCCTCTGTCTGGCTAACGGTGCTTTTCAGCGGCTGACGGAAAACTGAGGGAAGAAAAGAGATTATTATAAAGTGCCTGTCATATGTTGGCACTGTGCACCTACCAAGATATTAAAATGGAGGTTTCAAAGTCATCGACATACAATAGAGGTGACATTTCAAAGTCAGATCTTATGCACAGAATTTACCAGGGAAATGTTCAAGAACGAGGTGCATAACTCAGAGCACCCTCAGCCAAGCCAAAGAAATATAAAGAGGGTGGATAGCGGAAAAGAGGACTGGTGAAAAGATTACTCTAGAGAGAGCCCTTGCTATGCCGTGGATCCCATCTCACACCCACCAACATGCCTGTAATAGAAAAGACACATCGTAACAAGCGTTGATGAGGAAGCGGAAGAATTGGAACCCTCATATGCGGCAGAAGAAAACTATCTGGCAGTTCCTCAGAAAGTTAGTTACCCAGGAACTCTACTTCTGTGTAAATACCCAAGAGAAATGAAAACATGTGTCCACACAAAAACTTGTACATGAGTGTTCACAGCAGCATGAAGTCACAGTATTCTAAAAGTGGAAACAACCCAAAAGTCCATCACTATAACAAAATACGATCTATTCGTACGATGGATCATTCAGCCACAAAAAGGAATGATTACTGATACATGCTACAACATGGATGAACCGTGAAAACACCATGCATCGAGAATTAAACATTAAGTGAAAGAAGCCAGTAACAGGCCAGGCACCGTGGCTCAGGCCTATAATCCCAGCACTTTGGGGGGCCAAGGTGGGCGGATCACCTAAGGTCAGGAGTCAAGACCAGCCTGGCCAATATGGTGAAGCCCCATCTCTACAAAATAAATTTTTTTTTTAATTAGCTGAGCGTGGTGGTGCACACCTGTAATCCCAGCTACTGGGGAGGCTGAGGCAGGAGAATCGCTTGAACCCAGGAGGCAGAGGTTGCAGTGAGCCGAGATTGAGCCATTGCACTCCAGCCTGGGTGACAGAGTGAGACTCCCTCTCAAAAAAAAAAGAAGCCAGTCACAACGTCAACACATTGTTTGATTCTGTTTCTTTTTTCTCTTTCCTTTTTTTTTTTTTTTTTTTTTTTGAGACAAAGTTTCGCTCTTGTTGTCCAGGCTGGAATGCAATGGCATGATCTCGGCTCACCGCAACCTCCGTCTCCTGGGTTCAAGCGATTCTCCTGCCTCAGCCTCCTGAGTAGCTGGGATTACAGGCAGGCGCCACCATACCTAGCTAATTTTGTATTTTTAGTAGAGACGGAGTTTCTCCATGTTGGTCAGGCTGGTCTCGAACTCCTGAACTCAGGTGATCTGCCCGCCTCGGCCTCCCAAAGTGCTGGGATTACAGGCGTGAGCCACCGATTCTGTTTTTATGAAAAGTCCAGAGAAGGCAAATCTCTAAAGACAGAAAGCAGCTGAATGAATTGCCTAGGGCCAGGGAGTGGTGGGGGATGGGGGGATGGGGAGGGACTGCTAATGTGTATAGAGTTTCTTTTTGGGGTGATGAAAATGTTCTAAAACTGATTGTAGTAATGGTCGCATGACTCTTCGAATACAGTAAAACAACACTGATTTGCGCATTTTAAAATGGCAAATTTTATGGTATGTGAATTATATCTCAATAAAGCTGGGGTTTTTTTTTGTTTTGTTTTGTTTTTTGTTTTTTTAAGTGACTGCAGAATCATCACTTACCTGGGAGAGAGTAGAAAAGTCTTCGGCCTGCTGATGTTTTCAGTTAGGTCAGGGAAAGATAATCCCCACTGAATAAATTTAAAAGAGACTGTGGGACACATTTTTTTCCAAAATTGCACCGCGGTTCATCACACCCCTTAGATACACAATGTCTTATTTAAGGGTGCTTGTCCAACTAGTGACTGAGAGCTGGCAGGTTCTGGTTTTGAAAAGACTTGACAGGCTGTAGTATAAAAAGATGAAAAAGATTGGGAAAAAAATAATCTTGTGTTCAATATCTGCATACATTCGGAAAAAGAGCCAGGCGTGGTGGCGCGCACCTGCACACCCAGCTACTTGGGGGCTGAGGCGGGTAGATCGCTGAAGCCCAGGGGTTTGAGGATGCAGTAAGCTATGATTATGCTGCTGCACCCCAGCCTGGGTGACAGAGCAAGACCCTGACACAAAAACAAACAAAAAATGGAAAAACAGAAACAGAAAGGGGTGAGGATATAAGGTGCAACACAATTTTGTGTGAAAAAGACCTGATTTGAACTGATCATAAATTCGATGTTGCTAACCATTTGATATGATAGGCATAAAAGCTTGCTCTATGTTAGATTATATTAAAAGAAATAAAACTGCTGGACCAAAGTAGGTGATAGTCCCTATGTGGTAAGAACCCAGCTCACACGTTGTGTTTTGTTCTGGGCATCATATAAGAAGTACCTGGCCGGCCGGGCGTGGTGGCTCATGCCTGTAATCCTAGCACTTTCGGAGGCCGAGGCAGGCAGATTGCTTTAGCCCAGGAGTTCAAGACCAGCCTGGGCAACATGGGGAAACCCTGTCTCTACAAAAAATACAAAAATTAGCTGGGTGTGGTGGCCCAGGCCTGTAGTCCCAGCTACTTGGGAGGCTGAGGTGGGAGGATCACCTGAACCCAGGAGGTCGAGGCTGCAGTAAGTTGAGATCATGCCACTGCACTCCTGCCTAGGCCACAGAGTGAGACCCTGTCTCAAAATAAAGAAAGAAAGAAAAGAAAAGAAACAGAAGAGAATCATTTCCAGAAGGCTCCCTGTCCCCAGCAGTATTTCCCCCTGCATCTCATTGGCTGGAACTGGGTCACATGCCCACCCTTGAACCAATCACTAGTAAAGGTAGACGGGAGTACCTTGGTTGGTTTAAGCCAATAGTTTCATCTCCTGAGGCCAGAGTATTGGTCGTCTTCATAGAGCATGCTAAGGCAGAAGGAGGGATGGCGCTAGATTGGTAACTAGGTAGGTAATCAGCTATATCAGCCAAAAGTTTTGTTCCTTTCCTCCAGGAAGTTCCGGGCATCTCACAGGGACCGAGGGATGTCCTGCAGCTGTGCTCAGGGCACTAGAACCAGCGGAGACCCTGGGTGGGCAACAGCTCCCCTGGCCCACCAGCCTCTCTGCACCGCATGATCTCCTCTCTCAGGCCAAGCATTGCTTCTCTCCACTCTGCCTACTCATGGCCTCTCCTCCCCAAAGCTTCAGCGTCTCCAGCCCTTCTCAGCCTGTGTCAGGGCAAAGCCTGCCACCATCAGCAACTTTCCTCTGGAATCCTTCATTCAAACTCTCAAAAGAGGAAACCCAATTGCCTAGTCTATGTGCTCAGGTCACAGGTCTGAACTGGCTGTCTTGGGGTCAGGGGCCACCCTTCCTCTGGCAGCTGAGGCTGGGAGGTGCGACGGCGAGCACAGATGGTGCAAGGGCAGCAGGGGCTGGATGGGGTTGGGAGAACGTTTTTATGAGGGCCAATGCAAGGTCAGGGGAGGGCAAATGAAGCCAGGCAATGTGATGGGACAGAATTGACCCAGATGTGAATATCAACATGATGAAAGCAGGGTGCTATGGTCTGAATGTCTGTATGCCCCCCTAAATTCATACGTCGAGAGCTAATCGCCAGTGTGATAGTATTAGAAGTGGGGGGTCTTTGGGAGATGATTAGCTCATGAGGGCAGAGCGCTCATAAATGGGATTAGTACCCTTATAAAGGAGACCCCAGAGAGCTAGCTAGCCCCTTCTTCCAGTTGGGGACATAGCTAGAAGGTGCCATCTATGAGGAAGAGGGCCCTCACCAGACACCAAATTTGCTGGCGCCTTATTCTTGAACTTCCCAGTATCCAAGACTGTGAGAAATAAATTTCTGTTGTTTATTGAGCTACCCAGTTTATGGGATTTTTATTATAGCAGCCTTACAGACTAAGCCACAGGATGTGTTCACGCATTTGACAGATGATAGTTCAGTGCAAGATTGAGGCGAAACCTCTCCTGACTGGCATCTTGTGGTGCCCCATGGGCTGGCACTGAAGACAAGAGACCCTTCTATCCTTCTTCCCCGCTCTTCTCGGACAGGCTCAGGAACCACGACTAGTACAAAGTGCATTCTGGGTGGGGATGTAGTGGATGCTCTTGGGGCTCGCCCACACCCCCTTACCAGGCCCCAAAATCGGCATCTGCTGCTAACAGCTCACAGCAGCCCCCTTTTCTAGAGAACTGCTCTCAGCCACCTTGCCCTGATTCTGGAGAGGATCCGCTCCTCCCCCACCCCGGCTCCTGGCAGCCGATGACTGCCTGATGCGGGGAATAAGAAGCCGCCCTCTTGCCTCCAGGGGCCGATTCTGTGATGCTGTCCATGGTCCAGAGCCTCCCGCCGGCTCAGGCCTCGTCCTCGCTCAGCTTGCCCCCGGCATATCCTGACCCCTTCACTCTTACACAATAAGAGGCACACTGAGAGACAATAAGTCACTTGCAAAGAATTCCCGTGGCAGGCTCTGCTCGAAGGGAGAAGTTAGACAAGGTGACAGCTAAGGCTTGTCCACGCTGAGATCCAGGAGCCTGGGACTCTCTTCCATCTCACAGGAGCTCTCCAGGGG